>NC_092337.1:348822500-350022500 GCF_046630445.1 Rutidosis leptorrhynchoides | reverse complement strand
GGGTTAAGAAATTATTTTGACTCGGTATATCCGAATATAGGACTTCGTGATTTAGAAAAAGCGGCTAACATGCAACATAAAGAAGCATGTTATGCTTACGGGTTAGTAATGTTCGCTTCTCACCAAAGTGAGAACAAGAACATCGGGCTACAACTATTAAACAAAACGTTCCCACAAGTGACGGAGTCGGTAATTGGGGTAAGAAATGAGGTTTTTAGGTTATTACGAGACTGTTGGTCATTACGTAACCCTCGTTCCTTTGACGACGTTACAACACGCTATCTTATCAACGGCCATAACGGTTATGTTCCACAAGACCAAGGATGGGAAGTAGTCCTAGTAAAACCAGAATGCATGACTTGTTTCTGGACGTATGAATTACGTGTCTTTATTGCCTTTGCTGAACGACTTGTGTACTAGCTAGAATTATCTTCACAACTATCTTGTATCAAAGTTATTGTGTGCTATATTTCATGCTTTATGTAAAATAAGCGGTATTGTAAGTTTGTAAAATATTGTATAAAAGTTTGAACGCGAAATATTATTACAATCAGTTTTTCATATAGAATTGTAGTAGTTGAATTGTATATTAGCTACTAAGTATGAACTTAACGGGTAGGTACTACCTGAATTTAAACTTATAAAACGCTAATATGAAGAAAAAGCTTTTATAAATGAGTTCATATTATGCTACGAAATACTATTAACTACTCTTAATATTCTGTATGATTAACTTGTTCCATTTGACTATTTTGAAGGAAATGGCACCGACTACTCGACACACCGTGAATATGAATGAAGAGGAATTCCGTACTTTTCTAGCTTCAAACATAGCCGCAGTACAGGCTGCGCTACATACCAACAATAACCTTGGATCTGGCAGTACAGGAAATCGTGTAGGATGCACCTACAAAGAATTCACTGCCAGCAAACCTTTGGAATTTGATGGAACCGAAGGATCGATCGGATTGAAACGGTGGACCGAGAAGGTCGAATCGGTGTTTACCATAAGTAAGTGTACTGAAGAGGACAAAGTAAAGTACGCTACGCATACCTTCACATGTTCTGCGTTAACATGGTGGAATACCTATCTAGAGCAAGTGGGACAAGACGATGCGTACGCACTACCGTGGTCAGCATTCAAGCACTTGATGAACGAGAAGTACCGTCCCAGAACCGAGCTCAATAAGCTCAAGACAGAACTTAGAGGGTTACGAACCCAAGGATTTGATATTACCACGTACGAAAGACGATTCACAGAATTGTGCCTATTGTGTCCGGGAGCATTCGAAGATGAGGAAGAGAAGATCGACGCGTTTGTGAAAGGATTACCGGAAAGAATCCAAGAAGATATAAGTTCACACGAGCCCGCCTCCATACAACAGGCATGTAGAATGGCTCACAAACTAGTGAACCAGATTGAAGAAAGAATTAAAGAACAGACTGCTGAAGAGGCCAATGTGAAGCAAGTCAAAAGAAAGTGGGAGGAAAACGGTGATAAGAATCACCAATACAACAACAACAGCAATTACAACAATCGCAAAAATTATCCCAACAATCGCAACATCAATCGCAACTACAACAAACGGCCCAACAACAACAACAACAACAACAACTACAACAATCATCCCAACAATAATAATAACCGCAACAATAACAACAATCAGAAGCAGCTATGCCAAAGGTGTGAAAAGTATCACTCGGGGTTCTGCACCAAATTTTGCAACAAGTGTAAAAGAAATGGTCATAGCGCCGCGAAGTGTGAGGTCTACGGACCAGGGGTTAATAGAACGAAAGGAACAAATGGTGTCGGAATGAGTAATGGCGGAGCAAGTAGTGTCAGAGCAAGTTATGCCAATGTAGTTTGTTATAAATGTGGAAAACCGGGCCACATTATTAGAAATTGCCCGAACCAGGAGAACACGAATGGACAAGGTCGCGGAAGAGTTTTCAATATTAATGCGGCAGAGGCACAGGAAGACCCGGAGCTTGTTACGGGTACGTTTCTTATTGACAATAAATCTGCTTACGTTTTATTTGATTCGGGTGCGGATAGAAGCTATATGAGTAGAGATTTTTGTGCTAAATTAAGTTGTCCATTGACGCCTTTGGATAGTAAATTTTTACTCGAATTAGCAAATGGTAAATTAATTTCAGCAGATAATATATGTCGGAATTGAGAAATTAAACTGGTTAGCGAAACATTTAAGATTGATTTGATACCAGTAGAGTTAGGGAGTTTTGATGTGATAATCGGTATGGACTGGTTGAAAGAAGTGAAAGCAGAGATCGTTTGTTACAAAAACGCAATTCGCATTATACGAGAAAAAGGAAAACCCTTAATGGTGTACGGAGAAAAGGGCAACACGAAGCTACATATTATTAGTAATTTGAAGGCACAAAAACTAATAAGAAAAGGTTGCTATGCTGTTCTAGCACACGTCGAGAAAGTACAAACTGAAGAAAAGAGCATCAATGATGTTCCCATTGCAAAAGAATTTTCCGATGTATTTCCGAAAGAATTACCGGGATTACCCCCACAATGATCCGTTGAATTTCAAATAGATCTTGTACCAGGAGCTGCACCAATAGCTCGTGCTCCTTACAGACTCGCACCCAGCGAGATGAAAGAACTGCAAAGCCAATTACAAGAACTTTTAGAGCGTGGTTTCATTCGACCAAGCACATCACCGTGGGGAGCTCCTGTTTTGTTTGTCAAGAAGAAAGATGGTACATTCAGGTTGTGTATCGACTACCGAGAGTTGAACAAACTTACCATCAAGAACCGCTACCCACTACCAAGAATCGACGACTTATTTGATCAACTACAAGGCTCGTCTGTTTATTCAAAGATTGACTTAAGTTCCAGGTATCATCAAATGCGGGTGAAAGAAGATGATATTCCAAAGACTGCTTTCAGAACACGTTACGGTCATTACGAGTTTATGGTCATGCCGTTTGGTTTAACTAATGCACCAGCTGTGTTCATGGACCTTATGAACCGAGTGTGTGGACCATACCTTGACAAGTTTGTCATTGTTTTCATTGATGACATACTTATTTACTCAAAGAATGACCAAGAACACGGTGAACATTTGAGAAAGGTGTTAGAAGTATTGAGGAAGGAAGAATTGTACGCTAAGTTTTCAAAGTGTGCATTTTGGTTGGAAGAAGTTCAATTCCGCGGTCACATAGTGAACAAAGAAGGTATTAAGGTGGATCCGGCAAAGATAGAAACTGTTGAAAAGTGGGAAACCCCGAAAACTCCGAAATATTACGCCAGTTTTTAGGACTAGCCAGTTACTACAGAAGGTTCATCCAAGACTTTTCCAGAATAGCAAAACCCTTGACTGCATTAACGCATAAAGGGAAGAAATTTGAATGGAATGATGAACAAGAGAAAGCGTTTCAGTTATTGAAGAAAAAGCTAACTACGGCACCTATATTGTCATTGCCTGAAGGGAATGATGATTTTGTGATTTATTGTGACGCATCAAAGCAAGGTCTCGGTTGTGTATTAATGCAACGAACGAAGGTGATTGCTTATGCGTCTAGACAATTGAAGATTCACGAACAAAATTATACGACGCATGATTTGGAATTAGGCGCGGTTGTTTTTGCATTAAAGACTTGGAGGCACTACTTATATGGGATCAAAAGTATTATATATACCGACCACAAAAGTCTTCAACACATATTTAATCAGAAACAACTGAATATGAGGCAGCGTAGGTGGATTGAATTGTTGAATGATTACGACTTTGAGATTCGTTACCACCCGAGGAAGGCAAATGTGGTAGCCGATGCCTTGAGCAGGAAGGACAGAGAACCCATTCGAGTAAAATCTATGAATATAATGATTCATAATAACCTTACTACTCAAATAAAGGAGGCGCAACAAGGAGTTTTAAAAGAAGGAAATTTAAAGGATGAAATACCCAAAGGATCGGAGAAACATCTTAATATTCGGGAAGACGGAACCCGGTATAGGGCTGAAAGGATTTGGGTACCAAAATTTGGAGATATGAGAGAAATGGTACTTAGAGAAGCTCATAAAACCAGATACTCAATACATCCTGGAACGGGGAAGATGTACAAGGATCTCAGGAAATATTTTTGGAAGCCGGGTATGAAAGCCGATGTTGCTAAATACGTAGGAGAATGTTTGACGTGTTCTAAGGTCAAAGCTGAGCATCAGAAACCATCAGGTCTACTTCAATAACCCGAAATCCCGGAATGGAAATGGGAAAACATTACCATGGATTTCATCACTAAATTGCCAAGGACTGCAAGTGGTTTTGATACTATTTGGGTAATAGTTGATCGTCTCACCAAATCAGCACATTTCCTGCCAATAAGAGAAGATGACAAGATGGAGAAGTTAGCACGACTGTATTTGAAGGAAGTCGTCTCCAGACATGGAATACCAATCTCTATTATCTCTGATAGGGATGGCAGATTTATTTCAAGATTCTGGCAGACATTACAGCAAGCATTAGGAACTCGTCTAGACATGAGTACTGCCTATCATCCACAAACTGATGGGCAGAGCAAAAGGATGATACAAACGCTTGAAGACATGCTACGAGCATGTGTTATTGATTTCGGAAACAGTTGGGATCGACATCTACCATTAGCAGAATTTTCCTACAACAACAGCTACCATTCAAGCATTGAGATGGCGCCGTTTGAAGCACTTTATGGTAGAAAGTGCAGGTCTCCGATTTGTTGGAGTGAAGTGGGGGATAGACAGATTACGGGTCCGGAGATTATACAAGAAACTACCGAGAAGATCATCCAAATTCAACAACGGTTGAAAACCGCCCAAAGTCGACAAAAGAGCTACGCTGACATTAAAAGAAAAGATATAGAATTTGAAATTGGAGAGATGGTCATGCTTAAAGTTGCACCTTGGAAAGGCGTTGTTCGATTTGGTAAACGAGGGAAATTAAATCCAAGATATATTGGACCATTCAAGATTATTGATCATGTCGGACCAGTAGCTTACCGACTTGAGTTACCTCAACAACTCGCGGCTGTACATAACGCTTTCCACGTCTCGAATTTGAAGAAATGTTTTGCTAAAGAAGATCTCACTATTCCGTTAGATGAAATCCAAATCAACGAAAAACTCCAATTCATCAAAGATCCCGTCGAAATAATGGATCGTGAGGTTAAAAGACTTAAGCAAAACAAGATACCAATTGTTAAGGTTCGATGGAATGCTCGTAGAGGACCCGAGTTCACCTGGGAGCGTGAAGATCAGATGAAGAAGAAATACCCGCATCTATTTCCAGAAGATTTGTCAACACCTTCAACAGCTTAAAATTTCGGGACGAAATTTATTTAACGGGTAGGTACTGTAGTGACCCGAACTTTTCCATGTTTATATATATTAAATGAGATTGATATTTACATGATTAAATGTTTTCAACATGTTAAGCAATCAAACTTGTTAAGACTTGATTAATTGAAATATGTTTAATATAGACAATTGACCACCCAAGTTGACCGGCGATTCACGAACGTTAAAACTTGTAAAAACGACATGACGATATATATATATGGATATACATATGGTTAACATGAGATTATGATAAGTAAGTATCTCCATAAGTATATTAACAATGAGTTATATACATATAAACAAGACTACTAACTTAAGGATTTCGAAACGAGACATATATGTAACGATTATCGTTGTAACGACATTTAAATGTATATATATCATATTAAGATATATTAATATATCATAATATCATGATAATATAATAATTTAACATCTCATTAGATATAATAAATAATGGGTTAACAACATTAATTGAGATCGTTAACTTAAAGGTTTCAAAACAACACTTACATGTAACGACTAACGATGACTTAACGACTCAGTTAAAATGTATATACATGTAGTGTATTTAGATGTATTAAAATACTTTTGGAAGACTTCAAGACATATATCAAAACACTCATACTTAACAAAAATGGTTACAGTTACTTTCCCATTCTTTTCTTTCATCAAGAATTCTAGTCGTATTCTTACCCGTATTATACACAGCTTCAAAACGTACTTACTATGGGTATATACCAATAGGAACTAGCATGGGATTCCACTCTTGATTATGTCATGTATGACTAATCAATTTTAACTTCTACCATGAGCTAGTCAACTAACTAGAACTCCTTTTAACCCCACTCACCACTCACCAATTACCACTCATCATTCACTCCATTTCACTTCCAATTCTCTTTCTAATTCTCTCTCAACACACACACACACTATTATGAATGTATTTTTCCAGTAGTTAATCATCATCTTCATCGAAAAATCACTTCAAGAATCAAGCTATAATCATCATAGGAAGAACACTTCAAGAACACTTCAAAAATCCCTTCAAGTTTACTAATTTACTTCCAAGCTTTCTAATCCATTCCAAGTAATCATCTAAGATCAAGAAACCTTTGTTATATACAGTAGGTTATCTTTCTTATTCAAGGTAATATTCATATTCAAACTTTGATTCAATTTCTATATCTATAAACTATCTTAATTCGAGTAAAAATCTTACTTGAACTTGTTTTTGTGTCATGATCCTACTTCAAGAACTTTCAAGCCATCCAAGATCCTTTGAAGCTAGATCATTTCTTGTCACTTCCAGTAGGTTTATCTACTAAACTTGAGGTAGTAATTATGTTCATAACATCATTCGATTCATATATATAAAACTATCTTATTCGAAGGTTTAAACTCGTAATCACTAGAACATAGTTTAGTTAATTCTAAACTTGTTCGCAAACAAAAGTTAATCCTTCTAACTTGACTTTTAAAATTAACTACACACATGTTCTATATCTATATGATATGCTAACTTAATGATTTAAAACTTGGAAACACGAAAAACACCGTAAAACCGGATTTACGCCGTCGTAGTAACACCGCGGGCTGTTTTGGGTTAGTTAATTAAAAACTATGATAAACTTTGATTTAAAAGTTGTTATTCTGAGAAAATGATTTTTATTATGAACATGAAACTATATCCAAAAATTATGGTTAAACTCAAAGTGGAAGTATGTTTTCTAAAATGGTCATCTAAACGTCGTTCTTTCGACTGAAATGACTACCTTTACAAAAACAACTTGTAACTTATTTTTCCGACTATAAACCTATACTTTTCTATTTAGATTCATAAAATAGAGTTCAATATGAAACCATAGCAATTTGATTCACTCAAAACGGATTTAAAATGAAGAAGTTATGGGTAAAACAAGATTGGATAATTTTTCTCATTTTAGCTACGTGAAAATTGGTAACAAATCTATTCCAACCATAACTTAATCAACTTGTATTGTATATTATGTAATCTTGAGATACCATAGACACGTATACAATGTTTCGACCTATCATGTCGACACATCTATATATATTTCGGAACAACCATAGACACTCTATATGTGAATGTTGGAGTTAGCTATACAGGGTTGAGGTTGATTCCAAAATATATATAGTTTGAGTTGTGATCAATACTGAGATACGTATACACTGGGTCGTGGATTGATTCAAGATAATATTTATCGATTTATTTCTGTACATCTAACTGTGGATAACTAGTTGTAGGTTACTAACGAGGACAGCTGACTTAATAAACTTAAAACATCAAAATATATTAAAAGTGTTGTAAATATATTTTAAACATACTTTGATATATATGTATATATTGTTATAGGTTCGTGAATCAACCAGTGGCCAAGTCTTACTTCCCGACGAAGTAAAAATCTGTGAAAGTGAGTCATAGTCCCAGTTTTTAAAATCTAATATTTTTGGGATGAGAATACATGCAGGTTTTATAAATGATTTACAAAATAGACACAAGTACGTGAAACTACATTCTATGGTTGAATTATCGAAATCGAATATGCCCCTTTTTATTAAGTCTGGTAATCTAAGAATTAGGGAACAGACACTCTAATTGACGTGAATCCTAAAGATAGATCTATTGGGCCTAACAACCCCATCCAAAGTACCGGATGCTTTAGTACTTCGAAATTTATATCATATCCGAAGGGTATCCTGGAATGATGGGGATATTCTTATATATATGCATCTTGTTAATGTCAGTTACCAGGTGTTCACCATATGAATGATTTTTATCTCTATGTATGGGATGTGTATTAAAATATGAAATCTTGTTGCCTATTGTTGCGATTTGATATATATAGGTTAAACCTATAACTCACCAACATTTTTGTTGACATTTAAAGTATGTTTATTCTCAGGTGAATACTAAGAGCTTCCGCTGTTGCATACTAAAATAAGGATAAGATTTGGAGTACATGCTTGTATGATATTGTGTAAAAACTGCATTCAAGAAACTGATTTCGATGTAACATATTTGTATTGTAAACCATTATGTAATGGTCGTGTGTAAACAGGATATTTTAGATTATCATTATTTGATAATCTACGTAAATCTTTTTAAACCTTTATTTATGAAATAAAGGTTATGGTTTGTTTTAAAAAATGAATGCAGTCTTTGAAAAACGTGTCATATAGAGGTCAAAACCTCGCAACGAAATCAATTAATATGGAACATTTTTAATCAATAAGAACGGGACATTTCAGTAGTGAGTAGTAACCCCAAGTGGGTTTTCATGAAGGTGGGTTGAGGTGTTTAAAAGGTGGTGGATTTGTTATGGTTTGAACACTAGACGAAAATTGTAGCAGTTATAAGTTAAATAGCAGCTGTAGTGATTTGCTAATGGTGAGGTTATGATGGTTGAATGGTTGTCGATGGTTGAAGAGAGAAAAAAATGGTAGACAAGAACTCGTATGAAGTTGAAAGTGGTAGTATGGCTACAGCTCATGATCATTTCTTGATGGTGAGTATTTGTTAGTTAAATGGGTTTTGTGTTCTTAATATGTTGTTTTTCGTTCTAGTTATGCAGAAGAAGAATAACTATATAGGAAGGGAAAAGAGATATGCACTAGTATTATTATTGTATTATTATATATATTAACACATGCACATATAAGCACAGTTCAGCCGTCGTCCATTATTCTACTGACACTTTTACGGGGTATTATATCGTGTCCATTGCTAAACAGTTAAAATATAAAAGTGTTCCTAAAAATCCCAAATTTTTAAATTAACTATATTTATTTATTTTGGTCATTATGGTATAAGATTCGCTCATTAACTATTAAATAAAAATTACATTAATTATTCACTCCCAATCCCAAGTAAAATATAAAAAGTTTTAAAATTCAACAAATAGTTCCTAAGTACATTTTTAATAAGTCAAAAATTTGTAAAACGCATTTTCGAATCACCATTTATTTTAAAATAATATAAGTTTGATTTTAACCTGCTTAATATCAATCGAAACATCAAACGAATATTACAATTATTTAATATTTATTATCAATACACTTTATTTATATATAGAGATATATTTTAAATAATAATTATTATAATATCCTATTTTTATTTTATAATTTTTTATAACAACAATATATAATACTTCAAATTATATTTCGAATTATTATTTATATATAAATAAACACATATCTAATTACAATTAGTTATTCGTGAATCGTCAAAAGCATTCGAAGGTCAATTGAATATATGAACATCGTTCCAAAATTTTCTAGACTCAACATTACATACTTTGCATATCGTATCGAAATCATATAAAGATTAAGTTTAAATTTGGTCGAAAATTCCCGGGTCATCACAAAAGGGATCTAGAAGGTAGTTGTGTTTTCACTAGGATAGTGCATTAGGATCTTGTGGTAAGAGCTATAGGTGTTTGTGAAGTCTTCAAATAGACGTAAGGGTTCACAAATTGCGGCTTATCGAAGTACTGGTGTTGTATCCGGACACTCCACCGAGTTTGGAGTATCATAGTGAAGAAAATATCAATTCGTAGAATTGAGGAGTGGATTAAGGAAGATTAGTTAACATCTTTCCGAACCTCTATAAATCGTTGTGTTTGTTCTCTAAGGGGGGTGAATAGTTACTTAGTCGATTTTTAAAAAATTTCTTTGGCGATTTGTTGAACTTGAACTTGATATAGTGTGATTTGAAATGTTTGTTCTCTAACAATGCTAGCAATACAAATATATGTTAAATTGTAAATAAAATATAAGGGAAGAGAGAACAAACACAACGATTTATAGTGGTTCGGGAAGATGTTAACTAATCTTCCTTAATCCACTCCTCAATTCTACGAATTGAGATTTTTCTTCACTATGATACTCCAAACTCGGTGGAGTGTCCAAATACAACACTAGTACTTCGATAAGCTACACCTTATGAACTCTTACGTCCCTTTGAAGACTTCACAAACACCTATAGCTCTTCCCACAAGATCCTAATAAACTTATCCTAGTGAAAACACAACTATCCTCTAGATCCCTTTAAGAAGATAGTTTACAAGTAAACTTACAACTTTAAGCTTACAAGTACTCTTGCTAGAATCACTCTAAAAGATTACAAATTAAGTATAAGAATGATATCAGTAAGTATGAGAAAATATGAGTGCAAGAGGTGAGTCTTCAAATGCTTCAAGGCTTGGCTTTTATAGGAAAGAGAAATCTGTCTGGAAGTCATACGGCTCACTGTACGGTCGACCGTGGTTCGACCGTGTACCTCTGACACCTGATTCTTATGGCCATTTTTATCCTTTGAAGATTGTCATTTTCCCTTGTTGAATAGCTGCAACTAAAGGCCAATTACTTCTGAAATTATCCTCATTACCTTTTATGTTTTGGACATAAGCTTGGAAGTTGACATGTCCATTAAAGAAGAAAGTCTTTAATCTTTGACCATTTTTCATTAATTACCAAAAGCGGTAATTGCAGATTTTTGTCTCTTGACAAACCATTATCTTCCAAAAAGTTCATCAACCTTTCTTAATCACTTGTCATTTAGCTTATGGGAGTTTCTTGCCTTTTAGAACATTGTTACAACTTAAATGAACTAGTTTGAGTCTAGTTTGAACATAATGTGTGATGCCCCGTACAAAACCATCGTGTACGAATCATCAACAACAGGATCATTACAAGGTTAAGTACTATATGCTGTAATAAAAGAAGTTGCATTCACGATAGAAAGATGACGTCATAATCGACATCAAATATTTTACACCAACAGTATGCTTCTATGAATAGCAAGCATGAATAAATGTATGTGACCCTTAGGTCGTTACAAAACATAGTTTCAAATGTATTAAAGTTTGAATGCAAGATAAACAGTTCATGCGGTGATAACACTAGAGCAGCGGGTGTCTACGGCAAGACTAGTACACAGCGGAAGCAACCTTAAGCACCTGAGAAAAATATGCTTAAAAATGTCAACACAAAGGTTGGTGAGCTAAAGTTTAAGTATAACAGTATGTAAGGTAGGCCACGAGATTTCAGTGCTACAAAGAGCTTTTCAAAACAGTATGATAAAGTATATGTTAACCGTGGGCACTTGGTAACTAACTTAACGTTTATACCCCCTAAAAGTACACTTTGCAAGTGCGTATGTTTACGAAGTATTAAACACTCGTTAAATGCTAGCGCTACTAGCCCGAGTGGGGATGTCAAACCCTATGGATCCATATCTAAGATTCGCGTTCACGGTTCAAAAACCAATGATTAAACGTTACCGAGCTAAAGGGAATGTTTATGCCGTTGTATAACTCACACATATATAAGTTTAAGTACTCGTGCCTAGTATGTAAAACATAAAATCCGCATGTATTCTCAGTTCCCAAAATAAGTTAAAGTAAAAAGGGAATGCTATAACTCACAATGATAAAGCAGCGGTAAAGTATGACTCGGAAAGTAAGCAAGTAATGAAGGTTGTCCAAACGGGTCCTCAACCTAAGTCAAATAGTACTAAGTCAGTAAATCGTCCGAATAGGTTTAAATGTATGTAAATAAGGTCTTAAAGGTCATCATCATTCATCATCAAACAAAAGGTGTAAAGTAAGTTTCCTTCATGAAAAGAGTTTAAAACAAAGGCTGAGTTCGGTCAGTCACCACGGCCTCTATACCTACTGAAATAAGGTGAGACCAGTGGCCATGGCTCCGTATATGAGTCCTTTAGTTGTGTTAAAAATTACAGAAGCAAACTCTTCTTCGTTTGACCGTGGCGACGGTCTAAGTGCGAGTAGGTCAGAATTTTCAGCACAACATTAAATGGACATAGTGACGATCGGAGGGCCATAAATCCTAAACCGTAGCTCGGATTAAGACGAGTCCTATATGAAAAGTTATCTAATCGAACAGAGATATCTGAAAATCATAATTACAGTAGCACATGTCATACAGGTCAGACACAGAAACAGTAGAACAGTAGGGTCAGTAGGTTCCGGTGGTTCTTGGTGCTCGATGCTTATCATGGTTCTCATCCTTGATGCATATAGCTTCAAGTGTACAACTCGTTGATGTGTTTGCATCATGTTCACCAAGGTTTGACCATCATAACCCAAGTGTAAGTCTAAGACATGAATCACAACTCACTTAAGTGTTGCAAGTGTTTTGATGAACCAAAGTTACATCAAAGTCTTAGATCTAACACATACATGAACTTTAAAACTAATAATAAGTTACAAACTTGAAAATGAACTTATGAAATCAAGATCTTAAGTTGTAGAACATAGTTCTTAGTTAGGTCTTGAAGATCCTAGACCCAAAAGTCTAGATCTAACATAAGTGTACAAAGTTATAATTAAAGAAAGCTTACTTACATGTTCTTGAACTTTTAAAGTTAATTTTAGTTCAAGATTAATGAGATCAAAGTTAACTAGTAACACTTGACCAATCTTAACCAACAAACATGAATTTAAATTGCATAATATAAGGAAATAAACTAAGTAAACTAGTAACTAGTTCATGGGTTGTTCATACTTTAAAGATTCAAACTAAAGTTTGATCTTTAAGAAAGTAAACTTTAAAGTTTACTAACATGAATTACAAGTATGTTTTCACAACACATGAACTTAAATCTTTTTAAAACAACAAGTGTAGAACATAACTAGAAAGCTTATGTTCTTGTAAATACAAGATAGAATGAAGAATTAAACTAAAAAGTTTGATTCTTGATAACTAGTAAGTAAGTAACAACAAATAAGTAAACAACTACAACAAGTAACAACAATCAAAGACAAGTGATGATGATGATTATGTATGTATGTAATTCGGTTTTTAACAAGAAAAGAAGAAGAAAAAAAAGAAGTTCAAGTTACTTACAACTTAGAGAGAAAAGAGAGAAAGTTAGAAGTGTTTTGTGTGTGTGTTTTGAAATGAGAGAAAAAGATGAGAGGAATTTGCAAGTAGGTGTGTGTGTGAATGTAATTGTGAGAAGAATACAAGTAATGAAGTAGTCAAAAAAAAAAATGGAAACACCCCTAAATGCCATCAAAGGCCGACGGCCTGCATCAAAGGGATGGGGGGGGAATAAACCACTAGATACTTGCATGATAAAGCTTGAAAAGTTGGTTATTAGGTGGCCATGCATGGGGATTATGTTGTAACAAGATTCTTTAAGTGTTAACTAACTAGTTTTATTTCAAAAGTAATACTTACAACCATGGGCTCCTAACTAATCCATTAACATATGTAGGGTGGGCTCATAAGCCCAACAACACTAATCCAAGCCCAAGTTCCATTAATCTACAAATTAATCCAATTAAAGCCCATGTAACTAACTAATAACCATAGTTAATTAAAATGATTAATAAAACTAATCATGAATGTAAATAATATGTGAAAATATTATTCGTGAAAGTTTTGTATGTCACAAAGACGTTTCGGGCATTTAAAAGTCAAGTACGGTTAATCATGGCAACATGTAAATGTAATAACATACATTCGTTTAATCACAAGTAATAATAATAATTATTATTAATTAACGTTGGAAAAACCAGGGTCATTACATTACCCACCTGTTAAAGAAAATTTTGTCCTGAAATTTTAGGCTGAGGGAGATGAAGGAGCTGGGAAAAGGTGAGGATACTTCCGCATCATTTGTTCTTCTCGTTCCCAAGTAAACTCATGTCCTCATTTGGCATTCCATCATACTCGAACGATCGGAATCTTGTTGCGTTTCAAAGTTTTGATCTCACGATCCATAATCTCAACTGGTTCTTCCACAAAGTGAAGTTTGTCATCAATAGTAAGTTCTTCCAATGGTATGATAAGTTCGGGTGCAGCAAGACACTTCTTCAAGTTTGACACGTGGAAGGTAGGATGAACTGAGCTCAATTGTGCTGGTAGATCTAAACGGTAAGCAACGGGTCCAACACGTTCCAATATTTCAAAAGGACCAATGTATCACGGGTTTAACTTTCCGCGTTTTCCAAAGCGAATCACACCCTTTCAATGTGCAACCTTCAACATTACACAGTCACCCACGTTGAATTCAAAGTCCTTACATTTAAGATTGGCATAACTCTTTTGACTATCGCGGGCAGTCTTAAGTCTAGCTTGAATCTGAGCAATCTTCTCCGTGGTTTCATGGACTACCTCGGGTTCGGTGATTTGCTTTTCGCCTACTTCGGCCCAACAAATAGGAGATCGGAACTTGTGGCCATACAATGCTTCAAAAGGTGCGGCATTAATGCTTGAGTGATAACTGTTGTTGTACGAGAATTCGGCTAACGGAAAATGCCTTTCCCAAGCCTTTCCAAAATCAATGACACATGCACGCAACATGTCCTCCAAAGTCTGAATCGTTCGTTCACTTTGCCCGTCAGTCTGGGGGTGATAAGCAGTACTCATGTCAAGACGAGTTCCCATGGCTTCTTGCAAAGAACGCCAAAATCTAGAAGCAAAACGGGGATCGCGATCGGAGATGATCGATAAAGGTACACCATGACGAGATACAACCTCCTTGATGTATAATTGAGCAAGTCTCTCCATCGTATCTGTTTCCTTCATGGCTAAAAAGTGTGCAGATTTGGTAAGACGGTTAACAATAACCCAAATGGTATCGTATCCGCCCACCGTCTTTGGCAGCTTAGTAATGAAATCCATTGTGATCCTTTCCCACTTCCATTGCGGGATTTCTGGTTGCTGAAGTAACCCAGAAGGTCTCTGATGCTCGGCTTTAACCTTCGAGCAAGTCAAACACTTACCAACATAAGTAGCAACGTCTTTCTTAAGATTTGGCCACCAATACTGTTCTTTAAGGTCGTGGTACATCTTGCCCGCTCCAGGATGAATCGAATATCTCGATTTGTGTGCTTCATCAAGTATAAGGTTCCGTAGATCTCCATAAAGAGGTACCCAAATTCTTCCGGCATAACATTGAATTCCAGACTCCCTAACCTCGAGTCGAGAGACAAGTATGTTCAAATGTTCATGAGTTATATTCTCCTTCTTGAGAGCCTCATCTTGGGCTACCCTGATCTGGCTATTGAGGTTTGAATGAATGGTGATGCTCAGAGCCCTAACACGAAGAGGTGCCATCCTCTCCTTTTGGCTCAAAGCGTCAGCTACAACATTGGCCTTGCTAGGATGATAACGAAGTTCACAATCATAGTTGTTGAGCATCTCGATCCATTGACGCTGTCTTATATTCAGTTGCTTCTGATCAAAGATGTGCTGGAGACTCTTGTGATCGGTGAAGATAGTGCTCTTAGTTCCATAAAGATAGTGCCTCCATAATTTGAGCGCAAAGACAACGGCTCCAAGTTCGAGATCGTGAGTAGTGTAGTTCCGCTCGTGAATCTTCAATTGGCGGGAGGCATAGGCAATAACTTTTGATCGTTGCATCAGTACACAACCAAAACTGCTCTTCGATGCATCACAATAAACAATAAAGTCGTCACTGCCCTCAGGAAGTGATAGGATAGGTGCGGTGGTTAACTTCTTCTTCAAATTTTGAAATGCTGATTCGTGTGCGGGTTCCCAAATGAACTTCTTACCCTTGTGAGTTAGTGCGGTCAAAGGACGCGCAATCAGAGAAAATCCTTCAATAAACCTTCGGTAGTAACCGGCGAGACCTAGAAATTGGCGAATGTGAGTTGGAGTAGTAGGGGTCTCCCACTTGCTGATAGCTTCAATCTTGGCGGGATCAACTTTGATACCCTGGTCGCTCACAACATGACCCAAAAATTAGACTTCCTTCAACCAAAATTCACACTGGGAGAATTTGGCGTAAAGTTGCTCTTGTCTCAAGATTTCAAGTAATAATCGGAGATGTTGCTCATGCTCTTCTTCACTCTTAGAGTAGATGAGGATATCATCTATGAAGATGATAACAAACTTATCCAAGTATGGCTTACAGACACGATTCATGAGATCCATGAACACGGCAGGTGCATTAGTTAATCCGAATGGCATCACGAGAAACTCATAATGACCATAATGAGTTCTGAATGCAGTTTTCATCACGTCACTTTCCTTCACCCTCAACTGGTGATAATCGGATCGCAAATCGATCTTTGAGTAAACGCTCGATCCTTGTAGTTGATTAAAAAGATCGTCAATTCGGGGAAGAGGATACCGATTCTTGATCGTCAATTTGTTGAGTTCAAGGTAGTCGATACACATACGAAAGGATCCATCCTTCTTCTTCACAAACAGAACAGGTGCGCCCCAAGGTGAGAAACTTGGTTGGATAAATCCACGGTCTAACAGCTCTTGTAGTTGGCTATAACTTCTATCCGCACCAGTATCAAACAAGACAGAAGCTAAAATATTATTGATAGTGAATATACCTGTCACCAAGTCGGGGTTTTCTCGGTCGTCCCTTGCATTAACGTTGAAAGCTCTACCACGGGGTGGTCCGCCATCTTTTCTTTTGTTGGGGCACGCATTTCTGAAATGGCCCGTCTATCCGCATTCGTAGTACTTTTTCGGTCCATTGGTGTTCGGCTTCCCATTCAAAGTGGTGACCTTGCAGTCCTTCCCGATATGCCCAGTCTGTTGGCACTTTTCGCAAACCACATTACAATATCCAGTATGGTGCTTGTAGCACCGCTTGCATTGTGGTAAGGTTCCTTTGTAGTTCGGGTTCATGTTGGTGTTTGGATTGGGATTTCCACCGTTGTTGTTTCCCCTAAAACCCTCATGTCATTTCGCCGGGTTTTGATCATAGTTCCTTCCCCTGTTGTTGTTGTTGTTGTTGTGGTTATCCCATTTGCGTTTCTCACTACTACCCGCTTCAGACCTAGCCTTCTCCGGTTCATCGATGGTAATTTGATTCATTAAAGTATGCGCCATGCGCATCGCTTCGGGAACATTCGGTGGCTTGGACGTGGTGACGTTTCCCTTAATGCTCTTAGGAAGTCCCCAGAAGTACCTTTCCATTCGCTTGAATTCCGGGGTGACCATTGTCGGACACATCAGGGCTAATTCCAAAAATCTCATGTTGTAACCATCAAGGTCATTCCCAACGGCCTTTAACTGCATGAACTCCATTTCCATCTTTTGTATCTCGGTTCTCGGACAATACTCCTCAATCATGGCACACTTAAATTCTTCCCATGGCGTAGCATACGCCTCATCAATGCCTTGTGCATGTGCCATTGTGTTCCACCACGTGAGCGCGCCGTCAGACAGCGTGCAAGAAGCAAATTTGGTTTTGCTATCCTCCGAATAGTTGCTAACTCGGAATACTTATTCAAGTTTCTCGAACCATCTAGTGAGACCAACCGGTCCCTCTGTTCCACTGAAGTTATGAGGTTTACAGCTTTGGAACTCTTTGTACGTACACCCATTTCGAATGGGTTGAATAACCGGTGGTGGTGGCGGTGGCGGTGGCGGTGGAGCTTGGGGTTGCATTTCCGCAATGGCTGCGGCTACCCTTTCGGCAATCGTCTCTTCGATTTGGGCGGTGGTAGGTGTTGATCGTCCGTTGGCCATGGTGTTCTAAACAAAAATTTTGACTTAAGTCAAAATCCATCATTCAATATATAATAATACAGTATACAACAACTAACATGGAATCAACACATCACATGTTTATTAAGTAACGCATCTAGGTACAAATACCACAGAATCATCGTACAGTAATGTAAATAGAACATCGTGCAAGAATTAAATAACGCAAAGTTCCATTCATTAATAATAAGTTGCATACATCTGAATAAGTTCGTACAATACATAAGTGAAACATAAAACTACAACTTGATTACATTATGAAATCTAAATACAAAAGCTCTATGGTAGAGGTGGGTGAAGGATGTCCACAAAATGGGCCATCTGGTCCTCTAGCTCAGCAACTCGAGCTCGGAGGATCTCCACCTCCCTTGTCAATTCCTCGACAGTGGGAGATGGTGGGGCCGGCGGTGCTGGCGGTGCAGGTGGTGCCGATGTAGATGGTCCGGCTCCAGAAATAGTCAGTACGTAACGGGGTGCCTTAAGCACGAGTGGGTCAGCAGGATACGGCACAAGCCGCTTACGGGCAGTAACCCTACGACGCCGACCAAACGCGTCAGTGAAGGCTCGTCCTCCGTTGATCCCAGGAATGATGGTACCGTCGAAGCGATACCTCTTCTTCGGCGGGGTAGAGGGTGGTTGAACAGGTGCATCGGGGTCCTCCTCGTCAGAGTCATCATCACTAGAGCCGTCTGTAGATGAATCATCGGATGAAGAATCATCTGAATCATGCGGTGGTGGCTGTACTGGTGGCTGAACTGGCTCTCCTCGGGCGACCATCATCTGTCTATACCTAGCGGGTCCGATCGGAATGAGACGTCCATCAGGGGCGCGTTGGCACCAATGGCGATATCGGTTATGGAAAGGACCTTCCCTGAACTCCGCGGGAATCACAATCTCACCGGAGTGGGGCTGTGATCCTGAGGGTCCGGGGGCAGATGGAGCTGGAATCTCCGAAGGGTTCTGTTCTCCGCTGGAAGTAACCACTGGGGCAGGCGCCTGGCTGCTAGTCCCGGAAGATGAAGCGCCGGGTTCACTCGTGGGTAGCGGGATCGGTGTGTCAGCAGCAGGTGGGGTGGCTGACGAGTCTGAACTGCCCAAAATGATAGCAGGTGGAGTATCCGACATCTGAACAAGGAAAAATAAATTTTTCCATGTCAGTAAGTCATAAAGCAAGCACGTATTAGGCCAACAGTTTAAATCATGTATAACAATAAGTAGCATGGCAATAATAACGAATCGTACAGAAGTAGAATGCAATCGAAAGCAAGTAATATCATACAGTAGTGAAATCATGTAGTAGCATATGGCATGTAGCAGTAAAAATAAGCAGCAGCATGCAGTAAGTTCAGCAGAAACACGTAAACTAGCAAGTTGTAGATTAGTCCTATTAGTGAATCCTACTCGGGTCGGTCTTAGACTCACTAATGCAACCTAATTCCCTACAACCAATGCTCTGATACCAAATGTTATGCCCCATACAAAACCATCGTGTACGAATCATCAACAACAGGATCATTACAAGGTTAAGTACTATATGCTGTAATAAAAGAAGTTGCATTCACGATAGAAAGATGACGTCATAATCGACATCAAATATTTTACACCAACAGTATGCTTCTACGAATAGCAAGCATGAATAAATGTATGTGACCCTTAGGTCGTTACAAAACATAGTTTCAAATGTATTAAAGTTTGAATGCAAGATAAACAGTTCATGCGGTGATAACACTAGAGCAGCGGGTGTCTACGGCAAGACTAGTACACAGCGGAAGCAACCTTAAGCACCTGAGAAAAATATGCTTAAAACGTCAACACAAAGGTTGGTGAGCTAAAGTTTAAGTATAACAGTAAGTAAGGTAGGCCACGAGATTTCAGTGCTACAAAGAGCGTTTCAAAACAGTATGATAAAGTATATGTTAACCGTGGGCACTTGGTAACTAACTTAACGTTTATACCCCCTGAAAGTACACTTGGCAAGTGCGTATGTTTACGAAGTATTAAACACTCGTTAAATGCTAGCACTACTAGCCCGAGTGGGGATGTCAAACCCTATGGATCCATATCTAAGATTCGCGTTCACGGTTCAAAAACCAATGATTAAACGTTACCGAGCTAAAGGGAATGTTTATGCCGTTGTATAACCCACACATATATAAGTTTAAGTACTCGTGCCTAGTATGTAAGACATAAAATCCGCATGTATTCTCAGTTCCCAAAATAAGTTAAAGTAAAAAGGGAATGCTATAACTCACAATGATAAAGCAGCGGTAAAGTATGACTCGGAAAGTAAGCAAGTAATGAAGGTTGTCCAAACGGGTCCTCAACCTAAGTCAAATAGTACTAAGTCAGTAAATCGTCTGAATATGTTTAAATGTATGTAAATAAGGTCTTAAAGGTCATCATCATTCATCATCAAACAAAAGGTGTAAAGTAAGTTTCGTTCATGAAAAGAGTTTAAAACAATGGATGAGTTCGGTCAGTCACCACGACCTCTATACCTACTGAAATAAGGTGATACCAGTGGGCATGGCTCCATATATGAGTCCTTTAGTTGTGGTAAAAATTACAGAAGCAAACTCATCTTCGTTTGACCGTGGCAATGGTCTAAGTGCGAGTAGGTCAGAATTTTCAGCACAACGTTAAATGGACATAGTGACGATCGGAGGGCCATAAATCCTAAACCGTAGCTCGGATTAAGATGAGTCCTATATGAAAAGTTATCTACTCGAACATAGATATCTGAAAATCATAATTACAGTAGCCCAGGTCATACGGGTCAGACACAGAAACAGTAGAACAGTAGGGTCAGTAGGTTCCGGTGGTTCTTGGTGCTCGATGCTTATCATGGTTCTCATCCTTGATGCATATAGCTTCAAGTGTACAACTTGTTGATGTGTTTGCATCATGTTCACCAAGGTTTGACCATCATAACCCAAGTGTAAGTCTAAGACATGAAGCATAACTCACTTAAGTGTTGCAAGTATTTTGATGAACCAAAGTTACCTCAAAGTCTTAGATCTAACACATACATGAACTTTAAAACTAATTATAAGTTACAAACTTGAAAGTGAACTTATGAAATCAAGATCTTAAGTTGTAGAACATAGTTCTTAGTTAGATTTTGAAGATCCTAGACCCAAAAGTCTAGATCTAACATAAGTGTACAAAGTTATAATTAAAGAAAGCTTACTTATATGTTCTTGAACTTTTAAAGTTAATTTTAGTTCAAGATTAATGAGATCAAAGTTAACTAGTAACACTTGACCAATCTTAACCAACAAACATGAATTTAAAGTGCATAATATAAGGAAATAAACCTAGTAAACTAGTAACTAGTTCATGGGTTGTTCATACTTTAAAGATTCAAACCAAAGTTTGATCTTTAAGAAAGTAAACTTTAAAGTTTACTAACAAGAATTACAAGTATGCTTTCACAACACATGAACTTAAATCTTTTTAAAACAACAAGTGTAGAACATAACTAGAAAGCTTATGTTCTTGTTTGTTCTTGTAAATACAAGATATAATGAAGAATTAAACTAAAAAGTTTGATTCTTGATAACTAGTAAGTAAGTAACAACAAATAAGTAAACAACTACAACAAGTAACAACAATCAAAGACAAGTGATGATGATGATTATGTATGTATGTAATTCTGTTTTTAACAAGAAAAGAAGAAGAAAAAAAAGAAGTTCAAGTTACTTACAACTTAGAGAGAAAAGAGAGAAAGTTGGAAGTGTTTTGTGTGTGTTTTGAAATGAGAGAAAAAGATGAGAGGAATTTGCAAGTAGGTGTGTGTGTGTGTAATTGTGAGAAGAATACAAGTAATGAAGTAGTCAAAAAAAATAATTGAAACACCCCTAAATGCCATCAAAGGCCGACGGCCTGCATCAAAGGGAGGGGGGGAATAAACCACTAGATACTTGCATGATAAAGCTTGAAAAGTTGGTTATTAGGTGACCATGCGTGGGAATTATGTTGTAACAAGATTCTTTAAGTGTTAACTAACTAGTTTCATTTCAAAAGTAATACTTACAACCATGGGCTCCTAACTAATCCATTAACATATGTAGGGTGGGCTCATAAGCCAAACAACACTAATCCAAGCCCAAGTTCCATTAATCTACAAATTAATCCAATTAAAGCCCATGTAACTAACTAATAACCATAGTTAATTAAAATGATTAATAAAACTAATCATGAATGTAAATAATATGTGAAAATATTATTCGTGAAAGTTTCGTGTGTCACAAAGACGTTTCGGGCATTTAAAAGTCAAGTACGGTTAATCATGGCAACATGTAAATGTAATAACATACATTCGTTTAATCACAAGTATTAATAATAATAATTATTAATTAACGTTGGAAAAACCAGTGTCGTTACATAATGATTCTTGTTACATCTTGACTAGACTTGAGCTAATTACATTTTCATACAAATAATGATACATAAAATCAATGGGAGAGCAACTCTTTAATTGGGACTTTAATGACCATTATTAGTATGTTTAAATGACACTATGATAAAGAGATATGACATTTGAGTATTTTAGCCTAAATCAAGCTTAAAGTGTCATTAAGATGTCATTAGGAGTGATTAGTAAAAATTAACTTCTTTTGGTTCAAGACTCTTTTGAGATCAAAAAGTGCAATTATTATAAGTATGTTAAAAAAGATTTTGTAAATTATAGATGCCGGGAACTAGTCAAACTTTATTTGGTCAAGATTGGTAACAGAGAAAACTACGGTCGGGCTGCGGTCGTCCGTGAGGTTAGCCGTGGGTTTGCAGTTTTAGAAAAGCTTGAACTCGTTGGTGCAGGACACACACGGTTGATGTCACGGTCGACCGTGGTGCAGCCGTGTAGCATTTTTTCCAAGATGATTTCTTAAGTATTGGTTTTTTGATAGAGATAGTTTAGGCTCATGAACTCATGTCGTCTACATATGATTTAACTATTTAGTTCTTGTGTGTCATCATCAAAACAAAGTGATTAACTTTTGAATATTATGCTTTGAATCTTAACCAACATTCTCCCCCTTTTTGATGATGACAAACATATGAGTAAGTGATAACTATGTAGGTCGTCATAAGTGTTAACATCACTTACCATACACTTTCTTCCCCTTTTGTCGAAGCAAAAAGGTTAGTCCCACTTGGAACTAAGCGCTCCCTAGAGTAATGCTCCCCCTTAAATTGTACACACTTATCAATTGTTCTTGTTAATAAAATTGCTCCCCATTGAACCAATAGTAGACATAAAAAGTAACAAACATGATAACCATAGCAAGTGCATTACAATAATTAATTTATAACAAGCGTTAATCCTAGGACAAGTGTTGTTTCTACCCGCCCTTATAATTGTTCTTAACCAACATTAAGTTCTTTTAAGGATAAATTCCATTAGTGCTAAACGCATCCGAGATTGTCAAGCTTTCATTGTCGGATGAGAGAATGATCACTTGATGTGCCTCCCAATAAGTAATAGGAATTGTTGACACGGGTTGAGGGACATGAGAAGCGTTGATGGTATTAACGAATCGAAAAAGCCGATTAAGATGATTTGAATACGAAAGTGGACTAGTTCCTAGTTCTCGAAGGTAACCCAGTCTTTGAGTAGTGAGATAAGCAAGATTTATGGGTTCTTGAGTGAGAAGTGACCACATGACAACGACTTCGGTTCCGGAGATGTGAGTGGCCGTAGGTTCCCGACAATAGACATTGTTTCGAATGACATTAAGAATAAGTTGAAGATCATGTCGGATGTCATCATCTTGAATGCGAAGCCGTTGATTGAGGTTTCGTTGTACTCCCGGAGTGGTGATGAGATCTAAGATGGGTTGCAACAGAAACATAGTATTGAGTGATCTTAGATCGGTTGAAGGAGTATATAAGCAACGCCCATTCGAAGGAATTGCCATAACGGTTCCGAATTGTTCAAGGGACCAAGTGTAAGGTGTATTAAAAAGTCGAAATGTCACTTGATCGGGGTTGGAAACATCAAGATTAGCATAGAATTCCCTAATGAGAGTTGGATAAATGGTTTCATCAAGCTCAAGAAATGAGAAACAATTGTTATAGGTAAAAAGTTGAGTTAGCTCGGGAAACTCGGTATGATGAACAACACGCTCCTCATGAAGTGTTCTAGTCTCCATGTGTTTCCTATTGTTCGTGATACGTTGATTTCTCGTGTTGGTCATTTCCTAGAAAAACTACAAATTTAGCAAACTAATCAAGTTGTTAAGTTTGAAAATCTATATGCTAAACATGTGTAGATTAGTCCTTGTCTAGACTCATTTTGAAAACTATGAATTTGAAATTAAATTGTACAATTTTTCTTTTAAAAATTTAGACAAGTTTCATCTTGAATTTTGCTCTATGTTTGTCAAAAGTAGATACTAGTCATGAGATTGACAAGTATCATAATGATTTGTTCAAACATATGTGTGTGTGCATAAGTGAGTTTAAAAATTCAAAGCATATATGAGTTAAAAAAAAACTTTTTAAAACAATTTTACTTATATATTTAAGTAATTCATGCAAGTAATAAGTGTTCCTATGATTTTGGAAAGAATATAATCACTTTAGTAAAATTTGAAGTAAGTTTTAGGTGTTTACCTTGAATAGATTTGAAAGAGTATGGACCAATTTTTGAAGAATACTTGAAGGTAGGACAAAAGTAAAACCAGAAATTCAGTGGTTAGGGTTTAAGGAAGAGATGTGGTTGGTGGAAAAGTTGTTTGGATATTAAAGGAGTTGCATAAAAGACAAAGAAATTCGTCAGACATCAGGCGGCTCTCATCACGGTCGACCGTGGTTCGACCGTGCGTGATCAGGAACAAATTTTACGGAGTATGTTCCATCATTCCCAAACCATTCCTAAGCAAGTTAAAGGTATCCTTTTTAAGGGGCTTAGCGAATATGTCAGCTATGTTTTCAGCAGATTCTACCTTATCTATCACAATATTACTGTTTTGGACATGGTCACGAAGGAAATGGTGCCTAATGTCTATGTGTTTAGTCCTAGAGTGTAATATTTGATTTTTTGATAGGTCTATAGCACTTTTATTATCACAACATATGGGTATTTCAGAAGAGATGATACCGTAATCGAGGAAGTTTTTCTTCATCCATAGCACTTGTGCGCACTCTCTTCCCATCGCTACATATTCGGCTTCGGTGGTAGACAATGCGACGGATGTTTTCTTCTTTGAGAACCATGACGTTAAGCAAAGCCCTACGAACGCGCATACTCCACTTGTGCTTTTTCTATCAATCATTGATCCACCATGATCGGAATTCGCAAAGCACATAATATCAATTCCGGTAAACTTTGGATACCATAACCCAAGATGCATTGTTCCTTTTAAGTATCTAAAGATCCTTTTAACGGCCTCTACGTGCGACGTCTTTGGATTCTCTTGAAATCTTGCACATAAGCACACGCTAAACATGATGTCTGGCCGATTTGCCGTTAAATAAAAAAGGGATCCAATCATTCCCCTATATTTAGTACTATCAAATGGTTCTCCTTCTCCTTCTAAAGTAAGTTTCACATTTGTTTCCATTGGAGTCGCCATTGGTTTCGAGTTCTCTATTCCGAATTTCTTGAGCATTTCATGAATGTATTTTTGTTGATTGATGAATGTTCCGTCTTCTAGTTGCTTGATTTGTAGTCCAAGAAAGAACTTGAGTTCACCCATCATGCTCATTTCAAACTCATCATGCATTAACTTAGAAAACTCATTGCTAAGAGACTCGTTAGTAGATCCAAATACAATATCATCAACATATATTTGAATTATGACTAAATCCTTTTCCTGCCTTTTGATAAAGAGTGTATTATCAATTTTTACCATTTCAAACCCATTATTTATCAAGAATGTTCTAAGTCTTTCATACCAGGCTCTAGGGGCTTGTTTAAGTCCATAGAGAGCCTTTTTAAGTTTATAAACATGATAAGGTTTTTCGAAATCTTCAAACCCCGGAGGTTGTGATACATAAACTTCTTCATTTATTACACCATTTAAAAAGGCACTTTTGACATCCATTTGATAGAGTTTGAAATTATGAGCACATGCATATGCAAGAAGTATTCTTATTGACTCTAGCCTAGCGACGGGAGCAAATGTTTCATCGTAATCAATTCCATCTTGTTGGCTATATCCTTGTGCAACTAGTTTAGCTTTGTTTCTAACTACTTTGTCATCCTCATCTAGTTTATTTCCATAGACCCATTTTGTACCTATGATGTTGCTTTCACTCGGTAAAGGAACCAAATCCCATACATCACTTCTTTGGAATTGATTTAATTCCTCTTGCACAGCTTCTATCCAACTTTCATCTAATAGGGCTTCCTTGATATTTTTGGGTTCTATTTGTGAAATAAAAGCATAGTTGGGAATTAGGGTAAATACTTGTGACCTAGTGGTTCTAGTGTTGATGTCTCCTATGACTTGGTCTATAGGATGATCTTTTACATGTTTAATATCTATTGAGGACGCTAAGTTATCCTTACTTAGTTTCAAATGAGATCCGTCCTCATTTGTGTCATTGAACTCGACTTGAGTTGGCATCATTTCTATAGCATCTTGTTCGATCACCTCATCATCCTCTAAAGGTTTAGTCTTAGGTGGTGGTGGAGTTTCATCATCTAGGGATTCTTTTATGACATTTGTATATTTATTTAGAACCCTATATGCCTTACTTTCTAACGAATATCCTAAGAATACTCCTTCGTAAGCTTTAGGCTCAAACTTTGTAAGATATTCCTTTTTGTTTAGGATAAAGCATTTGCACCCAAATACTCTAAGATGACTTACGGTTGGTTTTCTACCTTTTAAAATTTCATAAGGTGTTTTATCCATTGATTACCTAATTAAGAATCTATTTTGAATGTAGGTGGAGGTGGCAACGGCTTCACTCCAAAACTTTTGAGGTATTGATTGTTCATTTAACATAGTTCGACTCATTTCTTGAAGAGTTCGGTTTTTCCTTTCAATAACCCCCATTGGATTGAGGTGTGCAAGGAGCCGAGAAGTTATGAGTAATACCATTTAAATCACAAAAGACTCCAAATTGAGCATCATTATCAAATGCTCTACCATGATCCGTTCTTATTGTTACTATAGTACAACCAAGCAAGTTTTGTATCTTAGTAGCAAAAATTATAAATCTTTCGCATGCTTCATTTTTATGTTTTAGAAATAGTGTCCATGTATATCTTGAAAAATCATCTACTATTACTAAAGTATAAAAATTTCCTCCATAACTTTGAACGGCCGATGGCCCAAAAAAGTCCATGTGCAAAAGTTCTAAACATCTTTTAGTATAAATGAAATTCTTTGGTTTATGACTTGTATGAACTTGTTTTCCTACTTTACATGCATCACAAAAATGGCTTTCATATTTTAATTTAGGCAAGTCTCTAACTATGTCTTTTGAGGATATGTTACGGATTAGTTTCATGTTAGCATGCCCTAATCTGTAACATCCCGCGTTTTTCCGTTAAATTTATTTTAACACCGTCTTTTTTTTAGATAATATCTTTCGTCATCTATATTCGTACACTTCGTTAACTAATCTTCTTGATAATTCCGTTATTCGATTATAACATTTCCCGTTTACTCTCGCGTATTTAAAATATTTTGTTTGGTTAATTCACGCACCCGCTTTTAAACTCGAGGGACTAAACTTTCCAAGAGATCAAACTAGTTGACTAGTCAACTAGTCAATCCCACCACCACCACTCATTCAATCACTCTTCTCTTTCTCTCTTTCTTTTCTTCCATTTTTGCTCTCAACTTCCAAATTCATTAAATCATCATCCAAATTCGATCTAGGGAGCTTACAACAAAACAAATTACATATTTAGAATTCTCTCTTCATCCTTTACAATTTGATACCAATTTCATCTCGTTTGGTAACATTTCTAAAACTCTAGATTTCATGTTCTGAGTGTTTTTGACTTGAAATGGTGTTAATTAGTGTCTATGGCTCAAGTCTAACATGAATATGTGATTTGTTTGCTCGATTTGTTGTTTTGGAGTAACTAGCATGAACTTGAGATGGGTGTGCTTAATCTTTGATTTTTGGTTGACTAAATGTTGTTTAAATGTTAAAGTTCATGTATTAAATGTGTTACTAGCATCATTAGCTTCAATTTGATGTGTAGGTTGACTTGTAAAACGTCACTAACATGATTATTGATTTTGTGATTCTTGGTTAGGGTTTGATGAACTTTAAAATGAACTTTTGATGCATTGAATGCTAAGAAATGTTATTGGTAAGTTTTTAGTTGTATTGTATGTTTAATTACCTTCGAAACGGCATATCATATGTGTAAATTGGATTCCCAAATCTTGAAATGCATTTTATGAACTTGAAACTTTGATTTTGAACATTTAACGATCATTTGATGAGGTTTTTGTTGTTTTAAATGATAAACTTGATTGATGAAATGTGTTTAGTTGTATTCCTCGTTAAAATACCTTTCCAACAATATAAGATACGTGTTTTGAGTGTTCCCGGTTCACAAGTTGTGTTTAAAAGTGTTTTGGTTCGAGACTTGTGAAATTTCAGCATTTCAGCACTTGGAGGACCCAAATTACGGCCGTAACCCAGGCCATTGCGGCCGTAACCCAGGCCATTGCGGCCATAACATTATGGGCTGTCCAAAATTACAATTTTTCGTTTAATTCTAACTATGCTACACACCTCCGATTAACATGAAACTTGTTCTAACATACTCATATATGATTATGAAACTTAGAAAAATTGTCTGAGACCCGACCCGAACATGTTGACTTTTTCATTGACTTTGACCAAAGTTTGACTTTTAGTCAAACTTAACCAAATACTTATAGAATCGTTCTAATCTTATTTTATACGTAATTCTTGCATGAAACTTGACAACGTGACTCACATGCTATATAATCGAGTCGTAACGAGTCATAGGACTAATTGAACACATTTCGCCTGACCTTGTGTCGTAACCGGTTAGTTGATACAAATTAATTGTTTAGGTCAAGACTAACAACTTTTATGCACACGATTACTTTGTGAAGTACCTTTATACTCATGCACTCGAGGTGAGATCATAGTTCCACATTTTCAACAACTTTTACTCTTTTAAATCGTGGGCTGAGAATCATATACTTTGTTACATCTTGTACTACTTACTTTTATGCTTTGAACATAAGTACGAGGAAACAAACATTCCACAGCGAGTTTGAACAAAAATCCTCAATTCGATTATCATTAGTTACACTTGCCGGGTGTAAGCGAGAACTTATGTTGTATGGCCATACGGGTTTGACAAACCCTCATTCGGACGGTTTGCTACCGTTACTTCGGATAGAATGTATTTTCGAGAAACAGTGTATGTTCTAACACTATTGTGATGGGGTTCTATGAATGGAAAGTTAAGCCTTCATAATTGGGTGCTCGCGAACTTACTTTTGGAATGCAAACGATTTGTAAAATCAACTATATTAAATCTTGTGGTTCAAAAACAACGTTTACAAACACCTATGATTTCACCAGCATTTTTCGTTGACAGTTTTCTATATGTTTCTTAGGTTCATACTTGGCTACTTGATACATGCTTCCGCACACTTTGATTACTCGCTTGGAGTCAAGCATACATGCTTACGCTAGCGATAGCACTTTTGGATTCAACCTTAAAGCATACATACTTACGCTATTTATAGCAACCGTGATTTTAAAATAATTATGTCGCAAGTTATTTCATTTATACTTTATAACTTTTGTAAACTTAAACTTGTTGTCGATCCGTTTGGTAAACTAAACTTTGTAAGTCTTGCACGTTTCAAATGAATGCGACATATTTTTGGTCAAACGCGTCTCATTTAGGGACTATGACCACGCAATGGGACCTAAGTTAATGACGCCGTCAATGATGATTTTGTCGGGTCGCTATAGATGGTATCAGAGCGTTGGTTGTAGGGAACTAGGATATGCATTAGTGTATCTGACAGAGTCGTTAGGATGCATTAGTAAATCTAGACTACAACCGGATAGTTAATCATTGCATCCTGACTTACATTTGCTATAGATAGCACTTACTTGACTACTTGTGCATTATACTTGAATCATTCTTAGGCAAACTCCATAATGGTACCAAACTTTCATTATACGAATCCATATTCTGCCACTTTCTGGTAACACACGTAAATTCAAGATTTATACGCGTAAGGATGACAACGACTTCGTTAGTCATACTAGTTCAGGAACTCTGTCTCCTCGGTTGTTATTCACTACCGTCTCAGCTCCACCATGTCAATCACCAACCACTACCGATGTTACACTGGTGTTCCTTACTATCTACCACTTTTTGTTACTACCATCACTACTCTCGGTGAGTAGCGTCATCACTACTTATCACTATAATTGTGTACTACTCGTTATCATAATTCGTTACTCTTTTCGTACCTAAAGACATTATTGTTTGACTTGAACCACATTGACGTGAACAATCATTTATACACTTCCCTCGTGAAACACTTCTTCAGAGTTGCACTAATTCTTTCGATTTAATACGAGTCACGTTAGAGATGCCGTTACACTCTATTCATTTTAGATCTTCATATTACACGAACTTGAATCTATGGAGTGATGTGGGAATGGAGGTATGAGTTAGCGTAATATAACGACACTTGATCAACGTGGTTATATTACGGTAAGTCATACCAAATTTCTAATGACACGTGATGGTGGCTGGACTCGATCAACCTAATCACCACCATGTGCCATGTACATGACTTCATTTTTCTTGTTTGCACATCCAAAAACTCCGAGAATACTGACAACAACCATACCCGGGACACATCGTCGATTACTGTCGAACCATATTTATGCTTCCTAATGAATGACAATTTCTTTCGACTTCAAACATGTGTTACACACGTATACTATCTCGTTTTCTTACAGTTTTATCGACGAACTACAATATGCTTGTTATGCTCACATCGAGGCGGAAACTTCTCTCGCATCATACTCGTACTCCCGTATAAGGAAATCTTTTATCTAAATTCTCAATGGAGAGAGAGACTCTTCACATTATACTAGTATTCGCCTCGAAGGTGAATAGTTCTAACAAACGTTTTCGGAAACTGATAAATTTTTCGCGGCGCGAGATTCTTGAGAAACGAAAACTTGTTCAAATATATCTTAAAGAAATGTACCTCGTCCCGAATCGAGATTCTCGTTTCACTTCTAGATTTTTGGAGTGCCTTACAAGAAGCCTCGGGACCATGTTTAGACATTAGTACAACACATCAACCACAACCCGAAGGACCAAACAAACATACGATTCAAACCTTGGAAACCATAATACGAGTTTGCGTTATCAACTTCAAATTTACTTGAGAAAAGTATTTTCCTTTAGCCGAATTCTCTTACTACAATAATTTTCATCCGAGTATTAACGCCACACCTTTCGAAAACTCATATAGCCGCAATTGTCATTTTCTTAATTGTTGAACCAAAGTAAAGGATAATCAAACCACCAGACCCGAACTCATTCATGAAGTAACCGTTAAGATCGTTCCAATCCGAGAAAGGCTCAGGACGGACGTAGTCGCCAAAGGAGCTATGCCGATGTTAGACGTAAACCTTTCAAAATTCCAAGTGGGTAACCGCATAACGTTAAAAGTCACACCTTAGAAAGGTGTAATCCATTTCGGGAAACGTAGAAAGCTAAATCCACGATATTTTAATCCTTTTGAAATCTTGGGGCGTATTGGACCCATTGCTTACCGTTTCGATCTCCTGACTCAATTGAGCTCCGTTCATCCTACATTCCATGTATCAAACTTAAAGAAGTGTCTTGCGAAACAAGAACTTGTTATTTCTTTTCGATGAGCTTACTATCGATGACAAACTTCTCTTCCTAGGAGAACCGGTTGAAACTATGAATCGTGAAACCAAACTCTGAGACGACGTGAAATCCCGACTGCCAAAGTTCGTTGCAATGCCCAAGGAAATACCTTCACTTATTCGTAGAATTGGCAACACAAGATCTCGAGGAAGAAACGATGACTACTACTTCCAACTAAATTTCAGGACGAAATTTCTTTTAAGGTGTAGGTAATGTAACATCCAGCGTTTTTCTGTTAAATTTATTTTAACACAATCTTTTTTTTTTAGATAATATCTTTTGTCATCTATATTCGTACACTTCGTTAACTAATCTTCTTGATAATTCCGTTATTCGATTATAACATTTCCCGTTTACTCTCGCGTATTTAAAAAAATTCGTTTGGTTAATTCATGCACCCGCTTTTAAACTCGAGGGACTAAACTTGCCAGGAGATCAAACTAGTTAACTAGGTCAACTAGTCAATCCTACCACCACCACTCATTCAATCACTCTTCTCTTTCTCTCTTTCTTTTCTTCCATTTTTGCTCTCAACTTCCATATTCATTAAATCATCATCCAAATTCGATCTAGGGAGCTTACAATAAAACAAATTACATATTTGGAATCCTCTCTTCATCCTCTACAATTTGATACCAATTTCATCTCATTTGGGTAACATTTCTAAAACTCTAGATTTCATGTTCTTAGTGTTTTTGACTTGAAATGGTGTTAATTAGTGTCTATGGCTCAAGTCTAACATGAATATGTGATTTGTTTGCTCGATTTGTTGTTTTGGAGTAACTAGCATGAACTTAAAATGGGTGTGCTTAATCTTTGATTTTTGGTTGATTAAATGTTGTTTCAATGTTAAAGTTCATGTATTAAATGTGTTACTAGCATCATTAGCTTCAATTTGATGTGTAGGTTGACTTGTAAAATGTCACTAACATGATTATTGATTTTGTGATTCTTGGTTAGGGTTTGATGAACTTTAAAATGAACTTTTAATGCATTGAATGCTAAGAAATGTTATTGGTAAGTTTTTAGCTGTATTGTATGTTTAATTACATTCGAAACGGCATATCATATGTGTAAATTGGATTCTCGAATCTTGAAATGCATTTTATGAACTTGAAACTTTGATTTTGAACATTTAACGATCATTCGATGAGGTTTTTGTTGTTTTAAATGATGAACTTGATTGATGAAATGTGTTTAGCTGTATTCCTCGTTAAAATACCTTTCCAACGATATAAGATACGTGTTTTGAGTGTTCCCGGTTCACAAGTTGTATTTAAAAGTGTTTTGGTTCGAGACTTGTGAAATTTCAGCATTTCAGCACCTGGAGGACCCAAATTGCAGCCGTAACCCAAGCCATTGCGGCCATAACCCAGGCCATTGCGGCTGTAACCCCGGCCATTGCGACCATAACATTATGGGCTGTCCAAAATTACAATTTTTCGTTTAGTTCTAACTATGCAACACACCTCTGATTAACATGAAACTTGTTCTAACATGCTCATATATGATTATGAAACTTAGAAAAATTGTCCGAGACCCGACCCGAACACGTTAACTTTTTCATTGACTTTGACCAAAGTTTGACTTTTAGTCAAACTTAACCAAATACTTATGCAATCGCTCTAATCTTCTTTTATACGTAATTCTTGCATGAAACTTGACAACGTGACTCACATGCTATATAATCGAGTCATAACGAGCCATAGGACTAATTGAACACATTTCGCCCGACCTCGTGTCGTAACCGATTAATTGATACAACTTACTTGTTTAGGTCAATACTAAACAACTTTCATGCACACGATTACTTTGTGAAGTACCTTTATACTCGTGCACTCGAGGTGAGATCATAGTTCCACATTTTCAACAACTTTTACTCTTTTAAATCGTGGACTGAGAAACATATACTTTGTTACATCTTGTACTACTTACTTTTATGCTTTGAACATAAGTACGAGGAAACAAACATTCCACAGCGAGTTTGAACAAAAATCCTCAATTCGATTATCATTAGTTACACTTGTCGGGTGTAAGCGAGAACTTATATTGTATGGCCATACGGGTTTGACAAACCCTCATTCGGACGGTTCGCTACCGTTACTTCGGATGGAATGTATTTTCGAGAAAAAGTGTATGTTCTAACACTATTGTGATGGGGTTCTATGGATGGAAAGTTAAGCCTTGATAATTGGGTGCTCGCGAACTTACTTTTGGAATGCAAACGATTTGGAAAATCAACTATATTAAATCTTGTGGTTCAAAAACATTACAAACACTTATGATTTCACCAACATTTTTCGTTGACAGTTTTCTTTATGTTTCTCACTTTTATACTTGGCTACTTGATACATGCTTCCGCACACTTTGATTACTTGCTTGGAGTCAAGCATACATGCATACGATAGCGATAGCACTTTTGGATTCAACCTTAAAGCATACATACTTACGCTATTTATAGCAACCGTGATTTTAAACTAATTATGTCGCAAGTTATTTCATTTATACTTTATAACTTTTGTAAACTTAAACTTGTTGTCGATCCGTTTGGTAAACTAAACTTTGTAAGTCTTGTACGTTTCAAATGAATGCGACATATTTTTGGTCAAACGCGTCTCATTTAGGGACTATGACCATGCAACGGGACCTAAGTTAACGACGCCGTCAATGACGATTTTTTTGGGTCGCTACATAATCTCTTATGCCATAATGTAGCAGTTTCATGTATAGATGTGAGACAAATATCTACATGCTTAAAGTCGTCTAATTTGCATGTATAAAGCCTTTCTTCCTAATTCCATTTATGACACTTTTACCATCTTTTATTATGTGTGATGAATTTTTAGTAAATGTCATGTTATATCCTTTGTCACATATTCTTCCTACACTTAGCAAGTTAAAACTTAAGTTTTTAATGTGCAACACATTATCAAATGTAATCTTTTGATTAGTAATGTTACCTTTACCGACGATTTTTCCTTTCACATCGCCACCAAAGATTACATCACCTCCATTATGCTCTGAATACTTTGTGAAGAATTCTTTGTTACCCGTCATGTGTGTTATACATCCGCTATCAATTATCCATTCCTCATTTTGTACAACACCATTGAGACAAACCTATATTTGATTAATCAATAACTTTGGTACCCAATGTTTGTTGGGTCCGGGATGATTAGCATTAAAGATTCCTACTCTAACCCATTTCTTAACAATTTTAATTTTGTTGTTCCTTTTAGTTTTGACTCTATTCTTAGAGTTTTGATTAATCATTTTTCTTGAAGAACTTTTTGCAAATGATTTGATTTCTCTTTTTTTTGTCTTAACTTGATTGGTTGTGAAGGCCTTTAGTTTTGGTGTTTCTACTACTTGAGGTCTAACAAACACTATGGGCTTATGTTTGGATGACTTTGTTTCAAGAGTATTTTCCTTGTATCCTAGCCCTTGTTTGTCATTTGTTGATTTTTGAACACTTAAGATGTTTTCTAACACTTTACTACTTCTGTCATATTTTGAAAACTTAATTTTATTTTCAAGTAGTTTGTTAGTTTTGTTCAAGGCATAGTTTTCATGTTTTAAGTCATCACATGTAAGACATTCTTGTGAGTTAGATATTCTTTCTTTAAGTTGTAATATTTCTAACCTAAGCAAGTTATTTTCTTCCTTTTAGACTTATGTTTTTGTCACTTACTTTACTACTCAAGGTACACAATTTAGCAAAGTTGTCAATACTAAACTCAAAGGAATTTCGAAGTACCTCATTGTCGGTTTGTCCGACTTATGATCATTTATCGTCATCACTTGGTGTGTCAATGGCCATGAGACATGTTTCCTTTCCTTCTTCTTGAGTGTCATTTTCTTCATCATCCCACGCACCTCCAAGAAAAACCTTTTCATTTTTTCTTTTAGGACATTCACTTATTAAGTGATTTGGATCACCACACCCAAAACATTTTCGTACAAACTTTTTCTTGGGATCAAATGGCGTCTTTCTTTGTTCCATCGGAGGGCAAACTTGGTTTCCCGGTCTTCGATAGAATTTCTTGAATGAGCTAACAATAAATGTGAATTGCTCATCATCATTGAGAATATCATCATCGTCATCATCAATGTCATATTCATCATGAATCTTTGCCTTTAGAGTGATTGACTTGTTCTTTTCTCTCTTGGCCTTTTCTAACTCATCATCTTTATCTAGGATGACCTCATGTACTTTGAGATTTTCAATGAGTTCATCTAGAGTTAGCTTTTCCGTATTCTTTGATTCGCCAATTGCCGTCACCTTTGGTCTCCATCTTGATGGTAGAGCCCTTAAGAACTTACGAACATATTGCTTATCCGTGTAAGTTGTACCTAGAGCTTTCAAACTTAAACAAATATTGTTAAATCTAGTGTATGCACTATCTATTTTTTTCATAATCTTCAATAGCAAATTGTTCATATTTAGTTATAAGCAATTCTACTTTATTTTCTATGACTTGTGGGTTTCCAAGATGAGTAACCATGATACTATCCCAAATTTCCTTAGCACTACCCATCATAAACACCCTCTCATATTCTTTCCTAGGTAATGCATTAAGAATGGTCATTTTAGCCTCATAGTTTTTGCCTACTTCTATTTTATGTTCCTTAGTCCATTCTTCTTCGGGTATATATATTTTAGTTTTCTTATCATCACTAAGCTTAAATGGAGCATGATCACCTTTAGTAATAATGTTCCAATAGTCTATATCTTTAGAACGGACATACGTTTCAAATCGATGCTTCCAATAGCAAACTCCTTCACTTTCAAGAAGTAGAGGTCTTTGCATGGAACATCCTTCACTATAGTTCAAGTTCTAAAATTTTTGTTCCATGATCTTAAACTCTAAGATTTGCAAAAATTAGTTTTAATTTCGAATTAGTAATTTTTGACAAAACGTTTAGAGCAACCGCTCTGATACCAATTGTAAGTAACTAGAGGGGATGAATAGTTACTTAGTTGATTTTTAAAAATTTTCTTTGGCGATTTGTTGAACTTGAACTTGATATAGTGTGATTTGAAATGTTTGTTCTTAGACAATGCTAGCAATACAAATATATGTTAAATTGTAAATAAAAGATAAGGGAAGAGAGAACAAACACAACGATTTATAGTGGTTCGGGAAGATGTTAACTAATCTTCCTTAATCCACTCCTCAATTCTACGAATTGAGATTTTTCTTTACTATGATACTCCAAACTCGGTGGAGTGTCCGGATACAACACTAGTACTTCGATAAGCCGCACCTTGTGAACTCTTACGTCCCTTTGAAGACTTCACAAACACCTATAGCTCTTACCACAAGATCCTAATGAACTTATCCTCGTGAAAACATAACTATCCTCTAGATCCCTTTAAGAAGATAGTTTACAAGTAAACTTACAACTTTAAGCTTACAAGTACTCTTGCTAGAAACACTCTAAAAGATTACAAATTAAGTATAAGAATGATATCAGTAAGTATGAGAAAATATGAGTGCAAGAGGTGAGTCTTCAAATGCTTTAAGGCTTGGCTTTTATAGGAAAGAGAAATCTGCCTGGAAGTCATACGGCTCACTGTACGGTCGATCGTGGTTCGACCGTGTACCTCTGACACCTTATTCTTATGGCCATTTTTGTCCTTTGAAAATTATCATTTTCTCTTGTTGAATAGCTGCAACTAAAGGCCAATTACTTCTGAAATTATCCTCATTACCTTTTATGTTTTGGACATAAGCTTAGAAGTTGACATGTCCATTAAAGAAGAAAGTCTTTAATCTTTGACCATTTGTCATTGATTACCAAAAGAGGTAATTACAGATTTTTGTCTCTTGACAAACCATTATCTTCCAAAATCTTCATCAACCTTTCTTAATCACTTGTCATTTAGCTTATGAGAGTTTCTTACCTTTTAGAACATTGTTACAACTTAAATGAACTAGTTTGAGTCTAGTTTGAACATAATGATTCTTGTTACATCTTGACTATACTTGAGCTAATTACATTTTCATACAAATAATGATACATAAAATAAATGGGAGAGCAATTCTTTAATTGGGACTTTAATGACCATTATTAGTATGTTTAAATGACACTATGATAAAGAGATATGACATTTGAGTGTTTTAGCCTAAATCAAGCTTAAAGTGTCATTAAGATGTCATTAGGTGTGATTAGTAAAAATTAACATCTTTTGATTCAAGACTCTTTTGAGATCAAAAAGGGCAACTATTATAAGTATGTGAAAAAAGGTTTTGTAAATTATAGATGCCGGGAACTAGTCAAACTTTATTTGGTCAAGATTGGTAACAGAGAAAACTAAGGTCGGGCTGCAGTCGTCCGTGAGGTCAGCCGTGGGTTTGCAATTTTAGAAAAGCTTGAACTCGTTGGTGCAGGACACACACGGTTGATGTCTCGGTCGACCGTGGTGCAGCCGTGTAGCATTTTTCCCAAGATGATTTCTTAAGTATTGGTCTTTTGCTAGAGATAGTTTAGGCTCATGAACTCATGTCGTCCTACATATGATTTAACTACTTAGTTCTTGTATGTCATCATCAAAACAAAGTGATTAACTTTTGAATATTATGTTTTGAATCTTAACCAACAGAAGCGTAACTACCGATATAAGCTTCGTGAAGTTAAACTTAGTAGTAATCATTTCTGCCGCTTTGATTTGACATTTAACTGCGCCTATTAAAACTCCTATCGCTAATATTACCATTATACCCTTAATGATGGAATCTTTTGTTCTTTACTGTCAAGGGTACAATCGTCCAATTAAAATCCGGTTAACAAGGGTTTTGTGCAGGTTGATTTGACGGCTGCCCCTTCATCTACCTTAAGGGTAAAGACTTTCACATCCACCTTCTATTTTCATCTGCTTTTTTCTTCAAAAACTGACTTTCCGGAAATCTTTAATCCTCTTACATTAAGGTACTTACGGATTTCTTTCAACTATTTTCTTTCTTCTATATCTCTTTTTTTATTATTTTTACCATGTCGAACCGTGATATTGAGGCTTCTTTTAGTATTGTTAAACCCTACTTTCTATCGTATCTTATTGACATGCTTGGTTTGAAATCTGGTGATATGCGTATTCCTGCTGGTGACACGCATATTTTACAACAGCCGAAGGATTATGTTGGTGTGTACACCCAATTGTTTACAGAATGTATTGTTAGGGGTTCCTATCTCTTCTCTTTTCCTTAGTGTTTTAAATCACTTTAAGGTGCATATCCCTGTCTTTCATCCTCTAGCCTCGAAGAAGGTTATGTCTTTTGATGTTATGTGTAGGGCTTATGGTGGAGAGCCTTCTGTTGATTTGTTTCGTCGCTTCTTTCGCACCGATGATGCCGGCGAGTGGGTGACTGTTCAGAAACAAAAAAGGAGGAAAGGGGGCCCTCCTCATGTCTATTGTTTTTCCTCTCAATTTCCTGATGTTCGTAACTGGAAGTGCTCCTTCATTCTTATGAAGAAATCTTTCTTGTTTCCTAAAGACTATCCTTTTGTTTCTGATTTTTCGAGGGAATCTTTTCCTAAGGAGTATAAAGATCATGTTCCTTTCATTTCTGATGATGATGCTCTATTTAAGAGAATTTGTAAACATCCCATTATTCCTTCTACGTACCAGCCGGAGCAGGAACTTCAGAAAACACTGCCAACTCTGCAAAAACAAACAAAATTATGAAGAAAAAAAAAGAATCAAAGAAGAAGTAAACAAAAGTACATATAAAAAAGAGCGTTTGCATCATTACCCATAATTTCATCACTTGCTTCGTCACGAAGATGGACAAACTTTTGCTTCTTCACAGAGGTAAGGTCAGGAAATGCCTTTCTCTTCAACACACCCTTAGCCTTGTAGCGTTGTGCCACCCTTATCCCAACACCAGCAGCAAGAGACGCAATAAGCTGATCATTTTGAGAATCAAGATCGATAGAAGCTTCAACTTGCTTCGCCCTCTCCTTAGTTTTTGGCTTAGATGAACTCACTTCACCATGATCAACTTTTGATTTGCTTGATATCTCAAAGAACCCAGAACATGTGGGAGAACCAAGATCCTTCGCAACATTTGACCTAGCCTGAACAGCATCAGTATATTCCATCAACCCTTGAGCCTTGACAACGTTCCTCAAAGACATTTCTACAAAAAACATAGCAAATAGATGTAAGAAGTCGGGAAAACAAATACTCATAACAACAAACCTAATGTAATGAAACATACCATGTTCCCCATACAAGAACACATGATTAACAGTACCCTCCTCCCATCCAGGAGCCATTCCTAACTTAAAGAGTATAACATCTGGATACGTAGAAGGAATAATGGGATGTTTACAAATTATCTTAAACAGAGCATTATCATCAGAAATGAAAGGAACATGATCTTTATACTCGCCCTTAAAGAATCAGAAACAAAAGGATAGTCTTTAGAAAATAAGAAAGATTTTTTCATAAAAATGAAGGAGCACTTCCAGTTACGAACATCAGAAAATTGAGAGGAAAATAATAGACAAGAGGAGGGCCCCCTTTCCTCCTTTTTCTTTTCTAAACAGTCACCCAATTGCCGGTATCACCGGTGCGAAAGAAGAGACGAAACAAGTCAACAGAAAGCTTTCCACCATAAGCCCTAGACATAACCTCAAAAGACATAACCTTCTTCGAGGCTAGAGGATGAAAGACAAAGATATGCACCTTAAAGTAATTTAAAACACTAAGGAAAAAAGAATAGATAGGAACCCTAACATTACATTCTGTAATTAATTGGGTGTACACACCAACATAACCCTTAGGAGGTTGTAAAATATGCTTGTCATCAGCAGGAATAAGCATATCATCAGATTTTAAACCAAACATGTCAAGAAGATACGATAGCAAGGAGGGTTTAACATTACTAAAAGAAGCCTCAATACCACATTTTGACATGGTAAAAATAACAAAAAAAAAAGAGAGAGAAGAAAGAAAATAGTTGAATGAAATCCGTAAGTACCTTAATGTGCGAGGATGAAAGATTTCTAGAAAGTCAAAGTTTTTGTAGAAAAAAGTAGATGAAAATAGAAGGTGGAGGTGCAAGTTTTTACCCTTAAGGTAGATGAAGGGGTAGCCGTCAAATCAACATGCACAAAACCCTTGGTAATCGGATTTTAATTGGACGATCGTACCCTTGGCCGCAAAGAAAAAAAGATTTCATCATTAAGGGTATAAGGGTAATATTAGCCGACAAGTATTTTAACAGCCGCAGTTAAATGTCAAATCAAAGCGGCAGAAATGATTACTACTAAGTTTAACTTCACGAAGCTTATATCGGTAGTTACGCTTCGCCAATTTAAACTGGGGGGCTTGATAGTGTACCCCATCTCCGGTTGGTACACAATAGCTTCGCAGTTTACTTCGGAAGAATATGCCACAATATACAGTACGAAGGAAACATCAGCTACAATTAACGAGGTTAAGAAACCAGAGCAAGAATAGTAATCTTGGAGCCCAAAAACCTCGGTCAATTACAAGTCAAGCTAGCTGAACTATTCCTAGCTCGGTTGCAAGCTTATACAACAAAGGAAAAGGGCCAAGGTTACTTTCCTCTGCAGACATACGAATAAGGAAATGTCAACTAGTATTCCAAAAGCATTGGGAATTAGCTAGCCAGTATGGGAAGCCGCTCCAATTCACATATAAATAGAGAATGCATGATACATTCCATATTCAACATTCACCGTCATACAAACATCACATGTTGTATGACTTACCTCGGTGGCGTAAAACAATTACTTGATTGTTACCTTCGGGGAATCGCCAACGAACAAAGCAAAAACCATAATCGCCTCATTCCACATTCTAGTGACTTGGATATCACCACATCAATATAGGATCGCCGGTTATTGTACAAACAATAGGTTGGGGGTTCGAGTCCCATGGTGGGCATGTATATAGTCGTGTACGGATGTGTGTGTTTGCCTTTAAAAAAAACAAAATATTTGTATTACTCTGTACTTAACTTTTGTTATACGGAGTATTACTTGTTATTGTAATTTGTACTATTAAGTAATAGTAAATGTAATCTGCTCTTCATTTTGCCAAAGAAAATAAAATAACAAAATAAATCCCAAACCTTTTAGAGTTTCAGGTACACCCATGGAAAAGCATAACTTTTTAAGATATATAAAGTTATTGAAGGTTTTTTTTTTATTTTTAATCATACAGTAATTAAATTTTTTTTTTTTTAACGGCAAGATTACATCAGTCCGGACCGAAGCCTAGTCATCATTTGCACACACACACACATATTCGGGCAGGAAACCCGAACCACGATCACAGGGATCCGAACCCTTAAACCATCCCGAGGGGCAGGCGGGCCGGACCTTAGTCCCGGATCGGGTCGGTAAAACCTTCCCTTTGGGCTGACCTCAATGGAGCTTATTTCAGTCCATGTTTAATTTGGTCATTCAGAAGCCAGGTTCGAACCCTGGACCTCTTACCCGGCGAGGGTGTTAAACACCACCGCGATACCACTCAGGCAAATGCCTCGGTGGTCATACAGTAATTAATTATCTTTAAATGTTTGTTAATATTTAGTTATTAATGGATAGAACTAGAAAAAAATTCGACTGCGCGTTGCTGCGGTTGTATTCGACGCGCAGTCGTATTTGAATATACGTTGTTTGGTACCTAATATATCTAGTAGGTTGGATTGTTTATTGGACGTGTATGTATATGTATGTAATATAGCCCGAAATATTTAGTGTTTTTTTAACGATATCCGTTTCGCGTATAGTTAGTCGCGTTGTGTTCGTAAAATTATTTCGAGTTAAACGGTGGTCTCGGAAAAATTTAACTAGCACCGAGCGAGAATATAGGGCCAATTATCTAGTTTTTTTAATGATTTCCGTTTCGCGCGTAGTTAGTCCCGTTGTGTTCAATAGATTTTTTCGAGTTGAATGGTAGTCTCGAAAAAATTTAACTTGCACCGATCGAGAAGATACGGGCCCGTTAAAAATTAGGGTGGAATTACTTTCTTTTATTGTAATAAAATTATATATTTACGCTTTCTACTCCTGAAAAAGTGTAAAGTTGAGGGGGCCGTTGTGTAAATTGAGGCGAAGTTGAGGGACCGTTTGTAGTGTGAACGCACATTCAAAATGACAATTCGATAGAACTGAAACGACGAAATATGACGCGTGTTTTAGCATATAGGGATAATAATGTGAGTGTATTTTTGGTAAAGTAGCAAAGTATTTATAAATAATTATAAGTATAATTAATTTATTGATTAATATTAATAAAATAAATTAAAATAATGTAATTATTATCTCCTTACTACTGTATTTATTAGAAATGTCTAATTTTTTTTCGGCGAAAATATAAATATATATATAAAAGATCATAAAGATCCGGTGGTACATACGAACGAAAATAATTGAAAGGTCTCACTCTGATCGTTTTACAAACATTGAACGATACCATTGGAAGAGAGCGAGCACATTGAAATTGTAAAAGACAATACATTCGTACAAACCACCTAATCTAAATCTGAAACATACATAAAACCGATCTCGTATCTAACCCCACAATCGCCACTACTCAGAAGCTGCACAACTAAAATGAACGCCGGGCACTCCAGCAGCACCTAACCCGAGGCCTGCAAACCAAAGTAACCACTCGTACCCGAAAAATCCTGTATAAACTCCAGAACCAGAGAAATACAAGCCCGTCGAATAATATCAAATCTCCGTTCGAGCAGAAAAAAGGACCCTGAAAGAAACACCCCAGTAAACATCAATTTTCCGAGGTCAATAAACTCAACACACGTCGGCAACGACATCGAGCCCACCCGAATAGACTCGACTATGGGATAAGTATGAACAAAACAGTCAAGCAGCAACCAACCAGCGCACAACGCAGAGTCAAACCAAACAGAAACCCGGCCATCTTCACCAAATTTTCGGAGAACATTTACAAACCCGTAAAACCCGGCAGTCGACGAATTAGGAGCGAGGAGTCGCGGTAGCCGCTGGCATAAACCAACAGCCACCAGCATACGACCAGCACCATCATCAGCCGCCGGCAGCCGCTGTAGACCACCAGACAACCGTCAATAGCGCCAGCCACCTCAAACCACCGATATCCACCTCCATCAGCCGCCATAGGCAGTTTACAGTCGCTAGCAACCAATCAAGGTACCCAGCAACTGCCAACCACCCAATGGCCGTCAGAGAAGGTCAAACCGCCAAGTTCAACAGGTTTCAACACAAGACACAACAACCACCGATCAACCATCATAACCCTAACCCGAACCTGACGGAAATCCGACCAAGGAGAAAGTAGAGTTTCACAAGGAAACTCGCCGCCTACTACCCCAAAAACCAGACCAACGACGGTGGTTGACAGAGCCAAAAAAGGAGAACGGCGGTTGAAGATTATTCGGACAAAAAGCATGAAAAACCGAACCACCGACCAGGTGCCGGTGGTCGGAGAGGAGATCGAACGGAAGGACTTACAAAATGGCGATGATGGATGAAGGATGAAGCAGGTTGTAGCTTACCAAAACCAAATCCTAGATCTAAAAAGAAGAAGATGCAGTCGACGTACGGATAGAAAATAAATTGAAGAGAGAGAAAAAAAACTCTTTTTTATTACAAATGTCTAATGATTAAGTAATCACACTACCACCTTTTTGACCTTTTTAGTATGTTTAGTTAGACATACGCGGTTTAGTCGGAGTTATTCGGTGATTGTTTTAATTCTTTACATGTCACCTCAAAATATCCGGTTTGAATTGAGACCACCAAACCTCAGTTGCTAAGCTTTTTGTGATGGTTTAAACTATTACTCCGTATTTTAAAACTTATATATGTTACATACACTAAATTGTTTTCCTTAAGTGTGATAAAATGAATTGCAGTTCATGCTTTTCAGATTCATGGCATTAGCATGAAGTATTTAGTTTACATATATAGTTGAGTTATAACTAATCGCTATTGAAATTGGTTATTACAAACCAATAATGAAGTAGTATAAAACTAGGTATAAAACTAGCTAGTTTTTTTTTTCTTTTTTTTTTTTTAATGGTGCTGACAGGGGTCTGAACGCGATGTCGAAACTCAATTACCCGATCATTTCATTGAACGAACTATTACGGTCCTACCGCTCCTTAGGAGAAAACATCCACGATGAGTCCATACGGGCATCACATGTGGTAAAACCCCATCGGGTGAGGTTCGAACGCAAGACGTCGTCAACCTCCGACACCCAAAAAATGGGCGGATAACAACAAGAGAAATTTTGCAGCGAGTGGGATTCGAATCTCTGACTTCATATATGAAAAGTTAGGTCACCACTACTACGCCAACTCTTTGTTATTTAAAACTAGCTAGGTCGACCACGAAGGTAAAGATTTTCGTTTTTGTTTGCAATAAACAACTAATCAAACTAAAATCACATGCATCCAAATTTTAATCTACTCTTCAACCAGAAGTTAAAACAATATTTAGGCTATGTTTGGCACCGAGCTTTTTGAAGCTTTTTGGAGCTTTTAAGTTTTAACTTTTATGAAAAAGCTCATACTTAATAAAAAAAAAACCTTTGTCTGTTGATAGAAGCTTAAAGCTTTTTAAAATGAGAAAAAGCTCCTTTTTAAAACGTTGATTCATATAGCGTTTAATATGGATATAGAGCTTTTCGATATTTTAATTACGTAAATAACCTTCAATATTTTAGAAACCTTCCACGTACTCAATATCCAAATTCTGAATACATTCACCAACTATATTACTTAACGTGGCTTCATATTTCTAAACTATAAGTATTTTTCATGAAACATTGTAAATTACACTTGATGTTCTAGATACACTAATTGTATCTCATCATCATCATCCCATATTCTTGTCTATCATTAATATTTTAAACACATTTAGAAGGTAAAACCACCGTAAACACACCTTTAAAAAAAAACCACCACAATATTTTAAACACACTTTTAAGGTAAAACTATGAAACGGAAGCGAATTTGTGTAAAATACTTCATTGATTGAACAATTGAACGATTACAAGGTTTATGTATCTGATACAATGATGAACGATCTAACATAATACACTAACTAACTAACTAACCATCTAACCACTATTAATATCTAATCAGATACAGTAATTACATTAAGGACCCTAGAGTTCAAATAATTTACAAAATGTACCCAATACTTGTAATAATTCTATATCCTCCCCTCAAGTTGGAAGATCTTCAAATCCCAACTTGTGAGCCAAAAAAGAGTGTTGTTTATGACCTAATGCCTTAGTCATAATGTCTGCCAATTGTAGATTAGTAGGAATAAAAGCAGTTTGAATAAAACCATCTTGTACTTTGTCTCGAATAAAGTGACAATCAATATCCAAATGCTTCGTGCGTTCATGAAAATACGAATTTGCTGCAATCTGTTGAGCAGCCTTATTGTCACAAAACAAGGTAACAGGAATTTGAACATTGATATGCAAATCTTTTAGTAAGTAGGCTAACCACACCAATTCACAAGTAGTAGTAGCCATACTTCTGTACTCAGCCTCTGTAGATGATCTAGAAACTGTTACTTATTTCTTTGTTTTCCATGAAATCAAAGAGTGTCCCAAAAATATACAATAACAAGTGAGTGATTTTCTGGTCATCACACAAGAAGCCCAGTCTGCATCTGAAAACCCTGCCATCTTCAAATAAGGTTGAACAGGATAAAACAGTCCCTTAGAAATTTTCCCTTTAAATATCTCAACAAATAAGTTGCTGCTTGCAAGTGTACATCAGTAGGTGCAGAAACAAATTGACTCAAGTGTTGTACTGCATAAGATATATCAGGACGAGTCATTGATAAATACAGCAATCTCCCCACTAATCTTCTATAGGATTCTGGTGTATTCAATTTTTTTCCTTTATCAACAAAGAGTTTTAAATTCTGTAGTAGTGGAGTAGATGTTGGTTTACTTGCAGTCAAGCCTGTATCCTGTAAAAATCCAGGATGTATTTCCTTTGATGCAGATATGTACCAGTTGTAGTTGTACACATCTCTATTCCCAAAAAATACCTAGCCAGACCAAGATCTTTAATAGTAAACTTGTCATCTAGTGCCTTTTTAACCCTTATGATCTCATCTTCTGAATTTCCTGTGACTAATATATCATCAACATATACTAAAGCCACAATCAATAATGCATACTCCTTTTTCACAAACATAGAGTAATCATGTTTGGATTGTTTAAAACCCAAAGAAATAAGAAATTTGGTAAGTTCATGGTTCCATTAACTTGATGCCTGTTTCAAGCCATATAAAGACTTATTTAATTTGCAAACCTGACCATGTGATGCCTTTGTATAGCCTTGTGGTGGCAACATGTAAATCTCTTCTTCAACATAGCCATGTAAAAACGCATTGTTAACATCAAGTTGATGTAATGGCCATCCTTTGGATGTAGCAATGGCAATTAAACCCTAACAGTGGCTGCCTTTGCAACTGGTGAAAAGGTGTGTTTGTAATCAATCCCTTCTAATTGATTAAAACCTCTTATTACAAGTCTGGCCTTCAATCTTTCAACTGACCTATCAGCATTGTACTTAGTTTTATAGACCCATTTTGATGAAATGGCCTTATGACCTGGTGGCAATTCAGTCAATTCCCAAGTTTCATTATTTTCCAAAGCAGCCAATTCTTTATTCATGGCCTCCTTCCATCCTGGAATACCTACTGCTTGTTTATAATTAGCTGGTCCTGTAGTTGTGAGTACATTAAACAATGAAGCTGTATAATCCTTAGGGTATATTTGAAAGTCTGCAGAATTAAACAAAGGATAAATGACCTTTGATGTAACACAATTGACTTTCTTTTGTGGTTGAACAAAATCTTTCATCCAAGTTGGTTGATGATGAACTCTTACAGATCTCCTTAAGGGTACTTCATTATGAACCACTTCAGGTTCTATTACTGGACCAGTATCATGAATCATATGATCTGCATTATCTTCTTCATTTTGTGTATTTTGATTAACTCTTGGTTCCTCATTCAACTCATTTTCTTCATCATCATGAGAAGGAAAAACTAGTGGCACTGTTTGATAAATACGCTTGTCATTATCTTGCTTAAAAGGAAAAACACTTTCCTTGAAAATCACATCTCTGCAACAAATGACTTCTTGAGTTTTTAAAACATACAACTTGTACCCCTTTTGAGCAGGTGGATACCCTATCATTATACATTTAAGCCCATTGGGATCAAATTTATCCTTATGTGGAGTGTTGATGTTAGCATAACATAAACATCATATGGTCCTAAGATTATCATAATCAGGTGGGACCTTGTGTAACAATTCATAAAGAGACTTCCAACCAAGAAGCTTCATTGGCATTTTATTGATAAGATAAGTTGCTGCTAATATGCAATCACCCCAAAACTTTTTAGGTAAATTTGCATGTATCCTCAAAGATCTTGCAGTTTCAAGCAAATATCTGTGCTTTCTTTCAACTATCCCATTTTGTTGTGGTGTGTAAACCATAGATTTCTGATGCACTGTCCCTTTTGAATGAAAAAGTAATTGACAAGTCTTATTCACCACTTCTGAACCATTATCAGACCTAACATACTTGATCTTTCTGTGGAAATGAGTATCAACATATTGAAAGAAACTACTCAGCACAGAACACACAGTATCTTTTGTGTGTATCAAATAAGTCCAAGTGCATCTTGTGTGATCATCCACAATAGTGAAAATAATGTGCACCATTTAAAGCAGGACTTTTATAAGGACCCAACAAATCTACATGTATCATATCAAATGGTTGAGAACACCTGGTTTTACTTATTTGAAATGGTAATCTATGACACTTGGCAACTAGACAAGTATCACAAAAGAAGTCAGTAATATTTACGTTATTACAACTTTTCACATGAATAAGTTTAGAAACAGAGGAATGACCAAGTCTAGAATGAAAAGTATCAAAAGATACATCAGATACAACTTTTCTTTAAACAACAGAGTTTACAAAACAAGTCAAAGCAGTAAAAGTTTTTGAAGGAACAGTGATGGAAGGCTTGCAAAAGTAGAGATTGTTGATCCCTTCTTCAGCAGCAATCACTTACTTAATTGAAGGGTCCTGGAAAACAAACCATGTAGGAAAGAAAATAGCAATTAGAAATTTTTCTTTCAATAGTTTTCCAACTGAAAGAAGATTAATATGGAATTTTGTGTAGTGACCCGAACTTTTCCATGATTATATATTAATTGAAAACTATATTTGCATGATTAAATGTTTCCAACATGTTAAGCAATCAAACTTGTTAAGACTTGATTATTTGAAATGAGCTTCATGTAGACAATTGACCACCCAAGTTGACAGGCGATTCACGAACGTTAAAACTTGTAAAAACGACATGACGATATATATATGGATATACATATAGTTAACATGAGATTATGATAAGTATCTCCATAAGTATATTAACAATGAGTTATATACATAAAAATGAGACTACTAAGTTAAGAAACTCGAAATGATATATATAATGATTATCGTTATTACAACGTCTTACTAAATACATATGTATCATATTAAGATATTGTTACACTATATTTAACATGATAAAATGATAATTATATATATCATTAAGTATGTTAACAATGAACTACATATGTAAAACAAGACTACTAACTTAAGAATTTTGAAACGAGGCATATATGTAACGATTATCGTTGTAACGACATTTTAATGTATATATATCATATTAAGATATATTCATACATCATAATATCTTGATAATGTAATAATTTAACATCTCATTAGATATAATAAACAATGGGTTAACAACATTAAATGAGATCGTTAACTTAAAGGTTTCAAAACAACACTTACATGTAACGAATAACGATGACTTAACGACTCAGCTAAAATGTATATACATGTAGTGTATTTAGATGTATTAGTACACTTTTGAAAGACTTCAAGACACATATAAAAGTACTTCTACTTAACAAAATTGCTTACAATTGCATTCTCATTCATTTTCATCAACAATTCTACTCGTATGCAACCGTATTCATACTCGTACAATACCTAGCTCCTAGACGTATATACTATTGGTATATACACATAATAATTCAGCTCTTAGCAGCCCTAGATAGTCAACAAACATGTGGAACTAACAATTAGACAACTAGAATGACTTATGAGCAAGGAAACAAAAACAAGAACTCCTTTTAACCCCACTCACCTTCACCACTCACCACCTACTCCATTTCACTTCCAATTTTCTTCCCAATTCTCTCTCAAAACACACACACTCTTCCATGAACGTCTAAGTTACTATTTTTCCAGCAAAAATCATCAAATACAAGCTTTGGTTATTACCTATAATCATCATAAAAACAATTACTCAAGAACACATCAAGAACACTTCCAAGTTTACAAGTTTACTTCCAAGTTTCCTAATCCATTCCAAGCAATCATCTAAGATCAAGAAATCTTTGTTATTTATAGTAGGTTATCTTTCTAAATCAAGGTAATATTCATATTCAAGCTTTGATTCAATTTCTATAACTATAACTATCTAAATTCGAGTAATAATCTTACTTGAACTTGTTTTTGTGTCATGATTCTATTTCAAGAACTTCCAAGCCATCAAAGATCCTTTGAAGCTCAAGTTATTTTTTCATCATTTCCAGTAGGTTTACCTACTAAACTTGAGGTAGTAATGATGTTCATAACATCATTCGATTCATATATATAAAACTACCTAATTCGAAGGTTTAAACTTGTAATCACTCGAACATAGTTTAGTTAATTCTAAACTTGTTCGCAAACAAAAGTTAATCCTTCTAACTTGACTTTTAAAATCAACTAAACACAAGTTCTATATCTATATGATATGCTAACTTAATGATTTAAAACCTGAAAACACGAAAAACACCGTAAAACCGGATATACGCCGTCGTAGTAACACTGCGGGCTGTTTTAGGTTAGTTAATTAAAAACTATGATAAACTTTGATTTAAAAGTTGTTCTTCTGGAAAAATGATTTTTCTTATGAACATAAAACTATATCCAAAAATCATGGTTAAACTCAAAGTGGAAGTATGTTTTCCAAAATGGTCATTTAGACGTCGTTCTTTCGATTGAAATGACTACCTTTACAAAAACGACTTGTAACCTGTATTTCTGACTATAAACTTATACTTTTTATGTTTAGATTCATAAACTTAAGTTCAATATGAAACCATAGCAACTTGAATCACTCAAAACGGATTTAAAACGAAGAAGTTATGGGTAAAACAAGATTGGATATTTTTGCTTGTTGTAACTACGTGAAAATTGGTAACAAATCTATATTAATCATATCGTAGCTAACTCATATTGTATTATACATGTATTCTAATATATTATGTAATCTTGGGATACCATAGACACGTATGCAAATGTTTTGACATATCATATCGACCCATGTATATATATTATTTGGAACAACCATAGACACTATATATGCAGTAATGTTGGAGTTAGCTATACAGGGTTGAGGTTGATTCCAAAAAAATATATACTTTGAGTTGTGATCTAGCCTGAGACGTGTATACACTGGGTCGTGGATTGATTCAAGATAATATATATCGATTTATTTCTGTACATCTAACTGTGGACAACTAGTTGTAGGTTACTAACGAGGACAGCTGACTTAATAAACTTAAAACAGTAAAACGTATTAAAAATGTTGTAAATATATTTTGAACATACTTTGATATATATGTACATATTTGTTATAGGTTCGTGAATCGACCAGTGGCCAAGTCTTACTTCCCGACGAAGTAAAAATCTGTGAAAGTGAGTTATAGTCCCACTTTTAAAATCTAATATTTTGGGATGAGAATACATGCAGTTTTATAAATGTTTTACGAAATAGACACAAGTAAATGAAACTACATTATATGGTTGAATGATCGAAGCCGAATATGCCCCTTTTTGCTTGGTAACCTAAGAATTAGTAAACCGATCTACTAATTGACGCGAATCCTAAAGATAGATCTATTGGGCCTAACGAACCCCATCCATGGTTGCGGATGCTTTAGTACTTCGATGTTGTTTTATCATGTCCGATGGATTTCCCGGAATGATAGGGGATATTATTTTATGCATCTTGTTAATGGCGGTTACCAGGTGTTCACCATATGAATGATTTTTATCTCTATGTATGGGATGTATATTGAAATATGAAATCTTGTGGTCTATTATTACAATTTGATAAATATATAGGTTAAAACTATAACTCACTAACATTTTTGTTGACGTTTAAAGCATGTTTATTCTCAGGTGATTATTAAGAGCTTCCGCTGTTGCATGCTAATATATGGACAAGATTTGGTGTCGGCATGCTTGTATAATATTGTTTAAAACTGCATTCGAGATTTATTTTGTTGTAACATATTAATATTGTAAACCAATATGTATTGGTAGTGTGTAAGTGTGATATTTTTAGATTATCATTTTTGGATAATCTAGGTGGTGTCTTTTTAACCTTGTCGATAAAATAAAGGTTATGGTTTGTTTTAAAAATGAATGCAGTCTTTGAAAAACGTCTCATATAGAGGTCAAACCTCGCAACGAAATCAATTAATATGGAACGTTTATAATCGATATGAACGGGACATTTCAGTTGGTATCCGAGCGTTGGTCTTAGAGAACCAGAATTTTGCATTAGTGTGTCTTACCGAGTTTATTACGATGCATTAGTGAGTCTGGACTTCGACCGTGTTTTTCTTCAAAAATGATTGCTTAACATTTTTTGTTGGAAACTATATATTATTAACATGTAAATATATTAATCTCTTAACGTGTTTGATATTGTGTGATAGATGTCTACCTCTAGTACAAATCTCATCGACTCACCTAGTAATAATGAAGAGTCGAATATACTTTGGGAAGATTCACAAATTCCCGAAGAGGAACCGGAAGAGGAGGAACCGGAGGAAGAGGAACCAGAAGAGGAGGAACCGAAAGAAGAGAAACCAGAAGAGGAGAAACCGAAAGAGGAGGAACCAGAAGAAGAAGAGGTTTCGGAGGAAGAAATATTGATACCTACAGTAAATCGATTAAATAAAAGAAAATCCTCAACCAACGGACCAAAGTTAAAAATGGTCAATGGTGTTTCCGCCGTGGAAACAAAATATTGGGAAGATTACCAATTTTCCGATGAATCGAATCCCGATGAGGATTCCGATGATGTTATAGAATTTACCTCAACCCAATTTAATAAAGCAAAAGAAAATAATAAGGGAAAAGGTATAAAAATAGAGAAACCTGATTCCAACCCCGATGAGCTTTATATGTATCAGCAACCTCCGTATTTCCTAAATTGTAACAATAACCCGGGAACCTCTAAACCACCAGGTTTTTCTAAACCATTGTGGAAAACGACGGCTCGTATTAGAGGAACACCATATAAACCAAGTCCGCAGAGGAAGAAACCAGTGATTCAGATTAGGGAGTTGTAATCATGTTGTGTATTATATGTATTGTAGTGTGCTTGTACTTTTATGTTCTATGTAAAAATTGCTTGTATTGTTTGTTAATTATCTTTTATGAATCTAATCCTTGTCTATTTTACAGTATAAAAACAAAATGGACGTTAAGGGTAGACAACCGAATATTTTAGAAGACCTACCAGAGGATATGATTGAGGAAATCTTGTCTAGAGTCGATCAGTTAACTTGTCAAACATTTAAAAGACTTTCCAGAAATGCCTTAGTTTATAAAAGGCTTTCCTTTGATAGGTGGGGTATATCGCATTGGAGAGACCGTAAGTTACGCCGTGTTTTCTTTAAAGCGTTAAATGCGGGGAACCCAAATGCAATTTTACGCTACGGGTTAAGAACCTATTTTGACTCAACATATCCCAACATAGGATTTCATGAGTTAGAAAGAGCTTCTAACATGCAACATAAAGAAGCATGTTATACTTACGGGTTAGTGATGTTCGCTTCTCGCCAAAGTGAGAAAAAGAACATCGGATTACAACTGTTAAATGATATATTCCCACAGGTGACGGATTCAGTAGTTGGGGTGAGAAACAAGGTTTTTAGATTATTACAGGGCTGTTGGACATTACGAAACCCTCGTCCTTTTGACGACATTACAACATGCTGCATAGCCAATGGTCATAAAGGTTACTTTCTACAAGACCAAGGATGAGAAGTCGTCTTAGTAAAACCAGAATGCATGACTTATTTCTGGACTTATGAATTACGTATCTTTATTTCTTTTGCTGAACAACTTGCGTATTAACTAGAATTGCCTTTATAGCTGCCGAGTAGCAAAGTTATTATGTGCTATATTTCATCCTATATGTATAATAGCAGTATTATAAGTTTGTAAAATATTGTATAAAATTTGAACGCGAAATTTTATTATAATCAGTTTTTTTCATTAGAATTGTAGTAGTTGAATTGTATATTAGCTACTAAGTATGAACTTAACGGGTAGGTACTACCCGAATTAAAAACTATAAAACGCTAATATGAAGAAAAAACTTTTATAAATAAGTTCATACTATGCTACGAAATACTATTGACTACTCTTAAAATTCTATATGATTAACTTAATTCTTTTGGGCTATTTTTGAAGGAAATGACACCGGCGACTCGTCAGAAATTGAACATGAGCGAGGAAGACTTCCGTGTTTTCTTTGCAGCAAACATAGCCGCAGTACAGGCTGCGATACAAAATAACAATAACTCTAGATCTAGCAGTGGAACTAATTTCACAAGAAATCGTGTAGGATGCTCCTACAAAGAATTCACTGCCTGCAAACCTTTGGAATTTGATGGAACCGAGGGTCCAATTGGATTGAAACAGTGGACCGAGAAGGTTGAATCGGTGTTTGCCATAAGTAAATGTACTGAAGAAGACAAAGTAAAGTACGCTACGCATACCTTCACATGTACGGTGCTAACATGGTGGAATACCTATCTCGAGCATGTAGGACAAGATGCTGCTTACGCACTACCGTGGTCAGCATTCAAGCAATTGATGAACGAGCAGTATCGTCCCAGAAACGAGGTCAACAAGCTCAAGGTAGAGCTTAGAGGATTACGAACGCAATGTTTTGATATCACCACGTACGAACGACGATTCACCGAATTGTGTTTATTGTGTCCCAGAACGTTCGAAGACGAAGAAGAGAAGATCGACGCATTTGTAAAAGGGTTATCGGAAAGGATTCAAGCAGATGTGAGTTCACACGAGCCCGCCTCCATACAAAAGGCAAGTCGAATGGCTCACAAATTAGTGAACCAGATCGAAGGAAGGATTAAAGAGCAGACGACTGAAGAGGCTAACATGAAACATGTCAAGAGAAAGTGGGATGAAACCAATTGACAAGAGTCATATATACAACAACAACAACAACAACAACAACAACAACAATCACAACCACAATCGCAATAACTATCCCAACAACCGCAACATCAATCGCAACAACAACTTCAATAAACGTCCTAACAACAACTACAATAACCATCCCAACAACAATAACAACAACAACAATAGCAACAATAACAATCCCAACAACAATCTCAATAACAACAATGGCAACAAAAACCAAAAACAGTCATGCCAAAGGTGTGAAGAGAATCAACAGGGGTTCTGCACGACATTTTGCACTAGGTGTAGAAGAAATGGTCATAGTGCGGCAAAGTGTGAGGTATACGGACCAAATTTTAACAGAATTAAAAGAACAAATAATGTCGGAACAGATAATGCCACCATAGTTTGCTTTGCATGTGGAAAACCGGGCCACATTAGTAGAAATTGCCTGAATCAGGGGAATACTAGTGGGCAGGGCCGCGGAAGAGTTTTCAATATTAATACGACAGAAATACAGGAAGACCCGAAGCTTGTTACGGGTACGTTTCTTATTGACAATAAATCTGTTTATGTTTTATTTGATTTTGGTGCGGATAGAAGCTATATGAGTAGAGATTTTTGTGCTAAACTAAGTTGTCCACTGATGCCTTTGGATAACAAATTTTTACTCGAATTAGCAAACGGTAAATTAATTACAGCAAATAATATATGTCGGAATCGAGAAATTAATTTGGTTAGCGAAACATTTAAGATTGATTTGATACCAGTAGAGTTAGGGAGTTTTGATGTGATAATCGGCATGGATTGGTGATGTGCGTAGAGGTGTGTACAAAATAGTTATATTTTTACAAGAAAATACTATTAAATACGATACAATTTTACACAAGATATTTATTTATTTATAGAATGGATACACCTAAACCTTGCTACAACACTTATAGGCAGTGTACCTAATCGTACAGTAGTGTAGTTTTTAGTAAGACCGGTTCGTTTCACAGGGATCTTAGCCAAGTTTAACGCTATATTTTTAACTTATGATTGTAAAAATACAAAAATATATATAAGTAGTATTATTATTATAAAAGGGATTTTTTACCGTTTAATGACCGGTTTGTCGATTTTAAAACTTTAGTCGCAGGTAAAACCTAATGTAAAATATTAAAAATAAATATAACTTAAATTAAAGCGTAAATTAAATAACGATAATGAAATTGCGATAAAATAAAATGACAATAAATAAAGTGCGATAATTAAAAAGTACGATAATTAAAAGTGCAATTAAATACAATGACAGTAAATAAAAGTGTGATAATTAAAAGTGCAATTAAATATGAAATAAAGGAAATTAAATATGAAATAAAGGAATTATGCTTATTTAAACTTCCATAATCATGATGTTTGACGTGTTGATTTTAGTTTATTCCCATGGGTTAATTGTCCTTTGTCCTGGATTATTTGATATGTCCATACGGTTTTGTTCATAATAGTCCATCAGTCATAATCATAAAATGCGGAAGTCTTCGTCAAATTATTCTTATTCCCGAAGTCAAATATTCCAACTAATTGGGGATTCGAATTGTAACAAGGTCTTAATACTTTGTTTAATGAATACAACAGGTTATCGACTGCGTGTAAACCAAGGTTTTACTACTTTGTTAACAATTACACCAATTACCCTTGAATTTAATCCACCCATGTTTCAACAAGTCTATTAACTATTAATCCAGTTCCGTGTCCGGTAAAATGAACAATTATTGGTATTTATAGATATCCCGCCCACCGTACCTGATTAAGCGTATGTGGTTATTTATAGATACGTCAAATTATAACCTTTATATTAAATTAATGAGGTATCATTAAGTTAATATAAAACCCATTAATAGCCCATAGTCTAATTTCTACAAGTGTCGTTCTTTTATCCAAACCCCAATTATGGTACAAAGCCCAATTGCCCAATTTTAATATTTAACCCAACATCACGATTACTTCGGCATTAAATAAGCATAATAATAACTTAGCTACGAGACATTGATTTAAAAAGGTTGAACATAACTTACAATGATTAAAAATAGCGTAGCGTTACACGGACAGAATTTCGACTTACACCCTTACAACATTCGCTAACATACCCTTATTATTAGAATTTAAAATTAAAATTAAAATATAATATATATATATATATATATATATATATATATATATATATATATATATATATATATATTATACGAGTGAGATAGAGAGATAGATATATCTAAGATCAACCAAAACTGCGAAATTTATAGGATGTTACCAGAAACTATTCACCATGCGATCGCATGGGATTTAGGCCTTCAGGCCATGCGATCGCATGGAGGTAGGTACCAGCTCACATTGCTTTGTTTTCTTTCTTGCCGACGGTTTTTATAAATAAATATAATATATAAATAATTTTAAGAATTATTTAAATATTATATTATATTTATGTGCATAGTTGACTCGTAATTTTTAGTCCGTTGTGTCGAGCGTTGAGAGTTGACTCTGGTCCCGGTTCCGAATTTTCGAACGTCCTTGCGTACAATTTAATATCTTGTATTTTGCGTTTTGCGTCTTGTACTCTTGTAATTTCGAGAAGTTTCTCATCAATAATTTGAACCACTTTGATTGTACTTTGTACTTTTTAGCTTTTTGGTCATTTGCGTCTTCAATTCGCCGAATCTGTATTTTATCTTCACCTTTTATTATTTAAACGAATATCACTTGTAAATAGAACAATTGCAACTAAAAGCTTGTCTTTCTTGAGGGATAATGCTATGAAATATATGTTCGTTTTTAGCATTATCAAATATTCCCACACTTGAGCGTTGCTTGTCCTCAAGCAATATAGTCTTGAAATAAAAACATACTAGAATCACTTCTTTATTCTTCACACTTTGTACATCATTGATTTCTATACGGCGGTATAAACAATGATAGTAACGTTGTGATTTACAGTCTCATATGACTATGAAATTTTAGATCCTTAAGGAAATTGGATCTTTATGAAAACATTTGATCTTTTGAAAATTCATTCTAGCTTTTACCTTAGATAAGTTTTCTGGAATAACCCTTCACCGGTATTTGCAAATTGTTTTTGTGGGTTTAGTGGGTTTCAGATTTGAAAATTTTAGCTCAAAACTTGTGGTTTTGTGTCACCCACTTGCTAACCTTGTATTGTAAAAGCAACACGTCCAGTATACTTGCTCCGTATATTACCTTTCGGTAAACTACCGTCCGGTTGTAAAGGAAAGGGTTGAACAAGCAACTGTTAGGGCAATGTCCCATGACATGCTTTTAATTATGGTCTATAACGTGTCGGATGCAATTACTATCCTTTGTAGGAGCAATAGTAAAGCTCACCCTTATGGTTTTTTGGTCTGGCACAAGGTCCTGTCTTTGACCATGCTATGCAACCACCGTTCTTACGGTTGACACCCGATTTAGTTCAGGTGACCTAATGAATTCCAGATGAATTCCTAGGATTTTACGTTTAATGGTAATGAACGCATTAAAAATGGGTTTTTTCAGAAAACAAATCGATTTGTAATTTTGATCAAAATATTTTCTCGTTTAAGCTCGAGTTTAGATATCATTGAATTCCATGAGTTTGAATTCTCAATCTTTAAAAGTCAATCTCAAGGATTGAGTAATATCAGGCTTAAAAGCTGATTTTTGATCTTTAAGGAGATTATCCTTTCTGGGGGTCTGATTCATTATTCTTATCAAGCTAATTTGCATGGCGCCCTCCCCATTTTACGAGACAGATCCTCTCATGGTTAGGATAAGTCTGACCACTTGGCGACCCTGTTTGATGCTGAGGTCCGTGGATTTCCTGCTGATTTTAGAGATGACTTTTCTAGATTTTTCGTCAACCTACAGCTAGTCTGGACGACAACTTCATGACCTAAATCAAGAAGCGCGTTTCTTTTTCGGAAGACTTTACTTCTTTTTAATGATGGAATTGATTCATCGTGTAGATCCATCTTTCTTTCAAATATATTACAGTTTTTTGGGTAAAACGGTTAATTTTGTCCAAAACAAAAGTATCTTCAGTTATTTGTACAAAAATATGTGACATATGCTTTAATAACTTGGTAAATTTTTCCCGCACTTGGCTTTTATTTTCCTTTCTTCGCCTTTTTATTGTCCTCCATTCCATTTTAAATGAATTCTAACATTTTGGTTTGTTTCTCAATTTATGTCCTTTCCGAGGTAACAATAATTTCGGTATTAACACCTAGTTTTATCGTTCATAAATATGTATAAACATGATTTTGAATTCATTTATTTGAAAAATTTTGAAAATTTTTACTAGAATTTAGTAGTCAGTATATAAGACTAGGGTTGTTCTTTATTATCAGAGAGCACTAGATTCTAATACAACTACTGCGTTAGTAGTATTTTTAATGGTAACCAAGTGTATAAGTTAAAATTTTAAAAATCCGAAAGAATTTAACCCCTTCCCACACTTAAGATCTTGCAATGCCCTCATTTGCAAGAAATCAGTAACAATTTAAATTATTGAGGGTGATTAGCGTAGAAAAATGATTAAATTTTACCACAGTTTTCAAACATATTGGCGTTTGTTTGTTGAATGATAAATGGTGCACATCATTTGTTCATTCTGTCTTGTTGTTACATCACATTTGTTTTTCGTTTTGTCGTCAAAATTAGTAGCTTTTGCTGAACTTAATGTCAGTCTTTGAAAATGCGCTGTTTTACCCTGTTGTGTACATGAAATAAAATACATACAATAATAACATGCATGGTAATTTGAAATGGGACTTTAAATCCCACTTTCAAATCAAATATGAAATATTAGTACAACATAATAAAAATATTAAACTTACATAAAAGTATCAAAATATAATGTGTTCAAACATAAATAAATAGAAATAATAAAAATCATAAAAATCACCAACAGGAACTATATCAATCTAGATGGGGGTTCCAGTTCATGTCGTCGTCCGGGTTCCATGGTTGGTGATAGGTGCACTGGTAGGCCCGGTTAGGGTCGTAGAGAGTATATGGTGGTCTCATCTCGGGCTGGTGTGGAGGATAGTAAGCAGGTCGGGTCGGTACGTAGGGATCCTGAGGTGACAGCCAGCTCATGATCTGACACTGATGATAGTCCCATCTATCATGCTGTCGTTGTCTGGAATGCTCGTAATCATTTCGGGCTTGCCACTGCTCCATCCGACCAAATCTATCCTCGTTTGTCATTTCCACCTCATCTAGACGCTGGTAGACGTCAGTCATAGCCTCCATAATGACATCCCTAATGTCATCCACTTCCTCCATTTCCTCATCTGAACCTCTCTCTACCTGAGGATGACTACCAACATAGTGTATTTCCTGATTGCGTCTGCTTTTTAATACCTTAGCACCCTGATAGACCCTCAATCCTAAAGGCTCAACCTGTTCCCTACATTCCAAAAGTGGACCCCTTTGGTCCCTATCTACACCTAAATACTCTCCAATGAGAGTAACAAAAATACCTCCTCCTATTATTCCCCCTTCCTGTATTCCTTCTACAATTTTAGACAAATAAAAACCAACACAGTAAGGGATATTAACAAAGCCTCTTGGATCTCGAATACACTTTAGGTAAAATAAATCATGTAAGGTCATTTTCTCCTTATTGTGACGTCTCTGTGTAATCGAGTTAGCCAAAAATCTATGAATTATACGAAGCTCGGCTTTGTTAATATGTAAGTAGGAGTGTTTTCCTCCCAGCGTAAAAACATTATAATCTGACATACGCCTCCAGACGGCGTTCGCGTCAAAATTCCTATCTACCCTTTCACCATGATAAATCAAATTCATACAATCGGGTAGTAGTAATTCACCAGGAGTATATATCTGCAAAGCCCTGGCCATGTCCAGCATGGATATCCTGTACATCCTACGGCCAAGTATAAATCTAAGAAAACTTCTATCATCTAATCTATCTACATCCACATTTAACGAAATAGTACTCATAAGCTCAATGCACCATTCCTTATATACAGGTCTACGAATGGTGAATAAACGTTCCCAATCGGGAAAAGAAGAGCTGCCATACCATTGGATCAGATGTTCCCTAACTGAGTTAGCAAGTTGGACCCTTTCCAAAGGCTCCCAATCGATTACCCTTGGCACTTCTACATTTTTCGGTATCAGTTTGAATTTGTTACTTTGATATGTTGGGTAATCTCTCCAGCTTCTATCGAATCTCAGATTAGGATGCAACGTGTGTTCAGGATTCGTTGGGTATTCTACTGGCGGATGCATCGGAAATACTATGAAGGCATCAACAAATTGTAGCGGATCATAATAAGGTACGTGTTGATCAGGTTGTTGTTGTGGTTCCTGTTGTTGTTACGGTTCAAGTTCATATTGCAATTCTGGCTCAGGATCCGGTTGTGGTTGTCTAGATGATGATGATGCACCATCAGTATTAGTAAATTTCTGCAAAACACATTAAACACAAAATTTTGTGCATCCAAATATGCATTAGTGTTAGCAAAATAACAACTTGAAACAATTAAAATAACATGTTTAATCAAAATTAAACCTATACACATTTTAACAATTCTACACTTTTTCAAATAAGCATATATGAAAATGTTTACAAAGTTCATAAGCATTCAATTCAAATATCATGTTAAAACAACTATTACTAGCAATTAAACAAGTTTCAAATGGCATTTACATCAATTTAATCAAGTTCATGAATTTTATACCTAAAAGTCCACTTTAATTCTTAAAAATCATGTTTAGGATCAAAGTTTGGATCATTTAGCTACCTAAACATGTTACATTACTTAATTTAGCAATAATTCATGACAAAAATCGGCCATAACCTGTTTATATCAAAAAGCCCCAAATTGCTCAAGAACACAAACCCTAGATTTCTAAAAATTTTGAAGTTTTTGGCTTCAAATCATGTTAAATAGTATCAATCTAAGTTATACATGCATAATATACTAACAATTTAACTCTAATTACGCTAGAAATTAACAAAATCAAATTAGGTAAAATATAGCTCAAGAACACTAAAAATCAAATTTAAAGAGGTTTAGGGGTGAAATTGTTACCCTTCTTGATAAACTTCTTATCAAATTCATGTTTAGAGCAGATTGTAGCGAGAAATTTGGTGAAATTTGGTGAAAAAATATGAAATTTAAGAGGTTTTGGGAGGTATGTTCGTATTTGTGTGTGTGTTTTGTGATGAGCAGCAGGCGACTGGAACTTTTGTACCAGACCTGATTTCGGGCCTCATTCGATCGCATGAGGTTGAAGGCCAAACCCCATGCGATTGCATGCGGGTCTGGTTGTTTTTTTTAAATATAAAAACCATTACTAATAAAATATATAATTAATAAATTTTAAAAATTTGTTTCTTTTTAGGAGTGAGGATGTTTCGGATCATTGTCCTAGTCCGTCTCTCAACAAAATTTTAAAATTTGTCATTTTTAAGCGCAGTTTTAAAAGCAAAGATGTTTGGGTTTTTTAATATTTTTGGCATACTTTAATTCAATAATATTAAAAATAATGATAATAAAAGTTCTCGTCCCTCCCTTGGGTAGAGCAATTTCTGTTCAACGACATAGTTTTCAACTCACGACGAATTTTAAAAATCATATTTTTATCTTAGTGAAATAAAGTAAATTTTTGTTTTTAAATTCACACCAAACTTAAATTTAAAATGCATAAAATTAAAAATTCATATTATTAAAATTTTAAAAATTCACACCAAATTTATATTATAATTTTGTTTTTATACATACAAACTTATATTAAAAACATAAATTTTTCAAATATTTACAAACTTAAATATATTGATTTTAAAAAGTTTACAATATTAATTTAATATTTATATATTAATTTTAAAAACATGGTAAAAATTAAAAATTAAAAATCTTTTTGGTCTTTTATCCCACTTTAATCAATCAAATATTATCAAAAATATACGGCCCTCTTTTCGGTAAAGTAATTTCGGTTCAACGACCTAGTTTTACTCCTGACGAATTTCTGAAATATTTTGGGTTGATTGATTAAAGATGTTTATACCTTAAGAATAAACGGTAAATTTCGCAGTGATGTAATAAATTTTTGTATGATATCAATAATTTCGGTTACGCATACCTAATTTTATTGAATACCAATTTAATACTTTATAGCGAACGATTCAGCGTTTATTAACAAAAGGTTAAAAGCAATAAAAAATAAAAAAAACTGTACATACTTACCTGTGAGAAAGAATTCTCAGAGACCTGCTTTAGCCGACTCATAGAAGAGTCGTGTGATTTTATTTTCCATAGCTATGTAAGCATAACCTCGAATCTTCAATATCTTTTCTTCTAAACATATAAACGGTCCTTCTCTGCATAGAGTAACAAATTCGGTATTTGAATATGTTTGATTATTTGAACATTTACCTTCGTGTGACCATTTTCCGCATTTATAACATCTTTCAAGGTGTCGTGCTCTTCTTTTTGTTGCGGATTTTGATTTTCCTTTACCAAAATGTATCTTATGATGATCTTTTCTGAGTTCTTTTCTTACTCCATCCATTTTATCTCTTATTACTGATACCAGGTCACTCGGGAGTGTGTCATTATTACGTTTAGTAATCATAGCATGTAGCATTAGATCATGGTTCAGATTAAAGGAATTCTTCATCTCGTAAAACCTAAAAAAAATAAAAATTTAGAATGGGGGGAGAAGACTAGTTCTTTAGGGTCTGCTAGGGAAAGACCATTTAGATTCCATTCTCGAGAACTAAACAAAAACAGAATATCTAACTCTAACAGAAATACATATTACCCTAAAAAGATTCGAACCTTCCCACACTTAGTTAGCTGTGGTGTTGAAATTGTGATTAACTTCGTTTTCAATTGGAATATCAACAACTTGTATATCTTTGACTTTTACTTCAAGCCAATTGTTGATTTCCTCTGTAACTTTCACAAATTCAACTAACATTGCCTTTTCTTTTGGTGATAAATTGAATACTAATTGGTTACATAACTTAAAGTTTCCCTTAATCCTAGCATCGTGAATCCGTTTATAAAGTTTCTTCGTTGAACTGTTAAAAACGGGTTCATCTAATTTCGTATCATCAACGGGGTTCATTATGATCGGTTCATCATTAAGTTTTCTTCATCTTCCCCACACTTATGTGTTTTTATTGGTCTAACAGTTTTGGTTGGTGGAGATCTAAACTTTCGGTTCACAAAGGTGATCGATTTATCACCATCCCTAAGTGTCATTCTACCTTCTCTTACTTCAATGAACGCCTCGGTGGTTGCTAAAAATGGGCGACCTAAAATTAGAGGAATATCAAGGTTTTCCTCCATAATAATCACTATGAAGTTTGCAACAAAGGTTAAACTTCTCACGTTAACAAGTAAATTATTTGCTATTCCAACCGGGTGTTTAATGGTTAGGTCAAATGATTGAACACCTATTTTGGTTGGTTTTAATTTACCCATACCTAATCTTTTGTATAAGGAAAGAGGCATAATATTTGCACTTGCTCCTAAATCTGCGAGTCCATTATATATAGCACCATCATTAAGCAAGCAAGAAATGATAAATTCGCCCGGATCTCCTACTTTAGTAAGTTGAGTTGGTTTGTAAACCTTTTTCGGGTGTTCTTTTCTTGGTTCTTTCACTTCTATTTGAACTTCTTGTTCACATTTTCCTTCCTTTCTTGGAATGGGAGGTTTGTATAAGAATTCTTCTTCATCACTCCAATTTGAATCCTCCCTATTTTCCAATTTTGATTTTTTATATGTTGTTGATAACATATTTATGTTTTCATTTTGAAGGTTTTCTTGGGTTGTGAAATTATGATTGACTTCATTGTCAACTTCCATCGGACCATGTATGTAATGTTTAACTCTGTGACCATTAACTTTAAATTCAATCCCATTTGAATTTATTAACTCTATTGTTCCGTATGGGAAAACTCTTTTGACTATAAATGGTCCAGACCATCTTGATTTCAATTTTCCAGAAGATAGCTTGAATCTTGAATTGAAAAGAAGAACTCTGTCTCCTTCTTTAAATTCTTTTGAACTTCTGATTCTTTTATCATGCCATTTCTTCGTTCTTTCTTTATAGATTAACAAATTTTCGTATGCTTCATGTCTTAATTCTTCTAATTCGTTTAGTTGGCTTAACCGTAGACGTCCGGCTTCATGTAAATCAAGATTACATGTCTTTAAAGCACAAAATGCTTTGTGTTCAATTTCTACTGGAAGATGACATGCTTTTCCATAAACGAGTTTAAAAGGTGTTGTTCTAATTGGAGTTTTGTAGGCTGTTCTAAAAGCCCAGAGTGCATCCTCCAATTTCATGGACCATTCCTTCGAATTTGATCCTACGGTTTTCTCTAGAATACGTTTTAAAGCTCGGTTGGTATTTTCAACTTGTCCACTTGTTTGTGGATGATAAGCGGTTGAGATTTTATGAGTTACTCCATATCTTTTGAGAACTTTCCAAAGTTGATTATTACAAAAATGAGTACCCCGATCACTTATTAAAGCTTTCGGTGTTCCAAACCTGGCAAAAAGACGTTTTAAAAAGTTAACTATAACTCGTGCATCGTTAGTTGGGAGAGCTTGTGCTTCCGCCCATTTAGATACATAATCAATGGCAACGAGAATGTAGAGATTATGATAATGCTAAAAACGAACATATATTTCATAGCATTATTCCTCAAGAAAGACAAGCTTTTAGTTGCAATTGTTCTATTTACAAGTGATATTCGTTTAAATAATAAAAGGTGAAGACAAAAGGCAGATTCGACGAATTGAAGACGCAAACGACCAAAAAACTCAAAAGTACAAAAGACAATCAAAGAGGTTCCAATTATTGATAAGAAACGTCTCGAAATTACAAGAGTACAAGATTCAAAACGCAAAGTACAAGATATTAAATTATTCGCAAAGACATTCGAAAATCCGGAACCGGGACCAGAGTCAACTCTCAACGCTCGACGCAACGGACTAAAAATTACAAGTTAACTATGTATATAAATATAATATAATATATAATTAATTCTTAAAATTAATATATATATTATAATATATTTATAATTCGTCGACAAACAAAGAGCCAAAGCTGAGTGAGCTGTAATTTCAAACTCCGCGACTTGCGGAGTTTGAAGAAGGAAAATGCCGCGAGTCGCGGAGCTCACCTTGACTCAAATCCCAATAAAAGCAAACGCAGTTTGATCGCAAAAATATAATCTATCTCTCTCTCTCAATATATACGTAATATATATATATATATATATATATATATATATATATATATATATATATATATATATATATATATATATATATATATATATATATATATATATATATATATTTTAAATTTAATTTTAATTTTAATTCTAATAATAAGGGTATGTTAGCGAATGTTGTAAGGGTGTAAGTCGAAATTATGTCCGTGTAACGCTACGCTATTTTTAATCATTGTAAGTTATGTTCAACCTTTTTACATTAATGTCTCGTAGCTAAGTTATTATTATGCTTATTTAAAATGAAGTAATCATGATGTTGGGCTAATTACTAAAATTGGGTAATTAGGCTTTGTACCATAATTGGGGTTTGGACAAAAGAACGACACTTGTGAAAATTAGACTATGGGCTATTAATGGACTTTATATTTGTTTAACTAAATGATAGTTTGTTAATGTTAATATAAAGATTTAGAATTGGACGTACCCATAAATTACCATATACACTCGATCGGACACGATGGACGGGGTATTTATATGTACGAATAATCGTACATTTAACCGGACACGGGAATGAATTAATAGTCTATGGAATTATTAAAACATGGGTGAAATTATGTACAAGGACACTTGGCATAATTGATAATAAAGTATTAAAACCTTGGGTTACACTCAGTCGATATCCTGGTGTAATTATTAAACAAAGTATTAAAATATTGTTACAGTTTAAATCCCCAATTAGTTGGAATATTTAACTTCGGGTATAAGGATAATTTGACGAGGATACTCGCACTTTATATTTATGGCTGATGGACTGTTATGGACAAAAACCATATGGACATATTAAATAATCCAGGACAAAGGACAATTAACCCATGGTGATTACGGAAGTTTAAATAAGCATAATTCTTTTATTTCATATTTAATTTCCTTTATTTTATATTTAATTGCACTTCTAATTATCGCACTTTTATTTATTGTTATTGTATTTAATTGCACTTTTAATTATCATACTTTTTAATTATCGCACTTTTATTTATAGCAATTTCATTATCGTTATTTACTTTACGCTTTAAATTAAATCTTTTATTTATTTTTAATATTTTACATTTGGTTTTAACTGCGACTAAAGTTTTTAAAATCGACAAACCGGTTATTAAACGGTAAAAACCCCCCTTTATAATAATAATATTACTTATATATATATATTTGTATTTTTATAAATTTAAACTAATATAGTGTTAAGCTTTGTGAAAAAGATTCCCTGTGGAACGAACCGGACTTACTAAAAACTACACTACTGTACGATTAGGTACACTGCCTATAAGTGTTGTAGCAAGGTTTAAGTATATCCATTCAATAAATAAATAAATATCTTGAGTAAAATTGTATCGTATTTAATAGTATTTCCTTGTAAAATATAAGCTATTTTATATACACCTCGCAAAACATCAAGCATTTTTGGCGCCGCTGCCGGGGAACTTAAACGCCGAAAGCGCAACGCTAAATATTAAAAAAAAAAGATTTTTATTTTTAGTTTACTTTTATTAAAATACGCTTTTGTAAAAATACATTTTAAATATTCGAAAATATAAAAAGAAAACAAATATATAAATATTTTTAAGAGTTTGTGAAATATTTAAGTTTTATAAAGTTTCTTTATTTTTATTTTATAAAAATATAAGTTTTATTTAAATATTTTGTTTTTATTTAAAACATAAAATCAAAAACCGAAAAAAAAAACATTTATAAATCTAGTTTTAAGAGTTTTATTTATAAAATTATAAAATATTTCTATTTTTATTTAGGTTTTAAAATATAAGTTTTATTAAATTTATATAAATATATTTTATTTAAAACAGAAAAATAAATAAATAAAATATAAATAAAACTGACCTGTTGAATTTTGACCTGCATCTCGTCTGAGCCTGAACCCTCCGCGACTCGCGGAGTTATTGAACCGGACCAACCGCGACTCGCGGAGCCGTCTGACACGGGCCACACAGGAACCCTAACAGCATTAATTACGAGATAATTATTATTATTATTAATTTTAAAACCTAATTAGGGTTTGATTAGTTAATTAATTTTAATTAATTTAGTTTTATTTATTTAATTTGTAATATTAAGTTTATTTAGTTTTATTAATATATAAAAATTAATAGTTTTATAAAATAAATAATATAAAAATAATATTTTTATAAAAAATTGTACTTTTTTTTACAACCTTTAGTATATTTTTATATTTTGTCCCTTTTTATTTGTTTTTAGCGTAACTTTTGTGTTTTTCGCTAGTTTTTAGTTTTAAACATAGTTTTTGCCATAGTTATTTTTACTTCTAGATTTTTAGGCTTTGCCGTAAAATCCCTTAAGTGCCTTTTCTTTAGACTAAGATTTAAGTGCTTTAGAATTTTGCGACGCCTTTTTAAGTTTTAGTTTCTTTTTAAGTTATTTCCATTTGGGATATAGTTTTACTTGTAAGCTTTAATATTTTTAGACGTCTTTTACCTATGTATCAATTATCATTCCAATTAGTAATCTCAATTTGCGATTATAATTTTAAGTTAGTGGTAGTAATAAGGTTGGGTTAATCGAGTGTTTTTAAGTTCTATAAGTCAATTTTTTTTCTTTCGTATTTTTCAACCCTTTTCTTTTTCTTTTTTGACGCTCTCTTTTTCTTTCTTATTTCTCGCAATTCTAGTTTTAGGACATAGATTTTTATTCTACTTCTTATCTAAACTTCTTAAAATTACGAAAATTTATTTTAAGTGGTTAAATTGATAGACATCAAAATTTTCTGGTTCGTAGTAATAGTTGGATTTGTACGTGGACTGGGTTATTGGAGCCAAACAGTCCTCAATTATATTGAGACCAAACGAATCCTGCCCCTCTGCTGCATCTTTTGGCTATTCGAAACGTGGGCAAAATCAGAAAAGTCTATTAATTGGATAACTTATATAATTTTTCTTTCCTTTTAAAAACTAATAGGATATTCAGTGAATGCACCGAGCAAGACATTCACCACCTTTTGTACGTTCACCACCTGTAACTAGATCAAGACATCTAGCAAATATTACCGCCGTTGATTTTCCTTTAGAATCGTCATCCAGTCGACCAAGTACTCCAATTCAAATTTCCGATAATCCATTTTTTGAACCCGACCTCACAATTGAGAATCCGGATAATATTCATGGACAATTCATAGATCCTGAACCATTAAATTTTCCTCCGGAACCACCAATCATTCAAACAGAGATTGTTGAGGAACGAACCATTAAATCAGAATCCTCTAGTGATTCGGATTCAACAAATTCAATCATGGAAAATCTGGAACCTTTAAGTATGGAAGACCGAATGAGAGCTAAACGCACTGGCCAAGGTCACGCAATTACTCATCCTGACATTAATGCGCCAGATTATGAAATCAAAGGAAAAATTCTACATATGGTGACTAATCAACGCCAATTTAGTGGTGCGTCGAAGGAAGATCCAAATGAACATCTTCGTACCTTTAATAGGATATGCACTCTATTTAAAATAAGAGAAGTTGAGGATGAACAGATATATCTCATGTTATTTCCCTGGACTTTAAAGGGAGAAGCCAAAGATTGGTTGGAATCGTTACCTGAAGGGGCGATTGATACATGGGATGTTTTAGTTGAAAATTTTCTTAAACAATTCTTTCCGGCATCTAAAGCCGTAAGACTTCAAGGAGAAATTGTTACGTTCACACAGAAACCGAATGAAACTCTATATGAGGCGTGGACTAGATTTGGAAAGTTATTAAGAGGATGTCCGCAACATGGTTTAGACACCTGTGAAATAGTACAAATATTCTACCAAGGATGCGACATCACTACAAGAAAAGACATAGATATAGCAGCTGGTGGTTCTATTATGAAGAAAACCGAAACTGATGCTTACAAAATTATTGATAACACTGCTTCCCACTCACATGAGTGGCACCAAGAAAAAGATATCGTTAGATCATCTAAAGCAGCTAGAACCGATTCTAGCCATGACTTAGATTCCATTTCTGCAAAGATAGATGCTGTCGAGAGACGAATAGAAAAGATGACTAAAGATATCCACTCAATACGAATTAGTTGTTAGCAGTGTGGAGGACCACATTTGACAAAAGATTGTCTCAGTATTGAACTAACAATGGAATAAAGAGAGAATATTTCATACATAAACCAAAGGCCTGGAAATAATTATCAGAATAATTATCAACCGCCAAGACCGATTTACAATCAAAACCAGAATTATAACAGAAATGTTCCATACAACAACCAACAAGGTCCTAGCAATCAACAAGTATCCAATAATACTTACAATCAGCAAAGACCTAATTTTCAAAACAAACCACCACAAACCGATGATAAAAAGCCGAATTTAGAAGATATGATGACGAAGCTAGTTGAAACTCAAACGTAGTTTTTCACATCTCAAAAACAAACTAATGAACAAAATGCTCAAGCATTTAGAAATCAACAAGCTTCTATTCAAAACTTGAAACAAGAAGTAAGTAACCTAGCAAGGTTAATAAGTGAAAGAAAACCGGGAAGTTTACCTAGTGATACAAATGCAAACCCCCGGAATGAAACAGCTAAAGCTATTACTACAAGAAGTGGTACAACACTTAAACCACCTGAAATACCTGAAAATTCTGATGAAGCTATTCCTACTCCATAAGAACCACAACCTGAACAAGATAAGGAAAAAGAACCGGTAGTTAAAAAGGTTAATGAAGATAACACAGTTAAGAATAAAAATTATGTTAAACCTTACCAACCACCACTTCCTTACCCGAGTAAAATGAAAAAAGAAAGACTTGAAGCCGAGCAATCCAAATTCTTGGATATGTTTAAACAGATAAATGTAAATCTTCCTTTCATTGATGTAATTTCAGGAATGCCTAGATATGCTAAATTCTTGAAAGATCTAATCACAAATAGAAAGAAAATGTAAGAACTCTTGGCCGTTACTATGAATGCTAATTGTTCAGCAATGCTGTTGAATAAGATACCAGAAAAATTATCTGATCCAGGAAGTTTCACAATTCCATGTTTTCTGGGTAGTCTTAGTTAAATAGAAGCATTGGCAGACTTAGGTGCTAGTATAAATTTAATGCCGTATTCACTATACGCTAAACTAGACCTTGGAGAATTAAAACCAACAAGAATAAGCATACAACTAGCCGATCGATCAATAAAATATCCTAGAAGGATAATGGAGAACATGCTAGTTAAAGTTGGTACTTTAGTATTTTCAGTAGATTTTGTTGTTCTGGACATGGAAGAAGATTCTCAAGTTCCTCTCATATTAGGAAGACCATTCTTAAACACGGCTAAAGCAATGATAGACGTGTTTGGTAAGAAACTGACCCTAAGTTTAGAGGACGAGAGTGTTACCTTTTCAGTTGATAGAGCAATGCAACAACCGCAATCTGCGGATGATACATGTTATTATATTCAAACTATAGATTCACATGCAGAATTGTTGGAAGAATTTCCAGAATTGCAAGGAACATGAGAATGTTCTTTAGGAGAAGGAACTGAACAAATTGATGAAGCTGAAATGTTAGCTACACTAATAGCAAATGGATATGAACCAACAACAGAAGAAATTCAAATGCTAAAAGAAGAAGACAGATATCGATATAAATCATCGATAGAAGAACCTCCGAAATTAGAGTTAAAGCCACTTCCAAACCATTTGAAATACGCTTATTTACATGGTGAATCTGAATTACCTGTAATAATATCGTCTTCTCTTACTGAAAATGAGAAATCAAAACTCATTTCTGTGTTGAAAGCTCATAAACCAGCCATTGCATGGAAGATTCATGATATTAAAGGAATAAGTCCTTCGTATTGCACACATAAAATTCTTATGGAAGAAGGTCATAAAACGTATGTGCAACGCCAACGAAGACTAAATCCTAATATACAAGATGTAGTTAAAAAAGAAATTATTAAACAGCTAGATGCAGGTTTAATTTATCAAATTTCTGATAGTCCATGGGTAAGCCCAGTTCAATGCGTGCCTAAGAAAGGTGGCATGACTGTCATTACAAATGAGAAAAATGAGCTTATTCCTACTAGGACTGTAACAGGATGGCGTGTATGTATTGATTATAGAAAATTAAATGATGCCACCAGAAAAGATCACTTTCCCTTACCTTTTATTGATCAAATGTTGGAAAGATTAGCCGGAAATAGTTACTATTATTTTCTTGATGGTTTTTCCGGATATTTTCAAATTCCAATAACACCCGAGGACCAAGAGAAAACCACGTCCACGTGCCCTTATGGTACTTTTGCTTACAAACGCATGCCATTTGGACTTTGCAACGCCCCTGCAACCTTTCAAAGGTGCATGATGGCGATTTTTCACGACATGATAGAAGAATGCATGGAAGTTTTCATGGATGACTTTTCAGTCTTCGGTGATACATTTGAATCATGTCTAGTTAATCTGGAACGAATGCTTATTAGATGCGAACAATCAAATCTAGTACTTAATTGGGAGAAATGCCATTTCATGGTTAAAGAAGGCATCGTTCTTGGATATAAAATTTCAAAAGAAGGAATTGAAGTGGACAGAGCTAAAGTAGATGTAATTGCTAAACTTCCACATCCCACCAATGTTAGAGGAGTTAGGAGTTTTCTAGGGCATGCCAGTTTTTACCGACGTTTCATAAAAGATTTTTCTAAAATTGCCACTCCTATGAATAAACTCCTAGAAAAGGATGCTCCATTCATCTTTTCAGATGAATGCATCAAATCTTTTAATATTCTTAAAGAGAAACTCACTAATGCGCCGATCATGATAACACCAAATTGGAATCTACCGTTTGAACTAATGTGCGATGCAAGTGATTTTGCAATGGGAGCCGTTTTAGGACAAAGGATTGAAAAACTATTTCAACCTATATATTATGCTAGTAAGACGTTACAAGGAGCACAAACGAATTACATAACTACTGAAAAAGAACTCCTTGCTATTGTCTTCGCTTTTGACAAATTTCGTTCATATCTCGTTCTAGCAAAAACGGTGGTCTATACCGACCATTCTGCTCTTAGATACCTATTTTCGAAACAAGATGCCAAACCAAGATTAATTCGTTGGATCTTACTTTTACAAGAGTTCGATATTGAAATCCGAGATAAAAGAGGAGCAGAAAATCTCGCCGCTGATCATCTTTCTCATCTTGAAAATCCCGAATTAGAAGTTCTAAATGAATCGGCCATACAAGACAACTTTCCTGATGAATATCTATTGAAGATAGATTATAATGAAATTCCATGGTTTGCAGACTATGCAAACTACTTAGTATGTAGATTCCTTGAAAAAGGATTATCGTACCAAAAACGAAAGAAATTCTTCAGTGATATAAAACACTATTTCTGGGAAGATCCACATTTATTTAAAAGTTGTCCCGATAGAATAATACGCCGATGTGTATTTGGAGATGAAGCTAGTAAAATTTTAAACCATTGTCACACAGGACCAACAGGAGGGCACTATGAGCCTCAACTAACAGCAAGAAAAGTTTATGATGCTGGATTTTATTGGCCTACAATTTACAAAGACGCACACCTTCTTTGCAAATCCTGTGATGCTTGTCAAAGGACCGGAAAAATAAGTCAATGTGATGAAATGCCACAAAATGTCATTCAAGTATGTGAAGTATTTGACATTTGGGGTATTGACTTTATGGGTCCATTTCCAAAATCTCATAATAATCTCTATTCTCGTAGCCATTGATTATGTATCTAAATAGGCGAAAGCACAAGCTCTCCCAACTAACGATGCACGAGTTGTAGTCAACTTTTTAAAACGTCTTTTTGCAAGGTTTGGAACACCGAAAGCTTTAATAAGTGATCGGGGAACTCATTTCTGTAATAATCAACTTGAGAAAGTTCTTAAAAGATATGGAGTAACTCATAAAATCTCCACTGCTTATCATCCACAAACAAGTGGACAAGTTAAAAATACCAACCGAGCTTTAAAATGTATTCTAGAAAAAACCGTAGGATCAAATTAGAAGGAATGGTCCATTAAATTGGAGGATGCACTCTGGGCTTTTAGAACAGCCTACAAAACTCCAATTGGAACCACACCTTTTAGACTTGTTTATGGAAAAGCATGTCATCTTCCAGTAGAAATTGAACACAAAGCATTTTGGGCTTTGAAGACATGTAATCTTGATTTACATGAAGATGGACGTCTACGGTTAAGTCAATTAAACGAATTAGAAGAACTAAGACATGAAGCATACGAAAATTCATTAATCTATAAAGAAAGAACAAAGAAATGGCATGATAAAAGAATCAGAAGTTTAAAAGAATTTAAAGAAGGAGACAGAGTTCTTTTTTTCAATTCACGATTCAAGCTATTTCCTGGAAAATTGAAATCAAGATGGTCTGGACCATTCATAGTCAAAAGAGTTTTCCCATACGGAACAGTAGAATTGATAAATTCAAATGGGATTGAATTTAAGGTTAATGGTCACAGAGTTAAACACTACATAGATAGTCCGATGGAAGTCGACAACAAAGTTAATCACAATTTCGACACCACAGCTAACTAAGTGTGGGGAGAATCAAGTCTTTAAAGGATAATATGTATTTCTATTAGAGTTAGATTTTCTGTTTTCGTATAGTTCTCGATAATGGAACCCGAATGGTCTTTCCCTAGCAGACCCTAAAGAACTAGTCTTCTCCCCCCATTCTGAATTTTTATTTTTTTAGGTTTTTACGAAATGAAGACTTCCTGTGAACTAAACCATGGTCTAATGCTACACGCTTTGATCACTAAACGTAATAATGACACACTTTCGAGTGAAATAGTATCAGTAATCAGAGAAAGATTGGACGGAGTAAGAAAAGAATCCAGATGCGAAGATAATAAGTTACAATTTGGTAAAGGAAAATCAAAATTCGCAGCGAAAAGAAGAGCACGACACCTTGAAAGATGTCACAAATGCGTAAAATGGTCACATGGAGGTAAATGTTCAAATAATCAAACCTATTCAAACACCGAATTTGTTACTTTATGCAGAGACGGACTGTTCATATGTTTAGAAGAAAAAACACTGAATGCTGGAGGTTACGCCTATGTAGCTATGGAAAACCAATTAAACCGACTATCTTATGAATGGGATAGATCATATCACTAAGAATACTATCTCACAGGTAAGTCTGTACAGTTTTTATTTTTTTTATTTTCATTTTTAACCTTTTGATAATAAACGCTAATTTGTTCGCTATAAAATATTAAATTGGTATTGAATAAAATTAGGTTTGGCGACCGAAATTATTGATATCATACAAAAATTTATTACATCACTGCGAAATTTAACGTTTATTCTTAAGGTATAAATATCTTTAATCAATCAACCCAAAATATTTCAAAAATTCGTCATGAGTTAAATTAGGTCATGGAACCGAAATTACTTTACCGAAAAGAGGGGCGCATATTTTTGATAATATTTGATTGATTAAAGTGGGATAAAAGCCAAAAAGATTTTTAATTTTATTTTTACCATGTTTTTAAAATTAATATATAAATCTTAAATTAATATTGTGAACTTTGTAAGATCAATATGTTTAAGTTTGTCAATATTTGAAAAATTCTAATATTTTTAATATAAGTTAGTATGTATAACAACAAAATTAAATATAAGTTTGGTGTGAATTTATAATATGAATTTTTAATTAAGTTTGGTGTGAATTTTTAATTTTATGCATTTTAAATTTAAGTTTGGTGTGAATTTAAAAACAAAAATTTACTTTATTTCGTTAAGTTAAAAATATGATTTTTAAAATTCGTCGTAAGTTGAAGACTAGGTCTTTGAACCGAAATTGCTTTACTCGAGGGAGGGACGAGAAATTTTATTATCATTATTTTTAATCTTATTGACTTAAAGTATGCCAAAAACATTTAAAAAACCCAAAAATCTTAGCTTTTAAAACAATCGCTACAAAAAGACAAATTTTAAAATTTTGTCGAGAGACGAACTAGGACATTGATCCGAAACAACCTCGTCCTAAATAACAAGGGAAACAAAATTTTAAAATTAATTGCTTAATTGTTTTATAAGTTATAGATAGTTAAAAAAAAATCAAACACCGCGACTCGCGGAGTTTGAAAGAGTCAAACACTGCAAGTCGCGGAGTTCCAAAAATACAGAAAAAAAATAAAAGGGCCAAACAGATCAGTCTGCACACTACCACACACATAAAACTGCGAAAAATACCGAAAATCACCTCTAAAATCCGAATTTTTTCACCAAAAATCATCAAATCTTTTACTAAAATCATGTTGAGAAGGATGCTATCAAGGAATTACTCAAAAAAATGGTAAATTTCTACACCTAAACACCATTTAATCCGAAAATTGGTGTTCTTGAGCAATTTTTTCCCCAATTCGATTTTGATACTTTTTAGTGTAATTATGCTTAAATTGTTTATGTATTATGCTTGTATAACCTAGATTGATGCTATTTAACATGATTAGAAGCCTTAAACTTCAAATTTTGAGTAATCTAGGGTTTGTGTTCTTGAGCAATTTGGAACTTTTTGATATAAACAGGTTATGGCCGATTTTTGTCATGAATTGTTGCTAAATTAAGTAGTGTAACATGTTTAGGTAGTTAAATGATCCAAACTTTGAGCCTAAACATGATTTTGAGAATTAAAGTGGACTTTTTCAAGTCTAAAATTCATGAACTTAATTTTTAAGAGATAATGCCATTTGAAACTTGTTTAATTGCTAGTAATGATTATTTTGACATGTTATTTGAGTTGAATGCTTATGAACTTGGCGAACATTTTCTGTATGCTTATTTGAAAAAGTGTAGATTTGATAAAAATATGAAAATGAGCTTAAGTTTGATATAAATTGAACATGTCATTGTAATTATTTTGATTGATGATTTTGCTGACACTAATGCATATTTGGATGCACAAAAATTGTGTTTGATGTGTTTTGCAGACTGAAAGGGGTGAATCTTCATCCCAAGCTCGCAATGCTCCTCCTGAGAATGCGGAACAACAGGATGTTGATAGCTATTATAAACAAGATATACCTCATTCAGTTATGACATTTTCAGATATGCACTTGGAAGATTTGCACCCGAACTTGAGATTTGACAGACGTTGGATAGATTATCCAAAATACCAAAGGGGTTTGCATACTCTTCATTCTAAAGCTGTTGAAGTACCTAGGGTAATAGAATGGGCACCGTTAGAAGCTGTAGAATTAGCCGGGCCAATTAGGGAATTACTTACACAGAGGTATGGTAATTCTACTTTTAACGATTGGGTACAATTATTCAGCATACGTAGACCTGTATATAAAGTATGGTGTGAAGAATTATTATGTAGTATAGAAATAAATGATCGGGTAGTTAGTTTAACCGATCGATCTTTTATTAGATTTTTGTTAGGAGGTTCGATGCGCCACATGTCTCTACTAGGCATGGCTCAGGCCTTACGTATATATACGCCTGAGGAGTTAGCATCTGCCGATTGTAGAGGGTTGATATTGAACGGCAGGAAAATTGATGAAAATTTTGATACGCATGGTGTATGGAGTCAAATGACTAGCCATCACTGATTTAAAGGGGGAAATTACTCTTATTTGGATATAGATAGAGCAGAGTTAAGAGTAATTCATAGGTTTTTAGCTAATTTGATTACACAAAGAGGTATGAATAAGGAAAAGGTAAATGAACAGGATTTGTTTTACCACATGTGTATTCGAGACCCATAAAGCGCTGTAAGTATACCTTATTGTGTGGGTTATTATTTATCAGCTATGGTTAGGGGGATGAGACCGCATAGCATAATAGGAGGTGGTATATTTATTACTTTGATTGTTGAATATCTCGGTGTGGATATAAGTCGGGGGGGATTATTAATCGAAGAACCAGAACCCCGCGATACAATAGGTTTAAATGTATATCATGGTGCGAAGGTTTTGAAGAGGCGAAATAACGCCGCAGTACAATACCATGGTAGACATCCACAGGTTGAGAGAAACCAACAGCCAGGTAATGTGGGAGGGGGAAATGAAATGACAGAAATGCAAAGGTTTATAGCTTCACAAGAGTATGAAAATGCTAGACATCGAGCATTTGAAGATTGGCAAGTTCATCAAAACCAAATCATAGCTTATTGCCAACAAATAGGTAGAAACTATATTCCTACTCCATCGCCCGTATTTCCTCCCTGGTCTATAGAGATCCAACCACCGTATCCTACGTATAACCCAGCCGAAGCATTCTATAACACATACGGTTATGCATAGAACCCCTACTGGTATCAGTATCATCCCTAGTCTACTTAGTTTTATTTATTTTATTATTTGTAATATTGATACATTTAATACTTATGTTAATATTGTAATAGTTTTTATATTTTTCTAACTTTTATTATTAGATTTTAATAATTTTTGAATGTGGGGTAATATACCAAACTTCAAAAATATGTATATATGTTTGCAGTTTATCTTATGTACACAACAGGGTAAAACAACACATTTTCAAAGACTGGCATTAAGTTCAGCAAAAGCAACTAATTTTGACGACAAGATGCAAAATATATGTGAAATAACAACGAGAAGGAATGAACAAATGATGTGCACCATTTATCATTCAACACAAACAACAATATGTTTGGAAAATTTGGTAAAATTTAATCATTTCTACGCTAATCACCCTCAATAATTTAAATTGTTACTGATTTCTTGCAAATGAGGGCATTGCAAGATCTTAAGTGTGGGAAGGGGTTAAATTCTTTCGGATTTTTAAAATTTTTATCTTAAACACTTGGTTACCATTAAAAATACTAGTAAAGCAGTAGTTGTATTAGAATCTAGTGCTCTCTGATAATAAAGAACAGCCCTAGTCTTATATACTGACTACCCAATTCTAGTAAAAATTTTCAAAATTTTCAATTAATTGAACTCAAAATCATATTTATACATATTTATGAACGATAAAACTAGGTGTTAACACCGAAATTATTGTTACCTTAGAAAGGAAATAAATTGAGAAACAAACCAAAATGTTAAAATTCATTTAAAATGGAATAGAGGAAAATAAAAAGGAAAAATTTACCAAGTTATTTTAAACATATGTCACATATTTCTGTAACAAATAACTGAAAATACTTTTGCTTTGGACTAAACTAAACTGTTTTACCCGATGAAAGAAAAGAAGAGATGAATCTACACGATGAATCAATTCCATCATTAAAAGGAAGTAAAGTCTTCCGAAAAAGAAACGCGCTTCTTGATTTAGGTCATGAAGTTGTCGTCCAGACCAGCTGTAGGTTGACGAAAAATCTAGAAAAGTCATCACTAAAATCAGCAGGAAATCCACGGACCTCAGCATAAAACAGGGTCGCCAAGTGGTCAGATTTATCCTAACCATGAGAAGGATTTATCTCGTAAAATTGGGGGGCACCGTGCAAATTAGCTTGATAAGACTAATGAATCAGATCCCCAGAAAGGAAAATCTCCTTAAAAATTAAAAATCAGCTTTTAAGACTGATATTACTCAATCCTTGAGATTGACCTTAAAGATTGAGAATTCAAACTCATGGAATTCAATGATATCTAAACTCGAGCTTGAACGAGAAAATATTTTGATCAAAAATTACAAACCGATTTGTTTTCTGAAAACCCATTTTCAATGCGTTCATTACCATTGAACGTAAAATCCTAGGAATTCATCTGGAATTTATTAGGACACCTGAACCAAATCGGGTGTCAACCGTAAGAACGGTGGTTGCATAGCATGGTCAAAGACAAGACCTTGTGCCAGATCGAAAAATCATAAGGGTGAGCTTTACTATTGCTCCTACCAAGGATAGTAATTGCGTCCGACACATTATAGACCATAATTAAAAGCATGTCAGGGGACATTGCCTTAACAGTTGCTTGTTTAACGCTTTCCTTTACAACCGGACGGTAGTTTATCGAAAGGTAATATACGGGACAAGTGAACTGGACGTGTTGCTTTCCTAATACAAGGTTAGCAAGTGGGTAACACAAAACCACAAGTGTTGAGCTAAAATTTTCAAATCTGAAACCCACACAACCCATAAAAATATTTTGCAAACACCGGTGAAGGGTTATTCCGGAAAACTTATCTAGGGTAAAAGCTAGATTGAATTTTCAAAAAGATCAAATGTTTTCATAAAGATCTAATTTCTTAAAGGATCTAAATTTTTATAGTCATGTGGGACTGTAAACCATATCGCTACTATCATTGTTTATACCGCCGTATAGAAATCACTGATGTACAAAGTGTGAAGAATAAAGAAGTGATTCTAGTATTTTAAGACTATATTGCTTGAGGACAAGCAACACTCAAGTGTGGAAATATTTGATAATGCTAAAAACGAACATATATTTCATAGCATTATTCCTCAAGAAAGACAAGCTTTTAGTTGCAATTGTTCTATTTACAAGTGATATTCGTTTAAATAATAAAAGGTGAAGAAAAAAGGCAGATTCGACGAATTGAAGACGCAAACGACCAAAAAGCTCAAAAGTACAAAAGACAATCAAAGAGGTTCCAATTATTGATAAGAAACGTCTCGAAATTACAAGAGTACAAGATTCAAAACGCAAAGTACAAGATATTAAATTATTCGCAAAGACGTTCAAAAATCCGGAACCGGGACCAGAGTCAACTCTCAACGCTCGACGCAACGGACTAAAAATTACAAGTTAACTATGTATATAAATATAATATAATATATAATTAATTCTTAAAATTAATATATATATTATAATATATTTATAATTCGTCGGCAAACAAAGAGCCAAAGCTGAGTGAGCTGTAATTTCAAACTCCGCGACTTGCGGAGTTTGAAGAAGGAAAATACCGCGAGTCGCGGAGCTCACCTGGACTCAAATCCCTATAAAAGCAAACGCAGTTTGATCGCAAAAATATAATCTATCTCTCTCTCAATATATACGTAATATATATATATATATATATATATATATATATATATATATATATATATATATATATATATATATATATATATATATATATATATATATATATATATATATATATATATATATTTATATTTTAAATTTAATTTTAATTTTAATTCTAATAATAAGGGTATGTTAGCGAATGTTGTAAGGGTGTAAGTCGAAATTCTGTCCGTGTAACGCTACTCTATTTTTAATCATTGTAAGTTATGTTCAACCCTTTTACATTAATGTCTCGTAGCTAAGTTATTATTATGCTTATTTAAAATGAAGTAATCATGATGTTGGGCTAATTACTAAAATTAGGTAATTAGGCTTTGTACCATAATTGGGGTTTGGACAAAAGAACGACACTTGTGGAAATTAGACTATGGGCTATTAATGGGCTTTATATTTGTTTAACTAAATGATAGTTTGTTAATGTTAATATAAAGATTTACAATTGGACGTACCCATAAATTACCATATACACTCGATCGGACACGATGGGCGGGGTATTTATATGTACGAATAATCGTTCATTTAATCGGACACGGGAATGAATTAATAGTCTATGGAATTATTAAAACAAGGGTGAAATTATGTACAAGGACACTTGGCATAATTGATAATAAAGTATTAAAACCTTGGGTTACACTCAGTCGACATCCTGGTGTAATTATTAAACAAAGTATTAAAATATTGTTACAGTTTAAATCCCCAATTAGTTGGAATATTTAACTTCGGGTATAAGGATAATTTGACGAGGATACTCGCACTTTATATTTATGACTGATGGACTGTTATGGACAAAAACCAGACGGACATATTAAATAATCCAGGACAAAGGACAATTAACTCATGGGCATAAAACTAAAATTAACACGTCAAACATCATGATTACGGAAGTTTAAATAAGCATAATTCTTTTATTTCATATTTAATTTCCTTTATTTTATATTTAATTGCACTTCTAATTATCGCACTTTTATTTATTGTTATTGTATTTAATTACACTTTTAATTATCGTACTTTTTAATTATCGCACTTTTATTTATCGCAATTTCATTATCGTTATTTACTTTACGCTTTAAATTAAGTCTTTTATTTATTTTTAATATTTTACATTTGGTTTTAACTGCGACTAAAGTTTTTAAAATCGACAAACCGGTCATTAAACGATAAAAACCCCCCTTTATAATAATAATATTACTTATACATATATTTGTATTTTTATAAATTTAAACTAATATAACGTTAAGCTTTGTGAAAAAGATTCCCTGTGGAACGAACCGGACTTACTAAAAACTACACTACTGTACGATTAGGTACATTGCCTATAAGTGTTGTAGCAAGGTTTAAGTATATCCATTCAATAAATAAATAAATATCTTGAGTAAAATTGTATCGTATTTAATAGTATTTCCTTGTAAAATATAAGATATTTTATATACACCTCGCATAACATCAGATTATTATGAGATTTTGGAAATGGACCCATAAAGTCAATACCCCAAATGTCAAATACTTCACATACTTGAATGACATTTTGTGGCATTTCATCACGTTGAATTATTTTTTCGGCCCTTTGACAAGCATCACAGGATTTGCAAAGAAGGTGTGCGTCTTTGAAAATTGTAGGCCAATAGAATCCAGCATCGTAAACTTTTCTTGCTGTAAGTTGAGGCCCATAATGCCCTCCTGTTGGTCCTGTGTGACAATGGTTTAAGATTTGACTGGCTTCATCTCCAAATACACATCGGCGTATTATTCCATCGGGACAACTTTTAAACATATGTGGATCTTCCCAGAAATAGTGTTTTATATCACTAAAGAATTTCTTTCGTTTTTGGTACGACAACCCCTTTTTTAAGGAATCCACATACTAAGTAGTTTGCATAATCTGCAAACCATGGAATTTCATTATAATCTATCTTCAATAGATATTCATCAGGAAAGTTGTCTTGTATGGCCGATTCATTCAGAACTTCTAATTCAGGATTTTCAAGACGAGAAAGATGATCAGTGGCGAGATTTTCTGCTCCCTTTTTATCTCAGATTTCAATATCGAACTCTTGTAAGAGTAAGATCCAACGGATTAATCTTGGTTTAGCATCTTGTTTCGAAAATAGGTATCTAAGAGCAGAATGGTCGGTATAGACCACCGTTTTTGCTAGAATGAGATATGAACGAAATTTGTCAAAAGCAAAGACAATGGCAAGGAGTTCTTTTTCAGTAGTTATGTAATTTATTTGTGCTCCTTGTAACGTCTTACTAGCATAATAAATAGGTTGAAATCGTTTTTCAATCCTTTGTCCTAAAACGGCTCCCATTGCAAAATCACTTGCATCGCACATTAGTTCAAATGGTAGGTTCCAATTTGGAGTTATCATAATCAGCGCATTAGTGAGTTTTTCTTTAAGAATATTAAAATATTTAATGCATTCATCTGAAAAGATGAATGGAGCATCCTTTTCTAGGAGTTTATTCATAGGAGTGGCAATTTTAGAAAAATATTTTATAAAACGTCGGTTAAAACCAGCATGCCCTAGAAAACTCCTAACTCCTCTAACATTGGTGGGATGTGGAAGTTTAGCAATTACATCTAGTTTAGCTCTATCCACTTCAATTCCTTCCTTTGAAATTTTATGACCAAGAACGATGCCTTCTTTAACCATGAAATGGCATTTCTCCCAATTAAGTACTAGATTTGATTGTTCGCATCTAATAAGCATTCATTCAAGATTAACTAGACATGATTCAAAAGTATCACCGAAGACTGAAAAGTCATCCATGAAAACTTCCATGCATTCTTCTATCATGTCGTGAAAAATCGCCATCATGCATCTTTGAATGGTTGCAGGGGCGTTGCAAAGTCCAAATGGCATGCGTTTGTAAGCAAAAGTACCATAAGCTCACGTGAATGTGGTTTTCTCTTGGTCCTCGGGTGCTATTGGAATTTGAAAGTATCCGGAAAAACCATCAAGAAAACAATAGTAACTATTTCCTGCTAATCTTTCCAACATTTGATCAATGAAAGGTAAGGGAAAGTGATCTTTTCTGGTGGCGTCATTTAATTTTCTATAATCAATACAAACACGCCATTCTGTTACAGTCCTAGTAGGAATAAGCTCATTTTTCTCATTTGTGATGACAGTCATGCCACCCTTCTTAGGTACGCATTGAACTGGGCTTATCCATGGACTATCAGAGATTGGATAAATTAAACCTGCATCAAGCAGTTTAATAATTTCTTTCTTAACAACATCTTGCATATTCGGATTTAGTCGTCGTTGGCGTTGCACATACGTTTTATGACCTTCTTCCATAAGGATTTTATGTGTGCAATACGAACGACTTTTTTCTTTAATATCATGAATCTTCCATGCAATAGCTGGTTTATGAGCTTTTAGCACAAAAATGAGTTAAGATTTTTCATTTTTAGTAAGAGAAGACGATATTATTACAGGTAATTCAGATTCACCATGTAAATAAGCATATTTCAAATGGTTTGGAAGTGACTTTAACTCTAATGTCGGTGGTTCTTCTATCGATGATTTATATCGATATCTGTCTTCTTCTTTTAGCATTTGAATTTCTTCTGTTGTTGGTTCATATACATTAGCCATAAGTGTAGCTACCATTTTAGTTTCATCAATTGGTTCAGTTCCTTCTCCTAAAGAACATTCCCCTGTTCCTTGTTATTCTGGAAATTCTTCTAACAATTCTGCATGTGAATCTATAGTTTGAATATAATAACATGTATCATCTGCAGATTGCGGTTGTTGCATTGCTCTATCAACAGAAAAGGTAACACTCTCGTCCTCTATACTTAGGGTTAGTTTCTTACCAAACACGTCTATTATTGCTTTAGCTGTATTTAAGAATGGTCTTCCTAATATGAGAGGAACTCGAGAATCTTCTTCCATATCCAGAATAACAAAATCTACTGAAAATACTAAAGTACCAACTTTAACTAGCATGTTCTCCATTATCCCTCTAGGATATTTTACTGATCGATCGGCTAGTTGTATGCTTATTCGTGTTGGTTTCAATTCTCCAAGGTCTAGTTTAGCGTATAGTGAATACGGCATTAAATTTATACTAGCACCTAAGTCTGCCAATGCTTCTATTGAACTAAGACTACCCAGAAAACATGGAATTGTGAAACTTCCTGGATCTGATAATTTTTCTGGTATCTTATTCAACAGTACTGCAGAACAATTAGCATTCATAGTAACAGCCGAGAGTTCTTCCATTTTCTTTCTATTTGTGATTAGATCTTTCAAGAATTTAGCATATCTAGGCATTCCTGAAATTACATCAATGAAAGGAAGATTTACATTTATTTGTTTAAACATATCCAAGAATTTGGATTGCTCGGCTTCATGTCTCTCTTTTCTCATTTTACTCGGGTAAGGAAGTGGTGGTTGGTATGGTTTAACATAAGGTTTTGCCTTAACTGTGTTATCTTCATTAATCTTTTCAACTACCGGTTCTATTTCCTTATCTTGCTCAGATTGTGGTTCTTGTAGAGTAGGAATAGCTTCATCAGAAATTACAGGTATTTCAGGTGGTTTAAGTGTAATACCACTTCTTGTGGTAATGGCTTTAGCTGTTTCATTCCGGGGGTTAGCATTTGTATCACTAGGTAAACTTTCCGGTTTTCTTTCACCTATTAACCTTGCTAGGTTGCTTACTTCTTGTTCCAAATTTTGAATAGAAGCTTGTTGATTTCTAAATGCTTGAGCATTTTGTTCATTGGTTTGTTTCTGAGATGTGAAAAACTGCGTTTGAGATTCAACTAGCTTCGACATCATATCTTCTAAATTTGGCTTTTTATCATCGGTTTGTGGTGGTTTATTTTGAAAAATAGGTCTTTGCTGATTGTAAGTATTGTTAGATACTTGTTGATTGCTGGGACCTTGTTGGTTGTTGTATGGAACATTTCGGTTATAGTTCTGATTTTGATTGTAGATTGGTCTTGGCGGTTGATAATTATTCTGATAATTATTTTCAGGCCTTTGGTTTATGTATGAAACATTCTCTCTTTGTTCCATTGTTAGTTCAATACTGAGACAATCTTTTGTTAAATGTGGTCCTCCACACTGCTCACAACTAATTCATATTGAGTGAATATCTTTAGTCATCTTTTCCATTCGTCTCTCGACAGCATCTATCTTTGCAGAAATGGAATCAAAGTCATGGCTAGAATCGGCTCTAGTTGCTTTAGATGATCTAACGATATCTTTTTCTTGGTGCCACTCATGTGAGTGGGAAGTAGTGTTATCAATAATTTTGTAAGCGTCAGTTGCGGTTTTCTTCATAATGGAATCACCAGCTGCTATATCGATATCTTTTCGTGTAGTGATGTCGCATCCTTGGTAGAATATTTGTACTATTTGACAAGTGTCTAAACCATGTTGCGGACATCCTCTTAATAACTTTCCAAATCTTGTCCACGCTTCATATAGAGTTTCATTTAGCTTTTGTGTGAACGTAACAATTTCTCCTTGAAGTCTTACGGCTTTAGATGCCGGAAAGAATTGTTTAAGAAATTTTTCAACTAAAACGTCTCATGTATCAATCGCCCCTTCAGGTAACGATTCTAACCAATCTTTGTCTTCTCCCTTTAAAGTCCAAGGAAATAACATGAGATATATCTGTTCATCCTCTACTTCTCTTATTTTGAATAGAGTACAGATCCTATTAAAGGTACAAAGATGTTCATTTGGATCTTCCTTCGGCGCACCACTAAATTGGCATTGATTAGTTACCATGTGTAGAATTGGTCCTTTGATTTCATAATCTGGCGCATTAATATCAGGTTGAGTAATTGCGTGACCTTGGCCAGTGCGTTTAGCTCTCATTCGGTCTTCCATACTTAGAGGTTCCAGATTTTCAATGATTGAATTTGTTGAATCTGAATCACTAGAGTATTCTGATTTAATGGGTTGTTCCTCGACAATTTCTGTTTGAATGATTGGTGGTTCCGGAGGAAAGATTAGTGGTTCAGGATCTCTGAATTGTCCCTGAATATCCTCCGGATTCTCAATTGTGAGGTCGGGTTCAAAAAATGGATTATCAAAAATTTGAATTGGAGTACTTGGTCGACTGGATGACGATTCTAAAGAAAAATCAACAGCGACAATATTGGCTAGATGTCTTGATCTGGTTACAGGTGGTGAAAGTATAAAAGGTGGTGAACGTTTTGCTCGGTGCATTCACTGAATATCCTATTAGTTATAAAATATAAAAATTATATAAGTTATCAAATTAATAGACTTTTCTGCTTTTGCCCACGTTTCGAATAGCCAATAGATGCAGCAGGTAGCCAGAACCCTTTAAATCGGAAGCCCACAACCCAGCCACTAACAAATCCAACTATTACAACGAAGCAGAAAATTTGGATGTCTATCAATTTAACCACTTAAAATAATTTTTCGTTGAAATTTAAAGAAATTTTAGATAAGAAATAGAAAATTCTATGTCCTAAAAACTAGAGTGTCGAGAAATAAGAAAGAAAAAGAGCGCGTCAGAAAACGTCGAAAAATAAAAGGTCGAAAAAAATAATAGGCGTCCAAAAATAAAAATAAGAAAGTAGCGCGTCGAAACTTAAAAAGGAACTAAAAACTAAGAATTAAAAGTTGCGTCTAAAAAATATTAAAGCTTGAAAGAAATACTATATCCAAAACGGTAATAACTTTAAAAAGATACTAAAATTTATAAAACGGCGTCGAAAAATTCTAAAGCACCTAAATCTTAGTCTAAAGAAAAAGCACTTAAGGGATTTTACGGCAAAGCCTAAAAATCTAAAAAAAATAACTACGGCAAAAACTATAACTTAAAACTAAATACGAGCGAAAAATACAAATATTACGAAGAAACGATTAAAAAGATATAAAATATAAAAATAAAACTTAAAGTTGTAAAAAGCACAATTTTTATAAAAATATTATTTTTATATTATTATTTATAAAAGTATTAATTTTTATATATTAATAAAACTAATTAAACTAAAAATACAAATTAATAATAAAAACTAAACTAATTAATTAAAAACTAAACCCTAATTAGGGTTTTAATAAATAAATAATAATAATAATAATTACCCCGTAATTAATGCTGTTACCAGTCAACTCTGGCATGTCAGACAGGTTCATGCGATCGCATGGATGTTTGCCTTCGGGCTCATGCGATCGCATGGGCTAGGTTTCCAGGCCAGCAATTGGGCTTCAACAGTACCGGGCCGATTGATTTATATATATATTTTTTTCTGTTTTAATATTTATAAAAAGTATTTATATAAATTAAATAAAACTTACATTTTTACAAACTAAAAATAGAAATTGAAATATTTTATAATTTTATATATTTTTGAACAACTCTTATATATATATATATATATATATATATATATGTATATATATATATATATATATATATATATATATATATATATATTGTTTTTCTTTTTATATTTTTGTATTTTTAATATTTAAAACGTATATTTTTTTTTTACAAAGAACTTAATAAAAAAATCTTTTTTTATAGGGTTGCGCTTTCGGCGTTTTAGTTTCCCCGGCAGCGGCACCAAAAATACTTGATGTGCGTAGAGGTGTGTACAAAATAGTTATATTTTTACAAGAAAATACTATTAAATACGATACAATTTTACACAAGATATTTATTTATTTATAGAATGGATATACCTAAACCTTGCTACAACACTTATAGGCAGTGTACCTAATCGTACAGTAGTGTAGTTTTTAGTAAGTCCGGTTCGTTCCACAGGGATCTTAGCCAAGTTTAACGCTATATTTTTAACTTATGATTGTAAAAATACAAAAATATATATAAGTAGTATTATTATTATAAAAGGGGTTTTTTACCGTTTAATGACCGGTTTGTCGATTTTAAAACTTTAGTCGCAGTTAAAACCTAATGTAAAATATTAAAAATAAATATAACTTAAATTAAAGCGTAAATTAAATAACGATAATGAAATTGCGATAAAATAAAATGACAATAAATAAAGTGCGATAATTAAAAAGTACGATAATTAAAAGTGTAATTAAATACAATGACAGTAAATAAAAGTGCGATAATTAAAAGTGCAATTAAATATGAAATAAAGGTAATTAAATATGAAATAAAGGAATTATGCTTATTTAAACTTCCGTAATCATGATGTTTGACGTGTTGATTTTAGTTTATTCCCATGGGTTAATTGTCCTTTGTCCTGGATTATTTGATATGTCCATACGGTTTTGTTCATAATAGTCCATCAGTCATAATCATAAAATGCGGAAGTCTTTGTCAAATTATTCTTATTCCCGAAGTCAAATATTCCAACTAATTGGGGATTTGAATTGTAACAAGGTCTTAATACTTTGTTTAATGAATACAACAGGTTATCGACTGCGTGTAAACCAAGGTTTTACTACTTTGTTAACAATTACACCAATTACCCTTGAATGTAATCCACCCTTGTTTCAACAAGTCTATTAACTATTAATCCAGTTTCATGTCCGGTAAAATGAACAATTATTGGTATTTATAGATATCCCGCCCACCGTACCCGATTAAGCGTATATGGTTATTTATAGATACGTCAAATTATAACCTTTATATTAAATTAACGAGGTATCATTAAGTTACTATAAAACCCATTAATATCCCATAGTCTAATTTCCACAAGTGTCGTTCTTTTATCCAAACCCCAATTATGGTACAAAGCCCAATTACCCAATTTTAATATTTAGCCCAACATCACGATTACTTCGGCATTAAATAAGCATAATAATAACTTAGCTACGAGACATTGATTTAAAAAGGTTGAACATAACTTACAATGATTAAAAATAGCATAGCGTTACATGGACAGATTTCAACTTACACCCTTACAACATTCGCTAACATACCCTTAATATTAGAATTTAAAATTAAAATTAAAATATAATATATATATATATATATATATATATATATATATATATATATATATATATATATATATATATATATACGAGTGAGATAGAGAGATAGATATATCTAAGATCAACCAAAACTGCGAAATTTATAGGATGTCACCAGAAACTATTTACCATGCGATCGCATGGGATTTAGGCCTTCAGGCCATGCGATCGCATGGAGGTAGGTACCAGCTCACCTTGCTTTGTTTTCTTTCTTGCCGACGGTTTTTCTAAATAAATATAATATATAAATAATTTTAAGAATTATTTAAATATTATATTATATTTATGTGCATAGTTGACTCGTAATTTTTAGTCCGTTGCGTCGAGCGTTGAGAGTTGACTCTGGTCCCGGTTCCGGATTTTAGAACATCCTTGCGTACAATTTAATATCTTGTATTTTGCGTTTTGCGTCTTGTACTCTTGTAATTTCGAGACGTTTCTCATCAATAATTTGAACCACTTTGATTGTACTTTGTACTTTTTAGCTTTTTGGTCGTTTGCGTCTTCAATTTGTCGAATCTGTCTTTTATCTTCACCTTTTATTATTTAAACGAATATCACTTGTAAATAGAACAATTGCAACTAAAAGCTTGTCTTTCTTGAGGGATAATGCTATGAAATATATGTTCGTTTTTTGCATTATCAATTGGTTGAAAAAGGAGAGAGCAGAAATCGTATGTTACAAAAATGCAATTCGCATTGTACGAGAAAAAGGAAATCCCTTAATGGTGTATGGAGAAAAGAGCAATGCGAAGCTAAATCTAATTAGTAATTTAAAGGCACAAAAACTAATAAGAAAAGGTTGTTATGCTGTTCTAGCACATGTCGAGAAAGTACAAACCGAAGAAAAGAACATCAATGATGTTGCCGTCGCAAAAGAATTTCCCAATGTATTTCCGAAAGAATTACCGGGACTGCCTCCACACCGATCTGTTGAATTTCAAATAGATCTCGTACCAGGAGCTGCACCAATAGCTCGTGCTCCATCCAGACTTGCACCCAGCGAAATGAAGGAACTCTAAAGCCAATTACAAGAACTTTTAGAGCGTGGTTTTATATGACCAAGTACATCACCATGGGGAGCTCCTGTTTTGTTTGTCAAAAAGAAGGATGGTACATTCAGGTTGTGTATCGACTACCGAGAATTGAACAAACTTACCATCAAGAATCGTTACCCACTACCGAGAATCGACGACTTATTTGATCAACTACAAGGCTCGTCAGTTTATTCGAAGATCGATTTACATTCCGGGTATCATCAAATGCGAGTGAAGGAGGATTATATTTCGAAGACTGCTTTCAGGACGCGTTACGGTCATTACGAGTTTATGGTTATGCCGTTTGGGTTGACTAACGCACCGGCTGTGTTCATGGACCTCATGAACCGAGTGTGTGGACCATACCTTGACAAGTTTGTCATTGTTTTCATCGATGACCTACTTATTTACTCAAAGAATGATCAAGAGCACGAAGAACATTTGAGAAAAGTGCTAGAGTTGTTGAGGAAAGAAAAATTGTACGCTAAGTTTTTAAAGTGTGCATTTTGGTTGGAAGAAGTTCAATTCCTCAGTCACATAGTGAATAAAGAAGGTATTCAAGTGGATCCGGCAAAGATTGAAACCGTTGAAAAGTGGGAAACCCCGAATACTCCGAAGCATATACGCCAATTTTTAGGACTGGCTGGTTACTACAGAAGGTTCATCCAAGATTTTTCCAAAATAGCAAAACCCTTGACTGCATTAACGCATAAAGGGAAGAAATTTGAAAGGAAGGATGAGCAGGAGAAAGCGTTTCAATTGTTGAAGAAAAAGTTAACTACGACACCTATATTGTCATTGCCTGAAGGGAATGATGATTTTGTGATATATTGTGATGCGTCAAAGCAAGGCCTCGGTTGTGTATTAATGCAACGAACGAAGGTAATTGCTTATGCGTCCAGACAATTGAAGATTCACGAGTAAAATTATGCGACTCACGATTAGGAATTGGGCGCCGTTGTTTTTGCATTAAAGACTTGGAGGAACTACTTATATGGGGTCAAAAGTATTATATATATACCGACCACAAAAGTCTCCAACACATATTTAATCAGAAACAACTGAACATGAGGTAGCATAGGTGGATTGAATTGTTGAATGATTACGACTTTGAGATTCGTTACCACCCGGGGAAGGCGAATGTGTTAGCCGACGCTTTGAGTAGAAAGGACAGAGAACCTATACGAGTAAAAGCTATGAATATAATTATTCGTACTAACCTTACTACTTAAATAAAGGAGGCGCAGCAGGGAGTTGTAAAAGAAGGAAAGTTGAAGAATGAAATACCCAAAGGATCGGAGAAACATCTTAATATTCGGGAAGACGAAACCCGGTATAGGGCTGAAAGAATTTGGGTACCAAAGTTTGAAGATGTGAGAGAAAAGGTACTTAAGGAAGCACATAAAACCAGATATTCAATACATCCCAGAGCGGGGAAGATGTACAAAGATCTCAAGAAACACTTTTGGTGGCCGGGTATGAAAGCCGGTATTGCTAAATACGTAGGAGAATGTTTGACGTGTTCTAAGGTCAAAGCTGAACATCAGAAACCATCAGGTCTACTTCAACAACCTGAAATCCCGAAATGGAAATGGAAAAACATTACCATGGATTTCATTACTAAATTGCCAAGGACTGCAAGTGGTTATGATACAGTTTGGGTAATAGTCGATCGTCTTACCAAGTCAGCACACTTTCTGCCAATGAGAGAAGATGATAAAATGGAGAAGTTGGCGTGATTATACTTGAAGGAAGTTGTTTCCACACATGGAATACCAGTCTCTATTATCTCAGATAGGGATGGCAGATTTGTTTCAAGATTTTGGCAGACATTGCAACAAGCATTGGGGACTCGTCTAGACATGAGTACTGCTTATCATCCACACATTGATGGACAAAGTGAAAGGACGATACAGACCCTTGAAGACATGCTACGAGCATGTGTTATCGATTTCGGAAACAGTTGGGATCGACACCTACCGTTAGCAGAATTTTCCTACAACAACAGTTACCATTCGAGTATTGAGATGGCGCCGTTTGAAGCAATTTATGGTAGAAAGTGCAGGTCTTCGATTTGTTGGAGTGAATTGGGGGATAGACAGATTACGGGTCCGGAGATAATTCAAGAAACTACCGAGAAGATCATCCAAATTCAACAACGATTGAAAACTGCCCAAAGTCGACAAAAGAGCTATGCGGACTGATAATGCTAAAAACGAACATATATTTCATAGCATTATCCCTCAAGAAAGACAAGCTTTTAGTTGCAATTGTTCTATTTACAAGTGATATTCGTTTAAATAATAAAAGGTGAAGACAAAAGACAGATTCGACGAATTAAAGACGCAAACGACCAAAAAGCTCAAAAGTACAAAATACAATCAAAGTGGTTCCAATTATTGATTAGAAGCTGATGTGGTAGCGTAGGGGTACGTGATAGTACTATATTTTACTACGAAATACGTTACAAATTACACAAGTTTTAATTATTTATTTACAAATGGGATATACCTAAACCTTGCTACAACACTATAGGCAGTGTACCTAATCGTACAGTAGTGTAGTTTTTAGTAAGTCCGGTTCGTTCCACAGGGAGCGGGCTTATTGTACACTATATTTTTAAACAATTATATTTGTACAAAATATATTATATTAATAATATATAAAAGGGGGTTTTTACCGTTTAATGACCGGTTTGTCGTTTTTAAAACTTTAGTCGCAGTTAAAACCGAATGTAAAATAAATATAACTTAATTTAAAACGTAAAATAAATAACGATAATGAAATTTTGATAAATAAAAGTGCGATAATTAAAAAGTATGATAATTAAAAGTGCAATTAAATACAATAACAATAAATAAAAGTGCAATAATTAGAAGTGCAATTAAATATGAAAATAAAGGAATTATGCTTATTTAAACTTCCATAATCATGATGTTTGACGTGTTGATTTTAGTTTTATGCACATGGGTTAATTGTCTTTTGTCCAGGATTATTTAATATGTCCATACGGATTTGTCCATAATAGTCCATTAGTCATAAATATAAAGAGCGAAAGCCTTCGTCAAATTATTCTTATTCCCGAAGTCAAATATTCCAACTAATTGGGGATTCGAATTGTAACAAGGTTTTAATACTTTGTTTAATGAATACACCAGGTTATCGACTGCGTGTAAACCAAGGTTTTACTACTTTGTTAACAATTACACCAATTACCCTCGAATGTAATTCACCCCTGTTTCAACAAGTCTATTAACTATTAATCCAGTTCCGTGTCCGGTAAAATGAATAATTATTGGTATTTATAGATATCCCGCCCACCGTACCCAGTCAAACGTATGTGGTTATATATAAATACGTCAAATTATAAGTTTGTATATTAAATTAACAAGGTATTGTTTAGTTAATATAAAACCCATTAATAGCCCATAGTCTAATTTCCACAAGTGTCGTTCTTTTATCCAAACCTCAATTATGGTACAAAGCCCAATTACCCAATTTTAATATTTTTAGCCCAACATCATGATTACTTCGGTATTAAATAAGCATAATAATAACTTAAGTACGCGATATTAATTTAAAAAGGAGAACATAACTTACATTGAGTATTTATCGCGTAGTGTTACACGAACAGAATTTCGACTTCAAAAACCCGTAAAATAACCTTTACATAACCCGAACTAATCTAATATAAAACTACCCTATACTATATATATATATATATATATATATATATATATATATATATATATATATATATATATATATATATATATATATATATATATATATATATATATTATTTATTACAGAGTATTATTATTATTATTTATTATTTAAACTCGCAGAATTCGTGGCCTTTTATAGGCATTTCTGAATTTCACTGCTCCGCGAGTCGTGGAGTTTTTGGCCTTCAAACTCCGCGAGTCGTGGAGTTTGATTTTCCAGCTCACATCATTTTTGATCTTAGTCTGCCGACGTTATTAAATAATAATATAATATATATATAATTTTTAAGAATTATTTATATATTATATTTTATTTATGTGCATAGTTGACTTGTAATTTTTGCACTGTTGCGTCGCGCGTTGAGAGTTGACTCATGTCCCGGTTCCGGATTTTCGAACGCCTTTTCGTATAATTTAATATCTTGTACTTTGCGTTCCACAACTTGTACTTTTGTCATTTTTAGACGTTTCTTATCAATAAATTGAACCACTTGAATTGTATCTTGTACATTTGAGCTTTTTGGTCATTTGCGTCTTCAAATCGTCGTTTTCGCCTTTTGTCTTCGCACTTATTTATTTAAACGAATATTACATAAAAATAGAACAATTGCAACTAAAAGCTTTACATATTGGAAGGATAATGCTACTAAATATATGTTCATTTGGAGCACTATCAAATATCCCCAAACTTAAGCGTTGCTTGTCCTCAAGCAATACAGAACTTGAAATAAAAACATACATGAATCACTTTTTTATTCATCACACTTTGTACATCAGTGATTTTGATATGGTGGTATAAACAATGATAGTAAAGATAGAACCATGGTTAAAGGTTGGTGTGTCATCCACAGTTGCCTCGGGTTTAGGTCAACGACACTTGCAATCAAATAGCCGATTTACTTTCGGTTTCCAAAGCAAAGTGCACATTTGAAAGGCGGTTTACAGTCCCACATGACTATGAAAATTTAGATCCGTTAGGAAATTAGATCTTTATGAAAACATTTGATCTTTTGAAAATTCAATCTAGCTTTTACCCTAGACAAGTTTTCTGGAATAACCATTCACCGGTGTTGCAAAATATTTTTGTGGGTTTCAGATTTGAAAATTTTAGCTCAAAACTTATGGTTTTGTGTCACCCATGTGCTAACCTTGTATTAGGAAAGCAACACGTCCAGTTTACTTGTCCCGTATATTACCTTTCGGCAAACTACCGTCCGGTTGTAAAGGAAAGCGTTGAACAAGCAACTGTTAAGGCAATGTCCCCTGACATGCTTTTAATTATGGTCTATAACGTGTCGGATGCAAGTACTATCCTTTGTAGGAGCAATAGTAAAGATCATCCTATAATTTTTCGGTCTGGCACAAGGTCCTGTCTTCGACCATGCTATGCAACCACCGTTCTTAGGGTTGACACCCGATTTGGTTCAGGTGACCTAATGAATTCCAATGAATTCTCAGGATTTTACGTTCAATGGTAATGAACGCATTAAAAATGGGTTTTCAGAAAACAAATCGGTTTGTAATTTTGATCAAAATATTTTCTCGTTCAAGCTCGAGTTTAGATATCATTGAATTCCATGAGTTTGTAATTCTCAATCTTTAAGGTCAATCTCAAGAATTGAGTAATATCAGTCTTAAAAGCTGATTTTTAATCTTTAAGGAGATTATCCTTTCTGGGGGTCTGATTCATTAGTCTTATCAAGCTAATTTGCACGATGCCCTTCCCATTTTACGAGACAGATCCTCTCATGGTTAGGATAAGTCTGACCACTTGGCGACCCTGTTTGATGCTGAGGTCCGTGGATTTCCTGCTGATTTTAGTGATGACTTTTCTAGATTTTTCATCAACCTACAGCTGGTCTGGACGACAACTTCATGACCTAAATCAAGAAGCGCGTTTCTTTTTCGGAAGACTTTACTTCCTTTTAATGATGGAATTGATTCGTCGTGTAGATCCATCTTTTCTTTCATCGGGTAAAATAGTTAATTTAGTCCAAAACAAAAGCACCTGCAATAAACTTTACAGAAACATGTGCTAGATAGTTTTTAATTGAATAACTAGGTACATTCTCCCCACACTTAGTTTCTTTCTTTGCCTTTTTATTCTCCTTTATTCCATTTTAAATGAATTCAAGCGTTTTAGGGTGTTTCTCAATTTATGTCCTTTCTGAGGTAACGATAATTTCGGTATTAACACCTAGTTTTCACCGTTCATAAATATATATAAACATGATTTTGAATTCATTTAGTTGAAAATTTTTCAAATTTTCATAAAATTTAGAAAATAAACCAAGTATAAACCCGAGAGAATTTATAACCCTTCCCCACACTTGAGATCATGCAATGCCCTCATTTGCATGAAATTAGACTCTAATTATAAATTCATGAGGGTGATTAGTGTAGAAAAGTGATTAAAAATACCCAGTTTGTAATTACAAAGCTCGTCGAATGATAGATGGCGCGCCTCATCGTTCATTCCTTCTTTTGTTATTTCACACATGTTTTTCTTCAAAAACGGTTGCTTTTCTGAACTGTTTGCTAATATTTGAAAATGCGTCTTTTACCCTAATTGTGCATTTTTATTAACGAGTTATGCACTAACCCGAACCCCTAATTTAACGGTAAGTGGGGTTAGACTTCCCCACACTTAGCTGACGACATGTGAAGTCGGTAGAATAAGTTCCACGAATTAAAATAGTGAGCCAGTTATTTACATCTCGGGTGGTATAAAATATATCAATGAGTTTAAAGTTTAGACCCACCAGATCGTCACTACTTAATTCTTTTTTAAGTGTAGCTTTTAGTAAATGGATATGTCTCTTTTCTGGTTCTTGGTCAAATAGATCGATATACACCGACATACATATTATAGGGTGGACAATTTCTAACGTTTCCTTCCTTTTATTCTCGAGATCAAAGTTTTCACCTCTATTACCCAATTGGGTGAAATCCGAGGTGTCATTATCTATTACAGCTCGTAGTTCATCTTCGGTAGATGACTCGTCTATTGAGAATATTGGGTTGGAAGGTTGTGGAATGGTGAATTTCGGGATTGGAGTAGATTCTTCTTCATTAACGGTACTTATCAGTCCCTCCATTTTGGTCTCGGGGGTAAAATTTTCAACGTTATTGTTTTCCCAAGAGTACAAATTTGTCTTCCTTACTTCTTCTTCATCCATAGATGGATCGATGATTTTGTCGGTAGAGGCTAATGTGTCGATATGTTGTGAAATTGGTAAAGCTGAATAAAAAGTATCATCGGGATAGTTGGTGATTTCGGAGCTCTCGAATTCATCAAAATTCGATGATATGAGATTTTCTTGCACAATACTCCACAGATCAACAGGTGTGTAGTCTGATAGAGTTTCAGCTTGCCGGTTTACAAACTCTCTTATTTGTTCATTTTGAGCATTGAGTTCTTCGAGTTTGATTTTCATATTGTCTAATAAATTTTTAGACACGTAATTTTCCTCGTCTACTGGTTGTTGAGTTTGGAAATATTCTTGGGAATAATCCCAATTTGAATTGTATTCTTCATAATCGTTCCATTCAGGTTCCGTGGGTGCGTAATTTTCCATAGGAATGTAATAGTAACATTCCCATGTTGAGTGATAATCTCCACAGATTTCACAACCAGTTATTGTTTCGTCGTTCGTGATCCAAGATTGACTGATCGAATTGTCATCAACACTCGTTTGAGAGTATTGATTTAATTGATTTTGGATATCAAAAAGAGTTTCCATAGCCTTGTTTTCAAAATTTTCCATTTTATTGCGATGGCCAAATTTTAGCTACAATGTGGTGCATTTACTAATTATCCTATTAGTTATAAAAATAGAAAAACTTATATAAGTTATCCAATTAATAGACTTTTCTGCTTTTGCCCACGTTTCGAATAGCCAAAAGATGCAGCAGGGAGCCAGAACCCTTTAAATCGGAAGCTCACAACTCAGCCACTAACAAATCCAACTATTACTACGAAGCAGAAAATTGTCAACGTCCATTAACTTAACCACTTAAATAATTTTTCTTTCCGTTTAAGATATTACATAATAAATAGAGAAAATTTCTAAGTCCTAAAAACTAAAGCGTCGAGAAATAAGAAAGAAAAAGAATGCGCGTCGAAAAATGTCGAAAGATAAAAATAAGAAAGAAAAACGTCGAAACTTAAAAGTCTAAAAATTATATCTAAAAAGTTGCGCCTAAAGGTTTAAAGGTAAGTGCAATTTTATTCAGAAAACGGCAATTACTTAAAGGCACTAAAATCTATTTAAAACTAAAGTGAAAAACGGCGTCGCAAAATTCCAAAGCGCCTAAATCTTAATCTAAAGAAAAAGCACTTAAGGGATTTTACGGCAAAGCCTAAAAATCTAGAAATAAAAATAAGCTACGGCAAAATACTAAATTTAAAACTAGCTATGAACAATAAAAATACAAATAATATGCTAAAAACAAATAAAAATAAACAAAAAAAAATAAAAATAAACTTAAAGTTGTAAAAAGTACAATTTTTATAAAAATATTATTTTTATCTTTATTATTTTATAAAAGTATTAATTTTTATTTATAATAAAACTAATTAAAATACAAAATACAAATTAATTTAAAAAATAAAACTAAATATTAATATTAATAAATTAAATAGGGTTTATAAATAATAATAATTAATAATATTCCGTAATTAATGCGAAATAGGGTTTCTGGTCCGGCTGGTCAGGGCGGCTCCGCGAGTCGTGGAGTTTTAAGCCTGCAAACTCCGCGAGTCGTGGAGTTTGAAAAACGTTATTTTTTTTTTTAATTTTATATTGTTTTTCTAAAATGATATATAAATATATTTATACAAAAATAAATTAAAAATATAGCGTTTCGCCGAGTCCCCGGCAGCGGCGCCAAAAACTTGATGTGGTAGCGTGGGGGTACGTGATAGTACTATATTTTACTACGAAATACGTTACAAATTACACAAGTTTTAATTATTTATTTACAAATGGGATATACTTAAACCTTGCTACAACACTATAGGTAGTGTACCTAATCGTACAGTAGTGTAGTTTTTAGTAAGTTCGGTTCGTTCCACAGGGAGCGGGCTTATTGCACACTATATTTTTAAACAATTATATTTGTACAAAATATATTATATTAATAATATATAAAAGGGGGTTTTTACCGTTTAATAACCGGTTTGTCGATTTTAAAACTTTAGTCGCAGTTAAAACCGAATGTAAAATAAATATAACTTAATTTAAAACGTAAAATAAATAACGACAATGAAATTTCGATAAATAAAAGTGCGATAATTAAAAAGTACGATAATTAAAAGTGCAATTAAATACAATAACAATAAATAAAAGTGCAATAATTAGAAGTGCAATTAAATATGAAAATAAAGGAATTATGCTTATTTAAACTTCCATAATCATGATATTTGACGTGTTGATTTTAGTTTTATACCCATGGGTTAATTGTCCTTTGTCCTGGATTATTTAATATGTCCATACGGATTTGTCCATAATAGTCCATCAGTCATAAATATAAAGAGCGAAAGCCTTCGTCAAATTATTCTTATTCCCGAAGTTAAATATTCCAACTAATTGGGAATTCAAATTGTAACAAGGTTTTAATACTTTGTTTAATGAATACACCAGGTTATCGACTGCGTGTAAACCAAGGTTTTACAACTTTGTTAACAATTACACCAATTACCCTTGAATGTAATTCACCCCTGTTTCAACAAGTCTATTAACTATTAATCCAGTTCCGTGTCCGGTAAAATGAATAATTATTGGTATTTATAGATATCCCGCCCACCGTACCCAGTCAAACGTATGTGGTTATATATAAATACGTCAAATTATAAGTTTGTATATTAAATTAACAAGGTATTGTTTAGTTAATATAAAACCCATTAATAGCCCATAGTCTAATTTCCACAAGTGTCGTTCTTTTATCCAAACCCCAATTATGGTACAAAGCCCAATTACCCAATTTTAATATTTTTAGCCCAACATCATGATTACTTCGGTATTAAATAAGCATAATAATAACTTAAGTACGAGACATTAATTTAAAAAGGAGAACATAACTTACATTGAGTATTTATCGCGTAGTGTTACACGGACAGAATTTCGACTTCAAAAACCCGTAAAATAACCTTTACATAACCCGAACTAATCTAATATAAAACTACCCTATACTATATATATATATATATATATATATATATATATATATATATATATATATATATATATATATATATATATATATATATATTTATTTATTATTTATTTCAGAGTATTATTATTATTATTTATTATTTAAACTCGCAGAATTCGTGGCCTTTTATAGGCATTTCTGAATTTCACTGCTCCGCGAGTCGTGGAGTTTTTGGCCTTCAAACTCCACGAGTCGTGTAGTTTGATTTTCCAGCTCACATCATTTTTTATCTTAGTCTGCCGACGTTATTAAATAATAATATAATATATATATAATTTTTAAGAATTATTATATATTATATTTTATTTATGTGCATAGTCGACTTGTAATTTTTGCACCGTTGCGTTGCGCGTTCAGAGTTGACTCATGTCCCGGTTCCGGATTTTCGAACGCCTTTTCGTATAATTTAATATCTTGTACTTTGCGTTCCGCAACTTGTACTTTTGTCATTTTAGACGTTTCTTATCAATAAATTGAACCACTTGAATTGTATCTTGTACATTTGAGCTTTTTGGTCATTTGCGTCTTCAAATCGTCGTTTTCGCCTTTTGTCTTCGCACTTATTTATTTAAACGAATATTACATAAAAATAGAACAATTGCAACTAAAAGCTTTACATATTGGAAGGATATTGCTACTAAATATATGTTCATTTGGAGCACTATCAGAAGCGTCTCAAAATTACAAGAGTACAAGAAGCGAAACGCAAAATACAAGATATTAAATTGTACGCAAGGACGTTCGAAATCCGGAACCAGGACCAAAGTCAACTCTCAACGCTCGACGCAACGGACTAAAAATTACAAGTTAACTATGCACATAAATAAAATATAATATTTAAATAATTCTTATAATTATTTATATATTATATTATTATTTATAAACGTCGGCAAGAAAGAAAACAAAGATATGTGACTTCTCCCAGCTGGCCATGCGATCGCATGGCCTGGAGGCACAAAAGCCATGCGATCGCATGGCTCTGAAATCCAGCCCAGGTCCTATCAATTCAACGCGTTTTGGCCAAAATAAACACATCTTTTTCTTTCTCTCTATCATACGATATATATATATATATATATATATATATATATATATATATATATATATATATATATATATATATATATATATTTTAATTTTAAATTTAATTTCTAATAATAAGGGTATGTTAGCGAATGTTGTAAGGGTGTAAGTCGAAATTCTGTCCGTGTAACGCTACGCTATTTTTAATCATTGTAAGTTATGTTCAACCTTTTTAATTTAATGTCTCGTAGCTAAGTTATTATTATGCTTATTTAATACCGAAGTAATCATGATGTTGGGCTAAAAATATTAAAATTGGATAATTGGGCTTTGTACCATAATTGGGGTTTGGACAAAAGAACGACACTTGTAGAAATTAGACTATGGACTATTAATGGGCTTTATATTTGTTTAACTAAATGATAGTTTGTTAATTTTAATATAAAGATTTACAATTGGACGTACCTAGAAATAACTATATACACTCGATCGGACACGATGGGCGGGATATTTATATGTACGAATAATCGTTCATTTAACCGGACACGGGAATGGATTAATTGTTAATAGACTTATTAAAATAGGTGTGAAATTATGTACAAGGACACTTAGCATAATTGATAACAAAGTATTAAAACCTTGGGTTACACGCAGTCGATAACCTGGTGTAATTATTAAACAAAGTATTAAAACCTTGTTACAGTTTAAGTCCCCAATTAGTTGGAATATTTGACTTCGGATATAAGGATAATTTGACGAGGACACTCGCACTTTATATTTATGAATGATGGACTGTTATGGACAAAAACCAGACGGACATATTAAATAATCCAGGAAAAAGGACAATTAACCCATGGGAATAAACTAAAATCAACACGTCAAACATCATGATTATGGAAGTTTAAATAAGCATAATTCTTTTATTTTCATATTTAATTGCACTTTTAATTATCGCACTTTTATTTATTGTCATTGTATTTAATTGCACTTTTAATTATCGTACTTTTTAATTATTGCACTTTTATTTATCGCAATTTCATTATCGTTATTTATTTTACGCTTTAAATTAAGTCTTTTATTTATTTAATATTTTACATTAGGTTTTAATTGCGACTAAAGTTTTAAAAATCGACAAACCGGTCATTAAACGGTAAAAACCCCATTTTTATAATAATAATATTACTTATATATATATTTGTTTTTTTTATAAATTAAAACTAATATAGCGTTAAACTTGTTTAAGTGTATCCCTGTGGAACGAACCGGACTTACTAAAAACTACACTACTGTACGATTAGGTACACTGCCTATAAGTGTTGTAGCAAGGTTTAGGTATATCCATTCCATAAATAAATAAATATCTTGTGTAAAATTGTATCGTATTTAATAGTATTTCGTTGTAAAAATAATACTATTTCCTAGTACACCTCGCACACATCAAGTATTTTTGGTGCCGCTGCCGGGAACAATTCTGCTTAAACGCCGGAAGCACAACGCTATATAAAAAAAAGATTTTTATTAATTTTTAGTTTACTTTTATAAAAAATACGCTTTTGTAAAAATAATATATTCAAAAATATAAAAACAAAAACAAAACAAAAAAATTATATATTTTTAATAGTTTGTTAAATATTTAAGTGTTATAAAGTTTCTTTATTTTTATTTTTAAGTTTGTAAAAATATAAATTTTATTTAAATATTTTGTATTTATTTAAAACAGAAATTTAAAACAGAAAACTGAAAAAAAAAATTATAAAAACTACTCGGCCAGGTACTGTAGCAGCCCGTAAACTGGCCCGAAACCCTAGCCCATGCGATCGCATGATCCCGAAGGCAAATATCCATGCGATCGCATGAACCCATCTGACACGCCACAGTTGACTTCCTTCTGCAATCATTACGGAGTATTATTATTAATTATATTTAATTTAAACCCTAATTAGGTTTTTAGTATTTAATTAATTTTGTTTAGTTTTTAATTAATTTGTTTTAATTAGTTTAATTAGTTTTAATAAATTATAAAATTAATACTTTTATAAAATAAATAATATAAAAATAATATTTTTATAAAAATTATACTTTTTACCACTTTAAGTTTATTTTTTTATTTTTTATATTTTGTACCTTTTAATCGTTTAAGCATAATATTTGTATTTTTCGCTCGTATTTAGTTTTAAGTCATAGTTTTTGCCATAGTTATTTTTACTTCTAGATTTTTAGGCTTTGCCGTAAAATCCCTTAAGTGCTTTTTCTTTAGACTAAGATTTAGGTGCTTTAGAATTTTGTGACGCCGTTTTTGTATTTTAGTACCTTTTTAAGTTTTCCTTTTAAGCTTTAATATTTTTAGACGCAACTTTTAAGTCTTAGTTTTTAGTTCCTTTTTAAGTTTCGACGCGCTACTTTCTTATTTTTATTTTTCGAAGCCTATTATTTTTCGACCTTTTATTTTTCGACGTTTTTCGACACACTCTTTTTCTTTCTTATTTCTCGACATTCTAGTTTTTAGGACTTAGATTTTTTCTATTTCTTCTCTAAAATTTCTTTAAATTACGAAAAATTATTTTAAGCGGTTAAATTGATAGACATCAAAATTTTCTGGTTCGTAGTAATAGTTGGATTTGTACGTGGACCGGGTTATTGGAGCCAAACAGTACTCAATTATATTGAGACCAAACGAATCCTGCCCCTCTGCTGCATCTTTTGGCTATTCGAAACGTGGGCAAAATCAGAAAAGTCTATTAATTTGATAACTTATATAATTTTTTTCTTTTTTTATAACTAATAGGATATTCAGTGAATGCACCGAGCAAAACGTTCACCACCTTTTGTACGTTCACCACCTATAACTCGATCAAGATATCTAGCAAATATTGTCTCCGTTGATTTTTCTTTAGAATTGTCATCCAGTCGACCAAGTACTCCAATTCAAATTTCCGATAATTCATTTTTTGACCCGACCTCACAATTGAGAATCCGGAGAATATTCAGGGACAATTCATAGATCCTGAACCATTAATCTTTCCTCCGAAACCACCAATCATTCAAACAGAGATTGTTGAGGAACGAACCATTAAATCAGAATCCTCTAGTGATTCAGATTCAACAAATTCAATCATGTAGAATCTGGAACCTCTAAGTATGGAAGACCGAATGAGAGCTAAACGCACTGGCCAAGGTCACGCAATTACTCAACCTGACATTAATGCGCCAGATTATGAAATCAAGGGACAAATCCTACACATGGTAAAAAATCAATGCCAATTTAGTGGTGCGCCGAAGGACGATCCAAATGAACATCTTCGTACCTTTAATAGGATCTGCACTCTATTTAAAATCAGAGAAGTAGAGGATGAAAAGATATATCTCATGTTATTTTCCTGGACTTTAAAGGGAGAAGCCAAAGATTGGTTGGAATCGTTACCTGAAAGAGCGATTGATACATGGGACGTTTTAGTTGAAAATTTTCTTAAACAATTCTTTCCAGCATCTAAAGCCGTAAGACTTCAAGGAGAAATTGTTACGTTCACACAGAAGCCAAATGAAACTCTATATGAGGCGTGGACAAGATTTGGAAAGTTAATGAGAGGATGTCCGCAACATGGTTTAGACACTTGTCAAATAGTACAAATATTCTACCAAGGATGCGACATCGCAACAAGAAAAGACATAGATATAGCAGCTGGTGGTTCTATTATGAAGAAAATAGCAACTGATGCTTATAAAATTATTGATAACACTGCTTCCCACTCACATGAGTGGCACCAAGAAAAAGATATCGTTATATCATCCAAAGCAGCTAGAGCAGATTCTACCCATGACTTAGATTCCATTTCCGCAAAAATAGATGCTGTCGAGAGACGAATGGAAAAGATGACTAAGGATATTCACTCAATACGAATTAGTTGTGAGCAGTGTGGAGGACCAAATTTGATAAAAGATTGTCTCAGTATTGAACTAACAATGGAACAAAGAGAGAATGTTTTGTACATAAACCAAAGGCCTGGAAATAATTATCAGAATAATTATCAACCGCCAAGACCGATCTACAATCAAAATCAGAATTATAACCGAAATGTTCCGTACAACAACCAACAAGGTCCTAGCAATCAACAAGTATCCAATAATACTTACAACCAACAAAGACCTAATTTTCAAAATAAACCACCACAAACCGATGATAAAAAGCCAAATTTAGAAGACATGATGTCGAAGCTAGTTGATTCTCAAACTCAGTTTTTCACATCTCAGAAACAAACGAATGAACAAAATGCTCAAGCATTTAGAAATCAACAAGCTTCTATTCAAAATCTAGAACAATAAGTAAGCAACCTAGCAAGGTTAATGGGTGAAAGAAAACCGGGAAGTCTACCTAGTGATACAAATGCTAACCCCCGGAATGAAACAGCTAAAGCCATTACCACAAGAAGTGGTATTACACTTAAACCACCTGAAATACCTGAAATCTCTGATGAAGCTGTTCCTACTCTACAAGATAAGGAAACATAACCGGTAGTTGAAAAGGTTAATGAAGATAACACAGTTAAGGATAAACCTTATGTTAAACCATACCAACCACCACTTCCTTACCCGAGTAAAATGAGAAAAGAGAGACTTGAAGCCGAGCAATCCAAATTCTTAGATATGTTTAAACAGATAAATGTAAATCTTCCTTTCATTGATGTGATTTCAGGAATGCCTAGATATGCTAAATTTCTGAAAGATCTAATCACAAATAGAAAGAAAATAGAAGAACTCTCGGCTGTTACCATGAATGCTAATTGTTCTGCAGTGTTGTTGAATAAGATACCAGAAAAATTATCTGATCCAGGAAGTTTCACAATTCCATGTTTTCTGGGTAGTCTTAGTTCAATAGAAGCATTGGCAGACTTAGGTGCTAGTATAAATTTAATTCCGTATTCACTATACACTAAACTAGACCTTGGAGAATTGAAACCAACAAGAATAAGTATACAACTAGCAGATCGATCAGTAAAATATCCTAGAGGGATAATGGAGAACATGCTAGTTAAAGTTGGTACGTTAGTATTTCCAGTAGATTTTGTTATTCTGGACATGGAAGAAGATTCTCGAGTTCCTCTCATATTAGGAAGACCATTCTTAAACACGGTCAAAGCAATAATAAACGTGTTTGGTAAGAAACTGACCCTAAGTATAGAGGATGAGAGTGTTACCTTTTCAGTTGATAGAGCCATGCAACAACCGCAATCTGCAGATGATACATGTTATTATATTCAAACCATATATTCACAAGCAGAATTGTTAGAAGAATTTCCAGAATTACAAGGAACAGGAGAATGTTCTTTAGAAGAAGGAACTGAACCAATTAATGAAACTGAAATGTTAGCTACACTTATGGCTAATGGATATGAACCAATAATAGAAGAAATTCAAATGCTAAAAGAAGAAGACAGATATCAATATAAATCATCGATAGAAGAACCACCGACATTAGAGTTAAAGCCACTTCCAAACCATTTGGAATACGCTTATTTACATGGTGAATCTGAATTACATGTAATAATATCGTCTTCTCTTACTGAAAATGAAAAATCACAACTCATTTCTGTGCTAAAAGCTCATAAACCAGCTATTGCATGGAAAATTCATGATATTAAAGGAATAAGTCCTTCGTATTGCACACATAAAATCCTTATGGAAGAAGGTCATAAAACGTATGTGCAACACCAACGAAGACTAAATCCTAATATGCAAGATGTTGTTAAGAAAGAAATTATTAAACTGCTAGATGCAGGTTTAATTTATCCAATTTCTGATAGTCCATGGGTAAGCCCAGTTCAATGCGTACCTAAGAAGGGTGGCATGACTGTTATCACAAATGAGAAAAATGAGCTTATTCCTACTAGGACTGTAAAAGGATGGCGTGTTTGTATTGATTATAGAAAATTAAATGACGCCACCAGAAAAGATCACTTTCCCTTACCTTTTATTGATCAAATATTGGAAAGATTAGCCGTAAATAGTTACTATTGTTTTCTTGATGGTTTTTCGGGATATTTTCAAATTCCAATAGCACCCGAGGACCAAGAGAAAACCACGTTCACGTGCCCTTATGGTACTTTTGCTTACAAACGCATGCCATTTGGACTTTGCAACGCCCCTGCAACCTTTCAAAGGTGCATGATGGCGATTTTTCACGACATGATAGAAGAATGAATGGAAGTTTTCATGGATGACTTTTCAGTCTTCGGTGATACTTTTGAATCATGTCTAGTTAATCTTGAACGAATGCTTATTAGATGCGAACAATCAAATCTAGTTCTTAATTGGGAGAAATGCCATTTCATGGTTAAAGAAGGCATCGTTCTTGGTCATAAAATCTCAAAAGAAGGAATTGAAGTAGATAGAGCTAAAGTAGATGTAATTGCTAAACTTCCACATCCCACCAATGTTAGAGGAGTTAGGAGTTTTCTAGGGCATGCCGGTTTTTACCGACGTTTCATAAAAGATTTTTCTAAAATTGCCACTCCTATGAATAAACTCCTAGAAAAGGATGCTCCATTTATCTTTTCAGATGAATGCATCAAATCTTTTAATATACTTAAAGAAAAACTCACTAATACGCTGATCATGATAACTCCAAATTGGAAACTACCATTCGAACTAATGTGCGATGCAAGTGATTTTGCAATGGGAGCCGTTTTAGGACAAAGGATTGAAAAACGATTTCAACCTATATATTATGCTAGTAAGACGTTACAAGGAGCACAAACGAATTACACAACTACTGAAAAAGAACTCCTTACTATTGTCTTTGCTTTTGACAAATTTCGTGCATATCTCGTTCTAGCCAAAACGGTGGTCTATACCGACAATTCTGCTCTTAGATACCTATTTTCAAAACAAGATGCTAAACCAAGATTAATCCGTTGGATCTTACTCTTACAAGAGTTCGATATTGAAATCCGAGATAAAAAGGGAGCAGAAAATCTCGCCGCTGATCATCTTTCTCATCTTGAAAATCCCGAATTAGAAGTTCTAAATGAATCGGCCATACAAGACAAATTTCCTGATGAATATCTATTGAAGATAGATTATAATGAAATTCCATGGTTTGCAGACTATGCAAACTACTTAGTATGTGGATTCCTTGAAAAAGGGTTGTCGTACCAAAAACGAAAGAAATTCTTTAGTGATATAAAACACTATTTTTGGGAAGATCCACATTTGTTTAAAAGTTGTCCCAATGGAATAATACGCCGATGTGTATTCGGGAATGAAGCTAGTCAAATCTTAAACCATTGTCACATAAGACCAACAGGAGGGCATTATGGGCCTCAACTAACAGCAAGAAAAGTTTACGATGATGGATTCTATTGGCCTACAATTTACAAAGACGCACACCTTCTTTGCAAATCCTGTGATGCATGTCAAAGGGCCGGAAAAATAAGTCAACGTGATGAAATGCCACAAAATGTTATTCAAGTATGTGAAGTATTTGACATTTGGGGTATTGACTTTATGGGTCCATTTCCAAAATCTCATAATAATCTCTACATTCTCGTTGCCATTGATTATGTATCTAAATGGGCGGAAGCACAAGCTCTCCCGACTAACGATGCACGAGTTGTAGTCAACTTTTTAAAATGTCTTTTTGCAAGGTTCGGAACACCGAAAGCTTTAATAAGTGATCGGGGTACTCATTTTTGTAATAATCAACTTAAGAAATTTCTTAAAAGATATGGAGTAACTCATAAAATCTCCACTGCTTATCATCCACAAACAAGTGGACAAGTTGAAAATACCAACCGAGCTTTAAAACGTATTCTAGAGAAAACCGTATGAACAAATCCGAAGGAATGGTCCATTAAATTGGAGGATGCACTCTGGGCTTTTAGAACAGCATACAAAACTCCAATTGGTACCACACCTTTTAAACTCGTTTACGCAAAAGCATGTCATCTTCCAGTAGAAATTGAACACAAAGCATTTTGGGCTTTGAAGACATGTAATCTTGATTTACATAAAGCTGGACGTCTACGGTTAAGTCAATTAAATGAATTAGAAGAATTAAGACATGAAGCATACGAAAATTTGTTAATTTATAAAGAAAGAACGAAGAAATGGCATGATAAAAGAATCAGAAGTTCAAAAGAATTTAAAGAAGGAGATAGAGTTCTTCTTTTCAATTCACGATTCAAGCTATTTCCTGGAAAATTGAAATCAAGATGGTCTGGACCATTTATAGTCAAAAGAGTTTTCCCGTACGGAACAGTAGAATTAATAAATTCAAATGGGATTGAATTTAAGGTTAATGGTCACAAAGTTAAACATTACATAGATAGTCCAATGGAAGTTGACAACGAAGTTAATCACAATTTCAACACCACAGCTAACTAAGTGTGGGGAGGTTCGAAGCTTTTTAGGGTAATATTTATTTCTGTTAGAGTTAGATTTTCTGTTTTCGTGTAGTTCTCGAAAATGGAACCCGAATGGTCTTTCCCTAGCAGACCCTAAAGAACTAGTCTTCGCTCCCCATTCTGAATTTTTATTTTTTTAGGTTTTACGAGATGAAGACTTCCTGTGAACTAAACCATGGTCTAATGCTACATGCTTTGATCACTAAACGTAATAATGACACCCTTCCAAGTATCGGAGGCAAATTGGACGGAGTAAGAAAAGAATCCAGGAACGAAAATAATAAGTTAAAATTTGGTAAAGGAAAATCAAAATCCGCAGCGAAAAGGAGAGCTCGACACCTTGAAAGATGTCACAAATGCGGAAAATGGTCACACGAAGGTAAATGTTCAAATAATCAAACCTATTCAAATACCGAATTTGTTACTTTATGCAGAGATGGACCATTCATATGTTTAGAAGAAAAAACGTTGAATGCTCGAGGTTACGCCTATGTAGCTATGGAAAACCAATTAGTCCGGCTATCTTATGAGTGGGATAAATCATATCACTAAGAATACTATCTCACGGGTAAGTATGTACAGTTTTTATTTTTATTTTTATTTTTAACCTTTTGATAATAAACGCTAATTTGTTCGCTATAAAGTATTAAATTGGTATTCGATAAAATTAGGTATGCGTGACCGAAATTATTGATATCATACAAAAATTTATTACATCACTGCGAAATTTACCGTTTATTCTTAAGGTATAAATATCTTTAATCAATCAACCCAAAATATTTCAGAAATTCGTCAGGAGTAAAACTAGGTAATATAGCCTAAATTACTTTACCGAAAAGAGGGGCGTATATTTTTGATAATATTTGATTGATTAAAGTGGGATAAAAGACCAAAAAGATTTTTAATTTTATTTTTACCATGTTTTTAGAATTAATATTTAAAAATTAAATTAATATTGTGAACTTTTTAAAATCAATATATTTAAGTTTGTAAATATTTGAAAAATTAATATTTTTAATATAAGTTTGTATGTATAAAAATAAAAATATAATTTAAGTTTGGTGTGAATTTTTAATATGAATTTCTAATTTTATGCATTTTAAATTTAAGTTTGGTGTGAATTTAAAAACAAAAATTTACTTTATTTCGTTAAGTTAAAATTTTGATTTTTAAAAATTCGTCGTGAGTTGAAGACTAGGTCGTTGAACCGAAATTGCTTTACCCGAGGGAGGGACGAGAACTTTTATTATCATTATTTTTAATCTTATTGAACTAAAGTATTCAAAAAACATTTAAAAAACCCAAAAATCTTTACTTTTAAAACCGCGCTTTGAATTGACAAATTTTAAAATTTTGTCGAAGGACGGACTAGGACAACGATCCGAAACGCCCTCATCCTAAAAAGAAGCAAAATTTTAATTTTTATTTAACTATATGTTTTATTAGTTATAAGGTTTTTATATAAAAAAAAAAAAAGCAAAAGTACTGTACCCGGACACCCATGCGATCGCATGGGTTTTGAACTTCAACTCCATGCGATCGCATGGAGCTGAATTCCAGGCCAGATACAAGAAACCCATCGACCTGTTCTGCTTCCCACAAAAACTCACACAACATACACGAACACATACACATTTTATATCCTAAAATCACCAATTTAACATCAAAATCAACCAAATTTCTCGCTACAATCCGATCTAAACATGAATTTGATAAGGAGTTTATCAAAAAGGGTAACAATTTCACCCCTAAATCTCTTTAAATTTAATTTTTAGTGTTCTTGAGCTATATTTTTCATAATTTGATTTTGTTAATTTCTAGTGTAATTAGTGTTAAATTGTTAGTATTTTATGTATGTATAACCTAGATTGATGCTATTTAACATGATTTGAAGCCAAAAACTTCAAAAATTTTAGAAATCTAGGGTTTGTGTTCTTGAGCAATTTGGGACTTTTTGATATAAACAGGTTATGGTCGATTTTTGTCATGAATTATTGCTAAATTGAGTAGTGTAACATATTTAGGTAGTTAAATGATCCAAACTTTAATCCTAAACATGATTTTTGAAGATTAAAGTGGACTTTTTAGGTGCAAAATTCATGAACTTGATTAATTTGATATAATTGCCATTTGAGACTTGTTTAATTGTTAGTAAAGGTTGTTTTAACATGTTATTTGAGTTAAATGCTTATGAACTTTGTCTACATTTTCATATGTGCTTATTTAAAAAAGTGTAGAATTGTAAAAATTGTGAAAATGCGAATAAGTTTAAGTTTGATTTAACATGTTATTGTGGTTAATTTAAGTTGTTATTTTGCTAACACTAATGCATATTTGGATGCACAAATTTTGTGTTTAATGTGTTTTGCAGAGAGCCGATACTGGAGGTTCATCATCGTCATCATCTAGACGACCCGCTCCAGCTCCAGAACTAGAACCAGAAATGCAATATGAACCCGAACAAGAACCACAACAGGAACAACAACATCAGCCTGATCAACACGTACCTTATTATGATCCACTACAGTTTGTTAATGAATTCATAGTATTTCCGATGCATCCGCCTGTAGAATACCCAACGATTCCTGAACACACGTTGCATCCTAATCTGAGATTCGATAGACGATGGAGAGATTACCCGGCATATCAAAGTAATAAATTCAAATTAGTAACAAAAGAGGTAGAGGTGCCTAGGGTAATTGATTGGGATCCTTTGGAAAGGGTCCAACTAGCTGACCGTGTTAGGGAGCATCTGATTCAAAGGTATGACAGTTCTTCTTTTACTGATTGGGAACGATTATTCACCATTCGTAGACCTGTATATAAGGAATGGTGTGTAGAACTTATGAGTACTATAGCGTTAAATGTAGATGTAGATAGATTAGATGATAGAAGTTTTCTTAGGTTTATACTTGGCGGTAGGATGTACAGGATGTCCATGCTGGACATGGCCAGGGCATTACAGATATATACGCCCGCTGAATTACTACTACCCGATTGTATGAATTTGATTTATCGTGGTGAAAGGATAGATAGGAATTTTGATGCGAACGCCGTCTGGAGGCGTATGTCTGATTATAATGTTTTTGGGTGGGGAGGAACACATACCTACTTACATATTAACAGAGCCGAGCTTCGTATAATTCATAGATTTTTGGCTAACTCGATTACACAGAGAGGTCACAACAAGGAAAAATTGACCTTACATGATTTATTTTACCTAAAGTGTATTCTAGACCCAAGAGGCTTTGTTAATATCCCCTACTGTGTTGGTTTTTATTTATCTAAGATGGTTGAAGGAATACAGGAAGGGGGGATAATTGGAGGAGGTATTTTTGTTACTCTCATTGGAGAGTATTTAGGTGTAGATAAGAACCAAGGGGGTCCACTTTTGGAATGTAGGGAACAGGTTGAGCTTTTAGGATTGAGGGTTTATGCGGGTGCTAAGGTATTGAAGAGTAGACGCAACCAGGCAATACCCTATGTAGGTAGTCATCCACAGGTAGATAGAGGCTCAGATGAGGAGATGGAGGAAGCAGATAACATTAGGGATGTCATTCGGGAGGCTATGACTGATGTCTACCAGCGTGTAGATGAGGTAGACATGACAAACGCGGAGAGATTTCGTCGGATGGAGCAGTGGCAAGCCCGGAATGATTACGAGCATTCCAGGCAATGACAGCATGATAGATGGGACTATCATCAGCGTCATATTATGAGCTGGATGTCACCTCAGGATCACTATGTCCCGACCCGACCCGCTTACTATCCTCAAAACCAGCCCGAGATGAGACCACCTTATACTCTCTACGACCCTAACCAGCCATACCAGTACACCTATCACCAACCATGGAACCCGGACGATGACATGAACTGGAACCCCTATCCAGATTGATTTAGTTCCGGTTGGTAATTTATATGATTTTTAATTTTTATTATTTCTATTTATTTATGTTTAAACACATTATATTATGATACTTTTTTTGTAATGTTTAATATTTTTATTATGTTGTACTAATGTTTCATTTTTAATTTGAAAGTGAGATTTTAAGTCCCATTTCAAATTGTCATGCATGTTTATATTTGTATGTATGTATATTTTCAATTGTACAAAACAGGGTAAAACAGCGCATTTTCAAAGACTGGCATTAAGTTCAGCAAAAGCTAGTACTTTTGACGACAAAACGAAAAACAAATGTGATGTAACAACAAGACGGAATGAACAAATGATATGCACCATTTATCATTCAGCAAACAAACGCCAATATGTTTGGAAACTTTGGTAAAATTTAATCATTATTCTACACTAATCACCCTCAATAATTTAAATTGTTACTGATTTCTTGCAAATGAGGGCATTGCAAGATCTTAAGTGTGGGAAGGGGTTAAATTCTTTCGGATTTTTAAAATTTTAAATTTAACACTTGGTTACCATTAAAAACACTAGTAACGCAGTAGTTGTATTAAAATCTAGTGCTCTCTGATAATAAAGAACAGCCATAGTCTTATATACTGACTACCCAATTCTAGTCAAATTTTTCAAAATTTTCAATTAAATGAATTCAAAATCATGTTTATACATATTTATGAAAGATAAAACTAGGTGTTAACACCGAAATTATTGTTACCTCGGAAAGGACATAAATTGAGAAACGAACTAAAATGTTAAAAATTCATTTAAAATGGAATAGAGGACAATAAAAAGGCAAATAAAAGAAAATAAAAGCCAAGTGTGAGAAAAATTTACCAAGTTATTTTGAACATATATCACATATTTTTGTACAAATAATTGAAGATACTTTTGTTTTGGATAAAATCAACCGTTTTACCCGATTTACTGTAATATATTTGAAAGAAAGATGGATCTATACGATGAATCAATTCCATCAATAAAAGGAAGTAAAGTCTTCCGAAAAAGAAACGCGCTTCTTGATTTAGGTTATGAAGTTGTCATCCAGACTAGCTGTAGGTTGACGAAAAATCTAGAAAAGTCATCTCTAAAATCAGCAGGAAATCCACGGACCTCAGTATCAAACAGGGTCGCCAAGTGGTCAGACTTATCCTAACCATGAGAGGATCTGTCTTGTAAAATGCGGAGGATGCCGTGCAAATTAGTTGGATAAGACTAATGAACCAGATCCCCAGAAAGGATAATCTCCTTAAAGATCAAAAATCAGCTTTTAAGCCTGATATTACTCAATCCTAGAGATTGACCTTAAAGATTGAGAATTACAAACTCATGGAATTCGATGATATCTAAACTCGAGCTTGAACAAGAAAATATTTTGATCAAATTAAAACCGATTTGTTTTCTGAAAACCCATTTTCAATGCGTTCATTACCATTGAACGTAAAATCCTAGGAATTCACCTGGAATTCATTAGGTCACCTGAACCAAATCGGGTGTCAACCGTAAGAACGGTGGTTGCATAGCATGGTCAAAGACAGGACCTTGTGCCAGACCGAAGAAAAATTATAAGGGTGAGCTTTACTATTGCTCCTACCAAGGATAGTAATTACATCCGACACGTTATAGACCATAATTAAAAGCATGACAGTGGACATTGCCTTAACAGTTGCTTGTTCAACGCTTTCCTTTACAACCGGACGGTAGTTTACCGAAAGGTAATATACGAAGCAAGTATACTGGACGTGTTGCTTTCCTAATACAAGGTTAGCAAGTGGGTGACACAAAACCACAAGTTTTGAGCTAAATTTTCCAAATCTGAAACCCACCAAACCCACAAAAACAATTTGCAAACACCGGTGAAGGGTTATTCCGGAAAACTTATCTAGGGTAAAAGCTAGATTTAATTTTCAAAAGATCAAATGTTTTCATAAAGATCCAATTTCCTTAAGGATCTAAATTTTTATAGTCATGTGGGACTGTAAACCACATCGTTACTACCATTGTTCATACCGCCGTATAGAAATCATTGATGTACAAAGTGTGAAGAATAAAGAAGTGATTCTAGTATTTTTATTTCAAGACTATATTGCTTGAGGACAAGCAACGCTTAAGTGTGGGAATATTTGATAATGCTAAAAACGAACATATATTTCATAGCATTTTCCTTCAAGAAAGACAAGCTTTTAGTTGCAATTGTTCTATTTACAAGTGATATTCTTTTAAATAATAAAAGGTGAAGACAAAAGACAGATTCGACGAATTGAAGATGCAAACGACCAAAAAGCTCAAAAGTACAAAATACAATCAAAGAGGTTCCAATTATTGATTAGAAGCGTCTCAAAATTACAAGAGTACAAGAAGCGAAATCCAAAATACAAGATATTAAATTGTACGCAAGGACGTTCGAAAATCCGGAACCGGGACCAAAGTCAACTCTCAACGCTCGACGCAACGGACTAAAAATTACAAGTTAACTATGCACATAAATAAAATATAATATTTAAATAATTCTTATAATTATTTATATATTATATTATTATTTATAAACGTCGGCAAGAAAGAAAACAAAGATATGTGACTTCTCCCAGCTGGCCATGTGATCGCATGGCCTGGAGGCACAAAAGCCATGTGATCGCATGGCTCTGAAATTCAGCCCAGGTCCTATAAATTCAACGCGTTTTGGCCAAAATAAACACATCTTTTTCTTTCTCTCTATCATACGATATATATATATATATATATATATATATATATATATATATATATATATATATATTATATTTTAATTTAAATTTTAATTTCTAATAATAAGGGTATGTTAGTGAATGTTGTAAGGGTGTAAGTCGAAATTATGTCCGTGTAACGCTACGCTATTTTTAATCATTGTAAGTTATGTTCAACCTTTTTAATTTAATGTCTCGTAGCTAAGTTATTATTATGCTTATTTAATACCGAAGTAATCATGATGTTGGGCTAAAAATATTAAAATTGGGTAATTGGGCTTTGTACCATAATTGGGGTTTGGACAAAAGAACGACACTTGTGGAAATTAGACTATGGGCTATTAATGGGCTTTATATTTGTTTAACTAAATGATAGTTTGTTAATTTTAATATAAAGATTTACAATTGGACGTACCTAGAAATAACTATATACACTCGATCAGACACGATGGGCGGGATATTTATATGTACGAATAATCGTTCATTTAACCGGACACGGGAATGGATTAATAGTTAATAGACTTATTAAAATAGGGGTGAAATTATGTACAAGAACACTTGACATAATTGATAACAAAGTATTAAAACCTTGGGTTACACGCAGTCGATAACCTGGTGTAATTATTAAACAAAGTATTAAAACCTTGTTACAGTTTAAGTCCCTAATTAGTTGGAATATTTGACTTCGGATATAAGGATAATTTGACGAGGACACTCGCACTTTATATTTATGACTGATGGACTGTTATGGACAAAAACCAGACAGACATATTAAATAATCCAGGACGAAGGACAATTAAACCATGGGAATAAACTAAAATCAACACGTCAAACATCATGATTATGGAAGTTTAAATAAGCATAATTCTTTTATTTTCATATTTAATTGCACTTCTAATTATCGCACTTTTATTTATTGTCATTTTATTTAATTGCACTTTTAATTATCGTACTTTTTAATTATCGCACTTTTATTTATCGCAATTTCATTATCGTTATTTATTTTACGCTTTAAATTAAGTCTTTTATTTATTTAATATTTTACATTAGGTTTTAACTGCGACTAAAGTTTTAAAAATCGACAAACCGGTCATTAAACGGTAAAAACCCCCTTTTTATAATAATAATATTACTTATATATATATATTTGTTTTTTTTATAAATTAAAACTAATATAGCGTTAAACTTGTTTAAGTGTATCCCTGTGGAACGAACCGGACTTACTAAAAACTACACTACTGTACGATTAGGTACACTGCCTATAAGTGTTGTAGCAAGGTTTAGGTATATCCATTCTATAAATAAATAAATATCTTGTGTAAAATTGTATCGTATTTAATAGTATTTCGTTGTAAAAATAATACTATTTCCTAGTACACCTCGCACACATCACGGACATTAAAAGAAAAGATATAGAATTTGAGATTGGAGAGATGGTCATGCTTAAGGTTTTACCTTGGAAAGGCGTTGTTCAAATTGGTAAACGGGGAAAACTAAATCCAAGGTACATTGGACCATTCAAGATTATAGATCGTGTCGGACCAGTAGCTTACCGACTTGACTTACCGCAACAACTCGCCGGGGTACATAATACTTTTCATGTCTCGAATTTGAAGAAATGTTTTGCTAAAGAAGATCTCACCATTCCATTAGACGAAATTACAATTAACGAAAAACAACAATTCATTGAAGAACCCGTCGAAATAATAGATCGTGAGGTTAAAAGACTTAAGCAAAATAAGATACCAATTGTTAAGGTTCGATGGAATGCTCATAGAGGACCCGAATTCACCTGGGAGCTTGAAGATCAGATGAATTAAAATACCCTCACCTATTTCCAGAAGATGCGTCAACACCTTCAACAACTTAAAATTTCGGGACGAAATTTATTTAACGGGTAGGTACTGTAGTGACCCGAACTTTTCCATGATTATATATTAATTGAAAACTATATTTGCATGATTAAATGTTTCCAACATGTTAAGCAATCAAACTTGTTAAGACTTGATTATTTGAAATGAGTTTCATGTAGACAATTGACCACCCAAGTTGACCAGCGATTCACGAACGTTAAAACTTGTAAAAACGACATGACGATATATATATGGATATACATATAGTTAACATGAGATTATGATAAGTAAGTATCTTCATAAGTATATTAACAATGAGTTATATACATAAAAATGAGACTACTAAGTTAAGAAACTCGAAACGATATATATAACGATTATCGTTATTACAACGTCTTACTAAATACATATGTATCATATTAAGATATTGTTACACTATATTTAACATGATAAAATTATAATTATATATATCATTAAGTATGTTAACAATGAACTACATATGTAAAACAAGACTACTAACTTAAGAATTTTGAAACGAGGCATATATGTAACGATTATCGTTGTAACGACATTTTAATGTATATATATCATATTAAGATATATTCATACATCATAATATCTTGATAATATAATAATTTAACATCTCATTAGATATAATAAACAATGGATTAATAACATTAAATGAGATCGTTAACTTAAAGGTTTCAAAACAACACTTACATGTAACGACTAACGATGACTTAATGACTCAGTTAAAATGTATATACATGTAGTGTATTTAGATGTATTAGTATACTTTTGAAAGACTTCAAGACATATATCAAAGTACTTCTACTTAACAAAAATGCTTACAATTGCATTCTCATTCATTTTCATCAACAATTCTACTCGTATGCAACCGTATTCATACTCGTACAATACCCAGCTCCTAGACGTATATACTATTGGTATATACACATAATAATTCAGCTCTTAGCAGCCCTAGATAGTCAAAAAATATGTGGAACCAACAATTAGACAACTAGCATGACTTATGAGCAAGGAAACAAAAACAAGAACTCCTTTTAACCCCACTCACCTTCACCACTCACCTTCACCACTCACCACCTACTCCATTTCACTTCTAATTTTCTTCCCAATTCTCTCTCAAAACATATATTTTTCCAGCAAAAATCATCAAATACAAGCTTTGGTTATTACATATAATCATTATAAAAACAATTACTCAAGAACACATCAAGAATACTTCTAAGTTTACAAGTTTACTTCCAAGTTTTCTAATCCATTCCAAGCAATCATCTAAGATCAAGAAACCTTTGTTATTTATAGTAGGTTATATTTCTAAATCAAGGTAATATTCATATTCAAGCTTTGATTCAATTTCTATAACTATAACTATCTTAATTCGAGTAATAATCTTACTTGAACTTGTTTTTGTGTCATGATTCTATTTCAAGAACTTCCAAGCCATCAAAGATCCTTTGAAGCTCAAGTTATTTTTTCATCATTTCCAGTAGATTTACCTACTAAACTTGAGGTAGTAATGATGTTCATAACATCATTCGATTCATATATATAAAACTACCTTATTCGAAGGTTTAAACTTGTAATCACTAGAACATAGTTTAGTTAATTCTAAACTTGTTCTTTTAGGAAAATGATTTTTCTTATGAACTTGAAACTATATCTAAAAATCATGGTTAAACTCAAAGTGGAAGTATGTTTTCCAAAATGGTCATCTAGACGTCGTTCTTTCGACTGAAATGACTACATTTACAAAAATGGCTTGTAACTTATATTTTCAACTATAAATTTATACTTTTTATGTTTAGATTCATAAACTTAAGTTCAATATGAAACCATAGCAACTTGAATCACTCAAAACGGATTTAAAACGAAGAAGTTATGGGTAAAACAAGATTGGATATTTTTGCTTGTTGTAACTACGTGAAAATTGGTAACAAATCTATATTAATCATATCCTAGCTAACTCATATTCTATTATACATGTATTCTAATATATTATGTAATCTTGGGATACCATAGACACGTATGCAAATATTTTGACATATCATATCGACCCATGTATATATATTATTTGGAACAACCATAGACACTCTATATGCAGTAATGTTGGAGTTAGCTATACAGGGTTGAGGTTGATTCCGAAAATATATATACTTTGAGTTGTGATCTAGCCTGAGACGTGTATACACTGGGTCGTGGATTGATTCAAGATAATATATATCGATTTATTTCTGTACATCTAACTGTGGGCAACTAGTTGCAGGTTACTAACGAGGACAGCTGACTTAATAAACTTAAAACAGTAAAACATATTAAAAATGTTGTAAATATATTTTGAACATACTTTGATATATATGTACATATTTGTTATAGGTTCGTGAATCAACCAGTGGCCAAGTCTTACTTCCCAACGAGGTAAAAATCTGTGAAAGTGAGTTATAGTCCCACTTTTAAAATCTAATATTTTGGGATGAGAATACATGCAGTTTTATAAATGTTTTACGAAATAGACACAAGTAAATGAAACTACATTATATGGGTGAATGATCGAAACTGAATATGCCCCTTTTTGCTTGGTAACCTAAGAATTAGTAAACCGATCTACTAATTGACGCGAATCCTAAAGATAGATCTATTGGGCCTAAGGAACCCCATCCATGGTTGCGGATGCTTTAGTACTTCGATGTTGTTTTATCATGTCCGATGGATTTTCCGGAATGATAGGGGATATTCTTATATGCATCTTGTTAATGTCGGTTACCAGGTGTTCACCATATGAATGATTTTTATCTCTATGTATGGGATGTATATTGAAATATAAAATCTTGTGGTCTATTATTACAATTTGATAAATATATAGGTTAAACCTATAACTCACCAACATTTTTGTTGACGTTTAAAGCATGTTTATTCTCAGGTGATTATTAAGAGCTTCCGCTGTTGCATGCTAATATATGGACAAGATTTGGTGTCAGCATGCTTGTATAATATTGTTTAAAACTGCATTCGAGATTTATTTTGTTGTAACATATTAATATTGTAAACCAATATGTATTGGTATTGTGTATGTGTGATATTTTTAGATTATCATTTCTGGATAATCTAGGTGGTGTCTTTTTAACCTTGTCGATAAAATAAAGGTTATGGTTTCTTTTAAAAACGAATGCAGTCTTTGAAAAATGTCTCATATAGAGGTCAAAACCTCGCAACGAAATCAATTAATATGGAACGTTTATAATCGATATGAACGGGATATTTCATTTTGGAACAAAAAACACATCAGATATGATCAAATTTGGTGTAATCTGCACAGTGCCCACTTTAGTTACCCATTTGCTATTACCGTCAGGCAATTTAACCCTAATTGGAGTACTAAGATCTCTTATAGACTGGAAAAGATGAATGTAAGGAGATATATGATCAGAAGCACCAGTATCAACTATCCAATCTGATTTAGCATTAAAATCTTTATGCAAATCAGTGAGCACCTTTATTGAAGCTTGAAATGATATACCTGCATAAGATTTGGAGGTACTGGCAACATCTTCACCTTTGCCTTTGAACATTTTCCACATCTCTTGGCAAACAACATTCACCAACTTCTGATCTAATTCCACTTTTTCATTGTCCATATCATTCTCAAACTCCTTACCAAAGGGAGTATCCTTCTGTATGTATTCACCAAAATCAGTCAACACTTGAGCTGCCATTCTGTTGTTCTTCTTTCCTTTCTTTCCTTTGTACCAATCAGGGTACCCAATCTTCTCAAAACATTGATCAAAAGTATGCCCTTCCATATTGCAATGAGTGCATTTCTTATCACTGTTATCCCTCCATATTTTCTTGAAATTGTTACCATTCTTGTTGTTACTGAAGCTAGCACCATTCTTGTTGTTGTTTGCAAAGAATGCAGTTGGATTATACTCATGTTTTGTCACCTGCTTCTGCTTTTCCACTTGTTGTACAATATAGTAAGCCTTGTTGATACTTGGTAAAGGATCCATTGAAAGTATTTGACTCCTCACTGATTCAAACTCATCATTGAGTTTCATCAAAAATTGAATCAATTTAGACCTACTTTCAATCTCCAAAAATTTCTCAACAATACCACATGTGCAATCTCTCATCTTACCACAGCTACAGGTTGGGATACCATTAAGGCTTTGTAATTCATCCCAAAACCTCTTCAATTTATTGTAATAGGTCGCTACAATCATATTACCCTGATTCACCTTGTTCAGCTCTCTTTCAAGTTGATAAATCAAAGGACAATTACTTTTTCCATACCTTTCTTGAAGTTCTTTTCAAAGTCCAGTAGCAGATGTAACATACAGGAATGATTCAGACAATTCAGCCACCATTGAATTCAGTATCCACCACGTGACCATATAGTCACACCTTGTCCATCGTGGAAAAGTAGCATCAATAATTGCAGGTTTCGACAATGTTCCATCAATAAACCCTAGTTTGAGCTTTGAACCTAGCGCCATCTTGATCGTACGACTGCAACCGAGAAAATTACTTCCATTAAATGGCTTATTTGTTAATGTCATTCCTGGATGATCTGAGCTAGCGAGATGCAATGGATCATTGATTGCATTTTGCACATTTTGTGCATCAGTTTCGTTGTTGCTATCGGTAATCACCATAATTCCGTTCACAATATCACTCTAATTTGAGTAATTAACACAATTCAGTCGTCAATTTTGACCTAATTTTGTGTAAGAACAGTGATGTAACAGAAATGGAGAAATCGATCAGGAACGAAGCTCATGGAGCTCTGATACCATATGAAACGGAAGAGAATTTGGGTAAAATACTTCATTGATTGAACAATTGAACGATTACAAGGTTTATGTATCTGATACAATGATGAACGATCTAACAGAATACACTAACTAACTAACTAACTAACTGACTAACCATCTAACCACTATTAATATCTAATCAGATACATTAATTACATTAAGGACCCTAGAGTTCAAATAATTTACAAAATGTACGCAATACTTGTAATAATTCTATAAAAACAACCGTAATACTCGATTAACATCCAAATCACATATCATGAGATGAGCTTAGTGATGTTAGTACTCGTGACACAAGCACAGATGTAGTTTCGAAGGAACGAGTAATGAGATGAAACATGTATGCAACGATATTTCTAATTTAAATTGGAATGCATGTCATTAATGTTTTTGTATTATTATAACATTAAGTGTTTTTTTTCCTCGTGTCTATTTGTGTCATTTTACAATTTTTTTTAACAGCTCCAGCTACTTTACCAAACACCAAAATATATATCTAAAATGCTACCATCTAACAGCTAACACCTTTTAGCTAACACCTTTCAGCTAACAGCTTCCAGCTAGTTTTGCCAAACATACCCTAATTCGGACGTACAATTCCTAATCACATAAATGTTAAATATTTTGAGTACTTATTATATAAATTTAGTCATTTTTTTGTTGTTGTATTCTGTAGTCATTGCCTACGAAATTTGTGAGAGCTGCAGAATTAGAAAACAAAAGAAGCATAAAGTTGAAGGACCAACAAGGAAATGAATGGACACTGGGGATACTGATCGAACGATATGAGAGAGCCAAACACAACTTATCAGCAAGTTGGGCGAGATTTCGAAGGTATAATCAGTTAATGGATGGTGACAAGTGCTTATTTAAGTTCGACAAGAACGAAGGTGTGTTGCATCTAACTCAAGTCCTCAAGAACAAACGACCAGTAGTAGTCAAACAAGAACCTTCTATAGTTGAGGCGAATGAAAATAAAAGAAGACCATTATTTCATGGTGTGAAAGTTAACATGGAATATGAGTCGGGATGTGAGGTTGAAGCAGAGAAACGAAATAAGGGAAGGCTACAAATGAAGCAAGTTAATGGTGGTGGTGCCACAGTTAAAATTGAATGAATCAGTGCAGGCTAATGATAAATGGGTTATGAGCAAGCATGTTGTTTACTTTTAATCTAGAACATGAACATGTTTTTAGTGGAAGGTGCTTTACCCGAGATTGAGGTGACAACTGAATTTTTAATGTTCAAGGTTTACCTGCTATGAAGGAGTCAATGTCTTCGTTCATAGGAGGTTCCTCGTTACCAAAAAAAAATATTGTTGAAACATACATGTTCCATCTCGCTTTAATTCCATACCAAATACTGAAACATACTCATAACACTCATATACTCAACACTCAATAATATATTGAATATAGAGATATAACAAAACTATCATGTGACTACATTGTTTCTCCACGTGCTACTTTATTCACAATTAACAAAGACTATAAATAGCCGCTATTTAAGGCATGTTTAAAAAAAATTACCACTACCCTACTAACCTATTAGTAACAATTGTGACCCCACCAACACATGTAGGTCCTAATCTCATGCAAATAACATTAGTTATGGTAAATATTTTTCCTAAAAGTAAGCAAACATGCGACTTGCAAAAACTGAATAATTAAGTTTTCATCCTTTAACTATTGACCCATACACATGATCTCCACAACTCAATCAAGATTAATAACATTGACCCTTGTAATCTTGAAATGGGACTCTTTTGTAAAAACCCGTCCTTATTCTCCTGGACGAAATCATAAACATCTAGTTCCATTGCGATGATCGACACCAAGTAAGGTCCTTAACATGAGCAAATGCACAGCGGAAGACTTAGTTTGTACCTGAGAATAACACGCTTTAAAAATGTCAACATAAAGTTGGTGAGATATAGGTTTGATGCTAGCAGCGTAATAACTATGGACCACAAGATTTCATATATAAAAAAATATAATACACTCGCAAGTGTATAAAATCATTCCAAGTAGTGGGCACCCGGTAACTAGCCTTAACAAGAGTGTGTACCCCTGAGTTATAATAATATGTGCACCGAATCAAGTGCGTTCCGTTAACCTCGAAGTACTAAACACCCGTTCTTCTAGTCTAGTAGTGACTAGAACAACATCTGGGTGGGGGTGTAAAACCCGATAGATCTATCTTTAGGATTCGCGCCTACCAGTTCATAAACCAATAGTTAAAGTTACCAAGCTAGGGGATTCTTGATTCAAACCCATGTAGAACGTAATTTTAGTCACTTGTGTCCATAACGTAAATCATTTATAAAAACAGCGCATGTATTCTCAGCCCAAAAATATTTAAAGTTTAAAAGGGGACTATATACTCACCTAATGTATTTTGTAGTAAAAATACATATAACATCATTGAACATGTGTAGGGTTGGCCTCGGACTCACGAACCTATAATGTTCATATATTTATTAACACATAGAATTGTAATCGAATAAGTTTACATATTTTTATTGGTGATATACTTGTTATATTTAATAATTTATATGTTTTACTAATTATTTAAGTATGCTTATTATATATGTACCTTTAAATAAATAATTAATATTTATTTATAAAAATTCTAATATAGTTATGTTATGTGTATTACATATATTTTTAAGTAAATAATATTTATATGATAAAATAATATTGACAATAATAATTAAAAAGTTGTTTCCTTTTATAATAATAATAATAATAATAATAATAATAATAATAATAATAATAATAATAATAATAATAATAATAATAATAATAATAATAATAATAATAATAATAAGGATTACTAATAATAACAATATTAGAGATGAAGTTAAGAGTGTATACCCCTTTTGAAGCCTTTAAAAAAAATAATAGCTCTATACGAGACTTGAACCCGTGACCTCTCGCTTACTCGAGCACACACTCAACCACTCGTCTATTTCTGTTTTATTTGATTTAAACACCATTCAATATTATTTAACCCTAATATTCGTTTTTCTACTTCTTCCTCTTAAAACAAATCAACATCATCATCAATGCTTATCATCATATCATTATAACATCATATTTCTTTTTAATCGGCATTATAAAATCATGATCATCGTGACTAGTCATCATCATACTCACCATCCTCGTGGTTTAACAAGAACATCACAACTAGGCCTCGACCCAAAAATTAAAACAATGTTCATGGCTCAACTTGAAAATCTCGATCCAATTTAAGTCAGAGTTCACGGCCCATCTAATTGATGGCAGCCCAACAACCAATTTAATAAGGCGTTAGCTAGTAAAAAAAATATCATGATGACTTCTGTCATCTGGAACTCGAAGAGAAAGCAGACAAATATGGCCATCCTTTTCCACTTTTTTTTTTTTACAACAAAAATTAAATAAATAAAAAAAATGAAACGTCTTTTGAGTGTCCTCCTTGGTCGGCCATATAGTGGCAAATTGTTCCACTCATTGAGTTTTGTAAAATAATAAAAGGAAATATAACAAACGTGTGAAAACGGTTATGGATTTCGATTAATCTTTGATGAGAAACAGGAAAGAGAGGGAGAAGAGAGAGGGTATGGTGGCGGTGTAGGGTGACTGACAGTGGTGGTTTGGGCGGTGGGTGTGTCGGCCGGTGTTAGTGGTGGTGATTAACGTGATTTTAGATGATGATAAAGTGTTTGTTTCCATTCGATTGTCATGGTGGTTTGTTGTGAGATGTTAGTGACTCACGGTTTGAAGGTGGTGGTGGTAACAAATGGTGTATCACGGTAATGAAACAGAAAAAAATAAGGTAGCAGCGATATTTTGTTTGGGTTTGTAGTGGTCATGTATAGTAGAAAGAGTTGCAACCTATGGAGGTTTGATGGCGGTTGAGTGGTATCCAGGGGTGGTGATGGATTGTGATGGCTTAAAGTGGCGGTTTTGTTCACTATCTAGAAACGAAGAAAATATAAAACAAGTGAGTGAGAGTGAAGAGAGGTGGAGATGGTGAGAGTTGGCGGTTGTGGTTCACGTAGGTGATGAAGTGACGACGAGCAACAGCAATTTCGAGAGTTGTTGGTGGTTTTGGAAAGTGGTTGTAGTTGTGTTTTATCACGAAAAGAAACAGAAAAATAATGGGTGTAAAAGCGGTTTTTAACGGCGGTTGTTTGGTTACAAGGTGATGGTTTACCGACGAAGAAGAGGGTGGTGGTCTTGTGGTGGTGACGGTGGTCATGAGTGGTGGCTCAAGAAAGATCGATGAACTATAGGAGATAGTATTTGCATATGCAGGTGTATGTATAAATAGATAGAAGTTAGGATATTATATTTATAATATAATAAAATTTTAATAATAACCTTTATCAATCAATTTAACTTAAATCGTGCAATCAAGCACAGTTAAATTGAAATAGTAATCAAGGAAGAATTAAAAAGAATGCAATAGTATAGCCGTCTGTTCTCTTGTATTATGTACCGACAGTTTAATAGGATATAATACCGTTCCCATTTTTAAACAGTTAAAATATTAAAGTGTTCCTAAAAATCTCAAAATTTTAGTTTAACTATATTTTATTATTTCAATCATTAACTTTTTGGAACCTGATCATTCGAGCTCAAATCCCAACTAGAATATACAAATTACTTAAAATTTCAAAATAAGATATAATAAATGTATTTTCAACTAGTCTGAAGTTTACCTAGTTTATTAATGAGCTTTCATTTATTTTTTAAAAAAAATCTCATAAGTTTGAATCACTTATTTAAATATCAACGACTCGACAAACGAGTATTACTATTATTTAATAATTATACTTTACCTATATACATAGATTCCTAATAACTTTTATTATATTTTTTATTATTTTAAATTACAATTCAATTTATTATTATTATATATATATTTCTAAATAATATATATATTTCTAAATAATATATACATCTATTTACAAATAGTTGTTCGTGAATCGTCAGGCTTGATCAAGAGGGTAACTAATTATTCAGATATAGATTTCAGACTTTCTAGACTCAACATTAAGGTTTTTGCTTATCGTGTCGGAAACATATAGAGATTAAGGTTTAAATTTGGTCGGAAATTTCCGGGTCGTTACAGTACCCACCCGTTAAAAAAAATTTCGTCCCCGAAATTTGATAGAGATCGTCATGGATAACAATAGGAATGTTTTCATGACGAATATGAGGTGATAATGGAGTTTTATCATTTTTTTGAGAGATATTGATAAAACGATTCGATCTTGTGAAGCGTACGAGTGAAGTTGTCACAAAAGTGTGAACTGGAGAAATAAAGGTCCGTCTTAACTTTTGACGTAGTCATGTTGAATTTCGGAATTCAAGGGATTTAAGGAAATCTTCTAATCGGAAGGAAGATATATTAGCACGAATTATTAGCAACAACTGGAATAACGGAAGAACGGAAATATCAAGGAAATATTTCCGTGACACGCTTAGAAATTAAATAGAATAAAAGAGTCGCGTAACATGTCACATGATGATGGTACTGTGAATCATCACATTCCATTAGAAACTTAACATAATTTACTGTAATATAATGAAGTTGATCAAGTTTCATTATATTATACTAATTCATGCATCAGTTCCCAACACTGCTTCAAAACATTCCTATTTTAAACTCGTAGGTTTCAGAATTTAGAAACTAACACAGTTTCTTTTATGTTGTAACGTAGATATTACGGAGAGATAAATGATCGCCGATATGAATAGTTGTGAAAATATTTCCAGAAATATGGAGAATATGTATAACAAAAGATATGAAAATATCTTATAGTATCCAAGATAAATAATGATGAAGAATATCATTTTGGAAAGGTTTAGAATAATGAGTAGGGTTCTTACTAACGGGTCCAGCAGGCACTGAATCCTTTGGATTCTTTGAAATCGAGTTTAGTTTTCATGATTTGTCCACGGTCTCCTTCATACATTGCTCAATCCGTTTTCCAGTTTCAACCCTTCTCTTTTTCTGAGCTTTTCCAACATACTGTACTTCATTGTAAACTTTTAACTATTAAGGTCATTTACGGTTTTTGCTGCTTCATCAGCATTTCAAGAACTACTTCATAGTCCAGGGTGTTTTTCAGAAACTTCACATTCGAAATATGTAACTCTTAGGGATAGACGTTGTAGGTATGACGGGAGAATTTCTACGAGGTTTTCAAAGTACTGATTGCGGATTTCGCCAAAAAGATAACGAGCTGCTGGTACATCTGCTGATGATATCGTGAAATATGAAAGGTTCTCCGATAACGACGGTGAAAGGATGATGTATATGTATATCGAAATTATAATAAGGATAATCTTACTAAGAAGTCGAAATGGAGCTGTAACAAAATTAGCTTCTTGAAAAGGAATTGTAGGGTTGTTTTTGCTAATAAATGGCAAAGGTTTCAACACGGTATGTGTTAAACTATGAATCTGGATTTGAGAGTTTTTCAGATGTATAAATCTTTTCTTCCATAGATGAGGTGCAGCTGGTTCATCTTCTCGATCGAGGTGTGTTCAAGAATCATGATAGGTTTGAACGCGGATTGTAATAATCAAGATACGAATGAGGTTTAAGATGGATTCAAGTGGCAAACTTGAAGAATTGTTTAGTTTCATATGTTATAATTAACATTTTAATTTAATTCATTTTAATTGTCCAAAGTTAGCAGTCCAATAGTCCGAGGGTTCAATGATTCATATATAATTTAATATATAATATTCGAATTAAATAATACGTATCGTGACCCGTGTACCGGTCTCGGTGTCGATCACAACTCAAAGTATATATATATTTTGGAATCAACTCCGACCCTGTATAGCCAACTCCCACCTTCACATATAGAGTGTCTACGGTTGTTCCGAAATATATATATAGATGGGTCGATATGATAAGTCGAAACCTTGCATACGTGTCCCGTTATTTAAAGTGCGTAAAAGTAAATAACAGAAATTAAATGACGATAAATAAAATTGCGAGAATGTAAATTGCGATAAATTAAATGTTAATCAGTTAGCTGGGAACAGTTAGCCGGAACAGTTAGCGTGGAATCCTAACCAAATTTCAATTAGTTAATCCGTTTGTTTCTAACAAATTTTATTTTGTCCAATGTTTTCTTCGTTATGCCACTTGTTGGATTCGGATAGGTAAAAGTCCAAATATGAAATTTAAATGAAAATGGTTAATCTGGGGTGAACGGATACCTTTATCGGTGATTGTAAATAGAATAGTAAATGATCGTTGAATCAGATTCGAAGAATGTACAGTGTAACTTATTAATGTGAATTCTAAATATTCCTCGAGTACTACCCACCCGTTAAAATATTCTCATCATTGACAGTTTGTACGAAAGAAGTTTTAATTACAATCTTTATGAAAATATACTTGCATATATATTTTCTTCGGATGTAATTATGAATTTAATGAGTCAACAGAATATTATACTCATTTGATTTATTGTTGGAACTTGATTACATGATCTCTAAAACATTAGAGATTACATAATTGCCATGTCGAACGAAGGTAAATAAGGTAGAACAATACGTAGAACGAAATTAATCGATGTAGAACGATATGTAGAACGAAGATCATACTCTAAATACAGATGGAAATATTGAGGCGTGTGATGTTGATATTCGAGGTACAAATTGTGATGTTGAGAGTTACGGCGCGGTTATGGTTTAGGGATGATAAGGGTACTGTCGACGTCAATGATGTTGGTACTGATTATGCTGCTGGTGCTGCTGCTGGTGTTTGTCACCTTCGCACCAGGTTTTCCAAAGCCGTCACACGAGCGTGGAGTTTGTTAACTTCTGCTAGTACACCGGGATGATTGGCGGTTGGAGTGAGCGGTTGATTATGATTCGAAATATGGGGAAAATATATAATCGTGACGAGATACCCTAGAAATGAGAAAGAAAATAGTTTCTCGAACAGGTTTGCCGGCATGTGCTTCAGGTTCATCTCCAAGAGAGCAATTTGGTGGCTGGAGGGAATCTTCGATGTGAAATGATTTTCAAATATCGACTGATATTCTAACTATATAGAACATCTATATATATAATACTAAAAATTTCGTAAACTACAGAGGAACCTACGGCATATGTCAGGCAAGTCTACAGATGTGCTGAGATATGAATTATCGGATACACTAGGATATGAATTTTTTCCATACACTATCGATGCACTAAATGTAGTAAGATGTGTCTAGACTTAAGATGATAAGCATGGTTTCCGACAAGATATGATAAGCAAAACTTTTGACATGTAGACACGGTCAAAGTCCAGACTCACTAATGTATCCTAACAACTACTAGTCAGACACACTAATGGGAGACCTGGTTCGCTAAGACCAACGCTCTGATACCAAATGTAAAAACCCGTCCTTATTCTCCTGGACGAAATCATAAACATCTAGTTCCATTGCGATGATCGACACCAAGTAAGGTCCTTAACATGAGCAAATGCACAGCGGAAGACTTAGTTTGTACCTGAGAATAACACGCTTTAAAAATGTCAACATAAAGTTGGTGAGATATAGGTTTGATGCTAGCAGCGTAATAACTATGGACCACAAGATTTCATATATAAAAAAATATAATACACTCGCAAGTGTATAAAATCATTCCAAGCAGTGGGCACCCTGTAACTAGCCTTAACAAGAGTGTGTACCCCTGAGTTATAATAATATGTGCACCGAATCAAGTGCGTTCCGTTAACCTCGAAGTACTAAACACCCGTTCTTCTAGTCTAGTAGTGACTAGAACAACATCTGGGTGGGGGTGTAAAACCCGATAGATCTATCTTTAGGATTCGCGCCTACCAGTTCATAAACCAATAGTTAAAGTTACCAAGCTAGGGGATTCTTGATTCAAACCCATGTAGAACGTAATTTTAGTCACTTGTGTCCATAACGTAAATCATTTATAAAAACAGCGCATGTATTCTCAGCCCAAAAATATTTAAAGTTTAAAAGGGGACTATATACTCACCTAATGTATTTTGTAGTAAAAATACATATAACATCATTGAACATGTGTAGGGTTGGCCTCGGATTCACGAACCTATAATGTTCATATATTTATTAACACATAGAATTGTAATCGAATAAGTTTACATATTTTTATTGGTGATATACTTGTTATATTTAATAATTTATATGTTTTACTAATTATTTAAGTATGCTTATTATATATGTACCTTTAAATAAATAATTAATATTTATTTATAAAAATTCTAATATAGTTATGTTATGTGTATTACATATATTTTTAAGTAAATAATATTTATATGATAAAATAATATTGACAATAATAATTAAAAAGTTGTTTCCTTTTATAATAATAATAATAATAATAATAATAATAATAATAATAATAATAATAAGGATTACTAATAATAACAATATTAGAGATGAAGTTAAGAGTGTATACCCCTTTTGAAGCCTTTAAAAAAAATAATAGCTCTATACGAGACTTGAACCCGTGACCTCTCGCTTACTCGAGCACACACTCAACCACTCGTCTGTTTCTGTTTTATTTGATTTAAACACCATTCAATATTATTTAACCCTAATATTCGTTTTTCTACTTCTTCCTCTTAAAACAAATCAACATCATCATCAATGCTTATCATCATATCATTATAACATCATATTTCTTTTTAATCGGCATTATAAAATCATGATCATCGTGACTAGTCATCATCATACTCACCATCCTCGTGGTTTAACAAGAACATCACAACTAGGCCTCGACCCAAAAATTAAAACAATGTTCATGGCTCAACTTGAAAATCTCGATCCAATTTAAGTCAGAGTTCACGGCCCATCTAATTGATGGCAGCCCAACAACCAATTTAATAAGGCGTTAGCTAGTAAAAAAAATATCATGATGACTTCTGTCATCTGGAACTCGAAGAGAAAGCAGACAAATATGGCCATCCTTTTCCACTTTTTTTTTTTACAACAAAAATTAAATAAATAAAAAAAATGAAACGTCTTTTGAGTGTCCTCCTTGGTCGGCCATATAGTGGCAAATTGTTCCACTCATTGAGTTTTGTAAAATAATAAAAGGAAATATAACAAACGTGTGAAAACGGTTATGGATTTCGATTAATCTTTGATGAGAAACAGGAAAGAGAGGGAGAAGAGAGAGGGTATGGTGGCGGTGTAGGGTGACTGACAGTGGTGGTTTGGGCGGTGGGTGTGTCGGCCGGTGTTAGTGGTGGTGATTAACGTGATTTTAGATGATGATAAAGTGTTTGTTTCCATTCGATTGTCATGGTGGTTTGTTGTGAGATGTTAGTGACTCACGGTTTGAAGGTGGTGGTGGTAACAAATGGTGTATCACGGTAATGAAACAGAAAAAAAATAAGGTAGCAGCGATATTTTGTTTGGGTTTGTAGTGGTCATGTATAGTAGAAAGAGTTGCAACCTATGGAGGTTTGATGGCAGTTGAGTGGTATCCAGGGGTGGTGATGGATTGTGATGGCTTAAAGTGGCGGTTTTGTTCACTATCTAGAAACGAAGAAAATATAAAACAAGTGAGTGAGAGTGAAGAGAGGTGGAGATGGTGAGAGTTGGCGGTTGTGGTTCACGTAGGTGATGAAGTGACGACGAGCAACAGCAATTTCGAGAGTTGTTGGTGGTTTTGGAAAGTGGTTGTAGTTGTGTTTTATCACGAAAAGAAACAGAAAAATAATGGGTGTAAAAGCGGTTTTTAACGGCGGTTGTTTGGTTACAAGGTGATGGTTTACCGACGAAGAAGAGGGTGGTGGTCTTGTGGTGGTGACGGTGGTCATGAGTGGTGGCTCAAGAAAGATCGATGAACTATAGGAGATAGTATTTGCATATGCAGGTGTATGTATAAATAGATAGAAGTTAGGATATTATATTTATAATATAATAAAATTTTAATAATAACCTTTATCAATCAATTTAACTTAAATCGTGCAATCAAGCACAGTTAAATTGAAATAGTAATCAAGGAAGAATTAAAAAGAATGCAATAGTATAGCCGTCTGTTCTCTTGTATTATGTACCGACAGTTTAATAGGATATAATACCGTTCCCATTTTTAAACAGTTAAAATATTAAAGTGTTCCTAAAAATCTCAAAATTTTAGTTTAACTATATTTTATTATTTCAATCATTAACTTTTTGGAACCTGATCATTCGAGCTCAAATCCCAACTAGAATATACAAATTACTTAAAATTTCAAAATAAGATATAATAAATGTATTTTCAACTAGTCTGAAGTTTACCTAGTTTATTAATGAGCTTTCATTTATTTTTTAAAAAAAATCTCATAAGTTTGAATCACTTATTTAAATATCAACGACTCGACAAACGAGTATTACTATTATTTAATAATTATACTTTACCTATATACATAGATTCCTAATAACTTTTATTATATTTTTTATTATTTTAAATTACAATTCAATTTATTATTATTATATATATATTTCTAAATAATATATATATTTCTAAATAATATATACATCTATTTACAAATAGTTGTTCGTGAATCGTCAGGCTTGATCAAGAGGGTAACTAATTATCCAGATATAGATTTCAGACTTTCTAGACTCAACATTAAGGTTTTTTCTTATCGTGTCGGAAACATATAGAGATTAAGGTTTAAATTTGGTCGGAAATTTCCGGGTCGTTACATCTTTCGACTTGCTAACTGCTTTGTCGCTATTAAGAACCCTTTCGATGTCGCCATTGCACTTTATAAGTCCTCAGTTCTTTGTTACACACAACAACTTGACCTTTTCATCAAGGATGGCATCGGCTCTTCAACGTACTTCAATTTGTTGTTTAGAGTAATTTCATCTAGTGGCACCCACGTTGAATCATCCGCAAGACACTTACGGAGATGGAAAACATGAAATGTGTTATGAATTCCCGCAATTTCTTTGGGTAACTCTAATTTGTAAGCAACCTCACCAACACGAGTCAAAATTTTGAATGGCCCAATAAACCGAGGAGCTAACTTTCCCCGCTTTCGAAACCGGATAATACCCTTTCATGGCGAAACTTTGAGCATTACCATGCCACCTTCTTGAAACAAATTAATATTGAAATTAATACAATCCGGGTTGCAACTTACATTTATAATAAACACTGGTCACCTCTGACCTTTCATTTTTATTTTATCTTTATTTTAGTTTAATATGAAAATCACCTACCAAACCATTATTTAAATAATAATAAACACTAAGTTTTTTAAATAAGTTCCGTTTCAAATTCGACCGACTTTAAGAACGACACCCTAGATCATACTAGCCCTATTTACTCTATAAAAAGGTAGGTATAATTTAGCTTCCAACACAAATAAATTTAAAACTTTAAACACTAATCGTGCGAGCTGAACTCACCTCCGCCGAATCACTTAATGACCGACATTCATAATAAACACTGATCACCTCTGAATACTGAATCGGGTATGTTGTTCGAACATAAACATTGTTCGATTACTATTATAATTAGTAACAAACCTTATATACATATATATACTAGGTTTTAGAGCCCGTGCGATGCACGAGTAGGTAAAAAAAAATGGTGCAAAAACATTATATATATTATTCGGGTATGTAAATGTACTGATTCTAAATTTAAAATTTTGTTTGTTGTATTATATGTGTCTAAATGAGCATACTTGTGTTGAATATGCTTTGTTGCTTTGTATAAGGACATTGATTATTAGTAATGCTTAGATTAAGCTTTTATGCATATCTGATCATGATAAGGAGGCATTTAAGTTTAACTATATAAACTATGATATGTGATCAATGTTAAAGGAGTTCTTACTTAGGCTGAAAGGCCTCCAAAGTTCACTTGTTTGAACTTTAAGTGTTTGTAGAAAAAAAAAGTTCTTTTATCTAATCATGTTGAATCTTTCGAAGTTCTTGACTGAACCGCTTCTCAAACTGTTGTAGAGAAATATAATTGTGATCGCCGTTCAGGTTTGGAAGCATTTTGATTCCTTGTGCCGCAATTATGTCTTGAATGACATGGTCGATTCGTTCTATAACATGTATTCGAACAGTTTTTGGACTGTTCCCGTACTGTTTCTGGAAAGCTTTTTGGACTGCTTTCGGATAATTTTCGGATTTTTTCAGACTGTTTCTCGACAGTATTTGAGACTGGTTTCGGATTGTCTTCCATATTTAGTGTGTTTTTATCAAGGCTGTAAAAGACGCGAGTCAGGGACGCATCGGCCATGCCAAAAAAATGACGTGTCGGACGCAACGGGCGTTGACTAACGTTGACTTTTTAAAATAGTTTTATTAAATATATATTTATATACAATATTATAAAGATCGAATCTTAAAATATATACTATATTTACAATAAACATGAAAAATTAACAATTATTAACAATATTACAAAAAAAGGAAAAAAAAATAAAAATTTGACTGACTTTGAGGACCGACTTTTTCCGAATTTGACCGACTTTTTACCTTTGACCGACTTTTTAGCAACGACGCATCGGCCATGCCTAAAAAATGACGCGTCGACCAACGCGTCGACCAAGTCGGCCGACTTTTGCAACACTGATTTTTATACTATTTTAATTGTTTGAATTGTGTGCTCATAAGGCATTGTATTTAAAGAGGTAAAAATTATATTCATTATATCATCCATTATATCATAGTAACTTAGAACATAAAGATGTGAAAATACTATTAACTTTATTTTTATTAGAACCATTATGTGTTCTAGCTCTATTAATTATAATAATAATCGAACAACATCATGTTCGAATTTCCTCTGAATATTGAAATTATAGATCGAATTTAATCGTGTAACAATGTCAGATAAATTTGTTAAAGTGATAAAATTTTATCCTTTAAAATTTTAGAAAATCTTAGAAAATCATATACATAAAATTTAAAATCTTATCCAGAAAAATCTTCTCCCGAAAATCTTAACCAGAAAATCGTAGCCTAACAGTATTATATTAGAACAAGATTGTGATCGAACTCCTTTAGGTATCATTTTGTTAGAACAATTTGGTGTTCGAATCTAAGCTTCTTACAATAAGTTCGCAGATAATATTGTTATAATACCATACACATCCAATTTTTAAAATTTTTTTACTATAAATATGTCCATTTATATCTTATTTTTACACACAACATATCTATTTCTTTCGCTCGACTTTTTAATTTCAAATATTATAAATCGTCATTTGTTTTAATGGCTTCGTGCATCGTTTCATTTTGACGTGTTTTACGGTGGGGATGCTACTGATGACTGTAAGTCATACGTTGGTGGGTCGATCCAATCGTTTGAAGATATTGATGTTGATGACTTTGATTTAAGGCGATTGAACATGTTTTTAAAAGGAAAAATTGATTGGGAGCATACATAACGTTGCTATTCGGAAGTAGACACTGTTAGATACAACAAAACAAAGTTTACTATGTGGGAGGGAGATTGGAATAATATAAAACAAATGCCAAAGATAATGTCAGGATTAGAATTTATTGTGTGACAGATTCTAATGGTTATTCAAATTAGACGTTTTATGTAATTCTATTTAGTTTATGTTATGTATTTTATGTAGTTTATGTTATGTAATCGTTATATGTGTGAAACTCCTGATTTCAGCTCCAATTAATTGAAAATTATAAGTGTTCGAACAGACATATGTTCGATCACAGTGTACTAAGGTCGAACAGTGTAATTGAACAACAATGTGTTCGAATACAATGTACTTTGTTCGAGTACAGTGTATTTTTTAAGACACGCCGACATTTATTGAATTCGAATGCCTATAACTATGTTCGATCGGATTTATGTTCGAATAATCAGTCTTATCAGCGCAAAATTTAATAAAAGAAATGTATATCGTTATATTTTTTTTAAGTTTTGGTGTATTCAAGCTAATTTCCCAAAAGTTTATATATTTATGCATTGCAAGTCCATATCCATAAAGGCCCATTCTCTCTATCATTAGCCCATTAGGTTTGTGTTGGATACTCTATTTATGCTTGTAATATGCCACGGCTGGGATTTCATTGATTTATATCGATACACTCCTGAATGGCAATTAGTAGTAAATTTGAGCCAAAAGAAGATTGTCCTTCCTTCTACAAAGTCATTCGTTACCCCTCTGCCCCTCATTTGGTATTCTCCTTTTTTTTTTTATCCATGTATGTATCTAATGTATATGTATGTATGCGATGATGAATTTTGTTTTGTAGAAATTGCCAATTGCTTTTGTGAGAAATTATCTGGAAAAGATACCTGAAAATCCAGTAGTCAAGACAGCAACAGGGAGGGAACATTCATGGAAGTTGAAGCTTATAAAAAGTGATGAAGATTACTATTTTTGCCATGGATGGGATGTATTGGTTAAAGATGCCAAATTGGGTATTAAGGATATTGTTGTCTTTTGGTTAATTGATCCCAACACTTTTCAAGTTTTATTTCTTGATGCCAATGGATGTGAAAAAGATCTTACATTTAAATGTAAAAGTAAGCTGGGTCTCTTTATTTCTCTCTATCTAAAGTTTATACATACATACATACATACATACATCTATGTATACAAATTACTAATTAAATGATGTTTTTTTTTTTTTTCCAGATGAAGATGATGTTGATCATAATTTAGATGGAGATGATGTTGATCATAATTTAGATGGAGATGATGATAATGATGATGATGAGGATGATGAAGATGATGATAAAGATGAGAAGGATCTTTGCTTTGAAAAGATCATATCTAAAAAAACTCACAGATATCACTTGGTAACATCTATTTTCATTTATTCCGTATTTGACTTCCAAATTAGGTGAATCACCCATAATCTTCAAAACAAATGATAATGTCAAAATTGGAGTACCTTTTTGTAAAGTTAATCAATTCAGGGTTCCATTAAGATTCAGATTATTAGTAACATAAACTTTGTTTAATATTTTTTACACAATTCACAGCTTTCTATAAAGCTCTTTTTTTTATAACTTTCTGGTTGCAAAAATGGTGAATAAAGTTGTAATGTCGCAGTCACCCACGAACTTTAGATGAATTATTCAATATTCAATATTCAATATTCAATATTCAATTTTCAATTATTCAATTTTCAATTATTCAATTCAATATTCCAATATTTAATTTAATTATTCAATATTCAATATTGGTATTACATATTTTATGTAAATATATTACCATACCTCGATAAAGCCATTTGTCCTTCATACAGATGTACAACTACTAGCTACTCCGTATTATTTTTAGCATTTGTCGTTTACTACTGTAAGACATGGAAAAACGGGATGCTTTGCATTTGTGTTTTAAGTGTTTTTTAGTAAAGGTTAATGATAAATCGAACATTAAAATTGATGATCCACTATATTTATGCCATGATAGGTTACAGTACAATCCATCAATATAAAGTATCAATTTTAATGTTAGATTTTTCAGCACTTTTAGTGACATATGGTTCAGGTTACTCTTGTGGGAAGAAAAGTTGTGGCATTAGTAGTGTGATGTGGTAATGTTTTGATAAATAAGGATTGTTATAGTGGAAATTGTTAAAAACGGTTATAAAATAAAGTGTTAAAAATGCGATTGATAATTGAGTTAAAGGAGGGAAAAATTAAAAGTTATAAGCAACCGACCAAACAAAATCAAAAACCTTGTTTGTGCCCGTCTTGAATTTGTACCCACGCTTAAAAAAACACCCTAAAAACGTTTTACAGTAAGCGTTGTGGGCGTTTTTAAGCTGCCATAGATGCCCCACGCTCATATTTGTTGCATAACGATTGGTTTTATTAGCATCACCTCCATGTGATATGTGTCATACCATCATACCAGACTCTTTCATTTTATTTCCACTGTAGTATTGCATAATTTATTTATTTATTTATTTATTTTGTGTTCTGTAGTTGTTGCCTAAGAAATTTGTGAGGGCTGCAGAATTAGAAAACAAAAGAAGCATAAAGTTGAAGAACCAACAAGGAAATGAATGGACACTCGGGATAACGGTCGAACGATACGCGAGTGTGAAGTACTTTTTATCAGCATGTTGGGCGAATTTTCGAAGGTATAACCAGTTAATGGATGGTGACAAATGCTTATTTAAGTTCAATAAGGACGAAGGTGTGTTGCATCTATATGAAGTAATCAAGAATAAAAGACCAGTAGTAGTCAACCAAGAAAATTCGATAGATAAGGCAAACGAAAATAAGCGAAGACGAATATTTGATGGTGTGAAAGTTAAGAGGGAATATGAGTCTGGTTATGAGATTGAAGCAGAGAATAGAAACAAGGGAAGGGTGCAAACGAAGCAAGCTAATGGCGATGGTGGTGCAACTGTTAAGATTGAAGATGAATCAGTGCCGGTTAATGATAAATGGGTTATGAGTAAGCGTGTTGTTTACTTTTAATCTAGAACATGAGCTTGTTGTATAATGATGGTCGTATGCATGGCCAATGGCCAGAGACAATGTTCAAAGTAAATAGATGGTATTTGTTTATTGATTTATGTTTCCTTAAATTTTAAAGTTACAAATAAGTCGTATATATTGAGTTTTGTTATATTGTAAGTTATATAACTCAAAAAATACCATTTGTAGGTCATAAACTTTCATATTGTGTATATCCATATAAACAAAACGTTACTGGTTACCGAATGGACCGGTTAAAATAATTATGTGACATTTTTTTATTTTTCTTTAAAGATGACTGATGTGCGGCATACAGTCACCTTTATTCTCAACGCCGATCGTTGAGTGATTCGGCAGAGGTGAGTTCCGCTCGCGCGATGAGTGTGTTAACTTTTAAATTTATTTTTGTTGGGACCTAAACTATACCGAACTTCTTTATAAAGTAAATAGAACTAGTATGACCTAGGGTGTCGTTCTTAAAGACGGTCGAGTTTGAAACAAAGCTTATTTGGAAAAATTAGTATTTATTATTATTTTAGTAATTAATAATGGTTTGGTAGGTGATATTTATATTAAACTAAATTCAAGATAAAATGCAGAAAAGTAAAGGTCGGAGGTAACTGCGGTATTTGAAAGTTTAGATAGTGTTTATTATTAATGTAAGTTGCATCCCGGATTGTATTAATTTGTTTCCAGGAATATACTATCACTGTATTCTTTATAATATATTTTTAGCCATTAATTGATTTTCAAGAAACTTAATTCAAGCATAAATAATTAATGTATCACTTTGATAAATTATAAGATTTATTATAATGGAGAGTATCCATAGTAAAATAACATGAATCAACCCAACAACCACCATCGAATCCTAATTTTCTTATGGAAACTCCCGCGAAGGTGTAACAAGAAAGATTAGACCTGTTGACAACACCGATCAGAAATAAGAATATTATTCTTATTGAATTATGTTGCTAATGGTTAATTAGACAGTTGAGATTGATTTTCGACTATAGATAAAGTGATAGATACTCCTCATTTAAATTTAAAACAAATGTTAGTGACTACTTTTTATAAAAACCTTAGTCTCCAAATATAAAATGATGAATTTTATAAGTTGATTGAAAACGACATTAGCTGCTTATCAAACCAGTTATAAAAGATCACAAGTCCATAATATTAAACTTCACAAAGTGACTGAAAACGATATCGGTTGTGTGTCAAGCGATTTGTTGAAAGAGTGCTGCTATATTATTTAGTTTCATAGATCATATATATCCCAGATTTCCCCTACATGATATTTATCCTAATTTTTGAACACAAATTTATCTCGAATCTTATTGTTGAGTCCTCTACATAATTAAGGATTTAATTATGACAAAATATGATTATGCACAATAGTTGTTATTTGCATATCAGCATAAGTTTACTTATTTATTTTCAAGTATAGGAACAACAATGAATGATGTGTCTGAGTGAGTTGGTGTGTTGCCTTTACTATCAGCACAAGATAGTTAAAGATTCAAAGGCTCTTCACAACCAGCATAGGATGTATGTTGAACCAGCAGAATATCAATAAAAGAACCAGCACAAGAAGGACCAGTACCAAGCTAAAGCAATACTCAATACTTAGATAAATTATGCTCCATTACAAGCATAATCGTTTCATGTGTTGTCTACATCAAAGAGTACTATTCAACTGATATCGAAGACTAAGTTGAAGAGAAAAGGACACATGTCGGCGGCTGACAAGTGACCTTTCAAGAATACTAAGGAATGCAGAAGGTTAATCCAGATGCAGTTCATGGTTAACAATTTGTCAATGCCTAGAGAACCTAACATTCCATTTGTTTATTCAAATAGGATGTTCAACCATTTTTTATGTTACTTCAAATAGCTATTGAAGAGGAAAGGGAGTCAAGTTCTCTCTGACATAGTTGTCTGTTGAAGTACAAACATCCTTTATACCAGACAATAGGTCGTTTACGCGGTTTATAGGATCTCAATAAATAGCTGAAGTCCACTATTGTAATATATAGTGGTGTGGGTATTAAATTGATAGAGTCCAAAACTTGTGTTAGCTTAATTCGTTCGAAAGCTATCTAGGTATAATTTGTGTCAACCAGTTATCTATTCCGCCAAAGGCTAACCGTGATTCTTTGAGATCATTTCAATAAAAGATAATGTGAAAATTACTTATGACTCTGATTATTGTTACTTATATGCTTAAAATGTTAAAACATCTTAATTAACATAATAGAATTGTATTCACCCCCCCCCCCCACAAACTTCATGTTGTTAATAGGGACCAACAACTGGTATCAGAGCTTCAGTCTTGATAATTTAATATATTGGATCTGAATTCTCTAATGGCCGCTTACAACAATTCATCTTATCTTGAAAATGGTTCTGCAGGTAGACCAGCCAAGTTTGATGAAGATGAATATGAAACATGGAGAGATGGATTCATGTTTCACCTTGAGTCAATTGACCCACTCATGCCTGTCATTGCATAATAATGGCTCATATGTTCCATGAACACTATTGATGCTAGACATGCAACTACAGATTCACTGCGATTGAAGCTAGAGAAATCATTATTCCTCCATCTAGATGGCAGGATGAAGACAAGCGTCGTGTTGGACTTGACCTCAAAACCAAAACTATGATAGCTATGACTTTACCTAATCATGTGTTTAAAATGTTTAAAATAAAACCAACTGCAAAAGCTATCCTAGACTATCTTGACATCACTTATGATGGAAAAGATGAGGTCAGACAAAACAAAATTATTGCTTAAAAAGGGAATATGAGCTATTCTTTGCTTACAAGAATGAGACTTTGAAACAAACCTTTATCAGATTTAATTCTCTGGCAACTGACCTGGACTTCCTGAAAGTCACTTACATTGACTTTGAACATGTCGATAAATTCATTAACTCATTACCTGCTAAATGGAAACCTGTTACTGATCCTCTTAGGACAACCCAGACCTTAAAGAATTTTGACATGTCCTCCCAAATGGCACTCTTTGGAAATGAGAAGGTAAAGGAAAAACTTGAGTTAAACCTAAAAGAAAATTTTAAGTCTGCCCCAATCACCTCAAAATCTTCTAGTCAGAAGATGTTGCTCTTGTTGTTGCTTCTAAAAAGAATGCACAGAAATCCTTACTGGTTCAAAAGCTGTTGGCAGAAGTAGAGGTAGCAGAGGATGATGAAATGTGTAACGACCCTGGAATTTCCAACTTTTATTTATTAATAATAATTATTATTAATACGTGTGATTAAAAGAATGTATGTGATTACATTTACATGTTGCCATGATTGCCCGTACTTGACTTTTAAGTGCCCGAAACGTCTTTGTGACACACGAAACTTCACGAATAATATTTCTAGATATTATTTGCATTCATGATTAAGTTTTATTAATCATTTTAATTAACTAAGACTATTAGTTAGTTACTTGGGCTTTAATTGGCTCAACTTGTTATTAATTGTACTTGGGCTTTATTAGTGTTATGGACTCTTGAACTTGGGCTTCCAAGCCCACCCTACTTATGTTAATGGATAAACTAGCCCATGTTACACTTGTAAGTATTAATTTGAATGGAACTTGTTAGTTAATACTTGAAAGAATCTAGTTAGCTTGTTATCCCCATGTTACCCATTCCATTAACCAACCTTTAACCTCTTTGCATGCTAGAGACCACCAAACAAATCCCTCCTCTTCTTTTTGCAGCTGACCGTGGGCTAGGCCTCATGGGGAGGTGATTTTGGCTTTCAAATTTTGATAACTTGGCTACTAGTTCTCTCACACTCCATTCATTCCAAAACACACACTTATCTCTCATTTTCTCTCAACCATTCTCTCTCACTTTTCTCTCTTTCTTGTAAGTGTTTGAACAACTTTTCTTCTCTTCTTTTGTTGGTAAAAACCGAATTCAAACAACCCATAATCATCATCATACTTTGTTTGTTTTAATCTTTGTTTACTTGTGTTGATTTCTAGTAGTTGTTAGTTATTTACTTACTTGGTTTCAAGAATCTAACTTACTAGTTTTATTCTTCATTATATCTTGTATTTTCAAGAACATACAAGAACTAACTACCTAGTTATGTTCTACATACATTATGTCAAAAGATTTAAAGTTCTTGTGTTGTAACTCATACTTGAAGTACATGAAGTGAACTTAAGTTAACTTTGAAAGTTCAAGAACACACAAATAAGTTTTCTTTAAAAACAACTTTGTATACTTATGCTTGATCTAGACTTTTGGGTCTTGGATCTTCAAGATCTAACTAAAGAACTATGTTCTACATCTTAAAATCTTGATTAGTTACTTTATTTTTAAGTTTAGAGTTCAATATTTCTATTATAGTTCATGTAAGTGTCAAACCTAAGACTTTGAGGTAACTTTGGTTCATCAAACTACATGCAACTCTTAAGTGAGTTGTGCTTCATGTCTTAGACTTGCACTAGTGTTATGATGGTCAAGACTTGGTTAAGATGATGTAAACACACCCATGAGTTGTACACTTGAAGCTATATGCATCAAGGATGAGAACCATGATGAACATCAAACACCAAGACCACCGGAACTCACTTAAACTTACTGTTTCTGTCCAAAACCTACTGACCTGCTTTTTCTGTAACATACCAGCAGACCTGGGCTGTTCTAAACATGATTTTTAGATATAACTTTTCGAGTAGATAACTTTTCATATAGGACTCGTCTTAATCCGAGTTACGGTTTAGGATTTATGGCCCTCCGATCGTCACTATGTCCTTTAACGTTGTGCAGAAATTTCTGACCTACTCGCACTTAGACCGTCGCCACGGTCAAACCAAGATGAGTTTGCTTCTGTAAATTTTACCACACTTAAGGGACTCATAGACAGAACCATGGCCACTGGTCTCACCTTAATTCAGTAAGGGTAGAGGCCGTGGTGACTGACTGAAGTCAACCTTTGTTGTAAACTACTTTCATAAACGAAACTTACTTTACGCCTTTTGTTTGATGATGAATGATGATGAACCTTAAGACCTTATTTACATACTTTTAAACCTATTAAGAGGATTTACTGACTTAGTATTATTTGCCTTAGGTTGAGGACCTTCGGACCGATTACTTGCACACCTTTTCCGAACCGACTTTACGACTACATTATCATTGTGAGTTATAGCATTCCCTTTTTACTTTAACTTATTTTGGGAACTGAGAATACATGCGGATTTTATGTTTTACATACTAGGCACGAGTACTTAAACTTATATATGTTTGGGTTATACAACGGCATAAACATTCCCTTTAGCTCGGTAACGTTTAATCATTGGTTTTTGAACCGTGAACGCGAATCTTAGATATGGATCCATAGGGTTTGACATCCCCACTCGGGCTAGTAGCGCTAGCATTTAATGAGTGTTTAATACTTCGTAGACATACGCACTTGCCAAGTGTACTTTCAGGGGGTATAAACGTTAAGTTAGTTACCAAGTGCCCACGGTTAACATATACTTTATCATACTGTTTTGAAACGCTCTTTGTAGCACTGAAATCTCGTGGCCTACCTTACATACTGTTATACTTAAACTATAGCTCACCAACCTTTGTGTTGACGTTTTTAAGCATGTTTTTCTCAGGTACTTGAGGTTAGCTTCCGCTGTGTACTAGTCGTGCTGTAGACACCCGCTGCTTAGAGTTGTCATCGCATGAACTACTTTATTTTGCATTCAAACATTCGTACTTTTGAACTATGACTTGTAACGACCATTGTGGTCACATACACTTATTATTTGCTTCTACTTAGTGAAGCATGCTTTTGAAATGTAAAACATTTGATGTCGGTTATGACATCACCTTTTTATCGTGAATGCAACTTCTTTAATTACAGCATATAGTACTTAACCTTGTAATGATCCTGTTGTTGATGATTCGTACACGATGGTTTTGTACGGGGCATCACATTTGGTATCAGAGCATTGGTTGTAGGGAATTAGGTTGCATTAGTGAGTCTAAGACCGACCCGAGTAGGATTCACTAATAGGACTAATCTACAACTTGCTAGTTTACTTGTTTCCGCTGAATTTACTGCATGCTACTGCTTACTTTTTCCGCTATATGGTGTATGCTACTGCATGATTTCACTACTGCATGATGCTACTTGCTTTCGATTGCATGCTACTTTCATACGAATTACTGTTATTGCCATGCTAGTTACCGTTATACATGATTTAAACTGTTGGCCTATTATTTGATTGTTTTATGACATACTGACATGGAAAATTTATTTTTCCTTGTTCAGATGTCGGATGTTCCACCTGCTGGCATTTCAGGCAGTACAGACTCAGACCCCGTCGCCCTACCTACTGCTACACCTGCTGCTGCTACTGCCGATACACCGGCCCCGACACCCACTAGTGATCCCGGCGCTTCCACTTCCGGAGCTGGTACTAGTGCACCTGCCCCAGTGTCTGCTCCCGGAACCTCGAGGTCACAGCCCCGCATTGATGGTATTGAGATCCCCGCGGAGTTCGGGGAAGGGCTGTTTCGTAACCACATGAGCACGCCTTGCCGACGCACTCCCGATGAACGTTTAGTCGTGATTCCGCCAGGCAGACATAGATAGATGTTGGCCACCTTCGGACGCTTCGGATTACCAGCTCAGCCACCAGTGTCACCATCACACGATTCGGATGACTCATCATCCGCCGATTCTTCATCATCAGACGACTCCAGCGATGATGAGGATCCTGCTGATAGACCTATTCAGGCACCCTCCACCCCGCCGAAGAAGCGGTACCGTTTCGACGGCACCGTCATTCCAGGGGTGAATGGAGTTCGTGCTTTTACTGACGTATTTGGCCATCGTCGTAGGGTTACTGCTCGTAAACGAGTTGTGCCATACCCTGCCGACCCACAGATACGTAAGGTTCCCCGTTACTTATTGACTATTCCTGGAACCGTACCACCTAGATTTAGATACGGACCACTTACATCTAGGGACGTACCGTCTACATCCGGAGCCGGACCATCTACATCAGCACCACCGGCACCACCGGCACCACCCGCCCCACCTGCACCGCCTGCCCCACCAGCTCCCTCTAACGAGGAACTGATGAGGGAGATTGAGACTCTCCGAGCTCGAGTCACTGAGCTCGAGGAGCAGTTGGCTCGAGGAGCAGTTCACCCGCCTTCACCGTAGGACATTGTATTTAGATTTCATGATGTAATCTAGATATAGTTTCATGTATTTCATATATATTGTACGAACTTATTCAGATGTATGAAACTTATTATTATTAATGAATGGAACTTTGCGTTATTTAATTCTTGCACGACGTTCTATTTACATTGCTGTACGATGATTCTGTGGTATTTGTACCTAGATGCATTATTTAATAACATGTGATGTTTTGATTCCATGTTGGTCACTATATACTGTATTATTACTACTTGCATACTGGATTTTTACTTGAGTCAAAATTTTTGTTTAGAATACCATGGCTAACGGAAGATCCACACCTACCGCTGCCCAGATTGAGGACATGATCAACGAACGGGTCGCTGCAGCCCTAGCAGAAAGAAATCTCGAAGCTCCACCGCCACCACCACCGGTTATTCCACCCGTTCGAAATGGGTGTACATACAAGGAATTCCAGAGCTGCAAACCGCATAACTTCAGCGGCACCGAGGGACCAGTTGGTCTCACCAGATGGTTCGAGAAACTTGAATCAGTATTCCGAGTTAGCAACTGTTCGGAGGACAATAAGACCAAGTTTGCATCTTGCACGCTATCTGACGGCACGCTAACATGGTGGAACACGTTAGCTCAAGCGAAAGGTGTGACACCCCGTACTAAATCATCATGTACGGACCATCAACAACAGGATCATTACAAGGTTAAGTACTATATGCTGTAATTAAAGAAGTTGCATTCACGATAAAAAGGTGATGTCATAACCGACATCAAATGTTTTACATTTCAAAAGCATGCTTCACTAAGTAGAAGCAAATAAATAAGTGTACGTGACCCCAAAGGTCGTTACATAACATAGTTTCAAAAGTAAATAAGTTTGAATGCAAGATAAGTAGTCATGCGATAACAACTCTAAGCAGCGGGTTCTACAGCACGACTAGTACACAGCGTAAGCAACCTCAAGCACCTGAGAAATACATGCTTAAAAACAGCAACACAAAGGTTGGTGAGCTATAGTTTAAGTATAACAGTATGTAAGGTAGGCCACGAGATTTCAGTGCTACAAAGAGCGTTTCAAAACAGTATGATAAAGTATATGTTAACCGTGGGCACTTGGTAACTAACTTAACGTTTAAAATACCCCCTGAAAGTACACTTGGCGAGTGTGTATATTTACGAAGTATTAAACACTCGTTGACTGCTAGCGTGACTAGCCCGAGTGGGGATGTCAAACCCTATGGATCCATATCTAAGATTCGCGTTCACGGTTCAAAAACCAATGATTAAACGTTACCGAGCTAAAGGGAATGTTTATGCCGTTGTATAACCCACACATATATAAGTTTAAGTACTCGTGCCTAGTATGTAAAACATAAAATCCGCATGTATTCTCAGTTCCCAAAATAAGTTAAAGTAAAAAGGGAATGCTATAACTCACAATGATATGTAGCGGTAAAGTAGTAGTCGGGAAAGGTGTGCAAGTAAATGGTCCGAAGTCCTCAACCTAAGTCAAATAGTACTAAGTCAGTAAATCGTCTTAATAGGTTTAAAAGTATGTATTTAAGGTCTTAAGGGTCATCATCAATCATCATTAAACAAAAGGCGTAAAGTAGGTTTCGTTTATGAAAGTAGTTTAAAACAAAGTCTGACTCCAGTCAGTCACCACGTCCTCTACCCTTACTGAATTAAGGTGAGACCAGTGGCCATGGCTCCGTCTATGAGTCCCTTAAGTGTGGTAAAATTTACAGAAGCAAACTCGTCTTGGTTTGACCGTGGCGACGGTCTAAGTGCGAGTAGGTCAGAAATTTCTGCACAACATTAAAGGACATAGTAACGATCGGAGGGCCATAAATCCTAAACCGTAACTCGGATTAAGAAGAGTCCTATATGAAAAGTTATCTAATCAAAAAGTTCTATCTAAAAGTCAAGGTTAGAACAGCCCAGGTCTACTGGTCTATTCCAGAATCATCAGGTCAGTAGGTTTTGGACAGAACAGTGAGTTTAAAAGGGTTCCGGTGGTCTTGGTGCTTGATGTTCATCATGGTTCTCATCCTTGATGCATATAGCTTCAAGTGTACAACTCATTGATGTATCTACATCATCTTAAATAAGTCTTGGCCATCATAACCCATGTGCAAGTCTAAGACATGAAGCACAACTCACTTAAGAGTTGTATGAAGTTTGATGAACCAAAGTTGCATCAAAGTCTTGGATCTAACACATACATGGACTTTAAAGCTAATAACAAGTTACAAACTTGAAAGTAAACTAACTAATCAAGATCATAAGTAGTAGAACATAGTTCTTAGTTTGATCTTGAAGATCCAAGACTCAAAAGTCTAGATCCAAAGTTATATTTAAAGAAGACTTATTTGTGTGTTCTTGAACTTTCAAAGTTAACTTAATTTGTTCAAGAGATATGAGATCAAGACTAACTTGTAGTACTTGACCATATAAACTAACTACATGAAATTAAAGTGCATAAATTGAAGAATTAGACTTAAATAAACAAGAAAAGATTCATGGTTGTTCATACTTTTAAAGATTCAACCAAAGTTGATCTTTAAGTAAAGTAAACTTTAAGTTTACTTCCATGACTTACAAGTATGTCTTTAATCAACACAAGAACTTTATAATCTTTGAAACATTATATGTAGAACCTAAACTAGAGATTTTAGTTCTTGATTGTTCTTGTTAAAACAAGATAAAGGATGAATCAAACTAGAAAGTTAGATTCTTGAAACATGTAAGTAAATAACAACAAGTAATTAACTAATCAAAGACTAGTAACAATAAACAAAAGATGATGATGATTATGTTCATGTAGAAATCGGTTTTGTGGCAAGGAAAGAAGAGAAATATTGCTTAAGTTACTTACTAGTTTTAGAGAGAAAGGAGAGCAAATTGCAAGCAAGGTGAAGTGTGAGAAAATGAGAGAGTTATGTGAGTGAGTAAGTAAGCAAAATTGAAAAATAAAACACCCCTTATTGCCATCCCAACCTACGGCCAGCAGCATCCTCAAAGGGGGGAGGGTGTTGTTTGGTGGATACAAGCATGAAAAGTTCATAAAGGTGGTTAAAGGATGGCTATGCATGGGGATTAAGACATAACTAGATTCCTTTTGTAAATGACTAACTAGTTACACTTTAACTTGATACTTACAAGTTCTTGGTGGGCTAACTAAGTCCATTAAGAAGTAGGGTGGGCTTACATAAGTCCATTAACACTAACAAGGCCCAAGTTCAAGTAAAAGCCCAAGTATGAAAGTAATTAACAAGTTAATCCAATTAAAAGCCCAAGTAACTAACTAACAACTTTAGTTAATTAAAATGATTAATAAACTAATCATGAATGTAAATAATATCTAAAAATATTATTCGTGAAAGTTTCGGGTGTCACAAAGACGTTTCGGGCAATTAAAGTCAAGTTCGGGCAATCATGACAACATGTAAATGTAATGACATACATTCGTTTTATCACACGTATTAATAATAATAATTATTAATAAATAAATGTTGGAAATTCCAGGGTCGTTACATTACCCACCTGTTAAAGAAAATTTCGTCCCGAAATTTTAAGCTGAGGTAGATGGAGGAGTCGGGAAAAGGTGAGGATACTTCCGCATCATTTGATCCTCTCGCTCCCAAGTAAACTCAGGTCCTCGTTTGGCATTCCATCGTACTCGGACGATCGGAATCTTGTTGCGTTTCAAAGTTTTGATCTCACGATCCATAATTTCAACAGGTTCCTCCACAAAGTGGAGTTTGTCATCAATCGTAAGTTCCTCAAGTGGTATGATAAGTTCCGGTGCAGCAAGACACCTCTTCAAGTTCGACACGTGGAAGGTAGGATGAACTGAGCTCAATTGTGCTGGTAGATCCAAACGGTATGCAACGGGTCCAACACGTTCCAAGATTTCAAAAGGACCAATGTATCGTGGGTTTAACTTTCCACGTTTTCCAAAACGGATCACACCTTTCCAAGGTGAAACCTTCAACATTACACGATCACCAACGTTGTATTCAAAGTCTTTACGTTTAAGATCAGCATAACTCTTTTGGCGATCACGGGCAGTCTTAAGTCTAGCTTGAATTTGAGCAATCTTCTCCGTGGTTTCGTGGACTACCTCGGGTCCGGTGATTTGCTTTTCGCCTACTTCGGCCCAATAAATAGGAGATCGGCACTTACGGCCATACAACGCTTCGAAAGGTGCAGCATTAATGCTAGAGTGATAACTGTTGTTGTACAAGAATTCGGCGAGTGGCAAATGCCTTTCCCAGGCCTTTTCGAAATCAATGACACATGCACGCAGCATGTCTTCCAAGGTCTGAATCGTTCGCTCACTTTGCCCATCAGACTGAGGATGATAAGTAGTACTCATGTCGAGACGAGTTCCCATGGCTTCTTGCAAAGAACGCCAAAATCTAGAAGCAAAACGGGGATCGCGATCGGAGATGATCGATAAAGGTACACCATGACGAGATACAACCTCTTTGATGTACAACTGAGCAAGTCTTTCCATTGTATCAGTTTCCTTCATCGCCAGGAAGTGTGCAGATTTGGTAAGGCGGTCAACAATAACCCAAATAGTATCGTATCCGCCCACCGTCTTCGGCAGCTTAGTAATGAAATCCATTGTGATCCTTTCCCACTTCCATTGTGGGATTTCCGGCTATTGAAGTAACCCAGAAGGCCTCTGATGTTCGGCCTTAACTTTCGAACAAGTCAAACACTTCCCAACATAAGTTGCAACGTCCTTCTTAAGATTCGGCCACCAATACTGTTCTTTAAGGTCATGGTACATTTTACCCGCTCCAAGATGAATCGAATATCTCGACTTGTGTGCTTCATCAAGTATCAGGTTCCGTAGATCTCCATAAAGAGGTACCCAAATTCTTCCGGCATAACATCGGAGTCCAGACTCCCTAACCTCGAATCGAGAGACAAGTATGTTCAAATGTTCGTGAGATATGTTCTCCTCCTTGAGAGCCTCAACTTGGGCTACTCTGATCTGGTTGTTGAGGTTCGAGTGAATGGTGATGTTCAAAGCCCTAACACGAAGAGGTGTCGTCCTCTCCTTTCGGCTTAAAGCGTCAGCTACAACATTGGCCTTGCCCGGGTGATAACGGAGTTCACAATCGTAGTCGTTGAGCGTCTCGATCCATCGACGCTGTCTCATATTCAGTTGCTTCTGATCGAAGATGTGCTGGAGACTCTTGTGATCGGTGAAGATAGTGCTCTTAGTTCCATACAAATAATGTCTCCACAATTTAAGTGCAAAGACAACGGCTCCAAGCTCAAGATCATGTGTAGTGTAGTTCCGCTCATGAATCTTCAATTGTCGGGAGGCATAGGCAATAACCTTTTATCGTTGCATCAGTACACAACCAAAACCATTCTTCGATGCATCACAATAAACAACGAAATCGTCACTGCCTTCGGGAAGCGATAGAATAGGTGCGGAGGTTAACTTCTTCTTCAAAGTTTGGAATGCTGATTCGTGTGCGGGTTCCCACATGAACTTCTTCCCTTTGTGAGTCAGCGCGGTCAAAGGATGCGCAATCAGAGAAAATCCTTCGATAAACCTTCGATAATAACCGGCGAGACCTAGGAATTGGCGAATATGCGTCGGAGTAGTGGGGGTCTCCCACTTGCTGATGGCTTCAATCTTGGCGGGATCAACTTTGATACCCTGGTCGCTTACAACATGACCCAAAAATTGTACTTCCTTCAACCAAAATTCACACTTGGAGAATTTGGCGTAAAGTTGCTCTTGTCTTAAGAGTTCAAGCACTAATCGGAGGTGTTGCTCATGTTCTTCTTCGCTCTTAGAGTAGATGACGATATCATCTATGAAGACAATAACAAACTTGTCCAAGTAAGGCTTGCAGACACGATTCATGAGGTCCATGAACACGGCAGGTGCATTTGTCAAACCGAATGGCATCACGAGAAACTCATAATGACCATAACGGGTCCTGAATGCAGTTTTCATCACGTCACTTTCCTTCACCCTCAACTGGTGATAACCGGATCGCAAATCGATCTTTGAGTAGACACTCGATCCTTGTAGTTGGTCAAAAAGATCGTCAATTCGTGGAAGAGGATACCGATTCTTGATTGTCAATTTGTTGAGCTCACGGTAGTCGATACACATACGGAAGGATCCATCCTTCTTCTTCACAAACAACACAGGTGCGCCCCAAGGCGAGAAACTTGGTTGGATAAATCCTCGATCAAGCAGTTCTTGTAGTTGGCTTTGTAATTCTTGCATCTCGGAAGGTGCGAGTCTATAAGGTGCGCGAGCTACAGGTGCAGCTCCTGGCACTAAATCAATCTGAAATTCTACGGCTCTCGGCGGTGGTAATCCAGGCAATTACACTGGGAAGACATCGGAAAATTCGTTCACAATTCGAACGTCGTTCACGCTCTTCACCTCAGTTTCTACCGCTTTCACATGTGCTAGGACAGCAAAGCGTCCCTTCTTCATAATCTTTTGCGCTTTCACGCAACTAATGAGGTTCAACTTCGAGGTACATCTCTCTCCATAGATAACCAGTGGTTCGCCATCTCCTTGTGGTATGCGAAGTGCTTTATCTCCACAGATAACATCGGCCTTTATCTTGCTCAACCAATCCATACCGACGATCACGTCAAAACTTCCCAGTTTGATAGGTATTAAATCAATTTCGAAATCTGCACCAGCTATGTTGATAATAGCTCCACGACTAATATGGTCAACCTTTTCAAGTTTTCCATTGGCGACCTCGACAAGCATACTCTCTTTTAACGGGACTAATGACAAATTAATCTTATCGCAAAAATGTCTACATACATAACTTCTATCCGCACCAGTATCAAACAAGATAGAAGCTAAAAGATTGTTGATTGTGAATATACCTATCACCAAGTCGGGGTTATCGCGTGCATCCCTTGCATTAACATTAAAAGCTCTAGCACGCGCTGGTCTGCCATCCTTTCGTTTGTTCGGGCACTCGTTTCTGAAATGGCCCGTCTGCCCGCATTCGTAACACTTTTTTGGCCCGTTGGTGTTCGGCCTCCCTGTCATCGTGGTAGTCTTGCAGTCTCTACCAATGTGCCCGCTCTTCTTGCACTTCTCACAAACAGCATTACAATACCCGGTGTGGTGCTTGTAGCACCTCTTGCATTGTGGTAGCGTGCCCTTGTAGTTCGGGTTGGAGTTGTTGTTGTTGGGGTTGGGGTTGTTGTTGTTTTTCCTGAACCCTTCATGTCGCTTCGCCGGGTTTTGATCATAGTTTCTACCCCTGTTGTTGTTATTGTTGTTGTGGTTGTTGTGGTTGTTATCCCATTTCCTCTTTTCGCTACTACCAGCTTCAAACTTAGCCTTCTCCGGCTCATCAATAAGGATCTGATTCATGAGAGTATGCGCCATGCGCATTGCTTCGGGAACATTCGGTGGTTTGGATGAGGTGACATTTCCTTTGATGGAATTAGGGAGTCCCGAGAAGTATTTCTCCATGCGCTTGAATTCGGGGGTGACCATGGTCGGACACATAAGAGCCAATTCCAAAAACCTACGATTGTAACTGTTAAGGTCGTTCCCTACGGCCTTCAACTGCATGAATTCAATTTCCATCTTCTGAATTTTGGTTCTTGGACAATACTCATCAATCATAGCCGCCTTGAATTCCTCCCATGGCGTAGCATACGCCTCATCGATACCTTTCACTGGAGCTAACGTGTTCCACCACGTTAACGTGCCGTCTGATAGCGTGCAAGATGCAAACTTGGTCTTATTGTCCTCCGAACAGTTGCTAACTCGGAATACTGATTCAAGTTTTTCGAACCATCTGGTGAGACCAACTGGTCCCTCGGTGCCGCTGAAGTTATGCGGTTTGCAGCTCTGGAATTCCTTGTATGTACACCCATTTCGAATGGGTGGAATAACCGGTGGTGGTGGCGGTGGAGCTTCGAGATTTCTTTCTGCTAGGGCTGCAGTAACCCGTTCGTTGATCATGTCCTCAATCTGGGTGGCGGTAGGTGTGGATCTTCCGTTAGCCATGATATTCTAAACAAAAATTTTGACCCAAGTCAAAATCCAGCATTCGATATGTAGTAATATAGTACATAGTAACCAACATGGAATCAAAACATCACATGTTATTAAATAATGCATCTAGGTACAAATACCACATAATCATCGTATAGCAATGTAAATAGAACATCGTGCAAGAATTAAATAACGCAAAGTTCCATTCATTAATAATAATAAGTTTCATACATCGGAATAAGTTCGTACAATACATATGAAATACATGAAACTATAACTAGATTACATCATGAAATCTAAATACAAGGTCCTACGGTGAAGGCGGGTGAACTGCTCCTCGAGCCAACTGCTCCTCGAGCTCAGTGACTCGAGCTCGGAGAGTCTCAATCTCCCTCATCAGTTCCTCGTTAGAGGGAGCTGGTGGGGCAGGCGGTGCAGGTGGGGCGGGTGGTGCGGGTGGTGCCGGTGGTGCTGATGTAGATGGTCCGGCTCCGAATGTAGACGGTACGTCTCTAGATGTAAGCGGTCCGTATCTAAATCTAGGTGGTACAGTTCCAGGAATAGTCAATACATAACGGGGAACCTTACGTATCTGTGGGTCGGTAGGGTATGGCACAACTCGTTTACGAGCAGTAACCCTACGACGATGGCCAAAAGCGTCAGTAAAAGCACGACTTCCATTCACCCCTGGAATGACGGTGCCGTCGGAACGGTACCGCTTCTTCGGCGGGGTGGAGGGTGCCTGAATAGGTCTATCAGTAGGATCCTCATCATCGCTGGAGTCATCTGATGATGAAGAATTGGCGGATGATGAGTCATCCGAATCGTGTGGTGGTGACACTGGTGGCTGAGCTGGTAATCCAAAGCGTCCGAAGGCGGCCAACATCTGTCGGTGTCTGCCTGGCGGAATCACGACTAAACGTCCGTCGGGAGTGCGTCGGCAAGGTGTGCGCATGTGGTTACGAAACGGCCCTTCCCCGAACTCCACGGGGATCTCAATACCACCAATGCAGGGCTGTGACCTCGAGGGTCCGGGAGCAGACACTGGGGCAGGTGCACTAGTACCAGCTCCGGAAGTAGAAGCGCTGGGATCACTAGTGGGTGTCGGGGCCGGTGTATCGGCAGTAGCAGCAGCAGGTGTAGCAGTAGGTAGGGCGACGGGGTCTGAGTCTGTACTGCCCGAAATGCCAGCAGGTGAAACATCCGACATCTAAACAAGGAAAAATAAATTTTCCATGTCAGTATGTCATAAAGCAAGCAAATAATAGGCCAACAGTTTAAATCACGTATAACGGTAATTAGCATGGCAATAACAGTAATTCGTATGAAAGTAGCATGCAATCGAAAGCAAGTAGCATCATGCAGTAGTGAATTCATGTAGTAGCATACGGCATATAGTGGAAAAAGTAAGCAGTAGCATGCAGTAGATTTAGCGGAAACAAGTAAACTAGCAAGTTGTAGATTAGTCCTATTAGTGAATCCTACTCGGGTCGGTCTTAGACTCACTAATGCAACCTAATTCCCTACAACCAATGCTCTGATACCAAATGTGACACCCCGTACTAAATCATCATGTACGGACCATCAACAACAGGATCATTACAAGGTTAAGTACTATATGCTGTAATTAAAGAAGTTGCATTCACGATAAAAAGGTGATGTCATAACCGACATCAAATGTTTTACATTTCAAAAGCATGCTTCACTAAGTAGAAGCAAATAAATAAGTGTACGTGACCCCAAAGGTCGTTACATAACATAGTTTTAAAAGTAAATAAGTTTGAATGCAAGATAAGTAGTCATGCGATAACAACTCTAAGCAGCGGGTTCTACAGCACGACTAGTACACAGCGGAAGCAACCTCAAGCACCTGAGAAATACATGCTTAAAAACATCAACACAAAGTTTGGTGAGCTATAGTTTAAGTATAACAGTATGTAAGGTAGGCCACGAGATTTCAGTGCTACAAAGAGCGTTTCAAAACAGTATGATAAAGTATATGTTAACCGTGGGCACTTGGTAACTAACTTAACGTTTAAAATACCCCCTGAAAGTACACTTGGCGAGTGTGTATGTTTACGAAGTATTAAACACTCGTTGACTGCTAGCGTGACTAGCCCGAGTGGGGATGTCAAACCCTATGGATCCATATCTAAGATTCGCGTTCACGGTTCAAAAACCAATGATTAAACGTTACCGAGCTAAAGGGAATGCTTATGCCGTTGTATAACCCACACATATATAAGTTTAAGTACTCGTGCCTAGTATGTAAAACATAAAATCCGCATGTATTCTCAGTTCCCAAAATAAGTTAAAGTAAAAAGGGAATGCTATAACTCACAATGATATGTAGCGGTAAAGTAGTAGTCGGGAAAGGTGTGCAAGTAAATGGTCCGAAGTCCTCAACCTAAGTCAAATAGTACTAAGTCAGTAAATCATCTTAATAGGTTTAAAAGTATGTATTTAAGGTCTTAAGGGTCATCATCAATCATCATTAAACAAAAGGCGTAAAGTAGGTTTCGTTTATGAAAGTAGTTTAAAACAAAGTCTGATTCCAGTCAGTCACCACGGCCTCTACTCTTACTGAATTAAGGTGAGACCAGTGGCCATGGCTCCGTCTATGAGTCCCTTAAGTGTGGTAAAATTTACAGAAGCAAACTCGTCTTGGTTTGACCGTGGCGACGGTCTAAGTGCGAGTAGGTCAGAAATTTCTGCACAACGTTAAAGGACATAGTAACGATCGGAGGGCCATAAATCCTAAACCGTAACTCGGATTAAGACGAGTCCTATATGAAAAGTTATATACTCAAAAAGTTCTATCTAAAAATCAAAGTTAGAACAGCCCAGGTGAAATGTCCCGTTCTTATTGATTAAAAACGTTCCATATTAATTGATTTCGTTGCGAGGTTTTGACCTCTATATGAGACGTTTTTCAAAGACTGCATTCATTTTTAAACAAACCATAACCTTTATTTCATCAATAAAGGTTAAAAAAGCTTTACGTAGATTATCAAATAATGATAATCTAAAATATCCTGTTTACACACGACCATTACATAATGGTTTACAATACAAATATGTTACAACAAAATAAGTTTCTTGAATGCAGTTTTTACACAATATCATACAAGCATGGACTCCAAATCTTGTCCTTATTTAAGTATGCGACAGCGGAAGCTCTTAATAATCACCTGAGAATAAACATGCTTAAAACGTCAACAAAAATGTTGGTGAGTTATAGGTTTAACCTATATATATCAAATCGTAACAATAGACCACAAGATTTCATATTTCAATACACATCCCCTACATAGAGATAAAAATCATTCATATGGTGAACACCTGGTAACCGACAATAACAAGATGCATATATAAGAATATCCCCATCATTCCGGGACACCCTTCGGATATGATATAAATTTCGAAGTACTAAAGCATCCGGTACTTTGGATGGGGTTTGTTAGGCCCAATAGATCTATCTTTAGGATTCGCGTCAATTAGGGTGTCTGTTCCCTAATTCTTAGATTACCAGACTTAATAAAAAGGGGCATATTCGATTTCGATAATTCAACCATAGAATGTAGTTTCACGTACTTGTGTCTATTTTGTAAATCATTTATAAAACCTGCATGTATTCTCATCCCAAAAATATTAGATTTTAAAAGTGGGACTATAACTCACTTTCACAGATTTTTACTTCGTCGGGAAGTAAGACTTGGCCACTGGTTGATTCACGAACCTATAACAATATATACATATATATCAAAGTATGTTCAAGATATATTTAAATATATTTACAACACTTTTAATATATTTTGATGTTTTAAGTTTATTAAGTCAGCTGTCCTCGTTAGTAACCTACAACTAGTTGTCCACAGTTAGATGTACAGAAATAAATCGATAAATATTATCTTGAATCAATCCACGACCCAGTGTATACGTATCTCAGTATTGATCACAACTCAAACTATATATATTTTGGAATCAACCTCAACCCTGTATAGCTAACTCCAACATTCACATATAGAGTGTCTATGGTTGTTCCGAAATATATATAGATGTGTCGACATGATAGGTCGAAACATTGTATACGTGTCTATGGTATCTCAAGATTACATAATATACAATACAAGTTGATTAAGTTATGGTTGGAATAGATTTGTTACCAATTTTCGCGTAGCTAAAATGAGAAAAATTATCCAATCTTGTTTTACCCATAACTTCTTCATTTTAAATCTGTTTTGAGTGAATCAAATTGCTATGGTTTCATATTGAACTCTATTTTATGAATCTAAACAAAAAAATTATAGGTTTCTAGTCGGAAAAATAAGTTACAAGTCGTTTTTGTAAAGGTAGTCATTTCAGTCGAAAGAACGACGTCTAGATGACCATTTTAGAAAACATACTTCCACTTTGAGTTTAACCATAATTTTTGGATATAGTTTCATGTTCATAATAAAAATCATTTTCTCAGAATAACAACTTTTAAATCAAAGTTTATCATAGTTTTTAATTAACTAACCCAAAACAGCCCGCGGTGTTACTACGACGGCGTAAATCCGGTTTTACGGTGTTTTTCGTGTTTCCAGGTTTTAAATCATTAAGTTAGCATATCATATAGATATAGAACATGTGTTTAGTTGATTTTAAAAGTCAAGTTAGAAGGATTAACTTTTGTTTGCGAACAAGTTTAGAATTAACTAAACTATGTTCTAGTGATTACAAGTTTAAACCTTCGAATAAGATAGCTTTATATGTATGAATCGAATGATGTTATGAACATCATTACTACCTTAAGTTCCTTGGATGAACCTACTGGAAAAGAGAAAAATGGATCTAGCTTCAATGGATCCTTGGATGGCTCAAAGTTCTTGAAGCAAAATCATGACACGAAAACAAGTTCAAGTAAGATCATCACTTGAAATAAGATTGTTATAGTTATAGAAATTGAACCAAAGTTTGAATATGATTATTACCTTGTATTAGAATGATAACCTACTGTAAGAAACAAAGATTTCTTGAGGTTGGATGATCACCTTACAAGATTGGAAGTGAGCTAGCAAACTTGAAAGTATTCTTGATTTTATGAAACTAGAACTTTTGGAATTTATGAAGAACACTTAGAACTTGAAGATAGAACTTGAGAGAGTTCAATTAGATGAAGAAAATTGAAGAATGAAAGTGTTTGTAGGTGTTTTTGGTCGTTGGTGTATGGATTAGATATAAAGGATATGTAATTTTGTTTTCATGTAAATAAGTCATGAATGATTACTCATATTTTTGTAATCTTATGAGATATTTCATGCTAGTTGCCAAATGATGGTTCCCACATGTGTTAGGTGACTCACATGGGCTGCTAAGAGCTGATCATTGGAGTGTATATACCAATAGTACATACATCTAAAAGCTGTGTATTGTACGAGTACGAATACGGGTGCATACGAGTAGAATTGTTGATGAAACTGAACGAGAATGTAATTGTAAGCATTTTTGTTAAGTAGAAGTATTTTGATAAGTGTATTGAAGTCTTTCAAAAGTGTATAAATACATATTAAAACACTACATGTATATAAATTTTAACTGAGTCGTTAAGTCATCGTTAGTCGTTACATGTAAGTGTTGTTTTGAAACCTTTAGGTTAACGATCTTGTTAAATGTTGTTAACCCAATGTTTATAATATCAAAAGAGATTTTAAATTATTATATTATCATGATATTATGATGTACGAATATCTCTTAATATGATATATATACATTAAATGTCGTTACAACGATAAACGTTACATATATGTCTCGTTTCAAAATCATTAAGTTAGTAGTCTTGTTTTTACATATGTAGTTCATTGTTAATATAATTAATGATATGTTTACTTATCATAATATCATGTTAACTATATATATAACCATATATATGTCATCATGTCGTTTTTACAAGTTTTAACGTTCGTGAATCACCGGTCAACTTGGGTGGTCAATTGTCTATATGAAACCTATTTCAATTAATCAAGTCTTAACAAGTTTGATTGCTTAACATGTTGGAAACATTTAATCATGTAAACATCAATCTCAATTAATATATATAAACATGGAAAAGTTCGGGTCACTACAGTACCTACCCGTTAAATAAATTTCGTCCCGAAATTTTAAGCTGTTGAAGGTGTTGACGAATCTTCTGGAAATAGATGCGGGTATTTCTTCTTCATCTGATCTTCACGCTCCCAGGTGAACTCGGGTCCTCTACGAGCATTCCATCGAACCTTAACAATTGGTATCTTGTTTTGCTTAAGTCTTTTAACCTCACGATCCATTATTTCAACGGGTTCTTCGATGAATTGGAGTTTTTCGTTGATTTGGATTTCATCTAACGGAATAGTGAGATCTTCTTTAGCAAAACATTTCTTCAAATTCGAGACGTGGAAAGTGTTATGTACAGCCGCGAGTTGTTGAGGTAACTCAAGTCGGTAAGCTACTGGTCCGACACGATCAATAATCTTGAATGGTCCAATATACCTTGGATTTAATTTCCCTCGTTTACCAAATCGAACAACGCCTTTCCAAGGTGCAACTTTAAGCATGACCATCTCTCCAATTTCAAATTCTATGTCTTTTCTTTTAATGTCAGCGTAGCTCTTTTGTCGACTTTGGGCGGTTTTCAACCGTTGTTGAATTTGGATGATCTTCTCGGTAGTTTCTTGTATAATCTCCGGACCCGTAATCTGTCTATCCCCCACCTCACTCCAACAAATCGGAGACCTGCACTTTCTACCATAAAGTGCTTCAAACGGCGCCATCTCAATGCTTGAATGGTAGCTGTTGTTGTAGGAAAATTCTGCTAACGGTAGATGTCGATCCCAACTGTTTCCGAAATCAATAACACATGCTCGTAGCATGTCTTCAAGCGTTTGTATCGTCCTTTCGCTCTGCCCATCAGTTTGTGGATGATAGGCAGTACTCATGTCTAGACGAGTTCCTAATGCTTGCTGTAATGTCTGCCAGAATCTTGAAATAAATCTGCCATCCCTATCAGAGATAATAGAGATTGGTATTCCATGTCTAGAGACGACTTCCTTCAAATACAGTCGTGCTAACTTCTCCATCTTGTCATCTTCTCTTATTGGTAGGAAGTGTGCTGATTTGGTGAGACGATCAACTATTACCCAAATAGTATCAAAACCACTTGCAGTCCTTGGCAATTTAGTGATGAAATCCATGGTAATGTTTTCCCATTTCCATTCCGGGATTTCGGGTTGTTGAAGTAGACCTGATGGTTTCTGATGCTCAGCTTTGACCTTAGAACACGTCAAACATTCTCCTACGTATTTAGCAACATCGGCTTTCATACCCGGCCACCAAAAATGTTTCTTGAGATCCTTGTACATCTTCCCCGTTCCAGGATGTATTGAGTATCTGGTTTTATGAGCTTCTCTAAGTACCATTTCTCTCATATCTCCAAATTTTGGTACCCAAATCCTTTCAGCCCTATACCGGGTTCCGTCTTCCCGAATATTAAGATGCTTCTCCGATCCTTTGGGTATTTCATCCTTTAAATTTCCCTCTTTTAAAACTCCTTGTTGCGCCTCCTTTATTTGAGTAGTAAGGTTATTATGAATCATTATATTCATAGATTTTACTCGAATGGGTTCTCTGTCCTTTCTGCTCAAGGCATCGGCTACCACATTTGCCTTCCCCGGGTGGTAACGAATCTCAAAGTCGTAATCATTCAATAATTCAATCCACCTACGCTGCCTCATATTCAGTTGTTTCTGATTAAATATGTGTTGAAGACTTTTGTGGTCGGTATATATAATACTTTTGACCCCATATAAGTAGTGCCTCCAAGTCTTTAATGCAAAAACAACCGCGCCTAATTCCAAATCATGCGTCGTATAATTTTGTTCGTGAATCTTCAATTGTCTAGACGCATAAGCAATCACCTTCGTTCGTTGCATTAATACACAACCGAGACCTTGCTTTGATGCATCACAATAAATCACAAAATCATCATTCCCTTCAGGCAATGACAATATAGGTGCCGTAGTTAGCTTTTTCTTCAATAACTGAAACGCTTTCTCTTGTTCATCATTCCATTCAAATTTCTTCCCTTTATGCGTTAATGCAGTCAAGGGTTTTGCTATTCTGGAAAAGTCTTGGATGAACCTTCTGTAGTAACCAGCTAGTCCTAAAAACTGGCGTATGTGTTTCGGAGTTTTCGGGGTTTCCCACTTTTCAACAGTTTCTATCTTTGCCGGATCCACCTTAATACCTTCTTTGTTCACTATGTGACCGAGGAATTGAACTTCTTCCAACCAAAATGCACACTTTGAAAACTTAGCGTACAATTCTTCCTTCCTCAATACTTCTAACACCTTTCTCAAATGTTCACCGTGTTCTCCGTCATTCTTTGAGTAAATAAGTATGTCATCAATGAAAACAATGACAAACTTGTCAAGGTATGGTCCACACACTCGGTTCATAAGGTCCATGAACACAGCTGGTGCATTAGTTAAACCAAACGGCATGACCATAAACTCGTAATGACCGTAACGTGTTCTGAAAGCAGTCTTTGGAATATCATCTTCTTTCACCCGCATTTGATGATACCCGGAACGTAAGTCAATCTTTGAATAAACAGACGAGCCTTGTAGTTGATCAAATAAGTCGTCGATTCTCGGTAGTGGGTAGCGGTTCTTGATGGTAAGTTTGTTCAACTCTCGGTAGTCGATACACAACCTGAATGTACCATCTTTCTTCTTGACAAACAAAACAGGAGCTCCCCACGGTGATGTGCTTGGTCGAATGAAACCACGCTCTAAAAGTTCTTGTAATTGGCTTTGCAGTTCTTTCATCTCGCTGGGTGCGAGTCTGTAAGGAGCACGAGCTATTGGTGCAGCTCCTGGTACAAGATCTATTTGAAATTCAACGGATCGATGTGGGGGTAATCCCGGTAATTCTTTCGGAAATACATCGGGAAATTCTTTTGCAATGGGAACATCATTGATGCTCTTTTCTTCAGTTTGTACTTTCTCGACGTGTGCTAGAACAGCATAGCAACCTTTTCTTATTAGTTTTTGTGCCTTCAAATTACTAATAAGATGTAGCTTCGTGTTGCCTTTTTCTCCGTACACCATTAAGGGTTTTCCTTTTTCTCGTATAATGCGAATTGCATTTTTGTAACAAACGATCTCCGCTTTCACTTCTTTCAACCAGTCCATACCGATTATCACATCAAAACTCCCTAACTCTACTGGTATCAAATCAATCTTAAATGTTTCGCTAACCAGTTTAATTTCTCGATTCCGACATATATTATCTGCTGAAATTAATTTACCATTTGCTAATTCGAGTAAAAATTTACTATCCAAAGGCGTCAATGGACAACTTAATTTAGCACAAAAATCTCTACTCATATAGCTTCTATCCGCACCCGAATCAAATAAAACGTAAGCAGATTTATTGTCAATAAGAAACGTACCCGTAACAAGCTCCGGGTCTTCCTGTGCCTCTACCGCATTAATATTGAAAACTCTTCCACGGCCTTGTCCATTCGTGTTCTCCTGGTTCGGGCAATTTCTAATAATGTGGCCTGGTTTTCCACATTTATAACAAACTACATTGGCATAACTTGCTCCGACACTACTTGCTCCGCCATTACTCGTTCCGACACCATTTGTTCCTTTCGTTCTATTAACCCCTGGTCCGTAGACCTCACACTTCGCCGCGCTATGACCATTTCTTTTACACTTGTTGCAAAATTTGGTGCAGAACCCCGAGTGATTCTTTTCACACCTTTGGCATAGTTGCTTCTGATTGTTGTTGTTGTTGCGGTTATTATTGTTGTTGGGATGATTGTTGTAGTTGCTGTTGTTGTTGTTGTTGTTGTTGTTGGGCCGTTTGTTGTAGTTGCGATTGATGTTGCGATTGTTGGGATAATTGTTGCGATTATTGTTGTAATTGCTGTTGTTGTTGTATTGGTGATTCTTATCACCGTTTTCCTCCCACTTTCTTTTGACTTGCTTCACATTGGCCTCTTCAGCAGTCTGTTCTTTAATTCTTTCTTCAATCTGGTTCACTAGTTTGTGAGCCATTCTACATGCCTGTTGTATGGAGGCGGGCTCGTGTGAACTTATATCTTCTTGGATTCTTTCCGGTAAACCTTTCACAAACGCGTCGATCTTCTCTTCCTCATCTTCGAATGCTCCCGGACACAATAGGCACAATTCTGTGAATCGTCTTTCGTACGTGGTAATATCAAATCCTTGGGTTCGTAACCCTCTAAGTTCTGTCTTGAGCTTATTGACCTCGGTTCTGGGACGGTACTTCTCGTTCATCAAGTGCTTGAATGCTGACCACGGTAGTGCGTACGCATCATCTTGTCCCACTTGCTCTAGATAGGTATTCCACCATGTTAACGCAGAACCTGTGAAAGTATGCGTAGCGTACTTCACTTTGTCCTCTTCAGTACACTTACTTATGGCAAACACCGATTCAACCTTCTCGGTCCACCGTTTCAATCCGATCGGTCCTTCGGTTCCATCAAATTCCAAAGGTTTGCAGGCAGTGAATTCTTTGTAGGTGCATCCTACACGATTTCCTGTACTGCTAGATCCAAGGTTATTGTTGGTATGTAGCGCAGCCTGTACTGCGGCTATGTTTGAAGCTAGAAAAGTACGGAATTCCTCTTCATTCATATTCACGGTGTGTCGAGTAGTCGGTGCCATTTCCTTCAAAATAGTTAAATGGAACAAGTTAATCATACAGAATATTAAGAGTAGTTAATAGTATTTCGTAGCATAATATGAACTCATTTATAAAAGCTTTTTCTTCATATTAGCGTTTTATAAGTTTAAATTCGGGTAGTACCTACCCGTTAAGTTCATACTTAGTAGCTAATATACAATTCAACTACTACAATTCTATATGAAAAACTGATTGTAATAATATTTCGCGTTCAAACTTTTATACAATATTTTACAAACTTACAATACCGCTTATTTTACATAAAGCATGAAATATAGCACACAATAACTTTGATACAAGATAGTTGTGAAGACAATTCTAGCTAGTACACAAGTCGTTCGGCAAAGGCAATAAAGACACGTAATTCATACGTCCAGAAACAAGTCATGCATTCTGGTTTTACTAGGACTACTTCCCATCCTTGGTCTTGTGCAACATAACCGTTATGGCCATTGATAAGACAGCGTGTTGTAATGTCATCAAAGGGACGAGGGTTACGTAATGTCCAACAGTCCCGTAATAATCTAAAAACCTCATTTCTTACCCCAATTACCGACTCCGTCACTTGTGGAAACGTTTTGTTTAATAGTTGTAGCCCGATGTTCTTGTTCTCACTTTGGTGAGAAGCGAACATTACTAATCCGTAAGCATAACATGCTTCTTTATGTTGCATGTTAGCCGCTTTTTCTAAATCACGAAGTCCAATATTCGGATATATTGAGTCAAAATAATTTCTTAACCCGTTGCGTAAAATAGCATTTGGGTTCCCCGCAATATATGCGTCAAAGTAAACACATCGTAACTTATGGGTTTCCCAATGTGATATCCCCCATCTTTCAAACGAAAGTCTCTTATAAACCAAGACATTCTTGGAACGTTCTTCGAATGTCTTACAAACTGATCTCGCCTTAAATAGTTGTGCCGAAGAATTCTGGCCGACTCTAGACAAGATTTCATCAATCATGTCTCCGGGTAGGTCTCTTAAAATATTGGGTTGTCTATCCATTTTGTGTTTTTAAACTGTAAAATAGACAAGAGTTAGATTCATAAAAAAAAAATACTTATTAATACAAGCAATTTTTACATATATCATAAAGCATAAGAACACTATATTCCATATATTACACCACACGAATACAACTATCTTATTCCGACTCGCTCGTTTCTTCTTCTTCGGTTTTGGTTCGTTTTGCCAAGTTTCTAGGGATATATGATGTTCCCCTAATACGAGCCGTCGTTGTCCACATTGGTTTAGAAAAACCTGGTGGTTTAGAGGTTCCCGGGTCATTGTTACAACTTAAGGACTTCGGGGGTTGACGATACATATAAAGTTCATCGGGGTTGGAATTAGATTTCTCTATTTTTATGCCCTTTCCCTTATTATTTTCTTTTGCCTTTTTAAATTCAGTTGGGGTAATTTCTATAACATCATCGGAATTCTCGTCGGAATCCGATTCATCGGAGAATTGGTAATCCTCCCAATATTTTGCTTCCTTGGCGGAAACACCATTGACCATAATTAACTTTGGTCGGTTGGTTGAGGATTTTCTTTTACTTAACCGTTTTATTATTTCCCCCACCGGTTCTATTTCTTCATCCGGTTCCGATTCTTCTTCCGGTTCCGATTCTTCTTCCGGTTCCGACTCTTCTTCCGGTTCCTCTTCGGGAACTTGTGAATCAGTCCACAAATCATTCCAATTTACATTTGACTCTTCATTATTATTAGGTGAGTCAATGGGACTTGTTCTAGAGGTAGACATCTATCACATAATATCAAACACGTTAAGAGATTAATATATCACATAATATTCATATGTTAAAAATATATAGTTTCCAACAAAAATGTTAAGCAATCATTTTTAAAGAAAACACGGTCGAAGTCCAGACTCACTAATGCATCCTAACAAACTCGATAAGACACACTAATGCAAATTTTCTGGTTCTCTAAGACCAACGCTCGGATACCAACTGAAATGTCCCGTTCTTATTGATTAAAAACGTTCCATATTAATTGATTTCGTTGCGAGGTTTTGACCTCTATATGAGACGTTTTTCAAAGACTGCATTCATTTTTAAACAAACCATAACCTTTATTTCATCAATAAAGGTTAAAAAAGCTTTACGTAGATTATCAAATAATGATAATCTAAAATATCCTGTTTACACACGACCATTACATAATGGTTTACAATACAAATATGTTACAACAAAATAAGTTTCTTGAATGCAGTTTTTACACAATATCATACAAGCATGGACTCCAAATCTTGTCCTTATTTAAGTATGCGACAGCGGAAGCTCTTAATAATCACCTGAGAATAAACATGCTTAAAACGTCAACAAAAATGTTGGTGAGTTATAGGTTTAACCTATATATATCAAATCGTAACAATAGACCACAAGATTTCATATTTCAATACACATCCCCTACATAGAGATAAAAATCATTCATATGGTGAACACCTGGTAACCGACAATAACAAGATGCATATATAAGAATATCCCCATCATTCCGGGACACCCTTCGGATATGATATAAATTTCGAAGTACTAAAGCATCCGGTACTTTGGATGGGGTTTGTTAGGCCCAATAGATCTATCTTTAGGATTCGCGTCAATTAGGGTGTCTGTTCCCTAATTCTTAGATTACCAGACTTAATAAAAAGGGGCATATTCGATTTCGATAATTCAACCATAGAATGTAGTTTCACGTACTTGTGTCTATTTTGTAAATCATTTATAAAACCTGCATGTATTCTCATCCCAAAAATATTAGATTTTAAAAGTGGGACTATAACTCACTTTCACAGATTTTTACTTCGTCGGGAAGTAAGACTTGGCCACTGGTTGATTCACGAACCTATAACAATATATACATATATATCAAAGTATGTTCAAGATATATTTAAATATATTTACAACACTTTTAATATATTTTGATGTTTTAAGTTTATTAAGTCAGCTGTCCTCGTTAGTAACCTACAACTAGTTGTCCACAGTTAGATGTACAGAAATAAATCGATAAATATTATCTTGAATCAATCCACGACCCAGTGTATACGTATCTCAGTATTGATCACAACTCAAACTATATATATTTTGGAATCAACCTCAACCCTGTATAGCTAACTCCAACATTCACATATAGAGTGTCTATGGTTGTTCCGAAATATATATAGATGTGTCGACATGATAGGTCGAAACATTGTATACGTGTCTATGGTATCTCAAGATTACATAATATACAATACAAGTTGATTAAGTTATGGTTGGAATAGATTTGTTACCAATTTTCGCGTAGCTAAAATGAGAAAAATTATCCAATCTTGTTTTACCCATAACTTCTTCATTTTAAATCTGTTTTGAGTGAATCAAATTGCTATGGTTTCATATTGAACTCTATTTTATGAATCTAAACAAAAAAATTATAGGTTTCTAGTCGGAAAAATAAGTTACAAGTCGTTTTTGTAAAGGTAGTCATTTCAGTCGAAAGAACGACGTCTAGATGACCATTTTAGAAAACATACTTCCACTTTGAGTTTAACCATAATTTTTGGATATAGTTTCATGTTCATAATAAAAATCATTTTCTCAGAATAACAACTTTTAAATCAAAGTTTATCATAGTTTTTAATTAACTAACCCAAAACAGCCCGCGGTGTTACTACGACGGCGTAAATCCGGTTTTACGGTGTTTTTCGTGTTTCCAGGTTTTAAATCATTAAGTTAGCATATCATATAGATATAGAACATGTGTTTAGTTGATTTTAAAAGTCAAGTTAGAAGGATTAACTTTTGTTTGCGAACAAGTTTAGAATTAACTAAACTATGTTCTAGTGATTACAAGTTTAAACCTTCGAATAAGATAGCTTTATATGTATGAATCGAATGATGTTATGAACATCATTACTACCTTAAGTTCCTTGGATGAACCTACTGGAAAAGAGAAAAATGGATCTAGCTTCAATGGATCCTTGGATGGCTCAAAGTTCTTGAAGCAAAATCATGACACGAAAACAAGTTCAAGTAAGATCATCACTTGAAATAAGATTGTTATAGTTATAGAAATTGAACCAAAGTTTGAATATGATTATTACCTTGTATTAGAATGATAACCTACTGTAAGAAACAAAGATTTCTTGAGGTTGGATGATCACCTTACAAGATTGGAAGTGAGCTAGCAAACTTGAAAGTATTCTTGATTTTATGAAACTAGAACTTTTGGAATTTATGAAGAACACTTAGAACTTGAAGATAGAACTTGAGAGAGTTCAATTAGATGAAGAAAATTGAAGAATGAAAGTGTTTGTAGGTGTTTTTGGTCGTTGGTGTATGGATTAGATATAAAGGATATGTAATTTTGTTTTCATGTAAATAAGTCATGAATGATTACTCATATTTTTGTAATCTTATGAGATATTTCATGCTAGTTGCCAAATGATGGTTCCCACATGTGTTAGGTGACTCACATGGGCTGCTAAGAGCTGATCATTGGAGTGTATATACCAATAGTACATACATCTAAAAGCTGTGTATTGTACGAGTACGAATACGGGTGCATACGAGTAGAATTGTTGATGAAACTGAACGAGAATGTAATTGTAAGCATTTTTGTTAAGTAGAAGTATTTTGATAAGTGTATTGAAGTCTTTCAAAAGTGTATAAATACATATTAAAACACTACATGTATATAAATTTTAACTGAGTCGTTAAGTCATCGTTAGTCGTTACATGTAAGTGTTGTTTTGAAACCTTTAGGTTAACGATCTTGTTAAATGTTGTTAACCCAATGTTTATAATATCAAAAGAGATTTTAAATTATTATATTATCATGATATTATGATGTACGAATATCTCTTAATATGATATATATACATTAAATGTCGTTACAACGATAAACGTTACATATATGTCTCGTTTCAAAATCATTAAGTTAGTAGTCTTGTTTTTACATATGTAGTTCATTGTTAATATAATTAATGATATGTTTACTTATCATAATATCATGTTAACTATATATATAACCATATATATGTCATCATGTCATTTTTACAAGTTTTAACGTTCGTGAATCACCGGTCAACTTGGGTGGTCAATTGTCTATATGAAACCTATTTCAATTAATCAAGTCTTAACAAGTTTGATTGCTTAACATGTTGGAAACATTTAATCATGTAAACATCAATCTCAATTAATATATATAAACATGGAAAAGTTCGGGTCACTACACCAGGTCTACTGGTCTGTTCCAGAATCATCAGGTCAGTAGGTTTTGGACAGAACAGTGAGTTTAAAAGGGTTCCGGTGGTCTTGGTGCTTGATGTTCATCATGGTTCTCATCCTTGATGCATATAGCTTCAAGTGTACAACTCATTGATGTATCTACATCATCTTAACCAAGTCTTGGCCATCATAACCCATGTGCAAGTCTAAGACATGAAGCACAACTCACTTAAGAGTTGTATGAAGTTTGATGAACCAAAGTTGCATCAAAGTCTTGGATCTAACACATACATGGACTTTAAAGCTAATAACAAGTTACAAACTTGAAATTAAACTAACTAATCAAGATCATAAGTAGTAGAACATAGTTCTTAGTTTGATCTTGAAGATCCAAGACTCAAAAGTCTAGATCCAAAGTTATATTTAAAGAAGACTTATTTGTGTGTTCTTGAACTTTCAAAGTTAACTTAATTTGTTCAAGAGATATGAGATCAAGACTAACTTGTAGTACTTGACCATATAAACTAACTACATGAAATTAAAGTGCATAAATTGAAGAATTAGACTTAAATAAACAAGAAAAGATTCATGGTTATTCATACTTTTAAAGATTCAACCAAAGTTGATCTTTAAGTAAAGTAAACTTTAAGTTTACTTCCATGACTTACAAGTATGTCTTTAATCAACACAAGAACTTTATAATCTTTGAAACATTATATGTAGAACCTAAACTAGAGAGTTTAGTTCTTGATTGTTCTTGTTAAAACAAGATAAAGGATGAATCAAACTAGAAAGTTAGATTCTTGAAACATGTAAGTAAATAACAACAAGTAATTAACTAATCAAAGACTAGTAACAATAAACAAAAGATGATGATGATTATGTTCATGTAGAAATCGGTTTTGTGGCAAGGAAAGAAGAGAACTATTTCTTAAGTTACTTACTAGTTTTTGAGAGAAAGGAGAGCAAATTGTAAGTAAGGTGAAGTGTGAGAAAATGAGAGAGTTATGTGAGTGAGTAAGTAAACAAAATTGAAAAATAAAACACCCCTTATTGCCATCCCAACCTACGGCCAGCAGCATCCTCAAAGGGGGGAGGGTGTTGTTTGGTGGATACAAGCATGAAAAGTTCATAAAGGTGGTTAAAGGATGGTTATGCATGGGGATTAAGACATAACTAGATTCCTTTTGTAAATGACTACTAGTTACACTTTAACTTGATACTTACAAGTTCTTGGTGGGCTAACTAAGTCCATTAAGAAGTAGGGTGGGCTTACATAAGTCCATTAACACTAACAAGGCCCAAGTTCAAGTAAAAGCCCAAGTATGAAAGTAATTAACAAGTTAATCCAATTAAAAGCCCAAGTAACTAACTAACAACTTTAGTTAATTAAAATGATTAATAAACTAATCATGAATGTAAATAATATCTAAAAATATTATTCGTGAAAGTTTCGTGTGTCACAAAGACTTTTCGGGCAATTAAAGTCAAGTTCGGGCAATCATGGCAACATGTAAATGTAATGACATACATTCGTTTTATCACACGTATTAATAATAATTATTATTAATAAATAAATGTTGGAAATTCCAGGGTCATTACAAAAGGTATCGATGAGGCGTATGCTACGCCATGGGAGGAATTCAAGGCGGCTATGATTGATGAGTATTGTCCGAGAACCGAAATTCAGAAGATGGAAATTGAATTCATGCAGTTGAAGGCCGTAGGGAACGACCTTAACAGTTACAATCGTAGGTTTTTGGAGTTAGCACTGATGTGTCCGACCATGGTCACCCCCGAATTCAAGCGCATGGAGAAATACTTCTCGGGACTCCCTAAGTCCATCAAAGGAAATGTCACCTCATCCAAACCACCGAATGTTCCTGAAGCAATGCGCATGGCGCATACTCTCATGAATCAGATTCTTATTGATGAGCCGGAGAAGGCTAAGTTTGAAGCTGGTAGTAGCGAAAAGAGGAAATGGGATAACAACCACAACAACAACAACAACAACAACAATAACAGGGGGAGAAACTACAATCAGACCCCCGCCAAGAGGCACAACAACGGTGGAAACCCTAATCCCAACAACAACACCAACACCAACCCGAACTACAAAGGAACCTTACCACAATGCAAGCGGTGCTACAAGCACCATACTGGATATTGCAATGTTGTCTGTGAGAAGTGCCAACGGGCTGGACATATCGAAAAGGACTGCAAGGTCACCACTTTGAATGGGAAACCGAACACCAATGGACCGAAGAAGTGCTACGAATGTGGACAGACGGGCCATTTCAGAAACGCGTGACCAAACAAGCGAAAAGACGGAGGACCACCCCGAGGTAGAGCCTTCAATGTTAATGCAAGGGATGCACGCAATAACCCCGACTTGGTGACAGGTATATTCACAATCAATAATCTTTTAGCTTCTGTCTTGTTTGATACTGGTGCGGATAGAAGTTATGTATGTAGACATTTTTGCGATAAGATTAATTGGTCATTAGTCCCGTTAAAAGAGAGTATGCTTGTCGAGGTCGCCAATGGAAAACTTGAAAAGGTTGACCATATTAGTCGTGGAGCTATTATCAACATAGCTGGTGCAGATTTCGAAATTGATTTGATACCTATCAAACTGGGAAGCTTTGACGTGATCGTTGGTATGGATTGGTTGAGCAAGATAAAGGCCGATATTATCTGTGGAGATAAAGCACTTCGCATACCACAAGGAGATGGCGAACCACTGGTTATCTATGGAGAGAGATGTACCTCGAAGTTGAACCTCATTAGTTGCGTGAAAGCGCAAAAGATTATGAAGAAGGGACGTTTTGCTGTCCTAGCACATGTGAAAGCGGTAGAAACTGAGGTGAAGAGCGTGAACGACGTTCGAATTGTGAACGAATTTTTCGATGTCTTCCCAGAGGAATTGCCTGGATTGCCACCGCAGAGAGCCGTAGAGTTTCAGATTGATTTAGTGCCAGGAGCAACACCTGTAGCTCGCGCACCTTATAGACTCGCACCTTCCGAGATGCAAGAATTACAGAGTCAACTACAAGAGCTGTTAGACCGAGGATTTATTCAACCAAGCTTCTCGCCTTGGGGTGCACCTGCGCTGTTTGTGAAGAAGAAGGATGGATCCTTCCGTATGTGTATCGACTACCGTGAACTCAACAAATTGACAATCAAGAATCGGTATCCTCTTCCACGAATTGACGATCTTTTTGATCAACTACAAGGATCGAGCGTTTATTCAAAGATCGATTTGCGATCCGGATATCACCAGCTGAGGGTGAAGGAAAGTGACGTGATGAAAACTGCATTCAGGACCCGTTATGGTCATTATGAGTTTCTCGTGATGCCATTCGGTTTGACAAATGCACCTGCCGTGTTCATGGATCTCATGAATCGTGTCTGCAAGCCTTACTTGGACAAGTTTGTTATCGTCTTCATAGATGATATCCTCATCTACTCTAAGAGCGAAGAAGAACATGAGCAACACCTCCGATTAGTGCTTGAACTCTTAAGACAAAAGCAACTTTACGCCAAATTCTCCAAGTGTGAATTTTGGTTGAAGGAAGTACAATTTTTGGGTCATGTTGTAAGCGACCAGGGTATCAAAGTTGATCCCGCCAAGATTGAAGCCATCAGCAAGTGGGAGACCCCCACTACTCCGACGCATATTCGCCAATTCCTAGGTCTCGCCAGTTATTACCGAAGATTCATCGAAGGATTTTCTCTGATTGCGCGTCCTTTGACCGCACTGACTCACAAGGGCAAGAAGTTCATTTGGGAACCCGCACACGAATCAGCATTTCAAACTTTGAAGAAGAAGTTAACCACCGCACCTATCCTATCACTTCCTGAAGGCAGTGACGACTTTGTTGTTTATTGTGATGCATCGAAGAGTGGTTTTGGTTGTGTACTGATGCAACGATCAAAGGTTATTGCCTATGCCTCCCGCTAATTGAAGATTCACGAGCGGAACTACACTACACATGATCTTGAACTTGAAGCCGTTGTCTTTGAGCTTAAATTGTGGAGACACTATTTGTAGGGAACTAAGAGCACTATCTTCACCGATCACTAGAGTCTCCAGCACATCTTTGATCAGAAGCAACTGAATATGAGACAACGTCGATGGATCGAGACGCTCAACGACTACGATTGTGAACTCCGTTATCACCCTGGAAAGGCCAATGTTGTAGCTGACGCTTTAAGCCGAAAGGAGAGGACGGCACCTCTTCGTGTTAGGGCTCTGAACATCACCATCCATTCGAACCTCAACAGCCAGATCAGAGTAGCCCAAGTTGAGGCTCTCAAGGAGGAGAATATATCTCATGAACATTTGAACATACTTATCTCTCGATTCGAGGTTAGGGAGTCTGGACTCCGATGTTATGCCGGAAGAATTTGGGTACCTTATTATGGAGATCTACCAAACCTGATACTTGATGAAGCACACAAATCGAGATATTCGATTCACCCCGGTGCGGGCAAGATGTACCACGACCTTAAAGAACAGTATTGGTGGCCGAATCTTAAGAAGGACATTGCGACTTATGTTGGTAAGTGTTTGACTTGCTCAAAGGTTAAAGCCGAGCATCAGAGACCTTCTGGATTACTTCAGCAACCGAAGATCCCACAATGGAAGTGGGAAAGGATCACAATGGATTTTATCACCAAGCTGCCAAAGACGGTGGGCGGATACGATACCATTTAGGTTATTGTTGACCGCCTCACCAAATCTGCACACTTCCTAGCGATGAAGGAAACTGATACAATGGAAAGACTTGCTCAGTTATACATCAAAGAGGTTGTATCTCGTCATGGTGTACCTTTATCGATCATCTCAGATCGCGATCCCCGTTTTGCTTCTAGATTTTGGCGTTCTTTGCAAGAATCCATGGGAACTCGTCTCGACAAGAGCACTGCTTATCATCCCCAGACTGACGGGCAAAGTGAATGAACGATCCAGACATTGGAGGACATGTTGCGTGCATGTGTCATTAATTTCGGAAAGGCCTGGGAAAGGCATTTGCCACTCGCCGAATTCTCGTACAACAACAGTTATCACTCTAGCATTAATGCTGCACCTTTCGAAGCATTGTATGGCCGTAAGTGCCGATCTCCTATTTGTTGGGCCGAAGTAGGCGAAAATCAAATCACCGGACCTGAGGTAGTCCACGAAACCACGGAGAAGATTGCTCAGATCCAAGCTAGACTTAAGATTGCCCGTGATCGTCAAAAGAGTTATGCCGATCTTAAATGTAAGGACTTTGAATTCAACGTTGGTGATCATGTAATGTTAAAGGTTGCACCTTGGAAAGGTGTGATCCGTTTTGGAAAACGTGGAAAGTTGAACCCACGATACATCCTACCTTCCATGTGTCAAACTTGAAGAAGTGTCTTGCTGCACCGGAACTTATCATACCACTTGAGGAACTTACGATTGACGACAAACTTCACTTTGTGGAAGAACCTGTTGAAATTATGGATCGTGAGATCAAAACTTTGAAATGCAACAAGATTCCGATCATCCGAGTGCGATGGAATGCCAAACGAGGACCTGAGTTTACTTGGGAGCGAGAGGATCAAATGATGCGGAAGTATCCTAACCTTTTCCCAACTCCTCCATCTACCTCAGCTTAAATTTCGGGACAAAATTTTCTTTAACAGGTGGGTAATGTAACGACCCTGGAATTTCCAACTTTTATTTATTAATAATTATTATTATTAATACGTGTGATTAAACGAATGTATGTGATTACATTTACATGTTGCCATGATTGCCCGTACTTGACTTTTAAGTGCCCGAAACGTCTTTGTGACACACGAAACTTCACGAATAATATTTCTAGATATTATTTGCATTCATGATTAAGTTTTATTAATCATTTTAATTAACTAAGACTATTAGTTAGTTACTTGGGCTTTAATTGGCTCAACTTGTTATTAATTGTACTTGGGCTTTATTAGTGTTATGGACTCTTGAACTTGGGCTTCCAAGCCCACCCTACTTATGTTAATGGATAAACTAGCCCATGTTACACTTGTAAGTATTAATTTGAATGGAACTTGTTAGTTAATACTTGAAAGAATCTAGTTAGCTTGTTATCCCCATGTTACCCATTCTATTAACCAACCTTTAACCTCTTTGCATGCTAGAGACCACCAAACAAATCCCTCCTCTTCTTTTTGTAGCTGACCGTGGGCTAGGCCTCATGGGGAGGTGATTTTGGCTTTCAAATTTTGATAACTTGGCTACTAGTTCTCTCACACTCCATTCATTCCAAAACACACACTTATCTCTCATTTTCTCTCAACCATTCTCTCTCACTTTTCTCTCTTTCTTGTAAGTGTTTGAACAACTTTTCTTCTCTTCTTTTGTTGGTAAAAACCGAATTCAAACAACCCATAATCATCATCATACTTTGTTTGTTTTAATCTTTGTTTACTTGTGTTGATTTCTAGTAGTTGTTAGTTATTTACTTACTTGGTTTCAAGAATCTAACTTACTAGTTTTATTCTTCATTATATCTTGTATTTTCAAGAACATACAAGAACTAACTACCTAGTTATGTTCTACATACATTATGTCAAAAGATTTAAAGTTCTTGTGTTGTAACTCATACTTGAAGTACATGAAGTGAACTTAAGGTTTACTTTCTAAATCTTTAAAGTATGCAAACCATGAACTTAATTACTTGTTTACTTAGCTATTTACTTCATTTACTTGCACCTTAATTTCATGATTTATGTTATTATTGGTCAAATGTTACTAGTTAACTTTGATCTCATTAATCTTGAACTAAAAGTTAACTTTGAAAGTTCAAGAACACACAAATAAGTTTTCTTTAAAAACAACTTTGTATACTTATGCTTGATCTAGACTTTTGTGTCTTGGATCTTCAAGATCTAACTAAAGAACTATGTTCTACATCTTAAGATCTTGATTAGTTAGTTTATTTTCAAGTTTAGAGTTCAATATTTCTATTATAGTTCATGTAAGTGTCAAACCTAAGACTTTGATGTAACTTTGGTTCATCAAACTACATGCAACTCTTAAGTGAGTTGTGCTTCATGTCTTAGACTTGCACTACTGTTATGATGGTCAAGACTTGGTTAAGATGATGTAAACACACCCATGAGTTGTACACTTGAAGCTATATGCATCAAGGATGAGAACCATGATGAACATCATACACCAAGACCACCGGAACTCACTTAAACATACTGTTTCTGTCCAAAACCTACTGACCTGCTGTTTCTGTAACATACCAGCAGACCTGGGCTGTTCTAACCATGATTTTTAGATATAACTTTTCGAGTAGATAACTTTTCATATAGGACTCGTCTTAATCCGAGTTACGGTTTAGGATTTATGGCCCTCCGATCGTCACTATGTCCTTTAACGTTGTGCAGAAATTTCTGACCTACTCGCACTTAGACCGTCGCCACGGTCAAAGCAAGACGAGTTTGCTTCTGTAAATTTTACCACACTTAAGGGACTCATAGACGGAGCCATGGCCACTGGTCTCACCTTAATTCAGTAAGGTTAGAGGCCGTGGTGACTGACTGAAGTCAGCCTTTATTGTAAACTACTTTCATAAACGAAACTTACTTTACGCCTTTTGTTTGATGATGAATGATGATAACCCTTAAGACCTTATTTACATACTTTTAAACCTATTAAGACAATTTACTGACTTAGTATTATTTTCCTTAGGTTGAGGACCTTCGGACCGATTACTTGCACACATTTTCCGAACCGACTTTACGACTACATTATCATTGTGAGTTATAGCATTCCCTTTTTACTTTAACTTATTTTGGGAACTGAGAATATATGCGGATTTTATGTTTTACATACTAGGCACGAGTACTTAAACTTATATATGTGTGGGTTATACAACGGCATAAACATTCTCTTTCGCTCGGTAACGTTTAATCATTGGTTTTTGAACCGTGAACGCGAATCTTAGATATGGATCCATAGGGTTTGACATCCCCACTCGGGCTAGTAGCGCTAGCATTTAACGAGTGTTTAATACTTTTTAGACATACGCACTTGCCAAGTGTACTTTCAGGGGGTATAAACGTTAAGTTAGTTACCAAGTGCCCACGGTTAACATATACTTTATCATACTGTTTTGAAACGCTCTTTGTAGCACTGAAATCTCGTGGCCTACCTTACATACTGTTATACTTAAACTATAGCTCACCAACCTTTGTGTTAACGTTTTTAAGCATGTTTTTCTCAGGTGCTTGAGGTTAGCTTCCGCTGTGTACTAGTCGTGCTGTAGACACCCGCTGCTTAGAGTTGTCATCGCATGAACTACTTTATTTTGCATTCAAACATTCGTACTTTTGAACTATGACTTGTAACGACCATTGTGGTCACATACACTTATTATTTGCTTCTACTTAGTGAATCATGCTTTTGAAATGTAAAACATTTGACGTCGGTTATGACATCACCTTTTTATCGTGAATGTAACTTCTTTAATTACAGCATATAGTACTTAACCTTGTAATGATCCTGTTGTTGATGATTCGTACACGATGGTTTTGTACGGGGCATCACAAAATGAGTATGATTGAGTCTGAGGAAAGCAATGATTGTGATGATGTGGTAGGGTTTGCTGAGGGTATGGCACTACTGGCTAGGCATTTCAAGAAATTCAATCGTATTAAGACTAGTAAGCAATATAGAATCAGCAAGAATCCCAGTTCTAGGTATTCAAGCAAGTCAGTGCTGCCCCCAAATTAGCATGTAACAATTGTGGGAAGGTAGGACACTTTGCATCCGAGTGCATGTCTTGAAAACCTTCCACACATTCCAACTCATTTTCAAAAGCTGATAAGTACAAAAATAAGTACAAAGCTATGAAGGCCCAGCTGAAGGAGAACTCAAAGGTTGAAAAGAAGGATAAAAAACCAGAAAAGGTTTTAGTTGCCGAACATCATGATTGAGATGAAACTAGTTCATCATCTTCATCTTCTGACAGGGTGAAATGTTCTCTAAGGTTTATAGTATTCATTAACAATAAACAGATAAAGTAAAATAGTCAGATGCAATATCTAGAGTTGAAGGTGAACATTGATAAAGTCTTACTTCCTAGAGTGAATACTAAACCTTAATTCGTCTAGAGTTAGCCTGACTGACTTGTCACTAAGAGTTTATGCTTTGAAGATTCTGGCCAAAACTAATATACTCACTCCTAACGTTAATCTTAATTATTTGAAACTATAACAACCCGTCCTAATCTATCTGGACGAATACATTACATTTGGTTACATCGCGAGGTACTTGACCTCTATACGATACATTTTACAAACATTGCATTCATTTTTAAAAGACAAACTTTCATCACATCGAAAGTTGACAGCAAGCATACCACTTCATAATATATCCAACTATAAAAGACTTAATAACATTCTTGATGAACTCAACGACTCGAATGCAATGTCTTTTGAAATATGCCATGAATGACTTCAAGTAATATCTTTAAAATGAGCAAATTCACAGCGGAAGATTTCTTTCATACCTGAGAATAAACATGCTAAGTGTCAACCAAAAGGTGGGTGAGTTCATTAGTTTATCATAATCATTCATTTCCATCATTTTAATAGACCACAAGATTTCATATATTGTCACGCGTAACTCGCGAATTAAAATTCATTCATTTGTTATATTTGTTAATGATATATTTGTTATTTTACTTAATTATATTTTTCATTAATTAATTAACTATAATTATTTTATAAATACTTAATATAAAATATCAATGTAGTTAGGTTATATGTTTTTAACTATTATTTCTTTGTAAATTTATTATTTTTATAAAAATATTATTTCTTTGTTAAAATAATAATTATAGTAATACTACAATAATGATAACAATATTAATATTAATAATGATAAAAATGATAAATTTAGTAATAATGTTATTATAAATGATAATTTTTATAATAATAATAATAATAATAATAATAATAATAATAATAATAATAATAATAATAATAATAATAATAATAATAATAATAATAATAATAATAATAATAATAAATTTTGGTATTGAAAACTACCTTCCAAACCCTTTCTTAAAAAAAAATGCCCCGAACCGGACTCGAACCCGCGACCTCATGCTACCCCGCTAACACCCTTAACCATTCCTCTAACTTTGATTTTCAGGTTGTATCCACCACCCATATATATTTATTCTTTCTCTATTTCTTCTTCTATAGTTCAAGTGACCAGGGAACCAATCAACCATATCAACTTATTGTCTTAAATCATTTGACAGCCCATATCACATGGCAGCTCAATCCATTATCCTAAATCGTGTTTCTTTTCTATCTTCAGTTTAAGGAATGATTTTTTATTCATCTTTTTCATTTCATCGAACCAGAAACATAAATATACAATAGCAATAAAAGTTGGTCTCGATGGTTTAGGGTTGTTTTAAACAGGAAACAATACGCACAGCAGTAGCAGGAGCAATTAGGAAACCAAATGGGTCTTGTGGTTTTTGTTTGATTGTTTTAGGGTATCAAAAAGAAAATGAAAACAATAGAAATCGAATAGAAGAGGTTAAAATAAGTGAGTTTCGGTTCATCATCATCATTAGACTTCATCATTATCGTTCATGTTTTAATCATCATCCTAATCTTCTTAATATCCATCATCTTTATCATTTTAATTATAATCACAATCATGATCATAACATAATCATAATCATAACATAATTATAATCATAACATAATCATGATCATATCATAATCATAATCATGTCATAAAATCATCACTATTATCATATTCATAATTCATCCTCTTAATTAAATTATGAATATCAATTGTGTACAAGAAACAAATAGAATTAGCAGCCATGTTATCTAACACTTACGGCCCACTTAGAACCCATGGCAGCACAAATCAATTACTTCAACAACCCAACCGAAAATAACTAAGTTCATTTCTTACGGCCCAATTATTCAAACAAATAAGCTGGCCTGTTATTTAACTCGATAGCCCAGGTTCAGTTTTTATAGCTCAACAGCCTGTTTCAATTTAAATGCTCAATGGGTGTGGTCCCATGATACAAGTCGATAGGAGAAAAAAAATAATATGAAATAGAAAATTGGATAGCATAGCAGGAGCAGTTCACAACTTTATTCATTATCATAAAGTCGTTATTTTCATGTATTCTCCATCTTCACGTCATTATTAACCAAACATCCCACTGTCCCCTCCACTTCTCCTTTTTATATTCCAAGTGGGTTATCTATATAGGGTTGTCGGCCAGCACATAAAAGCAGTTAATTTAATAACAAAATATAATTAGATTGAGCAGGTTTTTGTGGGTTTATATCATCGAAAAGAAAGAGAGAAAAAAATTGGTAGCAGCATAACAACGACTTAGCAGTTGGTTTCATGGTGATTTAATGAAGATGATAATGGGTGGATGGTGAATGAAGGTGATGGTTTTGTCACGAAGAAGAAGAAAAAGAAAATAGCGATGGGATGGTGGCGATAGTTGGTGATTAAATGATGGCTCACAATTATTTACGGCTGAGGTGGCGATCAAACAAGGAGATGAAGTGGTGATTGTGGTGGATTGAATCACGAAAATAAACAGAAACAGATAGGCAGCGTAGCAGGTGCAGTTTGAATTGGGTTTGGGTGGTTTACGGCTGAATAATCAGCAGGTATAGCAGGTGCGGTTTAATAAGGTGATTAAATGGATAGAGATTGATTGCAACAGAAATCATATACCTCAGGTGTGTAACTAATTTGACGGATGGTGGTTCGTGAGATGGGGTTTTCATTGAACAGAAGTTGTAGTAGAAAACTAGCAGCAACCAAGCAGGTGGTCTTCGCATAGTGCGTGTTTGGGTGGTTTCTTGGAAGAGCAGTGGCAGTTTGATCGGATTGTGGTGTCGTGGTTTAAAAGTGGTCGATGGGTTTAATAAAGTGTCGGTGTTCTTGGGGTTGGTGGATCTTGATGGGTGTTTGATTTCGAAACAGAAAAACAGAAATGGATGATGGTGGCGTGTTGTAGTGATGGAGAAGAAGGAGACAAGGTGGTTTATGGTGATTCTAGTGTGGTGGTTTGATGGTGTTCTTTGGCCGAGAGTTATAAGGTGGCGTTTGATCAAAGTGATGAAGAGATATATGTTTGATATCATGTCTCTGGGTATATGTATATATAGAAATGCATATATAATATGATGTAGTGGACTAGTGGGTGATAGAGAACAAAAACAGTAATATATATTATGAATACAGAATCAAACATGTGTGTATGTAATTAGATATTTTAGATTAAAACAAAAACCTGAATGTATAAGTTGTAGTTGGAAAGGAATAATCAGGCACAGTGTTAAATAATCAAGCACAGTAATATAATTGAATCGCGTAAGTTAATTTGTTTATATCCTACCGACAGTTTTCATGGACCGGATTTCGTACTCTGTTGATAAACAGTGACGTTAAAAAGTCTTTAGAAAAATTCCAAGTTTTTAGATTAACTATATTTATTTATTTTGGTCATTATGGTATAAAATTCGATCCTTAACTATTCAATAAAAATTACATTAATTATTCACTCCCAACCCCAAATAAAATATAAAAAGTTTTAAAATTTAATAACTAGATCCTAAATACATTTTTAGTAAGCCTAAAGTTTATAGAACTTATTTTCGAATCACCGTTTATTTTAAAATCATATAAGTTTGAATTTTAACTTGTTTAATATCAATCGAATAACAATTAAGTGTTACTGTCATTTACTAAATAGATTCGAAATCACAAAATATATATTTAATATACTTTATATATATATATATATATATATATATATTTTAAATATTAATTATCATAATATCATATTTTTATTTTTATTTCACAAACTTACTTTTAATAACTAAATCATATAATCTCTTTCAAATTATATATTTAAACTTATATAGCATCTATTTACAAATAGTTGTTCGTGAATCGTCGGAACTGGTCGAAGGTCAAATGCATCAATGTAAACAGTTCCAAAATTTTTAAGACTCAATATTACAGACTTTGCTTATCGTGTCGAGTTCATATTAATATTAAGTTTAAATTTGATCGGAAATTTTTGGGTCGTCACAGTACCTACCTGTTAAAGAAATTTCGTCCCGAAATTTGAGTGATGTGGTCATGGCTAACAATGAAAATGTTTTCATGACGAATATAAGTTGATAAATAGAGTTTTATCATCATTGATCAATGTGGATAAAACAATTCGATTATTTGAAGAGTACGAATGAAGCTATCACAAAAGAGTGAAATGAATAAATGCATATTCGTCTTGTCTGGTGACGTAGTCACAGTTGATTTCCGGAAATCAAGAAATTTAGAGGAAATCTTCGTAATAAGATTTGGTTCTTCGGTAATTAAGGAAATTAGGATCCGCTTTAAATGCGGTCATCTGTTTTGATTGCTCTGTTTTAATGACCCGTCCTAATCCATCTGGACTAATATATTACATTTGATTACATCGCAAGGTACTTGACCTCTATATGATACATTTTACAAACATTTCATTTGTTTTGAACAGATAAACTTTCATTACATCGAAAGTTGACGGCATGCATACCATTTCATAATATATTCAACTATAATTGACTTAATAATATTCTTGATGAACTCAACGACTCGAATGCAACGTCTTTTGAAATATGTCATGAATGACTCCAAGTAATATCTCTAACATGAGCAAATACTCAGCGGAAGATTTCTTTCATACCTGAGAATAAACATGCTTAAAAGTGTCAATCAAAAGGTTGGTGAGTTCATTAGTTTATCGTAATCAATCATTTCCATAATTTTAATAGACCAAAAGATTTCCTTTATTCAATAATCATACACTCGCAAGTGTTTAAAAATCATTCATATGGATTGAACACCTGGTAACCGACATTAACATCGTGCATATAGAATATCCCCAAAATAGAAATCCATCTGTATAATATAAACTCGAAGTACTAAAGCATACCATTTTCCAGTATGGGGGGAGTTAGTGCCCGTAGATCTACCTTTAGGATTCGCGTCAATTAGGGTGTCTGTTCCCTAATTCTTAGGTTACCAAGCTAAAGGGTGATATTCGATTTCGATAATCCAACCATAGAATGTAGTTTCGATTACTTGTGTCTATTCCGTAAAACATTTATAAAAAGCAGCGCATGTATTCTCAGTCCCAAAATATATATTGCAAAAGCATTTAAAAAGGGAGCAAATGAAACTCACCATACTGTATTTTGTAGTAAAAATACATATGACGACATTGAATAAGGGTAGGGTTGACCTTTGATTCACGAACCTATATCATTTATATATATATTAATATACATAATTATAATCGATCAATTTATATATTTTTTATTATTTTAGTAAATTATATGTTTCATTAATAACTTAATTAACTATTTTTATTCTATATACTTTAGATACATAACTAGTATTTATTATAAAAATATTACTATAGTTATATCATATGTATTTAAATATATTTTTATATAACAAATATTTATTTGGTAAAATAATATTAATAATAATAAATAAAAGGTGTATGTGATTAATAATAATAATACTAATGATAATAATAATAATAATAATAATAATAATAATAATAATAATAATAATAATAATAATAATAATAATAATAATAATAATAATAATAATAATAATAATAATAATATAAATGTTCATTTTAAAAATGATAATTTTTATAAAGATAATAACTTTACTAAAAATGTTAGGTTTTAATAAAAATATAGTTTTAATAAAAATGATAACTTTGGTAATTGTAATTATAATGATACTATTAATAGAAACGATAATAATAATAATTCTAATAATAATAATAATAATAATAATAATAATAATAATAATAATAATAATAATAATAATAATAATAATAATAATAATAATAATAATAATAATAATAATAATAATAATAATGATAATTTTTGTAAAAGTGATAATAATGATAATATTTCTTAATGATAACAATACTTATTAATGATAATCATATTAATAATAGTAATGGTATTATAGGTAATAATACTCATGTTAATTATAGTAATAATAATGATAATAATATTTATAAATAAAAGTGATAGTAATCCTAATATTAGTGATAATAATAATCATGTTATTAATATTAGGGATAATAACAATTAATCACAATAATAACAACAATAACTAATAATAATATTAATAATAATAATAATAATAATAATAATAATAATAATAATAATAATAATAATAATAATAATAATAATAATAATAATAATAATAATGATAATAATAATAATAATAATAATAATAATAATAATAAAAATAATAATAAGAGTACCTTAGTAACAAGCTTTAAAAATTCTAATGCCCCGGCCCATGCTCGAACCCACGACCTCCCGTTCACCCAACACATGCTTAACCAATTGAGCTGATCTGTCTTTCTGTTTAATTTCACTAACCGAAATTTATATACCCCATTTTTCTTCTGTTTTCTAATTCTTCTTAAAACCAATCGATCTCGGCCCAACACACTAATAACCACGGCCCAATAGTTAAACTAAATCCCGGCCCAATCACCTAATTTAATAAAACCGATCAATGCTTTTAGGGTTTTGTAGTTTGGAAGAGTATTAAACAGATGCGAGAGATTAACAGTTGTTATTGTTATTATTATCCTATCATCAATCGTTTATCTATTTAGTATCATCATCATCGGTGTAACTTCCTCACCTATCATAAAATCACGTCATCATTCACATCATTATCTTAATTATTTTTATTAACTATCATCATAATATATCATACAATATCACGATCATCATCTTCATGTTTTCATCCTCACCTCATCATCATAACTCGTCAGCCTGATCTTCATAATATATACATATACCATCGTGATAGTTAATCATATCATCAACACTATCATCACGTCAAGTTGTTTAGTGATATGGGCCGTATGATTATTATTTATTAAACTGTACTTTCGATGTAACCATTTGAACCACTCCACTATCAAACCGAAAAGCACATTGTTTCCATGATTTGGGTGGTGTAATGAGTGTGGAATTCTTTAATTATTTTAGGATGGGGTCAATATGCTACCCACTCAACCTATATAATAACATAATCAAAGGCCACTTGGACCCATAATCTCTCTTGCGTACATGTATAATAATAGATCACAGGTTGTTGGGTTGAAATAGGAATAAGCGTCTAGCAGGAGAAGTATTTGGTGAGGGTAGTTCAATATATATATATATATATATATATATATATATATATATATATATATATATATATATATATATATATATATATATATATATATAGCAGTATCAAACAGGTGAGCGTTTAAATGGGTTTTGCAAGATTTGGTTCAAACACAAAATAGAAGCTTACAGCAGTAGTAGTAGTTGTTAATGGTGACTGTTCCGGCCCAAAACAGAAGTAGTTAATATATCTGTTCTATCACTATCATTCTTTCATCGTCACCAGCGTATCATCATCATTATTATTTATGTTTGCATGTTTGAATCAGTAAATAAAGGCAGTAGCAGCAGGAATATCGTGATAAAAGAAAAAAATTATGGTTTTGGGTCTTGTTGTGTTGTGGGTTCACGAAGGAGAACAAGAAACAACCTTGGGTCTCTGTTTGGTTTGATGGTGGTGATTTGGTTTTCGATTAAGCTCATCAGAAAAAGAAAATTAGATGCTGTAGCAGTTGATGTTATAGTGTTAAATGGTGGTTTAAGTGGTGAAGTGGAACAAGAAAGAGAGTAAGATATAAAGTGATCGATACATGGTGGTTTATGGCTCACGAGGATAATCAAGGTGAATCGAAGGTGATCAAGTGTGATGGCGGTTGAGGGTTTATGGTGTTGGTCCCTAGGTGGTGGTGGTTCCATGTTGGTGAGAGTGGTAATCGATGGTGATTCAATAAGCATGGTGATGCCTACTAGTGGCTCGATGGTGATCAAGTGAGTTAGCAGTGAACAACGATTTGTGAATATGCAGGTGAAGGTTTGAGTTTAGGAAGAACAAGAAGTTAATCTTCTTTTAAATTTTTGTTTAATAATTTCCGAATAGTAGCAAGGGTCTGTATGTTTCTGTTTTCTCTCCAATTTCTGTTTTTAATTCTCTAATTGAAGTAGTGACTTATAGCTGTAAGTGAATTAATTATACAATTTCAAGAATTTGATCTTGATTGTATGGTAGTGAAGAAAGGGATTGCTAACGGGTTTTGTCATAAATAGAATTGATTGGTATGATCTTAAGATAGAAAACAAATTAGATACAGTTTGAAAGATGTGTGTAATCGATTTGGATTTCCAAAATCATACTTATGATTTTATATTAATTAATAATTATATTATTAATATTCTAATTTCCAATAATGATAATAATAATAAAAGTAGTAATAATAATAAATCACAATAATAAGATTTTTAATGAAATTGATAATACTAATATTATTAATGATATGATAATATTACTAATTATATTAGTATTGATATTAGTATTAATAATATCAAGTTTCATATTTATATATTGTAATTTTTAAAATAATGATATTAATAAAGATAGCAATAATATTATTAACAATTTAAATGTATCAAATTGTATATCTATATATTATAATAATATTCATAATACTGATATTAATATTAATATTTATATTTATATTTATTATAATAAAAGTAATAATAATACTACAACAACAATTATATCCATAAAATTACCAATTATGAGTAAAATTCATTTATATATATATATATATATATATATATATATATATATATATATATATATATATATATATATATATATATACTATCATATATACAATTATGTTTTAAGTAATAAGTAGTTAATTATCTTAATTATATATATTGAAACAAATAATATCTGAGTATAACATTTAATTACTTTGTTATCATTGATAAATTATGTATATTCAATCTACTTTCTATATTCAAAATAATAAGTTTTAGTCACTTTAAGTTATCGTTTATAATAACTAAATCACATACTAGTACATTAATATATTTAATTTATTGTATATAATTATTTACATATATGATTATTTATACATATATTTCTGTTTACAGTTAAAAGTTCGTGAATCGTCAAGAGTAGTCAAAGGGTATTTGAATATATGAACATAGTTCTAAAATTTATGAGACTTAATATTACAGACTTTGCTTATCGTGTCGGAATTATATAAAGATTAAGTTTAAATTTGACCGGAAATTTTCAGGTTGTCACAGTACCTACCCGTTAAAGAAATTTCGTCCCGAAATTTGAGTGTGGTCGTCATGGCTAACAGTAAGATTGTTTTCCTAACGAATATGAGCTAATAAATAGAGTTTTATTGCTGTTGAGTAATATGGATAAGATAATTCGACTATTCGAAGAGTACGGGTGAAACTATCACAAAAGAGTAAAATGCGTAAATATAGATTTGTCATATCTTTTGCCGTTGATAGGATTGATTTCTAGAATTCGAGGAATTTAGAGGAAATCTTCGTAATAAGATTTGATTCTTCAAAAATTAAGGAAATTAGAATCCTCTTTGGTTAAATGCGATGATCTGTCTCGATTGCTTTGTCTGACATTTCACTATAAATCCATCATCTTCATTTCCTTTATATTTTGAAGTTCCATCCTCTTGTTTTCTCTTCCCGACTTTAAGTCAAGCGATTAATGGTTCCGAATTTGTAGGTATGGAGTTTCGAATGAATATGAATAATGTTCTAAGAGAGAAGTTGTAATAGCATGATCTTGATTGGTTAAATTACCAAAATTCAAGAGAAAAAATAGAACCATCAGCAAAATATATTCTTGATATGTTTAGAGATTAGGTAGAATGTAAGAGTCGTGTAACATGGCACATGATGAAGTTATAGTATGTGAATCATCACGTTTCATTAGAAACTCAGCATGACTTACTGTAATATAATCACGTTGATCAAGTGTCATTATATTATACTAACTCATGCATCAATTTCCAACACTACTTCAAAATCATTCATAATTCAAAAGTTTTTCAGAGATTTAGAAACTACAACAGTTTTCTTTTATGATATAACACAGATAGAGCGGAGAGATAATTAATATCGGATAAGAATATTTATGAAGATATCTTCAGAAATATTGAAAGATACGATAATATCTTATAATTCTACAATCAAAATGTGATGAAGAAATTCATTCACAATGATTTAGAACAATTACGGACACAAGGTATTCGCTAAAGATTTCATCAGAAATAGAATCATCTGGATTCTTTATGTACAAGTTTAGTCCTTGTGATTTGTTCAGATCTCCTTCATGGGTTGCTCAATCCATTTTCCAGTTCCAGCTTTTCTGATCTTTTCCAATATACTATTCTTTATCATCAAATTTTAGCTGTTGAGGTCGTTTACAGTTTTTGTTGCTTCATTCAACTTTTTAAAATTCAGAGTATTAATTCGCAGACTGGGTGCTTTTCAGAATTTCAGAATGGAAGATCATAGTTCTAAGAGATAAATGTTATATGGATACATATAACTGTTGATGTGGAAACGTTGCGAGACTCACAATACAGATTTGTTGATTCTCGGTAATTGGTATGGCAATTCTTGTTACAAGATGCGGATGAGTACATGTTGAGACTTCAATAGATAAATATAGTGATTTTTCGGAGAGATTTAAACCAAGGAGCGACGAGGTTGCTGGTACATCTGCTGGTAATATGGTGGAATATAAAAGGTTCCCCTGTAACAATAAAAGAGCACGCATATATATCAAGGTTATAGTAAGGCTAGTTCGACTGAAAAGTCGAAGTTGACTTGCTGGAGTTGTGACAAATTTGGCTAATTTGGAAAGAGGTTGCAAAGTTATTTTTGGTAATAACAATGCCAAGGAATTATAAGTTCATTTTAAACTTCTACTTAGCTTCCAAGAGGTTTTCAGGTGCATACCCATATGCATAAGTTCTTCCTTTCGTAGGTATCGTGTGGTTGGATCATCCTCTCGATTGAGGTGTTTTCAAGAGTCATGAAAGGTTTTGAACGCAGATTGTAATCGTCAAGATACAAATGAGGTTTAAGATGAAATCAAGTGGCAAACTTGAAGAATTATTTAGTTTCATATGTTAAAATCAATATTTTAATTCATTTTAATTGTCTAATATTGGCAGTCCACATTTAGCAGTCTACAATTAGTAATTCAATAATTCATATATAGTTTAATATATAATATTAATACGTGTCGTGACCCGTTATATACATGTCTCATACTCAATCACAACTCAAAGTATATATATTATTTGAGAATCAACCTCAACCCTATATAGCGAACTCGATCATTACAGCATATAGAGTGTCTATGGTTATTCTAAATAATATATATAGATGACGTCGATATGTTATGTCAAAACATTGTATACGTGTCCCGATAAAGTGCATAAAATAAATAACGGAAATTAAATGACGATAAATAAAATTGCGAGAATTAAAATTGCGATAAATAAATTGCGATAAATAAATGTACAATAAGGAATTAACAGTTAGCTAGGAACAGTTAGCTAGGATTTTGTTAGCGTGGATTCTTAACAAAATTTCTCATAGTTAATTTGTTTATTTTTAACAAATTTTATTTTGTTCAATGTTTTCTTCATTATGCCACTTGTCGGATTCTGATAGGTCAAAATCCAAATATGAAATTGAATGAAAATGGTTATTCTGTGGTGAACGGATATGTATATCCGTGGCTGTAAGTAGGATAGTAAATGACTGTTGAATCAGATTTGAAGAATGTACAGTGTAACTTATTAATGTGAAATCTAAATATTTCTCGGGTATTACCTACCCGTTAAAATATTTTCACCATTAATAGTTTGTACGAAAGAATTTTTCAATTACAATCTTTATGAAAATATACTTACATATATATTTTCTTCAGATGTAATCATAGATTTAAAGAGTTAATATAATATTAATCTCATTTGATTTACCGTTAGAACTAGAATACATAATCTCTAAAACATTAGAGATTACATAATCGCCATGAATAACGAAGATAATTGATTTAGAACGATACGTAGAACGATGATTATACTCAAGGTACAGAATGAGATGTTGAGGCATGGATTGTTGATGGTACTGGTGTTGTTACTGATGGTACTGTTGGTGCTGGTGATGTTGCTGAAACTGGTAAATTTTGCGCCATATTCTCCAAATTGATTACTCGAGCGCGAAATTCGTTGACTTCTTCGATTACTCCGGGATGATTGGCGGTTAGAACAAGCGGATGAATAAGGTTTAGAATTTTAGATAGAATATAATCGTGGCGAGATACTCTAGAAATGAATGTGAGAATGGTGTTTCGAATAGGTTCGCCGGTAGTTGCTTTAGGTTCTTTGCCAAGAGTGCAGGTTGGTGGGTGTAAAGGATCGCCTTCTTCTCGTCTCCATTGGTTAAGTCGACTACTAACTCAGCCCAATTCATCCAGAATTGATGATGGTTGATTGGTTAATTCATTCCGGTGACGCTGTTTCCGGAGCTTAGGTGAACATCCATGTCGGAATAGCTGTCGGAATAACTATCGGAATGGCTATCGGAATATGAGGAATTGAACTGGTTGAGGGATTCATCTCGTACGATCAGATGAAGGATTTTCGATAAGAAATAAATTATAGGATGTAGATTAGTACCCTGCAATACATAATTTACATATGCATATATAATACTAAAATCCCATAAGTTACGGAGGAATCTACGAAAGCTATCAAGAAAAGTCTACAATAACATATACGCTAAGATATGAATTTTTTTTCTATACACTGTTCATGCAATCAATGCAGTAAGATGTGTCTAGACTAAGAATAATAAACAGGCAATTTTCGACAAAAATGATAAGCAAAACTTTTGACATGCAGACACGGTCGAAGTCTAGACTCACTAATGCATCCTAACGACTTATCAGTTAGACACACTAATGCAGACCTGGTTCGCTAAGACCACCGCTCTGATACCAACTTTAACAACATGTCCTAATCCATCTGGATGAATACATTACATTTGGTTACATCGTGAGGTACTTGACCTCTATATGATACATTTTACAAACATTTCATTCATTTTGAAAAGACAAACTTTCATTACATCGAAAGTTGATGGCATGCATACCATTTCATAATATATTTAACTATAATTGACTTAATAATATTCTTGATGAACTCAACGACTCGAATGCAACATCTTTTGAAATATGTCATGAATGACTCCAAGTAAGATCTCTAACATGAGCAAAACACAGCAGAAGATTTCTTTCATACCTGAGAATAAACATGCTTAAAAGTGTTAACCAAAAGATTGGTGAGTTCATTAGTTTATCGTAATCAATCATTTCTATAATTTTAATAGACCACAAGATTTCCTTTATTCAATAATCATACACTCGCAAGTGTTTAAAAATCATTCATATGGATTGAACACCTGGTAACCGACATTAACATCATGCATATAGAATATCCCCAAAATAGAAATCCATCTGTATAATATAAACTCGAAGTACTTAAGCATACCATTTTCCAGTATGGGAGGAGTTAGTGCCCGTAGATCTACCTTTAGGATTCGCGTCAATTAGGGTGTCTGTTCCCTAATTCTTAGGTTACCAAGCTAAAGGGTGATATTTGATTTCAATAATCCAACCATAGAATGTAGTTTCAATTACTTGTGTCTATTCCGTAAAACATTTATAAAAAGCAGCGCATGTATTCTCAGTCCCAAAATATATATTGCAAAAACATTTAAAAAGGGAGCAAATGAAACTCACTATACTGTATTTTGTAGTAAAAATACATATGACGACATTGAATAAGGGTAGGGTTGACCTTGGATTCACGAACCTATATCATTTATATATATAGTAATTTACATAATTGTAATCGATCAATTTATATATTATTTATTATTTTAGTAAATTATATGTTTCATTAATAACTTAATTAACTATTTTTATTCTATATACTTTAGATACATAACTAATATTTATTATAAAAATATTACTATAGTTATGTCATATGTATTTAAATATATTTTTATATAACAAATATTTATTTGGTAAAATAATATTAATAATAATAAATAAAAGGTGTATGTGATTAATAATAATAATACTAATGATAATAATAATAATAATATAAATGATCATTTTAAAAATGATAATTTTTATAAAGATAATAACTTTACTAAAAATGTTAGGTTTTAATAAAAATATAGTTTTAATAAAAATGATAACTTTGGTAATTGTAATTATAATGATATTATTAATAGAAACGATAATAATAATAATTCTAATAATAATAATAATAATGATAATTTTTGTAAAAGTGATAATAATGATAATATTTCTTAATGATAACAATACTTATTAATGATAATCATATTAATAATAGTAATGGTATTATCGATAATAATACTCATGTTAATTATAGTAATAATAATGATAATAATATTTATAAATAAAAGTGATAGTAATCCTAATATTAGTGATAATAATAATCATGTTATTAATATTAGGGATAATAACAATTAATCATAAAAATAACAACAATAATTAATAATATTAATAATAATAATAATAATAATAATAATAATAATAATAATAATAATAATAATAATAATAATAATAATAATAATAATAATAATAATAAAAATAATAATAAGAGTACCTTAGTAACAAGCTTTAAAAATTCTAATGCCCCGGCCCAGGCTCGAACCCACGACCTCCCGTTCACCCAACACATGCTTAACCAATTGAGCTAATCTATCTTTCTGTTTAATTTCACTAACCGAAATTTATATACCCCGTTTTTCTTCTGTTTTCTAATTCTTCTTAAAACTAATCGATCTCGGCCCAACACACTAATAACCACGGCCCAATAGTTAAACTAAATCCCGGCCCAATCACCTAATTTAATAAAACCGATCAATGCTTGTAGGGTTTTGTAGTTTGGAAGAGTATTAAACATATGCGAGAGATTAACAGTCGTTATTGTTATTATTATCCTATCATCAATCGTTTATCTATTTAGTATCATCATCATCGCTGTAACTTCCTCACCTATCATAAAATCACGTCATCATTCACATCATTATCTTAATTATTTTTGTTAACTATCATCATAATATATCATACAATATCACGATCATCATCTTTATGTTTTCATCCTCACCTCATCATCATAACTCGTCAGCCTCATCTTCATAATATATACATATACCATCGTGATAGTTAATCATATCATCAACACTATCATCATGTCAAGTTGTTTAGTGATATGGGCCGTATGATTATTATTTATTATACTGTACTTTCGATATAACCATTTGAACCACTCCACTATCAAACTGAAAAATTGTTTCCATGATTTGGGTGGTGTAATGAGTGTGGAATTCTTTAATTATTTTGGGATGGGGTCAATATGCTACCCACTCAATCTATATAATAACATAATCAAAGGCCACTTGGACCCATAATCTCTCTTGCGTACATGTATAATAATAGATCACAGGTTGTTGGGTTGAAATAGGAATAAGCGTCTAGCAGGAGAAGTATTTGGTGAGGGTAGTTCAAAATATATATATATATATATATATATATATATATATATATATATATATATATATATATATATATATATATATATATATATATATATATATATATATATATATATACCAGTATCAAACAGGTGAGCGTTTAAATGGGTTTTGCAAGATTTGGTTCAAACACAAAATAGAAGCTTACAGCAGTAGTAGCAACTGTTAATGGTGACTGTTCCGGCCCAAAACAGAAGTAGTTAATATATCTGTTCTATCACTATCATTCTTTCATCATCACCAGCGTATCATCATCATTATTATTTATGTTTGCAGGTTTGAATCAGTAAATAAAGGCAGTAGCAGCAGGAATACCGTGACAAAAGAAAAAAATTATGGTTTTGGGTTTTTTGTGTTGTGGGTTCACGAAGGAGAACAAGAAACAACCTTGGGTCTCGGTTTGGTTTGATGGTGGTGATTTGGTTTTCGATTAAGCTCAACAGAAAAAGAAAATTAGATGCTGTAGCAGTTGATGTTATAGTGTTAAATGGTGGTTTAAGTGGTGAAGTGGAATAAGAAAGAGAGGAAGATATAAAGTGATTGATACATGGTGGTTTATAGCTCACGAGGATAATCAAGGTGAATAGAAGGTGATCGAGTGTGATGGCAATTGAGGGTTTATGGTGTTGGTCCGTAGGTGGTGGTGGTTCCATGTTGGTGAGAGTGGTAATCGATGGTGATTCAACAAGCATGGTGATGCCGACTAGTGGCTCGATGGTAATCAAGTGAGTTAGCAGTGAACAACGATTTGTGAATATGCAAGTGAAGGTTTGATTTTAGGAAGAACAAGAAGTTAATCTTCTTTTAAATTTTCGTTCAATAATTTCCGAATAGTAGCAAGGGTCTGTATGTTTCTGTTTTCTCTCCAATTTCTGTTTTTAATTCTCTAATTGAAGTAGTGACTTATAGCTATAAGTGAATTAATTATACAATTTCAAGAATTTGATCTTGATTGTATGGTAGTGAAGAAAGGGATTGCTAACGGGTTTTGTCATTAATAGAATTGATTGGTACGATCTTGAGACAGAAAACAAATTAGATACAGTTTGAAAGATGTGTGTAATCGATTTAGATTTCCAAAATCATACTTATGATTTTATATTAATTAATAATTATATTATTAATATTCTAATTTCCAATAATGATAATAATAATAAAAGTAGTAATAATAATAAATCACAATAATAAGATTTTTAATGAAATTGATAATACTAATATTATTAATGATATGATAATATTACTAATTATATTAGTATTGATATTAGTATTAATAATATCAAATTTCATATTTATATATTGTAATTTTTAAAATAATGATATTAATAAAGATAGCAATAATATTATTAACAATTTAAATGTATCAAATTGTATATCTATATATTATAATAATATTCATAATACTGATATTAATATTAATATTAATATTTATAATAATAAAAGTAATAATAATACTACCACAACAATTATATCCATATAATTACCAATTATGAGTAAAATTCATTTATATATATATATATATATATATATATATATATATATATATATATATATATATATATATATATATATACTATCATATATACAATTATGTTTTAAGTAATAAGTAGTTAATTATCTTAATTATATATATTGAAACAAATAATATTTGAGTATAACATTTAATTACTTTGTTATCATTGATAAATTATGTATATTCAATCTACTTTCTATATTCAAAATAATAAGTTTTAGTCACTTTAAGTTATCGTTCATAATAACTAAATCACATACTAGTACATTAATATATTTAATTTATTGTATATAATCAGTTACATATATGATTTATTTATACATATATTTCTGTTTACAGTTAAAAGTTCGTGAATCGTCGAGAGTAGTCGAAGGGTATTTGAATATATGAACATAGTTCTAAAATTTTTGAGACTTAATATTACAGACTTTGCTTATCGTGTCGGAATTATATAAAGATTAAGTTTAAATTTGATCGGAAATTCCCGGGTCGTCACATCTGTCGGATATTTTACTATAAATCCACCCCTTTCATTTCCTTTATATTTTGGAGTTCCATCTTTTTGTTTTCTCTTTCTGACTTTAAGTCAAGCGAATAATGGTCCAGAATGCGTAGGTATGAATTTTTGAATGAACATGACTAATGTTCTAGGAAAGAAATTGTAATGGCACGATCTTGATTTGTCAAATTTCCAAAATTCAAGAGAAAAGATAGAACTATCAAGAAAATATGTTCTTGATATGTTTATAGATTAGATAGAATGCAAGAGTCATTTAACCTGAACATGATGACGTTATGGTCTGTGAATCATCACGTTTCATTAGAAACTCAGCATGACTTACTATAATATAATCACGTTGATCAAATATCATTATATTATACTAACTCATGCTTCAGTTCCCAACACTACTTCAATATCATTCATATTTTAAGTTTGAACTTTTCAGAATTTTTAGAAACTAAAATAGTTTCCTTTCTGATGTAACACTGATAGCGCGAAAAGATAAATGATTTCAGATAAGAATAATTATGAAAATATCTTCAGAAATATCGAGGATATTTATAATGAAAGATACAATGATGTCTTAGAATTTCTAATATTGAAGTATGATGAAAAAAATTTATCCGTAAAAGTTTAGAGTCAGGAGTAAGGTATTCGTTAATGACTACAGCAGATACTGAATCATTTGGATTCTTTGAAGGCAGGTTTAGTCTTTATGATTTGTCCACAGCCTCCTTCATAGTTTGCTCAATCTGTTTTCCAGTTTCAAACTTTTTCTGAGCTTTGCCAACACACTATTCTTTATCATCAAATTTCCGACGGTTAAGGTCGTTTACGGTTGTCTACAGTTTCTGCTGCTTCATTCAGCTTTTTCAAAGTTCAATGTATTGATTCGTAGGCTGGGTGCTTTTTAAAATTTCAGAATTGAAGATCGTAATTCTAGGAGATAATTGTTATATGTATACATATAACTATTGATGTAGAAATGCTACGAGATTCAAAATACTGATTGCTGATTCTCAGTAATTGGTATGGCAATTATGGTTACAGGGTATAGATGAATACACGATGGGGTTTCAATGAATATAATGATTTTTTGAAAAGTCCAAATTCATTGAAGTTGCTGGTAAGTTTACTGCTAATGTGGTGGAATATAAACGGTTCCCCGATAACGATGATGACAGGCAAACTTATATATCAAGATTATAATAAGGCTAATTCGAATGGAAGTCGAAGTTGATTTGCTGAAGCTGTGACAAAATTGGCTAATTTGAAAAAGAGTTACAATGTTATTTTCGGTAATAACAATGCCAAATGAGCTAACACAGACACGTGTTAAACGTTTACTCAGGTTCCGAGTGTTTTCAGGTGCATAACTATATGCATCAATCTCTTCTTCCGTAGATGAAGTGCGGTTGGTTCATCTTATCGATTGAAGTGTTTTCAAGAATTATGAAAGGTTTGAATCGCAGATTGTAATCGTCAAGATACAAATGAGATTTAAGATGAAATCAAGTGGCAAACTTGAAGAATTGTTTAGTTTCATATGTTATAATCAATATTTTAATTTATTTTAATTGTCCAATGTTGGCAGTCCACAGTTAGCAGTCCACAATTAGTAATCCAATAATTCATATATAGTTTAATATATAATATTCGAATTAATTAATACGTATTCGTGACCCATTGTGTACATGTCTCAGACTCGATCACAACTCAAAGTATATATATTATTGTAGAATCAACCTCAACCCTGTATAGCTAACTCGAACATTACTGCATATAGAGTGTCTATGGTTATTCCAAATAATATATATAGATGCTTCGATATGATATGTTAAAACCTTGTATACGTGTCCCGATATTTAAAGTGCGTAAAATAACTAACAGAAATTAAATGACGATAAATAAAATGCGTAAAATAAATAACAGAAATTAAATGACGATAAATAAAATTGCGAGAATTAAAATTGCGATAAATGAAAATTGCGATAATTAAATTGTGATAAATAAAATGTAATACGGAATTAACAGTTAGCTAGGAACAGTTAGCTAGGATTTTGTTAGCGTGGATTCTTAACAAAATTTCTCATAGTTAATTTGTTTGTTTCTAACAAATTTTATTTTGTCCAGTGTTTTCTTCATTATGCCACTTGTTGGATTTTGATAAGTCAAAATCCAAATATGAAGTTGAATGAAAATGGTTATTCTGTGGTGAACGGATTCGTATATCTATGGATGTAAGTAGGATAGTAATTGACTGTTAAATCAGATTCGAAGAATGTACAGTGTAACTTATTAATGTGAAATCTAAATATTCCTCGGGTATTACCTACCCGTTAAAATATTTTTACCATTAACAGTTTGTACAAAAGAATTTTTAATTACAATCTTTATGAAAACATATATACATATATATTTTCTTTAGATGTAATCATGGATTTATAGATATCGATTGTTAAATCGTTGATGAAAGATGTGAATGATAACATATGTGAATTAATTATGATAGAAGCCCTTTAAAGCTTCTTTTATCTTTCTTGGGTATTACCTACCCGTTAAAATATTCACACGTCATAGTTAATATGAAAAGAATTTTTATTACAATCTCGAGATATACATAAATATATACATATATCCTTTAATCGTGAACAGAAAGTAATGAATTAATATTTCATAATTCATCATTCTCGGTACTCTTCGTTGTCTGTGGTGCTTACGGAGCTTGTGGTGATGGAAATGATGCTGGTGCGGGTGGTGTTGCTGTTGGTGTTGGTACTGTTTGTGGTACCTGCGTAGTAGATGCGAGCCTAACTTCCAAATCGAACACCGTCACCTCCAAGGTTTCTACTTTATGCTCGAGTCTATGAATTAGTTCTACCCATTTTTGCGTAAGGTTTGTCAATTCTTGATATTTAGTTCGAAGTCTTCTAATTTCTTCTAATAATCCTATCTGACTAGAATTCGGGAGTAGAGGACGAATACTATCTTTAACGACATCGAGTCGACCTTCGAGGCGGAAAATCCGTGCGAAAAGAGTGAAAACGGTATTGCGAACAGGTTCGCCGATAAGCGGATCGAGCACTCCGACGTTAGGTGGTAAGTTCGGCTCTTGATATGGAGTACCTTCTTCATTTCTCCATATGGTAAGTATTTCGCGAACCCATCCCCACTTTCTAAAGAAATCACGGTAGTTGATCGGTTGGTGCACTCCCGTCACGCTGTCTTTCTGAGTCAGAGGAACTTGGTCGATTCGTAGAGGCCATCTTACGCGATCACAGAAAAGATTTTAGGTATGAAAGGTTTAGTGACAGCAAATGATAGTTGGATGATATTCTCAATGCATAATATGCATAGATATATATAGTACCAGGATCCCTTAAATTATGGAGAAATTTACGGGAGATATCAGGCAAAGTTTATCGTAATAGATACGCTAAGATATGAATTAACAGATATACTAAAATATGAATTTTGTCTATACACATTTCATGCAAACAATGCAGTAGGATGTGTCTTAGACTTAAGATGATAAGCAGGTAATTTTTGACACGAAATAATAAGCAAAACTTTTGATATGCAGACACGGTCGAAGTCAAGACTCACTAATGCATCTAATCAACTATCAGTTAGACACACTAATGCAAGACCTGGTTCGCTAAGACCACCACTCTGATACCACCTATAACAACCCGTCCTAATCCATCTGGACGAATACATTACATTTGGTTACATCGCGAGGTACTTGACCTCTATATGATACATTTTGCAAACATTGCATTCGTTTTTAAAAGACAAACTTTCATCACATCGAAAGTTGACAGCAAGCATACCACACTTCATAATATATCCAACTATAAAAGACTTAATAACATTCTTGATGAACTCAACGACTCGAATGCAATGTCTTTTGAAATATGCCATGAATGACTCCAAATAATATCTTTAAAATGAGCAAATGCACAGCGGAAGATTTCTTTCATACCTGAGAATAAACATGCTTTAAAGTGTCAACCAAAAGGTTGGTGAGTTCATTAGTTTATCATAATCATTCATTTCCATCATTTTAATAGACCACAATATTTCATATATTGTCACGCGTAACTCGCGAATTAAAATTCATTCATATGGTGAACACCTGGTAACCGACCTTAACAGGATGCATATAGAATATCCCCATCATTTCGGGACTCACATCGGACATGATAAATCGAAGTACTAAAGCAGTTCAAATTCTCTGACTGGGGCTTGTTAGTGCCCATAGATCTATCATCTATCTTTAGGATTCGCGTCAATTGGTGGCAATTATCATAAACACCAATTCTTAGGCTACCAAGCTAAAAAGGGGCATATTCGGTTTGATAATTCAACCATAGAATGTAGTTTCGATCACTTGTGTCTATTTCGTAAAGCATTTATAAAAGCAGCGCATGTATTCTCAGTCCCAAAAATATATATTGCAAAAGCATTTAAAAAGGGAGCAAATGAAACTCACGATACTGTATTTTGTAGTAAAAATACTCATACGACGATACTAAACAATGCAAGGTTGGCCTCGGATTCACGAACCTATATCAATTATATATATATTAACACATTGCAATCGAACGAATTTATATACTATTATTATTAATGATATATTTGTTATTTTACTTAATTATATTTTTCATTAATTAATTAACTATAATTCTTTTATAAATACTTAATATGAAATATCAATGTAGTTAGGTTATATGTTTTTAACTATATTTTTATAAAAATATTATTTCTTTGTTAAAATAATAATTATAGTAATACTACAATAATGATAACAATATTAATATTAATAATGATAAAAATGATAAATTTAGTAATAATGTTATTATGAATGATAATTTTTATAATAATAATAATAATAATAATAATAATAATAATAATAATAATAATAATAATAATAATAATAATAATAATAATAATAATAATAATAATAATAATAATAAATTTTGGTATTGAAAACTACCTTCCAAACCCTTTCTTAAAAAAAATGTCCCGAACCGGACTCGAACCCGCGACCTCATGCTACCCCGCTTACACCCTTAACCATTCCTCTAACTTTGCTTTTCAGGTTGTATCCACCACCCATATATATTTATTCTTTCTCTATTTCTTCTTCTATAGTTCAAGTGACCAGGGAACCAATCAACCATATCAACTTATTGTCTTAAATCATTTGACAGCCCATATCACATGGCAGCTCAATCCATTATCCTAAATCGTGTTTCTTTTCTATCTTCAGTTTAAGGAATGATAACCGAAGGTGTAACAATGACCAACAACAAAAACAGCTTCGATTCATCTTTTTCATTTCATCGAACCAGAAACATAAATATACAATAGCAACAAAAGTTGGTCTCGATGGTTTAGGGTTGTTTTAAACAGGAAACAATACGCACAGCAGTAGCAGGAGTAATTAGGAAACCAAATGGGTCTTGTGGTTTTTGTTTAATTGTTTTAGGGTATCGAAAAGAAAATGGAAACAATAGAAATCGAATAGAAGAGGTTAAAATAAGTGGGTTTCGGTTCATCATCATCATTAGACTTCATCATTATCGTTCCTGTTTTAATCCTCATCCTAATCTTCTTAATATCCATCATCTTTATCATTTTAATTATAATCACAATCATGATCATAACATAATCATAATCATAATATAATTATAATCATAACATAATCATAATCATATCATAATCATAATCATGTCATAAAATCATCACTATTATCATATTTATAATTCATCCTCTTAATTAAATTATGAATATCGATTGTGTACAAGAAACAAATAGAAGTAGCAGCCATGTTATCTAACACTTATGGCCCACTTAGAACCCATGGCAGCCCAAATCAATTACTTAAACAGCCCAACCGAAAATAACTAAGTTCATTTCTTACGGCCCAATTATTCAAACAAATAAGCTGGCCTGTTATTTAACTCGATAGCCCAGGTTCAGTTTTTATAGCTCAATAGCCTGTTTCAATTTAAATGCTCGATGGGTGTGGTCCCGTGATACAAGTCGACAGGAGAAAAAAATAATAGGAAATAAAAAACTGGATAGCATAGCAGGAGCAGTTCACAACTTTATTCATTATCATAAAGTCGTTATTTTCATGTATTCTCCATCTTCACGTCATTATTAACCAAACGTCCCACTGTCCCCTCCACTTCTCCTTTTTATATTCCAGGTGGGTTATCTATATAGGGTTGTCGGCCAGCACATAAAAGCATTTAATTTAATAACAAAACATAATTAGATTGAGCAGGATTTTGTGGGTTTATATCATCGAAAAGAAAGAGAGAAAAAATTGGTAGCAGCAAAACAACGACTTAGCAGTTGATTTCATGGTGATTTAATGAAGATGATAATGGTTGGATGGTGAATGAAGGTGATGGTTTTGTCACGAAGAAGAAGAAAAAGAAAATAGCGATGGGATGGTGGTGATAGTTGGTGATTAAATGATGGCGCACAATTATTTACGGCTGAGGTGGTGATCAAACAAGGAGATGAAGTGGTGGTTGTGGTGGATTGAATCACGAAAATAAACAGAAACAGATAGGCAGCGTAGCAGGTGCAGTTTGAATTGGGTTTGGGTGGTTTACGGCTGAATAATCAGCAGGTATAGCAGGTGCGGTTTAATAAGGTGATTAAATGGATGGAGATTGATTGCAATAGAAATCATATACCTCAGGTGCGTAACTAATTTGACGGATGGTGGTTCGTGAGATGGGGTTTTCATCGAACAAAAGTTGTAGTAGAAAACTAGCAGCAACCAAGCAGGTGGTCTTTGCATAGTGCGTGTTTGGGTGGTTTCTTGGAAGATCAGTGGCAGTTTGATCGGATTGTGGTGTCGTGGTTTGAAAGTGGTCGATGGGTTTAATAAAGTGTCGGTGTTCTTGGGGTTGGTGGATCTTGATGGGTGTTTGATTTCGAAACAGAAAAACAGAAATGGATGATGGTGGCATGTTGTAGTGATGGAGAAGAAGGAGACAAGGTGGTTTATGGTGATTCTAATGTGGCAGTTTGATGGTGTTCTTTGGCCGAGAGATATAAGGTGGCGTTTGATCAAAGTGATGAAGAGATATATGTTTGATATCATGTCTCTGGGTATATGTATATATAGAAATGCATATATAATATGATGTAGTGGACTAGTGGGTGATAGAGAACAAAAACAGTAATATATATTATGAATACAGAATCAAACATGTGTGTATGTAATTAGATATTTTAGATTAAAACAAAAACCTGAATGTATAAGTTGTAGTTGGAAAGGAATAATCAGGCACAGTGTTAAATAATCAAGCATAGTAATATAATTGAATCGCGTAAGTTAATTTGTTTATATCCTACCGACAGTTTTCATGGACCGGATTTCGTACTCTGTTGATAAACAGTGACGTTAAAAAGTCTTTAGAAAAATTCCAAGTTTTTAGATTAACTATATTTATTTATTTTGGTCATTATGGTATAAAATTCGATCCTTAACTATTCAATAAAAATTACATTAATTATTCACTCCCAACCCCAAATAAAATATAAAAAGTTTTAAAATTTAATAACTAGATCCTAAATACATTTTTAGTAAGCCTAAAGTTTATAGAACTTATTTTCGAATCACCGTTTATTTTAAAATCATATAAGTTTGAATTTTAACTTGTTTAATATCAATTGAGTAACAATTGAGTGTTACTGTCATTTACTAAATAGATTCGAAATCACAAAATATATATTTAATATACTTTATATATATATATATATATATATATATATATATATATATATATATATATATTAATTATCATAATATCATATTTTTATTTTTATTTCACATACTTACTTTTAATAACTAAATCATATAATCTCTTTCAAATTATATATTTAAACTTATATAGCATCTATTTACAAATAGTTGTTCGTGAATCGTCAGAACTGGTCGAAGGTCAAATGCATCAATGTAAACAGTTCCAAAATTTTTAAGACTCAATATTACAGACTTTGCTTATCGTGTCGAGTTCATATTAAGATTAAGTTTAAATTTGATCAGAAATTTCCGGGTCGTCACAGTACCTACCCGTTAAAGAAATTTCGTCCCGAAATTTCGAAATTTGAGTGATGTGGTCATGGCTAACAATGAAAATGTTTTCATGAGGAATATAAGTTGATAAATAGAGTTTTATCATCATTGATCAATGTGGATAAAACAATTCGATTATTTGAAGAGTACGAATGAAGCTATCACAAAAGAGTGAAATGAATAAATGTATAATCATCTTGTCTGGTGACGTAGTCACAGTTGATTTCCAGAAATCAAGGAATTTAGAGGAAATCTTCGTAATAAGATTTGGTTCTTTGGTAATTAAGGAAATTAGGATCCGCTTTAAATGCGGTCACCTGTTTTGATTGCTCTGTTTTAACGACCCGTCCTAATCCATCTGGACGAATATATTACATTTGGTTACATCGCGAGGTACTTGACCTCTACATGATACATTTTACAAATATTTCATTCGTTTTGAAATGAAAAACTTTCATTACATCGAAAGTTGACGGTATGCATACCATTTCATAATATATTCAACTATAACTGACTTAATAATATTCTTGATGAACTCAACGACTCGAATGCAACGTCTTTTGAAATATGTCATGAATGACTCCAAGTAATATCTCTAACATGAGCAAATACATAGCGGAAGATTTCTTTCATACCTGATAATAAACATGCTTAAAAGTGTCTACCAAAAGGTGTTCACTGAACCATGCTTTTGAGTGAGTCAGTGTTCACTGAACTCTGTAGCACTCACTCTAGTCACTATCTTAAATTGGCAGCTCTTCTATGATAGATAGGTACCTATCTACACGTACGTAATAAACGCTATAGTGATGTTCAACACAGATAACTCTAACCCTGTATTCTAGGATTAGGTCCTAGCACTAGGTTATAGCCACGTGAGTAATTGGAAAGGGAAGACTGTGAATTAGACTTCTAAATCTGACAAGGTTTCAGCATAACAATAGTATAAGTTTCAGATAAATATTCAACATACGAAACAATTATAACATATAGATGAATGCATGTAGTGAAAGCAGTTCAATATAACGAAATCATATCATTAAACTAAGAAAAGCGTTCACCGTATACAAACGAGGTCTTAACCGTTACAAGTACTGACATTCTTTAAATCGCTCCTAATACAATCTCCGACGTTCGCCCTTTAGGTACTAATTTTCCTCTAATAACTGGGTGGTGGGCCACCACAACCTCCAAAGAGTATCACAACAGATTCCAACCGTCGGACAGCTACTAGTGGCCACCACTAAATGGATGGTGGACCACCAACGTCACCACCAGTTAAGGGCTCAAGGGATGAAGAAAGGAGAAGGAACAGAGGCGTAAACCTCCCCAATACCACTACAGCCGGTGTTGTCCACCAACAAGGTGGTAAATCACCGTCCACCGCCAAGAGGGAAGATTCCAGCAGGACTACAGTGTCGGAGAGAAGCACAAATTAGGCAAAAAGAGCGAGTTTTAACAACTATAGTCACACCTACCACGAGAATGGCGGTGGAAGATTGCTATGGCCGTCGGAATCCCACTCCGAAAATGATAAAACGAGGCACAACGGCATGCCGAAAAAAAGGAAACAAAGGGAGAGATGATCAAACCACCAGCGAGATGCTGGTGGTTGGTGATAAGGGCATCAATCCGCCGCAAAACGGAACAGAAAATAAGAAAGGAGGCGGAGAGAGGAAGACGACGGAGTAAAAGTAAAGTTTAGAAACTCTTGGAAAATAAAACGAATTAGATGGATAAAAAAGGAAGAAACAATAACCGGAGCGACATAAAAACAATAAGGAAGTGCTAGAAATTAGGGTTAAGAAAGAAGAAAGAAGAAGATGGATGGAGATGGTGTGACAACCGGGAAATTTCCGACCAAATTTAAACTTAATCTGTAAATGATTCTGACACGATAAGCAAAGTTTATTAAACCAAGTCTCAAAACGTTTGAACTATTTTTCATGAATGCATTTGACCTTGACTATTCCCGACGATTCACGAACAACTATTTGTAAATAGATATGTGTGTATAAATATAAATATATATAAATAATAATTGGAAGTATAATTTGAAATATTAAATGTTGTTGTTATGAGATATGATATTATAATAATTATTATTTAAAAATATATCTATATATATAAATAAAGTATATTAAAAATAAATATTAAATGATTTTAATACTCATTGATGTTCCGATTGATATTAAGCAAGTTAAATTCAAACTGATATTATTTTAAAATAAACGGTGATTCTAAAATGAGTTATGTAAATTATAGGCTTATTAAAAATATATTTAGGAGCACTAAATACTATCCCTAATAAAACTGTCGGTAGAATAATTCAATTAATCCGACAACTTCACTGTTTTTAATTTGATTGCTTTCCACTTGTAACCTTTAACATATCTTCCTCTATCTATATTTAACTACCAGGAGATACATATATTATATATATGGACAACATGCATGATTATACACCACTCACTCATATTTAACTTTACAACTACTATGTTCCTTATTTTCTATTACCACTGCACATCAAGGTAGATAATGATTTATTCGATTGTCAATTCCCAAACCTTACACAGTGGATAACACTAAGTGATAAAGGTGACTAGATTACGCATTTTCTTAAAAGTTTGTTTATATACTATTATTATTGTATTATATTTATTAATCATATATATATATATATATATATATATATATATATATATATATATATATATATATATATATATATATATATATATATATATATATATATATATATATATATATATATATATATATATATATATATATCCATAATGCATCGACAATATCATACACATATATTTTGTCTTTGTTTTCTTCTGTGACTTTAATTTTTCCTTTGTGTAAATACAAAGAACCAACCCCCACAACTATTATTGATCCAGTGGATCTTAATCAACTTTGAGAATCATTGAATAAAAAAAAAGTGAACATTAATTATTTGTTGCACTAGTTCAATTATTACATGTGGAAGTTTGACTAAACAACCCATGATCCTAGTTATATGGCTACACGTAGGATTATTGGAGTAGTGGACTTTGTTTTCATTTATTATATAACAAATGCAAATAAAGAGAGCAACGGACTTAGGCCTCTAATTTACATTTAGTTGTAGTTGTAATTTAGAGAGAAAATAAAACAAAATGAGTTTTAACCCCAAATTTATTATGTCATTTAATTCCTTTACGTTTCCATTACTTACCTTCAAATCTATCAAATTACAATATCAACATCCAACTCAATTGTATCCTTATGAACGTGCCAAGCTTCGGATTCGTAACGGATTAATTATCTCCTATACTTTCTCTCTACCACCACCATCTTGAACTTTGTTATGTTCGAGAACCGCCAAGAAACAACCACCTCCATGATATAACCCCCTTCTCCTTCATCCGAGAACCACCACCTTAAGCTCATTTCGATTATGATCATGAACCCATCATCACGAACCCTTCCACCATCACACACACCTACACCTGTGAACTACTGCAGCTGCTACATCCACTATCCTGTTTGTGAAACACACCGAGACCACCACTATAGAAGCTAAACTGCTGCAGCTATCTTTCTACCACCGTAAACCACCCTAACATCCCATTAACTGCTGCTATACTCCTGTGTATTTAGAAAGAATTGCTGCTGTTCAGCTGTTCCTAATTGCAGCCACCAACGCAGAATTTGCAGCTCAAACACCACATAAACCATTCCTTGATCATTAGTCACTTGAAGAAATAAAACAAGATAAATGAGGTGTGTTCTTATTCTTATCAATATAAACTATCTGTTATCAATAAGTATTGATATGAATGTAGGTATACTATTGTAGTTTTCGATTGAGATTGGATAGATCTTTATAAATTCGATTTATTAATTATGACTAGTTGACAATAAAAATCAAAATTTTGGAAACTAGATATCTGATATCTAACATATATTAAGAGCTACCATGATACATAAACCACCTGCCATCACCCTCAAAACACCACTCAATCACCACCCAATCTTATGAAACTCTTACTGCAGTTGTGTTATGTTCGGTTAACACCCAAGAACCAAACCAACCACTTTTGTTCCTACTGTTCGATACCTAAAGCCAAATACTTGCAGCTGCCACTATTTCGTTTTAGTTTTCTGTTCAATCACCAAATTTTATGACCTGCAGCTTCTGCTACTAAATAACTATTTCTAAACCACCATGAACACCCCTATCAAGACCTACTTAACCAATCACATATGACTGCCTCCTAATTGCTATTCAATCAAATAACACATACCACTGTTTGTCCTATATTATTTGCTATTGCTGCAATTAAAAACCGAAACCACAAACAAGTCTTTAAATATAATCGATTACTTACCACTAAACCCTTCATGAACACCATTTATTATTGCTCGTGTTCAATCCAATTGAAAGTATAAATTATATTAATAAATGAAGAAATTAAGAAAATATAAATAAATTAATTACATATTTGATCAATTAATGGACCAGTTACTTGATCGGTTGATGAAGGATGATGATTAACGATGAAGACGAAGACCGATGATGACTTTGAAAAAGGATGATGACAAATTGATGGTCTGCTATTCATCAATGATTGTTCCTTGATTTCTCTGTTAATGATGATGATGATTGTTGATGGATTATGAGATGGTGTTATATTTGTTTCTCTGTGATTTGCTTTGACTAGGGTTACTCTCGATCTGATTTGGGGGAGACAACAAAACACGCGTAGGTCTTTTATTTAGGTAGAATTATAATATAAATTAAAATTACTATTATTATTAATATTATTAATATTATTATATTATTCTAATTATTATTATTATTATTATTATTATTATTATTATTATTATTATTATTATTATTATTATTATTATTATTATTATTATATTATTCTAATTATTATTATTATTATTATTATTAAGATTTATTATTATCATTATTATTAATATTATTATTACTATCATTACTATATTATTATTATTATAATAACAAATAAATATTTTTATATATAAATAACTACATTTGATACATGTAACATAACTATATTAATATTTTTACTAATTATCTATCTAAAGTATATATAAAATAGATATATTTAACTAAATTATAAATGAAACCTATAAATTATTAAATATGACAATTATATCACTAATAATAATACCTAAATATGTTCGATTACAATTATATATGTTAATATATATATAAATGATATAGGTTCGTGAATCTGAGGCCAATCTTGCATTGTTCAATGTCGTCATATGTATTTTTACTACAAAATACAGTATTGTGAGTTTCATTACTCCCTTTTTAAATGCTTTTGCAATATATATTTTTGGGACTGAGAATACATGCGCTTTTATAAATGTTTTATGAAATAGACACAAGTAATCGAAACCACATTATATGGTTGAATGATCGAAGCCAAATATGCCCCTTTTTGCTTGGTAACCTAAGAATTAGTAAACCAGTCTACTAATTGACGCGAATCCTAAAGATAGATCTATTGGGCCTAACAAACCCCATCCGTTGTAGCGGATGCTTTAGTACTTCAATGTTGTTTTATCATGTTCGATGGATGTCCCTGAATGATGGGGATATTCTTATATGCATCTTGTTAATGTCGGTTATCACGTGTTCAATCCATATGAATGATTTTTGTCTCTATGCATGGGACGTATGTTTATGAGAAATGGAAATATGAAATCTTGTGGTCTATTAAAATTATGAAATGATTATTTATGATAAACTAATGAACTCACCAACCTTTTGGTTAACACTTGAAAGCATGTTTATTCTCAGGTATGAAAGAAATCTTCCGCTGTGCATTTTCTCATATTAGAGATATTACTTGGAGTCATTCATGACATATTTCAAAAGACGTTGCATTCGAGTCGTCGAGTTCATCAAGATTATTACTAAGTCAATTATAGTTGGATATATTATGAAATGGTATGCATACCGTCAACTGTCGATGAAATGAAAGTTTGTCTTTTAAAAACGAATGCAATGTTTGTAAAATGTATCATATAGAGGTCAAGTACCTCCCAATGTAATCATATGTTATTGTATTCGTTCTTATGGATTAGGACCGGTCTTTACATGTGGTATCAGAGCGGTGGTCTTAGCAAACCAGGTCTTGCATTAGTGTGTCTAACTGATAGTTGTTTAGATGCATTAGTGAGTCTGGACTTCGACCGTGTCTGCATGTCAAAAGTTTTGCTTATCATTTAGTGTCGAAAATTATTTGTTTATCATCCTTAAAGTCTAGACACGTCTTACTGCCTCTATTGCATAGACAGTGTATATATAAATTCATATCTTAGCGTATCTGTTATTGTTACCTTTGCCTGACAGCTTCCGTAGATTCCTCTGTAACTTATGGGATTTTAGTATTATATGCATATGTAAATTATGTATTACAGAGTACTAATCTACATCCTATAATCTATTTCTTATCGAAAATCCTTCATCTGATCGTACGAGATGAATCCCTCAACCAGTTCGAGGCCCTCTGATTTCGATAGCTATTCCGATAGTTACTCCGACAGCTATTCTGACATGGATATTCACCTAAGCTCTGAAAGCAATGTAAATGAAATGAATCAACCAATCAGCCATCCCCAATTCATCTGATGGGTTCGTAGCCTACTTAATCATTGGAGGCAAGAAGAATGTGATCCCTTCCACCAACCGAATTCACCTCTTGGTGAAGAACCTGATGCACTTACCGGCGAACCTATCCAAAACACCATTTTCACACTCATTTCCAGAGTATCTCGCCACGATTATATTCTATCTAAAATTCTAGATCTTATTCATCCGCTCGTCCGAACCGACAATCATCCCGGAATAATGGAAGAAGTCAACGAGCTTCGCGCTCGAGTAATCAATTTGGAAAAAAAAACATGGTGCAAAACTTACCAGCTTCAACAACAGCACCGTCAACACCAGTACCACCAACAAAAGCATCCGCAACACAAGCCTCAACACTACACGCCTCAAATTCACAGTCTGTACCTCCAGCATAATCATCATACTACATGATGTCCTGCCTCGATTATCTTCGTTCTACATAACGTTCTACATCATTTATCTCCGTTCGACATGGCGATTATGTAATCTCTAATGTTTTAGAGATTATATATTCTTATTCTAAAGGTAAATCAAATGAGTTTAATATCATATTAACTCATTAAATACATGATTACATCTGAAGAAAATATATATGTATATATGTTTTCATAAAGATTGTAATTAAAAATTCTTTTGTACAAAATGTTAATGATGAAAATATTTTAACGGGTAGGTAATACCCGAGGAATATTTAAGATTTTTCATTAATAAGTTACACTGTACATTCTTCGAATCTGATTCAATGGTCATTTACTATCCTACTTACATCCACAGATATATGTATCCGTTCACCGCAGAATAACCATTTTCATTCAATTTCATATTTGGATTTTGATCTATCAGAATCCAACAAGTGGCATAATGAAGAAAACGTTGGACAAAATAAAATTTGTTAGAAACAAACAAATTAACTATGGGAAATTTTGTTAAGAATCCACGCTAACTAAATCCTAGCTAACTGATTACATTTTATTTATCGCAAATTAATTATCGCAATTTATATTCTAGCAATTTTATTTATCGTCATTTAATTTCCGTTATTTATTTTACGCACTTTAAATATCGGGACACGTATACAAGGTTTTGACATATCATATCGACGCATCTATATATATTATTTGGAATAACCATAGACACTCTATATGCAGTAATATTGGAGTTAGCTATACAGGGTTGAGGTTGATTCTACAATAATATATATACTTTGAGTTGTGATCGAGTCTGAGACATGTATATAACGGGTCACGATACGTATTAATTAATTTAAATATTATATAATAAACTATATATGAATTGTTGAACTACAAATTGTGGACTGCTAACTGTGGACTGTCTATATTAGACAATTAAAATGAATTAAAATATTAATTATAACATATGAAACTAAACAATTCTTCAAGTTTGCCACTTGATTTCATCTTAAACTTCATTTGTATCTTGACGATTACAATCTGCGTTCAAACCTTTCATGATTCTTGAAAACACCTCAATCGATAGGATGAATCAACCGCACTTCATCTACGGAAGGAAAGATCTGAGAAACTCTCGACAACTGAGTAAATGTTTAACATGTAGCTGTGCTAATTCCTTAGTGTTATTATTACCCAAAATAACTTGGTAATCCCTTTCAAAGTAGCAAATTTTGTCACAGCTCCAGCAAGTCAACTTCGACTGTTCGTTCGAAACAACCTTATTATAACCTTGATATATATGCGTGCTCTTTTATTGTTACTAGGGAACCTTTTATATTCCACCATATTACCAGCAGACGTACCAGCAACCTCGTTGTTTCTTGGCTTAAATCTCTCTGATAAATCATTATATTTATTCATTGAAACCCTATCATATACTCATCCGCATCTTGTAACGAGAACTGCTATACCAATTACCGGGAATCAGCAATCAGTACTTTGAAAACTCACAACGTATCTACATCAACATTTATATGTATAACATTTATCTCTTAGAATTATGATCTTTCATTCTAAAATTCTGAAAAGCACTCAGTCTACAAATCAATACTCTGAATGTTGAAAAAGCTGAATGAAGCAGCAGAAACTGTAGACAACCATAAACGACCTTAATCATCGGAAGTTTGATGATAAAGAATAGTATGTTGGAAAAGCTCAGAAAAGTTGGAACTGGAAAACGGATTGAGCTAACCACGAAGGAGACCAAGGACAAATACAAGGACCATACCCTATATTCAAAGAATCCAGATAATTATGGATCCGTTGAAATCTTTAGAGAATATCTTGCTCCGAAGTCATGTTAAAATCTTGCGGAAAATTTTTCTTCATCAACCTTCGAACTTGAAAATTCCAAAATATCATCAAAAATATCTTCGATATTTCTGAGGATATTTTCATAAATATTCTCGTCCGAAATTATATACCTCTTCGTGCTTCCTGTGTTTCATTATATTGGAAACTTCTGTAAAATCTAAGTTTAATTTATGAATGAATTCTGGAGAAATGTAAAGAAATTGATGCATGAATTAGTATAATATAATGACACTTGATCAACGTGATTATATTACAGTAAGTCATGCCGAGTTTCTAATGGAACGTGATGATTCACAGATCATAACGTCATCATGTGCCATGTTACATAACTCTTTCATTCTGCTTAACCTCTGAACATATCAAAAAAGTATATTCTTGATAGTTCTATCCTCTGTGATTCTGGTAATTTACCAAATCAAATCGTGCTATTACGTTCCTTTCTGCTTAGAATATTATGATCAATCGAAACTTCATACCTACGAATTCTAAACCATTATTCGCTTGACTTAAAGTCGAGAAGAGAAAACAAAAACACGGAGCTATGAAACATAAAGGGGAATATAAATTCCGATAACAACACATAAATTACAAACCGTGTATGTCAATGTTTATCGCAACATAAAGACACGGGAAAATTAAAAACACTATAACCCCAAGGGTGAAGTAGAAGAAAACAGATTCCTCCGGTGGAAGTTGGAAAAGGAGAATGATTGTTGCGATAGTCAGGATAAGGACAAGGATCACATTTTCACAATCTTTTAAATTTGGGAATTTAGTATAGGAATGGTAAAAGTAATGGAACGGAAGAGATTAGTTTATAGTGAGATATTTGATAAAGAAATCGAGACAGATCACCGTATTTAATTATAGAGATCTTAATTTCTTTATTCGCCGAAGAATCAAATCTTTTAGATTTCGAAGATTTTCTTTAAATCCCTTGAATTCCGGAAATTCAAACGTGACTACGTCAAAAGTTAAGACGAATAATTATTTTCTCATTTCACTCTTTTGTGTAGCTTCGCTTATACACTACAAGTAATCAAATTGTTTTATCCTTATTACTCAATGGTGATAAAACTCTATCTATTAGCTCATATTCGTCATGAAAACATTTTTATTGTTAACCATGACCATCCCAATCAAATTTCGGGACGAAATTTCTTTAACGGGTAGGTACTGTGACAACCCGGAAATTTCCGACCAAATTTAAACTTAATCTGTATATGATTCTGACACGATAAGCAAAGTTTATTAAACCAAGTCTCAAAACGTTTGAACTATTTTTCATGAATGCATTTGACCTTGACGATTCCCGACGATTCACGAACAACTATTTGTAAATAGATATGCGTTTATAAATATAAATATATATAAATAATAATTGGAAATATAATTTAAAATATTAAATGTTGTTGTTATGAGATATGATATTATAATAATTATTATTTAAAAATATATCTATATCCTATATATATAAATAAAGTATATTAAAAATAAATATTAAATGATTTTAATACTCATTGATGTTCCGATTGATATTAAGCAAGTTAAATTCAAACTGATATTATTTTAAAATAAATCGTGATCCTAAAATGAGTTATGTAAATTATAGGCTTATTAAAAATATATTTAGGAGCACTAAATACTATCCCTAATAAAACTGTCGGTAGAATAATCCAATTAATCCGACGACTGCACTGTTTTTAATTTGATTGCTTTCCACTTGTAACCTTTAACGTATCTTCCTCTATCTATATTTAACTAATAGGAGATACATATATTATATATATGGACAACATGCATGACTATACACCACTCACTCATATTTAACTTTACAACTACTATGTTCCTTATTTTCTATTACCACTGCACATCAAGTTAGATAATGATTTATTCGATTGTCAATTCCCAAACCTTATACAGTGGATAACACTAAGTGATAAAGGTGACTAGATTACGCGTTTTCTTAAAAGTTTGTTTATATACTATTATTATTGTATTATATTTATTAATAATATATATATATATATATATATATATATATATATATATATATATATATATATATCCATAATGCATCGACAATATCATACACATATATTTTGTCATTGTTTTCTTCTGTGACTTTAATTTTTCCTTTGTGTAAATACAAAGAACCAACCCCTACAACTATTATTGATCCAGTGGATCTTAATCAACTTTGAGAATCATTGAATAAAAAAAAAAGTGAACGTTAATTATTTGTTGCACTAGTTCAATAATTACATGTGGAAGTTTGACTAAACAACCCATGATCCTAATTATATGGCTACACGTAGGATTATTGGAGTAGTGGACTTTGTTTTCATTTATTATATAACAGATGCAAATAAAGAGAGCAACGGACTTAGGCCTCTAATTTACATCTAGTTGTAGTTGTAATTTAGAGAGAAAATAAAACAAAATGAGTTTTAACCCAAAATTTATTATGTCATTTAATTCCTTTACGTTTCCATCACTTACCTTCAAATCTATCAAATTACAATATCAACATCCAATTCAATTGTATCCTTACGAACGTGCTAAGCTTCAGATTCGTAACGGATTAATTATCTCCCCTACTTTCTCTCTACCACCACCATCTTGAACTTTGTTATGTTCGAGAACCGCCAACAAACAACCACCTCCACGATATAACCCCCTTCTCCTTCATCCGAGAACCACAACCTTAAGCTCATTTCGATTATGATCATGAACCCATCATCACGAACCCTTCCACCATCACACACACCTATACCCGTGAACTACTGCCGCTGCTACATCCACTTTCCTGTTTATGAAACACACCGACACCACCACTATGGAAGCTAAACTACTGCAGCTGTCTTTCTACCACCGTAAACCACCCAAACATCCCATCAACTGCTGCTATACTCCTATTTATTTAGAAAGAATTGCTGCTGTTCAGCTGTTCCTAATTGCAGCCACCAACGCAGAATTTGCCGCTCAAACACCACATAAACCATTCCTTGATCATTAGTCACCTGAAGAAATAAAACTAGATAAATGAGGTGTGTTCTTATTCTTATCAATATAAACTATCTGTTATCAATAAGTATTGATATAAATGTAGGTATACTATTGTAGTTTTCGATTGAGATTGGATAGATCTTTATAAATTCGACTTATTAATTATGACTAGTTGACAATAAAAATCAAAATTTTGGAAACTAGATATCTGATATCTAACATATATTAAGAGCTACCATGATACACAAACCACCTGCCATCACCCTCAAAACACCACTCAATCACCACCCAATCTTATGAAACTCTTACTGCAGTTGTGTTATGTTTGGTTAACACCCAAGAACCAAACCAACCACTTCTGTTCCTACTGTTCGATACCTAAAGCCAAATACTTGCAGCTGCCACTATTTCATTTCAGTTTTCTGTTCAATCACCAAATTTTATGACCTGCAGCTTCTGCTACTAAATAACTATTTCTAAACCTCCATGAACACCCCTATCAAGACCTACTTAACCAATCACATATGACTGCCTCCTAATTGCTATTCAATCAAATAACACATACCACTGTTTGTCCTATATTATTTGCTATTGCTGCAATTAAAAATCGAAACCACAAACAAGTCTTTAAATATAATCGATTACTTACCACTAAACCCTTCATGAACACCATTTATTATTGCCCGTGTTCAATCCAATTGAAAGTATAGATTATATTAATAAATGAAGAAATTAAGAAAATATAAATAAATTAATTACCTATTTGATCAATTAATGGACCAGTTACTTGATCGGTTGATGAAGGATGATGATTAACGATGAAGACGAAGACCGATGATGACTTTGAACAAGGGTGATGACAAATCGATGGTTTGCTATTCATCAATGATTGTTCCTTGATTGCTCTTTTAATGATGATGATGATTGTTAATGGATTATGAGATGGTGTTATATTTTTTTCTCTGCGATTTGCTTTGACTAGGGTTACTCTCGATATGATTTGGGGGAGACAACAAAACACGCGTAGGTCTTTTATTTAGGTAGAATTATAATATAAATTAAAATTATTATTATTATTATTATTATTATTATTATTATTATTATTATTATTATTATTATTATTATTATTATTATTATTATTATATTATTCTAATTATTATTATTATTATTATTATTATTATTATTATTATTATTATTATTATTATTATTATTATTAAGATTTATTATTATCATTATTATTAATATTATTATTACTATCATTACTATATTATTATTATTATAATAACAAACAAATATTTATATATATAAATAACTACATTTGATACATGTAACATAACTATATTAATATTTTTACTAATTATCTATCTAAAGTATATATAAAATAGATATATTTAACTAAATTATAAATGAAACCTATAAATTATTAAATATGACAATTATATCACTAATAATAATACCTAAATATGTTCGATTACAATTATATGTGTTAATATATATAAATGATATAGGTTCGTGAATCCGAGACCAACCTTGCATTGTTCAATGTCGTCATATGTATTTTTACTACAAAATACAGTATTGTGAGTTTCATTACTCCCTTTTTAAATGCTTTTGCAATATATATTTTTGGGACTGAGAATACATGCGCTTTTATAAATGTTTTACGAAATAGACACAAGTAATCGAAACTACATTATATGGTTGAATGATCGAAGCCGAATATGCCCCTTTTTGCTTGGTAACCTAAGAATTAGTAAACCAGTCTACTAATTGACGCGAATCCTAAATATAGATCTATTGGGCCTAACAAACCCCATCCGTTGTAGCGGATGCTTTAGTACTTCGATGTTGTTTTATCATGTCCGATGGATGTCCCGGAATGATGGAGATATTCTTATATGCATCTTGTTAATGTCGGTTACCAGGTGTTCAATCCATATGAATGATTTTTGTCTCTATGCATGGGACGTATGTTTATGAGAAATGAAAATATGAAATCTTGTGGTCTATTAAAATTATGAAATGATTATTTATGATAAACTAATGAACTCGCCAACCTTTTGGTTGACACTTGAAAGCATGTTTATTCTCAGGTATGAAAGAAATCTTCCGCTGTGCATTTGCTCATATTAGAGATATTACTTGGAGTCATTCATGACATATTTCAAAAGACGTTGCATTCGAGTCGTCGAGTTCATCAAGATTATTACTAAGTCAATTATAGTTGGATATATTATGAAATGGTATGCATACCGTCAATTGTCGATGAAATGAAAGTTTGTCTTGTTAAAAATGAATGCAATGTTTGTAAAATGTATCATATAGAGGTCAAGTACCTCGCAATGTAATCATATGTTATTGTATTCGTTCTTATGGATTAGGACGGATCTTTACAGATGGCGGCTGAGACAGGGAGAAGCGTACCAGAATGAAAATTGTAAATTAGGGTTAGAAAATAGAGAGAAAAGGTCAACGTTTATTCAATGGTAGCAAGCAAGCAAGCAAAAAAAAAAAAAAAAAAAAAAAAAAAAAAAAAACCATTGATCATCTTAGAAGGTTCTACGTAACTTGCCCCCTTTTCATATAGAACTACCTTTTCCCATTGGAAATTTACTTTTATTTTATAAAAAATTAGTTTAGTCTTAACTTTGCATATTACAGTACTCCGTACTTTGTAAACATGCAGATTGATGATAATGCTACCATGTGTCTGCATAAAAAAATCAAAAGTGTATTTATTTTGGGTAATTGAAAATATATAACCTTTTCAATTAATGTTTACAAACTCGATGAAAAAGTTATTGGATAATTTCAGAACACATAAAAGTTGTAGTAATGTTATATTGTCGGATGATGAAAGTAAGTTCTGGCTGGAATTTCAATTGTTTTAAGACAATGGGGCTCCAACAATTAACATTTTAACGTCGACGAGTATATGAAAAAAGTACGTGTTACATCATAGATATTTTGAGAATGAGCCCCTTCAAAGTTAATTTTTACAAGATTGCACCTTGAGTTGTCAGTTTTCAATAGTGTGTTGGTAGGTCCTTTTACATTTTTATGTGTGGTCAAAATTTAGTCGACCTGGTTGGAATTTCAATTGTTGCAAGATATTTTAGAATTTTATTAAAAATGTCCATTTATTTTTTGAGAACAGTGATTTGATATATTTGTTATTTAGTACTTTGTTGTTTATTAGAAAGATTAAAAAACGTGTTCTACCATTGGTATCTTTGCCATTGATGAAATTATCGTTCATTGTTATATTCAAACTCCAATTTCTTACCATTGGTATCTTTGCCACACATACGTCAAAGTTTTGATGTATACTTTAAATACTGATTATTGTTGGTCTTAAAAGCCTATACTCGTAATTGTTATGTCAAAAAATAAGAGGGTAATAAGTGTATATATTTTAAAAAGTTTGAAGTGTAAAAACTAAAAAGTATGCTCAACAACAAAAATATTTATTGATTAGAAATATCAAAAATATATTCTAAAAATCTCTTTCAAAATTTTAAAAAAATCTTGTCAATTACGAAGAAGTACTTTTACTATTCGTTTTTTTTATTGAGTTTAGTATCACTTTAAAGTTAAAACACCTAATTCCCTAAAAGTTCAAAAGACACGATGGAAACAAAAGTAAAAGATGAAGTGTTTAGTTTTTAAGGATAGAACATGTGGAAACCTTAAATTATGGATCTATCTTATCTAATTGAACTTCTACAGAAAACCACAAGTTGAACACATTTTCCAATTTTTCTGTTTTCTTTACAAAAATTTCCAGAATATATGATTAGTTCACATAAATAAACGCAACCTTGAACTTTTGTGCAAAAACGTAAATATCTAATAAGACAGAGGGTATAAAGTGTAAATATTACAAATATGGAACCAATATTAACAGAAACCACTATCTCACCTGCAACACAAAATCAACTCATAATTTTCTTCCTCTTTCAAAAAAAATGGCAACAATTTCTCTTGGAACTCATCTTCACAATTCTTCTCGCTTACAAAACCCTAAATTCATTACTAATCCAATTGATAACTATAAACAATCTCGTTTCTGTTACACAAGAAAACAGAGTTTTATGCTAAAAAATGGCGCCAAAATTGGTAATTTTGGATATTGTTTTGATTCTAGGGTTCCGAACCGTAATTGCACCGTAATTGCTTCTGCTACTAGCTCCGATACAGCTCTTCTTGATGCTTCCGTCTCCGATGACTTCATCTATCAACAAACATTTCCATTACAACGCATTCAAAAGGTTCGTTCCAATTCAGTTTAGTGCGTGTGTATGTGTGTATGCATTTTCGTATATCGTATGTTTTTGGGATTAGTTGAAGTGGAAAGCTAAAATTGGATAATGATAGATTATTTATTTGAGTGTGCATTGTATTATTTAGCTGATTATTAGTAGTAATAGTTTGATTTTTAGCAATTTGGATTACAACTAGATTAGCTATTTTTCCTTGCAATTTGCTACACATTTCATGTCAATTTTAATATGTCTGAAATTTAAAGTTAAAAAAGGAAATTAATGTTGTGGTTTAATAAGTGATTAAACATGATCAATCATGATTCTGATATTGTTGCAAATTGGAAGTAATGATAAACACATGAGGGTTAAAATTATAAAAACGCTATATACTTTCACTTTTGTTCCAATGTAGACTATATACCGAATAAAATACGAGTGTAGGCTATATACTTTCAAAAAGTGTACTAATATAAACGCATTGAACTTGTTAACCGGATAAAACAAAAATGAGCGAACAAAAGTGAAAGTATATAGCCTACATCGAAACAAATCATTTTTGTATATAGCCTACATCAGAACACAAATGAAAGTATATAACCTATTTGAAGCCATATAAAATTAAAAAAATGTTAAAAAATTGATTTTACCGGTTCAGCAGGTAACTGGTCACCAATAGCCTACACTAGAACACTTTTTGAAAGTATGTGACCTACACTGATAATTTATTAGGTATATAGCCTACATTGGAACAAAAGTGAAAGTATAGAGCGTATTTATAGCGTTAACCCAACACATAAAGGTTCAAGAGTGAAATCTTTCTTATTCAATGCCTGAATTCTTACAATGCACATCCTTAATAATGGAAGTTTCAAAATTTGGCATATGTCACCAAAAATCATAAACTTTAAAAGAATTTTGCTAACGACGGCCCTAAAGACTGTCCTTAACATGCATTAAATAATTGTAAATTCAATAAGCACCGCTAAAAAGTCAACAAGTAACCGCCATGCACAATTATTTTATGCATGTTAACGACAACCCTTAGGGCCGTCGTTAACAAAATCCTCAAATTGGGAGATATAAAATCAAAGTAAATGAGTTAACTGAATGATACTCTGAATTTCAAATCGGCGACCTATCAAACAAAAATCAAATAACGTCTGAAAACTTAGGAAAAAGTAAAATTAATGAGGAATTTGGTCGCAAAAGTGGGGGAACCGCATAGACTTTTTTAAGAAGGCCCCGGTGATCTATAAAAGACTCCGCCAAATCTTGGAACACCTATCAATTGCTGTTGTATCTTTAGCATTTTTCCGGGGTGTTACCGTTAATGATGTCGGAGTAATATAAACTGACAGGTGGAAGGAAAAATAACAATCAAATTAGATAGTGGTAAGGATGATGAAAATCGGCAGCTGACCGTTGGATGTAACCTTCCAGGGAAATGGATTCTTCATTGGGGAGTTAATTACGTCAACGACATTGGCAGGTTTGGTTAACCCTGTACTCACACGTTCGATCTCAAATGTATAATATCATAAGTCACAAGGGTTTTAAGTTGTATTCTGTGTTGTTAAATGATTGTAGTGAATGGGATCAACCTCCTATTGAGATGAGACCACAGGGGTCTATTACTATAAAGGTATATGATATGATTGATTCAGTTTTATCATTTTTAATCACACATTAATGTTAGTATTATTTAGTGACTTATTTTCAATTTTTTACCTCATATTTCAGGACTATGCAATTGATACCCCTATGACAAAATCGTCAACAGTGGAAGAAGCAGATTCAGTTTCTGAAGTGAAGATTGATTTTAACACTAAAAGCTCACTCGCAGCTATAAAATTTGTATTAAAGGTACGTTGAAGTTGTAGATGTTTAGGATATTCATTGCTTTGTAATTATTGGTTCTTTCAATTAAATAATTTACTTCTAGTGATTTAGGACGAGGAAACTGGATCTTGGTATCAGTACCGAGGGAGAGATTTTACGGTGCCACTTGTTGATTTTTATAAGCATGATAACAATGCAGTAGGAAGTAACCAGGGGTTTGCCACCTGGCCAGGTTCGATCAAACCTTATATCAATACGTTTCAAGCGTTTAAGCTTTTATTAACTTAAAAAGTAGACCAATCTGTCTAACTACTTTCCCCCCTTCTAAATTTTCAGGGCAATTTTCCAGCGTGCTAATTCAATCAAAAGACATAAATTCAGAAGATGAAAATAAAAATGGTAACTTCAAGGAATCTGTAAAAAGTTCATACGAAGAGCATCCGATCATAAAAGAAACCCGTGTTGAGAACATTATGAATGTGTACTTGAAGAAATGTTCAGACACATCTAATTATCTTTTGCATCTAGAAACCGATATTCCCGATGATGTTACTGTTCATTGGGGAGTTTGTAAAGATAACGAGAGTAAAAAGTGGGAACTTCCTTCAGAACCGTATCCCGCTAATACATCTGTTTTTAAAAACAACGCTTTACGCACTCAATTGCAACAAAATGAAGATGGTCAAGGTTGCTCTGGAGTATTTACATTAAGTGAAGGAATTACAAATTTTGTATACGTTTTGAAACTTGGCGATAACACATGGATTGATTATTCGGGGAATGATTTTTGCATACCGATTCCTTCATCTGAGAAACAACAAAAAAGTATAACTATATTTGAAGAAGGTTCTGAAAATACCGATGAAATAATCAATGAAATTAGACATCTTGTAAGTGGGATATCATCTAACGGGAATCAAAAAACAAAAAGTAAAGAATCACAAGAACTAATTCTTCAAGAAATTGAAAAATTAGCTGCAGAAGCGTATAGTATTTTCAGAAGCTCTGTGAAAACGTTACCGGAGATTATAGAGGCCGAAGTTGAAGATTTTGAATTGCCCGTTGTGATAAAATCAGCAACTGGGTCGGGTTTTGAAATTTTGTTTCAGGGATTTAATTGGGAATCTAACAAGTCTGGGAAATGGTATGTGGAACTTGAAGAAAAAGCAGCTGAATTAGCCTCACTTGGGTTCACTGTTGTTTGGTTGCCACCACCAACCGAATCCATCTCGGCTGAAGGTTACATGCCTAGAGATCTGTACAATTTAAACTCCAGGTACTTGTTTTATTTATACCTGGCAATTGAGACTCATAGCTTAAAAATGGGTCCATTTGGTTAGTTATTTAACCAATTGGGTTCATAAAAAAGTTATAGATTTGGTCAAATTTAGACCCATAGGAAGCCTAACGAATATATACATGGTCCAATGGGTTCTTAATGGGTCTTAACGGTCTTTACAAGATTTTAAGAATATTATTATCTAGAGGTTTTACAAGTTTAAGAAACTTTGAGAAACGAGTCTCGACTCAACCCAACCCGACCCGTTTTCTAGGTATATTATATTATAATAAATGTAAAATAAAGACGATGAGATGTACAAGTAAGTTTATATCAGGTATGGAAGTGTCGATGAGTTGAAGAGGGTTGTCAAGAAATTCCATCAAGTTGGTATTAGAGTTCTAGGGGATGCTGTTATAAATCATCGATGTGCACATTATCAGAATCAAAATGGTATTTGGAACATTTTTGGTGGTCTACTAAATTGGGACGATCGTGCAGTTGTTGCTGACGATCCTCATTTTCAGGTAATACAAATATTTTTTATTTTTTTTAATGGTGGTGTTATTGTTATATGACATTTTATAACTGCCTCTGTTGTTTATAGGGCCGTGGAAATAAGAGCAGTGGTGATAATTTCCATGCTGCACCAAATATCGATCATTCACAAGAGTTTGTGAGAAAAGATCTTTGTGAATGGTTACGCTGGCTTAGGTTATTCATTTCATCTCGCCTTCAATTAATTTCATATTTTATAAGAGTTTGTTTGTTTGGCTATTAATTGAATGATTTAGCACTGAATATCATCATTCAGTGTGTTTGTTTGTGACATGTGAATAACAAATGATGCAGAGTCCATTCAGCAATCTGTGCTGAACCGTTCAGAGATGAAATAGTATATTAACTATTCAACATCTTCATTTCCTTTAATATCCTCCTTAAATTATACCCAAAGCACTTATCAAACAAATTATTCTTTTATTATTTTATTTAAAAGGTTAAAACATTCATTTGACATCATTTACAGAGTTCATTTACAATGATTATCAAACAAGTTATTGTCGTTCAGAACCAAGTTCAATCAGAACTTTTGAATTATTCAGATTTTGAACCATTCAACACTTAATCATTTTGTTGTATATTGTAGGAAAGAGATTGGGTATGATGGATGGAGGTTGGATTATGTAAGGGGATTTTGGGGTGGTTATGTAAAGGAGTACATGGAGGCAAGTGAGCCTTATTTTTCAGTCGGTGAGTATTGGGATTCTCTAAGTTACACGTATGGTGAGATGGATCACAATCAAGATGCACATAGACAAAGGATTATTGACTGGATTAATGATACCAATGGAACTGCTGGAGCCTTTGATGTCACAACTAAAGGAATTCTTCATTCTGTAAATATATAATCCCATTTAAAAGATTTTTATATCTTACTTTTTCATATATATACACATGAAATTTCATTTCATTATTTGTCATTTTGCTGATTACAACTAATTGCAGGCAATTGAGAGATGTGAATATTGGAGATTAAGTGATTCAAATGGAAAACCTCCAGGCGTTGTTGGCTGGTGGCCGTCTCGTGCCGTCACCTTTATTGAAAATCATGACACCGGTTCTACACAGGTATCGACATGTTACTCTTGTAGGCCCCGTTTGGCGCACGGAATTCAATGGGGTTCCAACGGAATTTGGAATTGAATATAGACACGCGTCGTGTCTAAATTCAATTCCAATTCCGCCAGAATCTCATTGGATTCCGTGAGCCAAACAGGGTCTTAGTATATCTTTGGATGATTCTGTATGTAGACTTGATGTAAAAAAAAACCTTAATAAACGCATAATATGAAAGTGGCATGTGACGATATGTGCATTACTATATCATTTTCTATCAACCGCCGTGATGCACAAATTGCAGCGTCTCCATTTAATATTTTACATATTGAGCCCTTAGCTTTTGTAAATACACGTAGACAGTTTATGTTCTAAAGGTTATAACACATAATGATTTGTGTTATTAGCTGCACACAGGGCAGACTTGTAAAGGGGCAATCGGGGTCGGCCGCCCCTGACGACCCAAAATTCTTTCAATGTATTTATATACCGAAGTTCGACGTTTAGTGTATTTATATGTTATAATTCAACGTTATGCCGCCATTTTTTTGTTTTTTATTGTAAGGTTTTCCTTGTTCGGGTTACCAGGGAAGGGCGAGTAATCCGACCACATACACGCAACCCATCAGGAATACTCCCTGGCTGATTCCAACCCTTCCCTGACCACCCCAAGATTCGAACTGAGACCTTTTGCAAGGATGTCAGGGCCCCAACTACTGGGCTACCTTGGGATGCCTTTTTTTGTTTTGTTTTTAAAATTTTTTTTTTTTTAACATTTTGCACCTGTCGAAAAAAATAAATGGATCCGCTTGCACAAAACATATCATTTTATAAGTTTTAGCTAACATATTCGTGTGTCCGTTTGAAGGGTCACTGGAGATTTCCGGGTGGTAAAGAAATGCAAGGATATGCTTACATACTGACTCATCCCGGGACACCATCTGTTTTCTATGATCACATGTTCTCGCGCTATAAAAATGAAATTGCGGGACTTATCTCTCTTAGAAATCGCAACAAGATACAATGCCGGAGTAGAGTAAGTATCATAAACTTCACTTTTTACTATGTCATGTATATTTCCGGGTAAGTTCGAATAAGCTTTCTTTTTGTCATGTACAAATTATTAGGTTAAAATTGTCAAGTCCGAAAGAGATGTATACGCAGCCATAATTGATGACAAAGTTGCAATGAAGATTGGACCGGGTCATTATGAACCTGAAAGTGGGTCCCAGAAATGGTCGATGGCGGTTCAAGGAAATGATTACAAAGTATGGGAAACGTCATAAATTCAACATCACCTCTTGTGTTCAATATCGTCAATGGACAAGTTTTCATTTGTACACATGGCACTGAACTGTATTTTTGGCAAACCAAACTATTGTTTACTAAGAGTAATATCTGATTCTGTTTGCGAGTTACTGTAAAGAAACAATAAATAATATTGAGTGGTATATTAGAGAACTCATGCTTATGTTTCTGTTATGAACGTTGTATCAAGCTCAAGGACTTTGTTGTGTTGTAAGTAGGTCCAGGACCAGGAGTTGCAGTATAAGCTATCTCATTTTGTTAGAAAATTAATAGATTACATGTTTTTTGTCTTTGGTAAAAACTAATGAAAACCTCTTAAAGCGTTTTCCTTTTTCGGTTTAATAAACAAGATTTTAAGCTCTGTTTTGTTGTTGATCTGGTTTTTGATACTGATGGCCACCTTGTTGGTGGCTTACATGATGTTTTGGTTGAGATTCTTCATGGTTGGTTCTCAATCGGTGATTTTAGGTCACCGGATTTTTTTTGGTGGACCATGTCATCAGTGTACGGTTGTTTACAATGGTTTCGACTTCAATAGACCATCTTGGTTCCCGTTTGTTTTTTCTCCTAGGTTTTCTCCTTCCTCGCAGGAATCTTATTAAGGTGGTTGTGCTTATGCCTTGTTAAAATACAATGCAAATTTAGTATTAGTAGATATATATATGTAAAATATCAAGATATTAATATGTATAAGAAAATATCTAGATATTAATATGTAAAAGAAATATCTAGATATTTATATGTAGAAAAATCTAGGTAATATAGATATTTGTAGGTGAGAAATATCTAGATATTTATCCATGGAAATATCTAGTGTGTAGAAACTTCCATGGACAAGTATAAATTTTTTATTTTTTTTTTGAACGGCAAGATTGCATCAGTCCGGACCGAAGCCTAGTCATCATTTGCACACACACAAGTTCGGGCAGGAAACCCGAACCACGATCACAAGGATCCGAACCCTTAAACCATCCCGAGGGGCAGGCGGGCCGGACCTTAGTCCCGGATCGGGTCGGTAAAACCTTCCCTTTGGGTTGACCTCAATGGAGCCTATTTTAGTCCATGTTTAATTTGGTCATTCAGAAGCCAGGTTCGAACCCTGGACCTCTTACCCGGCGAGGGTGTTAAACACCACCGCGATACCACTCAGGCAAATGCCTCGGTGGTGGACAAGTATAAATATGGGTGAGGAGTTTCATTTGTAATCAAGTTGTGAAAGGAGTGAGTAAGTGAAGTGTGAAGTAGAGAAGAAGTAAGAAGTGAAGAAGAGTTAGAAGTAGAAGTTGTGAAGAAGTAAGAGTGTGAGTTGAGTCCATAATATTGTAATTGTTTCTTTGTATTAATATAAGTGTTCTTTGTTAAGTTTTCCGGTTAAGCTTTAGTTCGTGTTTGAGTTCTTAGTGCACTTGTGTTATTTTTATTATATGGTCGGCTCTGCCGCCTAAGTGATACATGGTCGGTTATACCGCCTAAGTGATACATGGTCGGTTATACCACCTAAGTACTATTGTGCACTAAGAATTCATAAAATTAAAGGCTAATCAACGTCAAAGTGTTGGTGTAGTGAGTCTAGTATAGTCTAGATCCTCTATAGTGGGTGTGTTGGGCTCGTCGAAGCTTTCAACAATTGGTATCAGAGCGGGTCGTTCGAGACCATTGCTAGTGGAGGTACTCATCGGTAAACGTTGGACGTTTACATCGTCTTGTTAACACCAAGGCCCTAAGGGAGATTCTGTCAGAGCACAGTTAGGAATTGTGAAAGCTCATCGGTCAGGGACCAAGCTTATTGGACGTTGGACGTCATAATGGCAGATCTTGCAAGTACGAGCAGTGGTATCAAGAGTCTCAATATCCACAACTATGGTTATTGGCGGACTTGTATAGAATCCTACCTACAAGGACATGATTTATGGGAAATAGTTGCTGGCAGTGACACAACGCCTCCACCAAAAGAAAATGCTGAAGCCTTGAGAAAATGGAACATCAAGGCTGGGAAGGCTTTATTTATACTAAAGACTACAATCGAGGAGGATCTATTGGAGCACATCCGTGACGAGAAAACACCGAAGGCAGCTTGGGAAACTTTTGACAAGTTATTTTCAAAGAAGAATGAAGCACGCCTCCAGCTCTTGGAAAATGAGCTCGCAGATATCTCACAAGGAAGTTTGTCTATTTCCCAGTATTTCACCAAGGTGAAATCTATTTGCCGTGAGATATCTCAACTTGCTCCTGAAGAGAAAGTGAGTGATGCAAGGATGAAGAGAATTATCATCCACGGCTTAAGATCCGAGTATAATGAATTTATAGTCGCTGTGAGAGGATGGCCTACTCAACCATCATTAATAGAGCTGGAGAATCTATTGGCTAATCAAGAGGCATTAGCCAAACAGATGAATGAAGTAACCATAAAAGACGGAGAAGATGCACTCTTCACCAATAAGAAGAAAGCAACATCTCGAAGACAAGAGGCGATGAAAGAAAGTAAGACATATGGGTGGAAGGGTCACCCAAAATCAAAAGGCAACGCTTCAGGGGGAGCTCAACAAGGAAGAAGAGATCATCGCCAACAATACGGGGAAAATGATAAGAGAAAGAATGGTGAATGCTTCAATTGTGGCAAGAAGGGTCATTTTGCTCGAGATTGTAGATTCCCCAGAAGGCGAATTTTCGAAGGAAATGTGGCCGCCACAAGAGATGAAAAGAAAGAGGTCACATTCGAAGCAACCATTAATGAGGAAACATGGGATGCAGAAGCTGGACTCTCTGTTGAAGCTGACATAGATGATCAAGCTCTTACAACAACTTTAAAGTAAAAAATAAACTACAAAGATGATTGGATCATCGATTCTGGGTGCTCAAATCATATGACCAATGATGGGACGAAGCTGCAAGAAATGGAGGATTACAAAGGAAAGAGAGTCGTGTTGACAGCCAACAATTCAAGGTTGTCTATTTCTCACATTGGAAAGACAATAATTCCAAGTGAAGGCAACTCTCATAAGCTCCAACTTGAGAAGGTGTATCTTGTCCCTGGCCTAAAGAAGAATTTACTATCAGTACCACAATTGACAGAAGAAGGGAATTATGTGCTCTTTGGACCAGAAGATGTGTCCGTATTCAAGAGAGTAAAGGTGGTTGGCAATCCAGTTATGCATGGAAGAAGAATAGAATCGGTCTATGTATTATCTGCTGAAACAGCTTATGTGGATAAGACTCGAAAGAATGAGACGGCTGATCTGTGGCATGAACGTCTTGGGCATGTGGGATACAATAAGTTAAAGGACATGATGGTGAAACGCATAGTAAATGGGCTTCTCAAATTGATATCCGAACAGATACAATATGTGCTGGATGTCAATTTGGCAAAGCTCACCAATTGCTATTCAAGGAGTCAGCGCATCAGTCCAAGACACCACTAGAGCTCATACACTCAGATGTCTTCGGCCTAGTGAAACAAACATCACTTGAAGGCATGAAGTATATGTTGACATTCATTGATGACTTCTCAAGATATGTGTGGGTTTACTTCATGAAGGAGAAGTCGAAGACTTTTCTGAAGTTCAAAGAGTTCAAGAACAAGGTAGAAAGTGAGCTCAATACTAAGATCCGGTGCTTACGCACAGATAATGGAAGAGAATATTTATCGACTGAGTTCAATATGTATCTTGAGAAGCACAAGATCAGAAGGAAATTAACTTGCCCCAATACTCCACAGCAGAATGGAGTGGCAGAACGCAAGAATCGCCACCTTGCCGAAACTTGTCGAAGTATGCTTCATGGTAAGAATGTACCAGGTAGATTTTGGGCCGAATGTATGAGGACGGCGTCGTACGTGATTAACAGACTCCCACAAACAAAGTTGGGATATATTTCACCATATGAAAGATTATGGAAGATCAAGCCAACCGTCAACCATATCAAAGTTTTTGGATGTGTATGCTACGTCTTCGTGCCAGATCATTTACGAAGAAAATTTGATAAGAAGGCAATTAGGTGCATTTTTGTCGGTTATGATGAATCAAGAAAAGGATGGAGATGTTGTGATCCAAATACTGGAAAGTGCCATACTTCAAGAAATGTGGTATTTGATGAAGCTTCTTCATAGTGGTCACCTCAAAAGATAGAGCTTCCAGAATCTCATGGATTAGAAGAAGGTCCAGAAGAAAAAGAAGAACCTAAAGAGCAGATATTGGATCTAATAAAAGAAGGAGAAGGGTCGTACTCTAAGAAAAAGAGTCCATGGAAAACTGGTGTACATCAATCTATATCCGAGGAGGTTCGTCCAAGCCAAAAGGAAGTCGAGGAGCATGCACAAGAATTAAGGAGGTCAGCAAGGCCGAGATAACCTAATCCAAGGTATGTCAATGCTGCTCATGTGGATGAATCAATACCTATTGAGCCTTCTACTTATGAAGAAGCAGCGCAAAATCGAGAATGGCAGAAAGCGATGGAAGAAGAAATTAATGCACTAAAAGAAAACCAGACATGGAGTTTAGTTCCAAAGCCAAAAGATGTAAAACCAATATCTTGTAAATGGGTTTACAAGGTGAAGACTCGATCAGATGGTTCCATTGAAAGGTATAAAGCTCAACTTGTTGCTAGAGGTTTTTTTCAACAATATGGGCTGGATTATGAAGAAACGTTTAGTCCAGTGGCGAAGATCACAACAATTTGAGCTCTACTAGCTTTAGCCGTTAGCAAATCTTGGAAGCTGTGGCAGATGGATGTCAAGAACGCTTTCTTACATGGAGAACTTGACAAAGAAATTTATATGGAGCAACCAAGAGGCTTTGAGAACAAGTTCCATTCTGACCATGTCTGCAAATTAAAGAAAGCACTATACGGCTTGAAGCAGGCTCCAAGAGCTTGGTACGGGAAAATTGGTGAGTTCTTGGTACAAAGTGGTTTCACAGTTGCTCCTTCAGATTCTAGTTTATTTGTGAAACAAGATCAAAGAAAACTAGCCATAGTGCTAGTATATGTGGATGAGTTAATCATCACGGGAGATCACTATGAAGAGATCCAAAGAACAAGAGAGAATCTGTCTATCAGATTTCATATGAAGGAGCTTGGAGAACTCAAACATTTTCTTGGACTCGAAATAGAGCAGAAAAGAGAAGGATTATTTCTGAGACAACAAAAATATGCGCGAGATCTTTTACAAAAGCACGGAATGCTTAATTTCAAACCTATCTTAACCCCAATGGATCCGAATACAAAACTATGAGCAGATGAAGGAAAAAGTCTTCAAGATGTTACCATGTATCGAAAGTTGGTCGGAAGTCTTATTTATCTCACACTAAGCCGGCCAGATATATCTTATGCAGTTGGAGTGGTTAGTCGATACATGAGCAATCCGAAGAAGCCTCACCTTGATGTTGTACGACGCATCTTAAGGTATGTTAAAGGTACTATTAACGTTGGCATTTTATATAAGAGAACAAAAGAATATCGGGTGACTGGATATTGTGACGCCGATTACGCTGGAGACTATGATACACTGCGGTCAATAACTGGATACATGTTTAGTCTTGGATCAGAGTAATATCATGGTGCAGTAAGAGACAACCAATAGTATCCTTGTCAAGCACTGAAGCAGAATATCGATTGGCATCATCAGCAACACAAGAAATTACATGGTTGAAACAACTAATGGAAGATCTTCATCAATCAACAGATTATCAAGTAAATCTTCTTTGCAATAACCTATCATCTATACGACTAGCAGAGAATCCAGTCTTTCATGCAAGAACAAAACATATAGAAGTGCACTATCATTATGTTCGCGAGAAGGTCCTTGAATGGAAAATCAAGATGATGCCAACAAAGACAGATGAACAGGTTGCAGATATATTCACCAAGAGCCTAAGTAAATCGAAGTTTACAAAATTCAGAGAAGCACTTGGAATGGTCTGCAAGACATCGTTGGAAGAAAATTTGCATTGAGGGGGAGTGCTAAAATACAATGCAAATTTGGTATTAGTAGATATATATATGTAAAATATCTAGATATTAATATGTATAAGAAAATATCTAGATATTAATATGTAAAAGAAATATCTAGATATTTATATGTAGAAAAATCTAGATAATATAGATATTTGTAGGCGAGAAATATCTAGATATTTATCCATGAAAATATCTAGTGTGTAGAAACTTCCATGGACAAGTATAAATATGGGTGAGGAGTTTCATTTGTAATCAATTTTTGAAAGGAGTGAGTAAGTGAAGTGTGAAGTAGAGAAGAAGTAAGAAGTGAAGAAGAGTTAGAAGTAGAAGTTGTGAAGAAGTAAGAGTGTGAGTTGAGTCCATAATATTGTAATTGTTTCTTTGTATTAATAAAAGTGTTCTTTGTTAAGTTTCCCGGTTAAGCCTTAGTTCGTGTTTGAGTTCTTAGTGCACTTGTGTTATTTTTATTATATGGTCGGCTCTGCCGCCTAAGTTATACATGGTCGGTTATACCGCCTAAATGATATATGGTCGACACTGTCGCCTAAGTACTATTGTGCACTAAGAATTCTTAAAATTAAAGGCTAATCAACGTCAAAGTGTTGGTGTAGTGAGTCTAGTATAGTCTAGATCCTCTATAGTGGGTGTGTTGGGCTCGTCGAAGCTTTCAACATGCCTCTCCAACTGACCACTACTTACCTTCATTGACAGCTTCTATTATCTACTGTTTTTTAGCTGGTTGTGGCTTTGGGTTTTTAAGGATGTTGTTGGGCATCCATAAGTTTCTTGGCATTTTTCGTCAACGGTGCTTTTTCTTTCAGTCGGTACCTTCTGGCTTGTAGCTTTTTGAATTGTGGTTTATAACGGTCTTTGAAAGGACCCGTCCTAATCCATCTGGACGAAGTCACCAACAACTGGTTCCATTGCGATGATCGACTCCAAATACTGTCTTTAAAATGAGCAAATGCACAGCGAAATGTTTCTTTCACACCTGAGAATAAACATGCTTTCAAGTGTCAACCAAAAGGTTGGTGAGTTCATTAGTTTAACAAAAATAATCATTTCTATCATTTTAATAGACCACAAGATTTTCATTTCTCATAAATATACGTCCCATGCATAGAGACAAAATATCATTCATATGGATTGAACACCTGGTAATCGACATTCACAATATGTATATAAGAATATCCCCATCATTCCAGGATCCTCCTTCGGACATGATATAAATTTCGAAGTACTAAAGCATCCGGTACTTTGGATGGGGCTTGTTGGGCCCGATAGATCTATCTTTAGAGTTCGCGTCAATTAGGGTGTCTGTTCCCTAATTCTTAGATTACCAGACTAAAAAGGGGCATATTCGGTTTAATAATCCAGCCATAGAATGTAGTTTTAAGTACTTGTGTCTATTTCGTAAAACAGTTATAAAAGTAGCGCATGTATTCTCAGTCTCAAAAATATATATTGCAAAAGCATTTAAAAAGGGAATAATGAAACTCACGCATATAAATATTGTAAAACAGTTAATAAAGCATTTGCATGTATTCTCAGCCCAAAAATATAAAGAGTAAAAGGGATCAAATGAAACTCACCATAATGTATTTTGTAGTAAAAATACATATGACGACATTAAACAACTGAACAATGCAGGGTTGGCCTCGGATTCACGAACCTATATCATTTATATATATATTAACACATAATATGGTAGTCGAACAAATTTATATATTATTATGGATTTAATTGTTATTTTAATTAGGTTTTTCATTAATAACCTAATTAATGTATTTATAATAAAAGTTTTAATATATTTATGTTATGTGTAGTAAATATAGTTTTATATAACTAATAGTTATTTGATATAATAATATTGATAATAACAATAAGTAAAAACTATTTTATTTTACAATAATAATAATAATAATTGTTATTAGGATAATAACATTGATAATATAAAAATAATAACATTAATTTTTAATGTTAATGATAATAATAATAATAATAATAATAATAATAATAATAATAATAATAATAATAATAATAAAATAGTAATAATAATAAAAAGGAAGTACCACCTTAAAAGGCTTTTCCAACTCAAAATACCCCAGACAAGGCTCGACCTCAAGACCTCTGGCTCCCCCGTTAACACCCTTATACCATCAGTCCAAGACTAGTTTTCTGTTTTAATTAGTTCCTTCTAATTATTTAACTCGTTTACTTCAGTCCAACAAGGTTTTCGGCCCAACTACCAAATAACGGCCCAATCCTTTATTTAAACCCAACATGTATAATTTGATTAAATGGGTGTTTGTTTCGGCCCACCCCAAATTAATCAACCCAACAACACTAGGTTCACTTAGCTAAATCCATTTAATTGAAGTCCAAAATCAATTCATGCCCAAGTTCCATCCGTTGATTAATCCCTTCGGTATACAACAATAGTGGCCGACACATGAGGGGGAAAAAATGATGATTTTCTTCAGGGTTTTTGGTTCATCAATATTTATAATTACGTTTTCATCTTCTTTTGCGTTTTAATCCCCAACAGAAACTGCGAGTAATAGTTGCAGTTTGGAACGTACTCCATAGCATCACAAGAACAAGGAAGAAGCAAACGTAACCATCGTGAATTGAATAGATGATTAAAAGGAGTACTGTTGGGTTTCGATGATCTGTAGAAAAGGTTTACATTTTCAGCTCAACAACAAGCCCAAGGATAATAAAAGTGTTACATTTTCATTATAGAAGTTATTGAGCTTGAGTTCTTGTCCTTGGCTGGATATATAGGATGTATAGATTGATTTAAATCAATTAATATGTTGTTCATGGGATCTAGATTCCAAGGGACACGTCCCTGACTTGTTGTTCTTTATTTCTTTTCATAAAACGTAAAATAAAAAAATATATATATAGTGAGTGGGTTTGGTATCGTGAATCAAATGGAAACAAAAGGTGAGGTATATTGCTTTATGGTTTGTCTGCCATTCCTCCTTCAAAGTATATATATATATATATATATATATATATATATATATATATATATATATATATATATATATATATATATATATATATATATATATATATATATTTCGTAATATTATATAAAAAAAATAGAAAGAAGACACAAGTGGAATTTTGTATGCTTCGACAGAAATATGATGAAGGTGGCGATTGTGATGTGAAACTATAACCTGGAACATCAGCAGGAGTTGCTGTTCGAACTGCAGAGGTAACGATATAAATTCAAACGGGAAGGAGAAAAGAGAACGCATCAGTTCTTAGTGTTTGGTATATAGTAAGTTCAAATAGTTACATAAAAGAATATAAAGAAAACAGAAGGAAAAGCAGCAGCTCGTTTATGTCCTGGTTCTTTGATAGTTTGCAATGAACGTAAGCAGTCAATGTAGCAGTGGTTATGATATTGGCTTATGGATTAATCTGATAGGTACATGAAAGGATAAACGAAAAAGAAGAAAATTTTATAAAGGGTGTTCGGTTTATGGTGGTTTCGTAGGTGGTGACCAATGGTGCGAGTATGGTGAATAAACCAGTGATGATGGTGTTGCCATGGTAAGTTTACAAATAAGAGAGGAAGAGAGGGAGTGAGATAGGATTGTAGTGGTTTGTGGTGACCGGTGAGTTGAGACTCACGATGGTGATTAAATGTGGTTCACAAGAGGAAAGGTGGTTCTTATAATGACTGATGGTAGCTTTGGAGTGAACCGAAAACATGACCAGAAAAACAATAGCGGGTTTGATTTTGAATAGAAGGCGGTCAGGGTTTGTGATGATTGTTATGGGAGGTTGTCTTTGGTTGGGTCGATTGGCCAAAGAGAGAAAGAAATCAATATGCAAGTGTGTGTTTATAAGTCTATAATGTGTACACATGTATATAGATTAGATAGATAACTGAATGATATAAATACAATACTTTAATATTGATAATAGCAATCATTCACACAGTAAACTCAATTACTACAATTATAAACAGTGAATAACATATTTAGCAGCCGTAAATCTTGGATTATCCTACCGACGATTTTCCCACTAACTTGGTCCATTGCTAAACAGTTAAAATATAAAAGTGTTCCTAAAAATCCTAAATTTTTAGATTAAATATATTTAATTATTTCACTCATTAACTGTTTGAAACATGATCAAAAAGGTTCAATAATTATTTATTTTCTGTTCCAATTTATATGTACGGAGTGCTAATATTAAATCGTAAAAAGGTAAAAATACTTTTAACAAATCTAAAATCTTCCTAATCAATCTACAGTTCAAATTTTATTTTAATCCATAATAAACTTATATTAAATCAATATGAACGCTTACGAAATGTCAACCGAGCATTACTGACATTTACTAATTAAGCTCGAAATCATTTATATTCCCTTTCTATATATAAACAGTTTTAAAATAGCAAAGTTAATTACTAAAACAAATATATTATATATTTTTAAACAAATAGATTTAATATAACTTTATATATTTACAAGTAATATTTATATACATATTTATATATATATATTTATATATATCTATATATTCTATAGTTTCCATTAATAGCATTTTATTTTATTTATTTTACAATATAAATCCTAATAATCATATTATATAATAATCTAAATTATATTTCAAATTATAAATACCTATTTAAATATATATGTTATCTATTTACAAATAGTTGTTCGTGAATCATCGAGAATGGTCGAAAGTCAAACGAATATATGAAACAGTTTAAAATATTTGTGACTCAACATTACAGAATTTGCTTATCGTGTCGAAATCATGTTAAGATCAAGTTTAAATTTGGTCGGAAATCTTAGGGTCGTCACAGTACCTACCCGTTAAAAAAATTTCGTCCCGAAATTTGAGTGAGGTGGTCATGGCTAACAATAAAAATATTTTCATGACGAATTTGAGCTAATAAATAGAGTTTTATTACTGTTGAGTACTATGGGATAGATAATTCGATTATTCGAAGAGTACGAATGAAGCTATCATTAAATAGTGAAATGAGAAAGACAAGTTTCATCATAACTTTTGACTAGTCAGGGTTGAATTTAGAAAATAAGGTGCGTCTTAACCTTTGACGTCGCTTTGGTTGAATTCCGGAATTCAAGGGATTCAAAGAAAAATCTTCAAAATCTATAAGATCGGATTCTTCGGGATTTAAGGAAATTAAGATCTCTATAATTAATGCGAAAATCTGCCTTGATTTCTTTGTCTGGTATTTTCACTATAAATGAACTTCTTCCGTTCCATTACTTTCACCATTCCTATACTTTCTTCCTCTATTCCTACTTCTAAAATATTGTGGAAATGTTCCATCCATTTCTGATTCTTGATATTTTCCTATCTATGTATCTGTCATCCTTCTTTTCAATCTTCCACCAGAAATCTGTTTACTCCTACTATTGCCTTGGGGGATACTATTCTTAATTATACCGTGTCTTTATATTGCTATTCGTATTAATATCCACGGTTTGTAACTTCTGTGTTATTTTTGAGTTTTATATCTTCCCTTATATTTCAATGTCCCTGCTTCTGTCTCCTATAATTATTGTCATCCACAGTTATGCGCTCTCTTATTTGCTGCAATTTATACTCCCTTTCTATTTCGGAGCTTCATGCTTTTGTTTACTTTTCGCAAGTAACGGTCCAGAATTCATAGGTATGGAGTTTCGAATTATCATAATATACAAGGTAGAAAGGAAATGTAGTAGCACGATTTGTTTTGTCAAATTACCAGAATTCAATAGAAAATATAGAAGTATCAGGAAGATATGTTCTTGACATGTTTGGAGATTAGGTAGAATGTAAGAGTCGTGTAACATGTCACATGATGATGGCACTGTGAATCATCACCTTCCATTAGAAACTCAACATGAATTACTGTAATATAATCACGTTGATCAAGTGTCATTATATTATACTAACTCATGCATCAGTTCCCAACATTACTTCAATAACATTCATATTTTAAGCTCGAAAGTTTACAGAATATAGAAACTAACAGTTTCTATAAGATGTAACACTGATATCAGGAAGAGATTAATGATTTCAGATAAGAATAGTTATGAAAATATCTTCAGAAATATGGAGGATATTTATAATGAAAGATACGATGATATCTTGAAATTTCTAATATCGATGGATGATGAAGAAGATTTATCCGTAAGGGTTTAGATTCGAAAGCAAGGTATTCGCTAAAGATTTCATCAGAAACAGAATCATTTGGATTCTTTGAAGTCAAACTTATTCTTTGTGATTTGTCCACGGCTTTCTTACTAGTTTCGCATAATCTGCTTTTCAGTACTAAATTTTCTATTGTATGTTTCCAATATAATGATACACAGGAAACACGAGGAGGTATATAATTTCGGACGAGAATATTTATGAAAATATCCTCAGAAATATCGAAGATATTGATGATGATATTTTAGAATTTCTAAGTTCGATGGTTGATGGAGAAAGATTTTCCGCAAGATTTTAACATGACTTCGGAGCAAGATATTCTCTAAAGATTTCAACGGATCCAGAATTATCTGAATTCTTTGAACATAGGGTATGGTTCTTGTATTTGTACTTGGTCTCCTTCGTGGTTAGCTCAATCCGTTTTCCAGTTCCAACTTTTCTGAGCTTTTCCAACATACTATTCTTTATCATCAAACTTCAGATGATTAAGGTCGTTTATGGTTGTCTATGATTTCTGCTGCTTTATTCAGCTTTTTCAACATTCAGAGTATTGATTTGTGACTGAGTGCTTTTCAGAATTTCAGAATGAGAGGTCATAATTCTAAGAGATAAATGTCATATATATAACTGTTGATGTAAATATGCTGTGAGTTTTCAAAATACTGATTGCTGATTCCTGGTAATTGGTATGGCAGTTCTCGTTACAAGATGTGGATGAGTATAAGATAGGGTTTCAATGAATAAATATAATGATTTGTCAGAAAGATTTAAGTCAAAAAGCAACAAGGTTGCTGGTACGTCTGCTGGTAATATGGTGGAATATAAAAGAATTCTCCGGTATCAAAAGGGTAATCGTATATATCAGGATTATAGTAAAGCTACATCGAATGAAAAGTCGAAGTTAACTTGCTGAAGCTGTGACAAAATTGGCTACTTTAGAAAGGGATTGTAAGGTTATCTTTTCTAATAACAATGCCAAAGAAGTTAGCACAGATATGTATTAAACGTTTAATCAGATTCAGAGTATTTTTCAGGTGCATAACTATATGCATCAACCTTTTCTTCCGTAGATGGAGTGCGGTTGGTTCATCCTCTCGATTGAGGTGTTTTCAAGAATTATGAAAGGTTTGAATGCAGATTGTAATCGACGAGATACAAATGAGGTTTAAGATGAAATCAAGTGGCAAACTTGAAGAATTGTTTAGTTTCATATGTTATAATCAATATTTTAATTCATTTTAATTGTCCAATGTTGGTGGTCCTCAATTGATAGTCCACAGTTAGCAATATATAATTTTTGAATTAATTAATACGTGTCGTGACCCGTATACGTCTCAGACTCGATCACAACTCAAATTATATATATTATTGTAGAATCAACCTCAACCCTGTTTAGCTAACTCCCGCATTACTGCCTATAGAGTGTCTATGGTTATTCCAAATAATATATATAGATGCGTCGATTTGATATGTCAAAACCTTGTATACGTGTCCCGATATTTAAAGTGCGTAAAATAAATAACAGAAATTAAATGACGATAAATAAAGTGCGTAAAGTAAATAACGGAAATTAAATGACGATAAATAAAATTGCGATAATTAAATTGCGATAAATAAAATGCGATAAATAAATTGCGATAAATAAAATGAAATCAGTTAGCTAGGAACAGTTAGCTAGGATTTTGTTAGCGTGGTTTCTTAACAAAATTTCATATTGTTAATTAGTCTGTTTCTAATCAATTTTTTTATTGTGTCCATTATTTCTTCATTATGCCACTTGTTGGATTCTGATAGGTCAAAATCCAAATATGAAATTGAATGAAACTGGTTATTCTGCGGTGAACGGATTTGTATATCGGTGGACGTAAGTAGGATAGTAAACGACTGTTGAATCAGCTTCGAAGAATGTACAGTGTAACTTATTAATGTGAAATCTGAATACTCCTCGGGTATTACCTACCCGTTAAAATATTTTCACAATGAATAGTTTGTACAAAAGAATTTTTAATTACAATCTTTATGAAGACATATATACGTATATATTTTCTTCAGATGTAATCATGGATTTAATGAGTTAATATGATATTAAACACATTTGATTTACGGTCACAACTAGAGTACATAATCTCTAAAACATTAGAAATTATATAATCGTCATGTAGAACGAAGATAAATGATACATAACGTCATGTAGAACGATGATTATGCTCGGGGTACCGATTGTGATGTTGAGGCGTGTGTTGTTGTGGTTTGTGTTGTTGCTGGTGGTACAGTTGATACAGTTGATGTTGTTGAAGCTGGTACATTTTGCACCATATTTTTCCAAGGCTACAACTCAGGCGCGAAACTCATTTACTTTATTACTCCGGGATGATTGTCGGTATGAATGAGCAAATGAATAAGGTTTTGAATCTGACTTGTGATATAGTCATGGCGAGATACTTTGGAAATGAGAAAGAAAATGGTGTTACGAACAGGTTCGCCGGTAAGTGCTTCAGGTTCATCACCAAAAGGGCAATTTGGTTGGTGGAAAGGATAGCCTTCTTCGCGCCTCCATTGATTAAGTCGACTAAGAATCCATCAGCTGAATTGGGGATGGCTGATTGATTGATTCATTCTGGTGACACCGCTTTCGGAGCTTAGGTGAATATCCATGTCGGAATAGCTGTCGGAATAACTATCGGAATAGTTATCGAATCTGAGGGACTCGAACTGGTTGAGGGATTCACCTCGTACGATCAGATGAAGGATTTTTGATAAGATATAGATTATAGGATGTAGATTAGTACCCTGCAATACATAATTTACATATGCATATATAATACTAAAATCCCATAAGTTACGGAGGAATCTACGAAAGCTGTCAGGCAAAGGTAACAATAACAGATACGCTAAGATATGAATTTATCTATACACTGTCTATGAAATAGAGGTAGTAAGACGTGTCTAGAACTTAAGGATGATAAGCAAATAATTTTCGACACGAAATGATAAGCAAAATTTTTGACATGCAGACACAGTCGAAGTCCAGACTCACTAATGCATCCTATCGACTTATCAGTTAGACACACTAATGCAGACCTGGTTCACTAAGACCACTGCTCTGATACCAACTGAAAGGACCCGTCCTAATCCATCTGGACGAAGTCACCAACAACTGGTTCCATTGCGATGATCGACTCCAAATACTGTCTTTAAAATGAGCAAATGCACAGCGGAATGTTTCTTTCACACATAAGAATAAACATGCTTTCAAGTGTCAACCAAAATGTTGGTGAGTTCATTAGTTTAACAAAAATAATCATTTCTATCATTTTAATAGACCACAAGATTTTCATTTCTCATAAATATACGTCCCATGCATAGAGACAAAATATCATTCATATGGATTGAACACCTGGTAACCGACATTCACAATATGTATATAAGAATATCCCCATCATTCTGGGATCCTCCTTCGGACATGATATAAATTTCGAAGTACTAAAGCATCCGGTACTTTGGATGGGGCTTGTTGGGCCCGATAGATCTATCTTTAGAGTTCGCGTCAATTAGGGTGTCTGTTCCCTAATTCTTAGATTACCAGACTAAAAAGGGGCATATTCGGTTTAATAATCCAGCCATAGAATGTAGTTTTAAGTACTTGTGTCTATTTCGTAAAACAGTTATAAAAGTAGCGCATGTATTCTCAGTCCCAAAAATATATATTGCAAAAGCATTTAAAAAGGGAATAATGAAACTCACGCATATAAATATTGTAAAATAGTTAATAAAGCATTTGCATGTATTCTCAGCCCAAAAATGTAAAGAGTAAAAGGGATCAAATGAAACTCACCATAATGTATTTTGTAGTAAAAATACATATGACGACATTAAACAACTGAACAATGCAGGGTTGGCCTCGGATTCACGAACCTATATCATTTATATATATATTAACACATAATATGGTAGTCGAACAAATTTATATATTATTATGGATTTAATTGTTATTTTAATTAGGTTTTTCATTAATAACCTAATTAATGTATTTATAATAAAAGTTTTAATATATTTATGTTATGTGTAGTAAATATAGTTTTATATAACTAATAGTTATTTGATATAATAATATTGATAATAACAATAAGTAAAAACTATTTTATTTTACAATAATAATAATAATAATTGTTATTATGATAATAACATTGATAATATAAAAATAATAACATTAATTTTTAATGTTAATGATAATAATAATAATAATAATAATAATAATAATAATAATAATAATAATAATAATAATAATAATAATAATAAAATAGTAATAATAATAAAAAGGAAGTACCACCTTAAAAGGCTTTTCCAACTCAAAATACCCCAGATAAGGCTCGAACTCAAGACCTCTGGCTCCCCCGTTAACACCCTTATACCATCAGTCCAAGACTAGTTTTCTGTTTTAATTAGTTCATTCTAATTATTTAACTCGTTTACTTCAGTCCAACAAGGTTTTCGGCCCAACTACCAAATAACGGCCCAATCCTTTATTTAAACCCAACATGTATAATTTGATTAAATGGGTGTTTGTTTCGGCCCACCCCAAATTAATCAACCCAACAACACTAGGTTCACTTAGCTAAATCCATTTAATTGAAGTCCAAAATCAATTCATGCCCAAGTTCCATCCGTTGATTAATCCCTTCGGTATACAACAATAGTGGCCGACACATGAGGAGAAAAAAATGATGATTTTCTTCAGGGTTTTTGGTTCATCAATATTTATAATTACGTTTTCATCTTCTTTTGCGTTTTAATCCCCAACAGAAACTGCGAGTAATAGTTGCAGTTTGGAACGTACTCCATAGCATCACAAGAACAAGGAAGAAGCAAACGTAACCATCGTGAATTGAATAGATGATTAAAAGGAGTACTGTTGGGTTTTGATGATCTGTAGAAAAGGTTTACATTTTCAGCTCAACAACAAGCCCAAGGATAATAAAAGTGTTACATTTTCATTATAGAAGTTATTGAGCTTGAGTTCTTATCCTTGGATCGATATATAGGATGTATAGATTGATTTAAATCAATTAATCTGTTGTTCATGGGATCTAGATTCCAAGGGACACGTCCCTGTCTTGTTGTTCTTTATTTCTTTTCATAAAACGTAAAATAAAAAAATATATATATATAGTGAGTGGGTTTGGTATCGTGAATCAAGTGGAAACAAAAGGTGAGGTATATTGCTTTATGGTTTGTCTGCCATTCCTCCTTCAAAGTGTATATATATATATATATATATATATATATATATATATATATATATATATATATATATATATATTCCGTAATATTATATAAAAAAATAGAAAGAAGACACATGTGGAATTTTGTATGCTTCGACAGAAATATGATGAAGGTGGCGATTGTGATGTGAAACTATAACCTGGAACATCAGCAGGAGTTGCTGTTCGAACTGCAGAGGTAACGATATAAATTCAAATGGGAAGGAGAAAAGAGAACGCATCAGTTCTTAGTGTTTGGTATATAGTTCGTTCAAATAGTTACATAAAAGAATATAAAGAAAACAGAAGGAAAAGCAGCAGCTCGTTTATGTCCTGGTTCTTTGATAGTTTGCAATGAATGTAAGCAGTCAATGTAGCAGTGGTTATGATATTGGCTTATGGATTAATCTGATAGGTACATGAAAGGATAAACGAAAAAGAAGAAAATTTTATAAAGGGTGTTCGGTTTATGGTGGTTTCGTAGGTGGTGACCAATGGTGCGAGTATGGTGAATAAACCAGTGATGATGGTGTTGCCATGGTAAGTTTACAAATAAGAGAGGGAGAGAGGGAGTGAGATAGGATTGTAGTGGTTTGTGGTGACCAGTGAGTTGAGACTCACGATGGTGATTAAATGTGGTTCACAAGAGGAAAGGTGGTTCTTATAATGACTGATGGTAGCTTTGGAGTGAACCGAAAACATGACCAGAAAAACAATAGCGGGTTTGATTTTGAATAGAAGGCGATCAGGGTTTGTGATGATTGTTATGGGAGGTTGTCTTTGGTTGGGTCGATTGGCCAAAGAGAGAAAGAAATCAATATGCAAGTGTGTGTTTATAAGTCTATAATGTGTACACATGTATATAGATTAGATAGATAACTGAATGATATAAATACAATACTTTAATATTGATAATAGCAATCATTCACACAGTAAACTCAATTACTACAATTAGGAACAGTGAATAACATATTTAGCAGCCGTAAATCTTGGATTATCCTACCGACGATTTTCCCACTAACTTGGTCCATTGCTAAACAGTTAAAATATAAAAGTGTTCCTAAAAATCCTAAATTTTTAGATTAAATATATTTAATTATTTCACTCATTAACTGTTTGAAACATGATCAAAAAGGTTCAATAATTATTTATTTTCTGTTCCAATTTATATGTACGGAGTGCTAATATTAAATCGTAAAAAGGTAAAAATACTTTTAACAAATCTAAAATCTTCCTAATCAATCTACAGTTCAAATTTTATTTTAATCCATAATAAACTTATATTAAATCTATATGAATGCTTACGAAATGTCAACCGAGCATTACTGACGTTTACTAATTAAGCTCGAAATCATTTATATTCCCTTTCTATATATAAACAGTTTTAAAATAGCAAAGTTAATTACTAAAACAAATATATTATATATTTTTAAACAAATAGATTTAATATAACTTTATATATTTACAAGTAATATTTATATACATATTTATATATATATATTTATATATATCTATATATTCTATAGTTTCCATTAATAGCATTTTATTTTATTTATTTTACAATATAAATCCTAATAATCATATTATATAATAATCTAAATTATATTTCAAATTATAAATACCTATTTAAATATATATGTTATCTATTTACAAATAGTTGTTCGTGAATCGTCGAGAATGGTCGAAAGTCAAACGAATATATGAAACAGTTCAAAATATTTGTGACTCAACATTACAGACTTTGCTTATCGTGTCGAAATCATGTTAAGATCAAGTTTAAATTTGGTCAGAAATCTCCGGGTCGTCACAGTCTTTTGGCCGTAGATGGGTCCGGTTCTTTGGTTTCGTTTGCGGTGGATTAGCCGAGGTTTTATAGTTTTGTCATTGCGGTTCGAATTCAACTTTGGTGATTTTACAATTTTGGGGATCTCGATTAGTGTGTACCAAGTGCTCGTTCATTTCAAAAGGTATGTTTTCGTTCAAAGGTTGTCTGTAACTTGGATATAAATATGTAAAGTCACCCTTGGAGAAAAATCATTCCATTCACTTGTGAAACTACTACCAAGAAGAATAGCTTTTTTTTTTTAACAGAAGTACCGGATCACCTAGAGTCACGGGCGAAGCTGAAGTGATGCAAATGGGGTCAGATGACCCCGGTCCAAATTCAGGCCAACTGAGAATCTATTATTATTATTTAGGGCTTATCACCTATTTACCCATTTTTTTCCCTTTCTGAGCTGGAACCAAAAAAAAAAAAAATTTGACAAATTGCCCGCGCAAGGCGCAAGAGACCTTGCGACCTTGCGCCTTGCGTCCTTGCGCCTTGCGTCCTTGCGTCCTAGTCTTAATAAATTAGGTCAAATAAACAAAACAGACACCACATACACACACACACACACACCGACAGACTGAGATCTTGCGACCTCTTTGCGACCGACGACGATTACGAAGAACCTTGCACTTGCGACCCGTCTGCCCTTGCGACCCTTCTTTTGAGAATCACCATTACATAACCACCACCACCACCACCATCACCAGCACCACCACTACATCACCACCACCACCACTACCATCACCAGCACCATCACCATCAGCACCACGATTGGCGTATTGAGAAAAAGGAAGAGAAAAAAATCGACAAAAAACTCCATCAAGATGTCACAAGAACAGGTAAGTGAATCCTTTTAACTATTCTCGTTCGATTGGTCATTTATTATGTCGAAATTGATTTATAAGTTTTGTTGCACACCAAGTGTTCGATGTAATGCTTCAACGAGCTTGGTGATGCAAAACTCAATTAAACTGTTGCAAGATTTGTTTAAGTTACATTCTTTGGTGTGATACATATTATAAAAACTGGAACACGATTGTTTTAGGGGCATAAAACTACAATCTGGTATAGGCGCAAGGCACGTCTTGCGTCCTTGCGCCTGTGTGATAAACCAGATGCAAGGTGATACTTGTGTCCTTGGACCTGTACTTTTTTTCTGAAAAACTGTCTATTTCAGGGATATGTTGAGGCGAAGTTGACGATGAAGAATATGTTGAATGTTATACCTCAACTAAAGGCAGTCATGACTGAAAATCAACAAAAATTTTTTAGGGGAACTTGTTTTGGTCCTTGGCTAGATCTTCTATACACGGGCAATGATCCGGGCCTTATACATGCAATGCTCCAAAGAAAAAGTGAGCGGCCGATAGGAATAGACGAAAAGTACCCAGCTGATGATGAGGAAATATGGTTTAGTTTCTGTCCGAATTTCAAAATTAGATTTAGTAGGCGGGAATTTTGTCTCATCACCGGGTTTAGGTTTAGTCGTCGCACGGACATGGCACATTACATTCCAAGAAGTTATGATGTAGAAACACCACCGATTAGACGATGTTGTTTCCCAAAACGTAAAGATAATGCAAACATTACAATTACCGATATGCAAAAGCTTTTATATGATGGTGATGATTTTGTGGTTAGTGATGAAGATGTCGTGCGACTAGCCATTATTTTGATTGTGGAGAGAGCATTTATGGGTAAGCAAGGGATTCATGTGGTGAGCAAAAAATACCTATGGTTAGTCGAAGACTTTTCTAAATTAAATGACTACCCGTGGGGTAATCGTATTTGGGATGCCACTTACCCCGTAGTTAAAGATGGATTTCAAGCTCGGGAAAGTCAATTAGAGGTCGGAAAGGGTTATACTTTGGCGGATTTTATGTGGTCATTTAAGGTAAAAATAAAAGTTTGGTAGATTTGGATAATATTACTACATTTGAATCGTATATTATTTTATTATGCGTCCTTATTTATTTAATTTGGTAGATTTGGATTCTTGAGGCATATCGACGAACCATTAAAAGTTTTGCCCACAAGACAGAAAAGAATGGAGTACCGAGGGCCTTATTTTGGAAACGTTCATCGGCTGAGTCTTTTTCAGTCGCTGACTACCTGCATCTACTAAACGTTATGGTAAATGTTGTTTATAATATAAAAATTTTGTTGGTGCTGGAAGAATACAGATTAAAAATTTAGGATAATATGGGTTCTGTGATGGGCGCAAGATAAATCTTGCGTCCTTGCGTAGCCAAGGTGCAAGGTCCATTCTTGCGACCTTGCGCCTGTATTATTGAGGCTACGCAAGATTAAGACTTGCGTGTTTATTTACGTGTCGCAAGATTTATCCTTGCGCCCTTGCGCCTGCATCTTATGTCTTATGGCCAACACAAGTCTAGTCTTGCGTCGTCAGTAATGAGGCGCAAGGTACACCTTGCGTCCTTGCGCCTCGTTAAAAAGAAGGCGCAAGGTTCACCTTGCGTCCTCGCGCCTGTGTTTTTAACTTTTGCTGCTGTTGTACAGGATGATTGTCCAAAGAATAAACAACCTTTTCGTACTCTGCATCCCATTGATGTTGAGAGTGGATGTCAATGGTGGATAAAAAGTTGCCAATACTTTGATGGGACGGAAGTTGATGAGGAAGTTGAAGAACATGTTGAAGATGTACTGCAAGATTAGGAACATGGTGGTGGAGAACAATCTCAATCTTAATCTCAATCTCAATCACAGTCTCAATCTCAGTCTCAAACAAACTTATCTACTGATGCAAAGGAATTATACAATTCTTTGGTGAAACGGATGGATAGGTAAGAAAAAGAGCTGCAAGAGTGTAGAAAACAAATAAATGATCACGAGAAACGTATATCTGAACAAGAGAAACGATTATCAGAACAAGAGCAACATCAAGATGAGGAGTTACTTGGTCGATCCTTCTCAGACAATGAAAACTACAAATCAGCTCAACGGATTAGACGTGGAATGAGAGATCGACGACCAACACGTGTACTAAGCTCCCCTTTCACAACACCGAGATACAGAAAACCAATTGAGAAGGTAAGCCTTTAATTACAGTTTTTTTACCTTATACTTGCAGTTTTTTTATTAATTTTTGTAACTAAACAGGCTGAGTTTGTAAAAAATTAGGCTCAAGGTCATACCTTGCGCTTGTTTAGCCAAACAGGCGCAAGGTTATATCTTGCGACCTTGCGCCTTAGTTACAAATGTGGCACAAGGTCATACCTTGCGTCCTTGCGTCAGGCGCAAGGTGTACCTTGCGCTCTTGCGCCATCTTGACTGACTTCTTTAAATCACAGCTGTCAGATGATGTTGCTCAGAAAGTGAAAAGGCTGAGGGTGTCTGAGGCTGAGGAGGTTGTTAATCTAGATACTGAAGAATAAGAAAAGGAAGAACCTCACCCTAATGTTGAAGAAACTGTTGTTGCTCCGATTGTGAAAAAGCGTAAAAGGTCGCAAAAGGATTGGGTTAATGACGAGGAAATTTGGTCGATGGTAGACAAACTAGTGAATGATCAAGGAACTCAACTACCACTACCACCAAATGCTTGAAGAGATGGTAGAAAGCACGTTGGGCCTTCAAAGGATCCGAAGAGTATGGTGGAAAATAAGCAAGAAACGCGGTGCATGTTCATCTTTCAGAACGAACAATTTTTATACCTCACACCCGAGTTTTGGATCAGGTTACTTGGTCTTGGATATTCCGGTTACTTTGAAAACTTAGTAAGTTTCTTGCTTATTTGTTTTCATTCTTGAAAATCCCAGTTAATGTCTAACATATTTATTTTATCACAATTGTAGCATATTGATGGATGGGCTACACTTATGTTGAGATATCGTCAGAGGGTTCTCCCCCGAGCAAGCCAGTATTCCACTCCTATTATCCCGACCGACTCGTTTTCTTGTAGTTCTTGATGGACTGTGATGCCATTGGGTTTCCTTTCTAGGCTTGCAGTGTTTCAGTCCTATTATGATGATGCACAAAAGGAGGAAGAGAAACGGAAAGAAGCAGAGAAAAGAGAAGAAGTAGCCATCACAGGGGAGAATCCACCTGATTATATGTATTTGATTGGACTAGGGGATGGTAGTGATGAGCTATATCCATCTTGGGCCTATTGTGATAAGGTTTGTTTTATTTCCCTCTTAAATTTTAAAATTTGAGATGTTCTGGAACATGCGCAAGGTTCAGTCTTGCTACCTTGCGTCTCATTTAGGTCAGGCGCAAGGTGTTCCTTGCGTCCTTGCATCTGATGTTTTAGGTTGGTCGCAAGGTGGTCCTTGCGCCCTTGCGCCTGTGTTTAAGGTTAGTGGCAAGGTGTTTCTTGTGCCCTTCCGTCCTTGCTTCAGGCGCAAGGTATTGTCTTGCGTCCTTGCTGAAATGTCCCGTTCATATTGATTATAAACGTTCCATATTAATTGATTTCGTTGCGAGGTTTTGACCTCTATATAAGACATTTTTCAAAGACTGCATTCATTTTTAAAACAACCATAACCTTTATTTTATCAATAAAGGTTTTAAAAGCATTATGTAGATTATCAAATAATGATAATCTAAAATATACTGTTTACACATGACCATTACATAATGGTTTACAATAGAAATATATTACATCGACATATGTTTCTTGAATGCAGTTTTTACACAATATCATACAAACATGGACTCCAAATCTTGTCCTTATTTTAGTATGCAACAGCAGAAGCTCTTAGTATTCACCTGAGAATAAACATGCTTTAAAAGTCAACAAAAATGTTGGTGAGTTATAGGTTTAATCTATATATACCAAATCGTAACAATAGACCACAAGATTTCATATTTCAATACACATCCCATACATAGAGATAAAAATCATTTATATGGTGAACACCTGGTAACCGACATTAACAAGATGCATATATAAGAATATCCCCATCATTCCGGGACACCCTTCGGATATGATATAAATTTTGAAGTACTAAAGCATCTGGTACTTTGGATGGGGTTTGTTAGGCCCAATAGATCTATCTTTAGGATTCGCGTCAATTAGGGTGTCTGTTCCCTAATTCTCAGATTACCAGACTTAATAAAAAGAGGCGTATTCGATTTCGATAATTCAACCATAGAATGTAGTTTCACATACTTGTGTCTATTTTGTAAACCATTTATAAAACCTGCATGTATTCTCATCCCAAAAATATTAGATTTTAAAAGTGGGACTATAACTCACTTTCACAGATATTTCCTTCCTCGGAAATAAGACTTGGCCATGGATCGATTCACGAACCTATACAAATATGTACATATATATCAAAGTATGATTAAAATATAATTACAACCATTTTTATTATGTTTTAAAGATTTGAGTGTATTAAGTCAGCTGTCCTCGTTAATAACCTACAACTAGTTGTCCACAGTTAGATGTACAGAAATAAATTGATATATATTATCTTGAATCAATCCACTACCCAGTGTATACACATCTCAGGCTAGATCACAACTCAAAGTATATATATTTTTAGAATCAACCTCAACCCTGTATAGCTAACTCCAACATTACTGCATATAGAGTGTCTATGGTTGTTCCAAATAATATATATACATGGGTAGATATGATATATCAAAACATTTGCATACGTGTCTATGGTATCCCAAGATTACATAATATATTAGAATACATGTATAATACAATAAAAGTAAGCTAGGATACGATTTGTATAGATTTGTTAAACATTTCCCGTAGCTAAAAAGATCAAAAATATCCAATCTTGTTTTACCCATAACTTCTTCATTTTAAATCCGTTTTGAGTGAATAAAATTGCTATGGTTTCATATTGAACTCTAATTTAAGAATCCAAACAGAAAAAGTATAGGTTTATTGTCAGAAATTTAAGTTACATGTCAATTACTAAAGAGGTAGTCATTTTCGTCGATAGAACGACATCTTGATGACCATTTTGAAAAACATACTTTCACTTTGAGTTTAACCAAGATTTTTGGATATAGTTTCATGTTCATATGAAAAATCATTTTTACAGAAGAACAACTTTTAAATCAAAGTTTATCATAGTTTTAATTATCCAAACCAAAACAGCCCCCGGTTTCACTACGACGGCGTATATCCGATTTTATGGTGTTCATCGTGTTTCCAGGTTTTAAATCATTAAGTTAGCATATCATATAGATATAGAACATGTGTTTAGTTGATTTTAAAAGTCAAGTTAAAAGGATTAACTTTTGTTTGCGAACAAGTTTAGAATTAACTAAACTATGTTATAGTGATTACAAGTTTAAACCTTCGAATCAGATAGCTTTATATGTATGAATCGAATGATGTTATGAACATCATTACTACCTCAAGTTTTTTGGATAAAACTACTGGAAATGAGAAAAATGGATCTAGCTTCAAAGGATCCTTGGATGGCTTGAAATTTCTTCAAGCAGAATCATGACAAGAAAACAGTTCAAGTAAGATTTTCACTCGAAATAAGATTGTTATAGTTGTAGAAATTGAATCAAAGTTTGAATATGAATATTACCTTGAATTAGAAAGATAACCTACTATAAATAACAAAGGTTCCTTGATCTTAGATGATTATTTGGAATGGATTAGAAAGCTTGGAAGTAGACATGCAAACTTGGAAGTATTCTTGATTTTTATGAAACTATACTTATGGAATTTATGAAGAACACTTAGAACTTGAAGATGGAACTTGAGAGAGATCAATTAGATGAAGAAAATTGAAGAATGAAAGTGTTTGTAGGTGTTTTTGGTCGTTGGTATATGGATTAGATATAAAGGATATGTAATTTTGTTTTCATGTAAATAAGTCATTAATGATTACTAATATTTTTGTAATTTTATGAGATATTCCATGCTAGTTGCTAAATGATGGTTCCCACATGTGTCAGCTAACTCACATGGGCTGCTAAGAGCTGATCATTTGAGTGTATATACCAATAGTACATACATCTAAAAGCTGTGTATTGTACGAGTACGAATACGGGTGCATACGAGTAGAATTGTTGATGAAACTGAACAAGGATGTAATTGTAAGCATTTTTGTTAAGTAGAAGTACTTTGATATGTGTCTTGAAGTCTTTCAAAAGTGTAAAAATACATATCAAAACACAACATGTATATACATTCTAATGGAGTCGTTAAGTCTTCGTTAGTCGTTACATGTAAGTGTTGTTTTGAAACCTTTAAGTTAACGATCTCAATTAATGTTGTTAACCCAATGTTTATTATATCAAATGAGATGTTAAATTATTATGTTATCATGATATTATGATGTATGAATATCTCTTAATATGATATATACATTAAAATATCGTTATAACGATAATCGTTACATATAAGTCTCGTTTCGTAATTCTTGAGTTAGTAGTCTTATTTTTATATATGTAGTTCATTGTTAACACACTTAATGATATATTTAAATATCATTTTATCATGTTAAATATAGTGTATCAATATCTTAATATGATACATATGTATTTAGTAGACGTTATCATAACGATAATCGTTATATATATCATTTCGAGTTTCTTAACTTAGTAATCTCATTTCTTATGTATATCACACATTGTTAATATAATTAGTGAGATACTTACTCATCATAATCTCATTTCAACCATATATATATGTCTATATATACCACAACATGTAGTTTTTACTAATTTGTAACGTTCGTGAATCGCCGGTCAACTTGGGTGATCAATTGTCTATATGAAACTTATTTCATTTAATCAAGTCTTAACAAGTTTGATTGCTTAACACGTTGGAAACATTTAGTCATGTAAATATAAATCTCAATTAATATATATAAACATGGAAAAGTTCTCGTCACTACAGTACCTACCCGTTAAATAAATTTCATCCCAAAATTTTAAGCTGTTGAAGGTGTTGACGAATCTTCTGGAAATAGATGCGGGTATTTCTTCTTCATATGATCTTCACGCTCACAGGTGAACTCGGGTCCTCTACAAGCATTCCATCGAACCTTAACAATCGGTATCTTATTTTGCTTAAGTCTCTTAACCTCACGATCCATTATTTTGACGGGTTCTTCAATGAATTGAAGTTTTTCATTGATTTGGATTTCGTCCAACGGAATAGTGAGATCTTCTTTAGCAAAACAATTCTTCAAATTCGAGACGTGGAAAGTGTTATGTACAGCCGCGAGTTGTTGAGGTAGCTCCAGTTGGTAAGCTACTGGTCCGACACGATCTATAATCTTGAATGGTCCAATGTACCTTGGATTTAGTTTCCCCCGTTTACCAAATCGAACAACGCCTTTCCAAGGTGAAACCTTAAGCATGACCATTTCTCCAATTTCAAACTCTATATCTTTTCTTTTACTGTCCGTGTAGCTCTTTTGTCGACTCTGGGCGGTTTTCAATCGTTGTTGAATTTGGATGATTTTCTCGGTAGTTTCTTGTATTATCTCCGGACCCGTAATCTGTCTATCCCCCACTTCATTCCAACAAATCGGAGACCTGCACTTTCTACCATAAAGTGCCTCAAATGGCGCCATCTCAATACTAGAATGATAACTATTGTTGTAGGAAAATTCTGCTAACGGTAGGTGTCGATCCCAACTGTTTCCGAAATCAATAACACATGCTCGTAGCATGTCTTCAAGCGTTTGTATCGTCCTTTTGCTCTGTCCATCAGTTTGTGAATGATAGGCAGTACTCATGTCTAGACGAGTCCCCAATGCTTGTTGCAACGTCTGCCAGAACCTTGAAACAAATCTACCATCCCTATCAGAGATAATAGAGACGGGTATTCCATGTCTGGAGACAACCTCCTTCAAATACAATCGCGCCAACTTCTCCATTTTGTCATCTTCTCTCATTGGCAGGAAGTGTGCTGACTTGGTGAGATGATCAACTATTACCCAAATAGTATAATAACCACTTGCAGTCCTTGACAATTTAGTAATGAAATCTATGGTAATGTTTTCCCATTTCCATTCCGGGATTTCAGGTTGTTGTAGTAGACCTGATGGTTTCTGATGTTCAGCTTTGACCTTAGAACACGTCAAACATTCTCCTACATATTTAGCAATATCGGCTTTCATACCTGGCCACCAAAAGTGTTTCTTGAGATCTTTATACATCTTCCCCGCTCCGGGATGTATTGAATATCTGGTTTTATGTGCTTCCTTAAGTACTATTTCTCTCACATCTCCAAACCTTGGTACCCAAATTCTATCAGCCCTATATCGGGTTCCGTCTTCTCAAATATTAAGATGTTTCTCTGATCCTTTGGGTATCTCATTCTTCAACTTTCCTTCTTTTACAACCCCCTGTTGCGCCTCCTTTATTTGAGTAGTAAGGTTAGTACGAATAATTATATTCATAGCTTTTACCCGTATAGGTTCTCTGTCCTTTCTACTCAAAGCGTCAGCTACCACATTCGCCTTCCCCGGTTGGTATCGAATCTCAAAATCATAATCATTCAACAGTTCAATCCACCTGCGTTGTCTCATATTCAGTTGCTTCTGATTAAATATATGTTGGAGAATTTTGTGGTCGGTATATATAATACTTTTGACCCCATATAAGTAGTGCCTCCAAGTCTTTAATGCAAAATCAACCGCGCCTAATTCCAAATCATGCGTCGTATAATTTTGTTCGTGAATCTTCAATTGTCTAGACGCATAAGCAATCACCTTCGTTCGTTGCATTAATACACAACCGAGACCTTGCTTTGATGCGTCACAATAAATCACAAAATCATCATTCCCTTTAGGCAATGACAATATAGGTGCCATAGTTAGCTTTTTCTTCAATAACTTAAACGCCTTCTCTTGTTCATCATATCATTCAAATTACTTCCCTTTATGCGTTAATGCAGTCAAGGGTTTTGCTATTTTGGAGAAATCTTGGATGAATCTTCTGTAGTAACCAGCCAATCCTAAAAATTGACGTATATGCTTCGGAGTTTTTGGGGTTTCCCACTTTTCAACGGTTTTGATCTTTGCCGGGTCCACCTGGATACCTTCTTTGTTCACTATGTGACCGAGGAATTGAACTTCTTCCAACCAAAATGCACACTTTGAAAACTTAGCGTACAGTTTTTCTTTCCTGAATACTTCTAGCACTTTTCTCAAATGTTCTTCGTGCTCTTGATCATTCTTTGAGTAAATAATTATGTCATCGATGAAAACAATGACAAACTTGTCAAGATATTGCCCACACACTCGGTTCATAAGGTCCATGAACACAGCTGGTGCGTTAGTCAATCCAAATGGCATAACCATAAACTCGTAATGACCATAACGCGTCCGAAAATCAGTTTTTGGAACATCATTCTCCTTAACTCGCATTTGATGATATCCAGAACGTAAATCCATTTTCGAATAAACCGATGAGCCTTGTAGTTGATCAAATAAGTCGTCAATTCTCGGCAGTGGATAACGGTTTTTGATGGTAAGTTTATTCAACTCTCTGTAGTCAAAACACAACCTAAATGTACCATCCTTCTTCTTGACAAACAAAACAGGAGCTCCCCATGGTGATGTGCTTGGTCGAATGAAACCAAGTTCTAATAGTTCTTGCAGTTGGCTTTACAGATCTTTCATCTCGCTGGGTACGAGTCTGTAAGGAGCACGAGCTATTGGTGCAGCTCCTGGTATAAGATCTATTTGAAATTCAACAGATCGATGTGGAGGTAGTCCCGGTAATTCTTTCGGAAATACATCGGGAAATTCTTTTGCGACGAGAACATCATTGATGCTCTTTTCTTTAGTTTGTACTTTCTCGACGTGTGCTAGAACAGCATAGCAACCTTTTCTTATTAGTTTTTGTGCCTTCAAATTACTAATAAGATGTAGCTTCGTGTTGCCCTTTTCTCCGTACACCATTAAGGGTTCTCCTTCTTCTCGTACAATGCGAATTGTATTTTTGTAACATACGATCTCTGCTTTCATCTCCTTCAGCCAGTCCATGCCAACTATTACATCAAAACTCCCTAACTCTACTGGTATCAAATCAATCTTAAATATTTCGCTACCCAGTTTAATTTCTCGATTCTGGCATATATAATCTGCTGAAATTAATTTACCGTTTGCTAATTCGAGTAAAAATTTACTATCCAACAGCGTCAATGGACAACTTAATTTAGCACAAAAATCTCTACTCATATAGCTTCTATCCGCACCTGAATCAAATAAAACGTAAGCAGATTTATTGTCAATAAGAAACGTACCCGTAACAAGTTCCGGGTCTTCCTGTGCCTCTGCCGCATTAATATTGAAAACTCTTTCGCGGCCTTGTCCATTCGCGTTCTCCTGGTTCAGGCAATTTCTAATAATGTGGCCCAGTTTTCCACATTTATAACAAATTACATTGGCATAACTTGCTCCGACACTACTTGCTCTGCCATTACTCGTTTCGACACCATTTGTTCCTTTCGTTCTGTTAACCCCTGGTCCGTAGACCTCACACTTCACCGCGCTATTGAAATGTCCCGTTCTTATTGATTAAAAACGTTCCATATTAATTGATTTCGTTGCGAGGTTTTGACCTCTATATGAGACGTTTTTCAAAGACTGCATTCATTTTTAAACAAACCATAACCTTTATTTCATCAATAAAGGTTTAAAAAGCTTTACGTAGATTATCAAATAATGATAATCTAATATATCCTGTTTACACACGACCATTACATAATGGTTTACAATACAAATATGTTACAACAAAATAAGTTTCTTGAATGCAGTTTTTACACAATATCATACAAGCATGGACTCCAAATCTTGTCCTTATTTAAGTATGCGACAGCGGAAGCTCTTAATAATCACCTGAGAATAAACATGCTTAAAACGTCAACAAAAATGTTGGTGAGTTATAGGTTTAACCTATATATATCAAATCGTAACAATAGACCACAAGATTTCATATTTCAATACACATCCCATACATAGAGATAAAAATCATTCATATGGTGAACACCTGGTAACCGACAATAACAAGATGCATATATAAGAATATCCCCATCATTCCGGGACACCCTTCGGATATGATATAAATTTCGAAGTACTAAAGCATCCGGTACTTTGGATGGGGTTTGTTAGGCCCAATAGATCTATCTTTAGGATTCGCGTCAATTAGGGTGTCTGTTCCCTAATTCTTAGATTACCAGACTTAATAAAAAGGGGCATATTCGATTTCGATAATTCAACCATAGAATGTAGTTTCACGTACTTGTGTCTATTTTGTAAATCATTTATAAAACCTGCATGTATTCTCATCCCAAAAATATTAGATTTTAAAAGTGGGACTATAACTCACTTTCACAGATTTTTACTTCGTCGGGAAGTAAGACTTGGCCACTGGTTGATTCACGAACCTATAACAATATATACATATATATCAAAGTATGTTCAAAATATATTTACAACACTTTTAATATATTTTGATGTTTTAAGTTTATTAAGTCAGCTGTCCTCGTTAGTAACCTACAACTAGTTGTCCACAGTTAGATGTACAGAAATAAATCGATAAATATTATCTTGAATCAATCCACGACCCAGTGTATACGTATCTCAGTATTGATCACAACTCAAACTATATATATTTTGGAATCAACCTCAACCCTGTATAGCTAACTCCAACATTCACATATAGAGTGTCTATGGTTGTTCCGAAATATATATAGATGTGTCGACATGATAGGTCGAAACATTGTATACGTGTCTATGGTATCTCAAGATTACATAATATATAATACAAGTTGATTAAGTTATGGTTGGAATAGATTTGTTACCAATTTTCACGTAGCTAAAATGAGAAAAATTATCCAATCTTGTTTTACCCATAACTTCTTCATTTTAAATCCATTTTGAGTGAATCAAATTGCTATGGTTTCATATTGAACTCTATTTTATGAATCTAAACAAAAAAAGTATAGGTTTCTAGTCGGAAAAATAAGTTACAAGTCGTTTTTGTAAAGGTAGTCATTTCAGTCGAAAGAACGACGTCTAGATGACCATTTTAGAAAACATACTTCCACTTTGAGTTTAACCATAATTTTTGGATATAGTTTCATGTTCATAATAAAAATCATTTTCTCAGAATAACAACTTTTAAATCAAAGTTTATCATAGTTTTTAATTAACTAACCCAAAACAGCCCGCGGTGTTACTACGACGGCGTAAATCCGGTTTTACGGTGTTTTTCGTGTTTCCAGGTTTTAAATCATTAAGTTAGCATATCATATAGATATAGAACATGTGTTTAGTTGATTTTAAAAGTCAAGTTAGAAGGATTAACTTTTGTTTGCGAACAAGTTTAGAATTAACTAAACTATGTTCTAGTGATTACAAGTTTAAACCTTCGAATAAGATAGCTTTATATGTATGAATCGAATGATGTTATGAACATCATTACTACCTTAAGTTCCTTGGATGAACCTACTGGAAAATAGAAAAATGGATCTAGCTTCAATGGATCCTTGGATGGCTCAAAGTTCTTGAAGCAAAATCATGACACGAAAACAAGTTCAAGTAAGATCATCACTTGAAATAAGATTGTTATAGTTATAGAAATTGAACCAAAGTTTGAATATGATTATTACCTTGTATTAGAATGATAACCTACTGTAAGAAACAAAGATTTCTTGAGGTTGGATGATCACCTTACAAGATTGGAAGTGAGCTAGCAAACTTGAAAGTATTCTTGATTTTATGAAACTAGAACTTTTGGAATTTATGAAGAACACTTAGAACTTGAAGATAGAACTTGAGAGAGTTCAATTAGATGAAGAAAATTGAAGAATGAAAGTGTTTGTAGGTGTTTTTGGTCGTTGGTGTATGGATTAGATATAAAGGATATGTAATTTTGTTTTCATGTAAATAAGTCATGAATGATTACTCATATTTTTGTAATTTTATGAGATATTTCATGCTAGTTGCCAAATGATGGTTCCCACATGTGTTAGGTGACTCACATGGGCTGCTAAGAGCTGATCATTGGAGTGTATATACCAATAGTACATACATCTAAAAGCTGTGTATTGTACGAGTACGAATACGGGTGCATACGAGTAGAATTGTTGATGAAACTGAACGAGGATCTAATTGTAAGCATTTTTGTTAAGTAGAAGTATTTTGATAAGTGTCTTGAAGTCTTTCAAAAGTGTATGAATACATATTAAAACACTACATGTATATACATTTTAACTGAGTCGTTAAGTCATCGTTAGTCGTTACATGTAAATGTTGTTTTGAAACCTTTAGGTTAACGATCTTGTTAAATGTTGTTAACCCAATGTTTATATTATCAAAAGAGATTTTAAATTATTATATTATCATGATATTATGATGTACGAATATCTCTTAATATGATATATATACATTAAATGTCGTTACAACGATATACGTTACATATATGTCTCGTTTCAAAATCATTAAGTTAGTAGTCTTGTTTTTACATATGTAGTTCATTGTTAATATAATTAATGATATGTTTACTTATCATAATATCATGTTAACTATATATATAACCATATATATGTCATCATATAGTTTTTTTTACAAGTTTTAACGTTCGTGAATCACCGGTCAACTTGGGTGGTCAATTGTCTATATGAAACATATTTCAATTAATCAAGTCTTAACAAGTTTGATTGCTTAACATGTTGGAAACATTTAATCATATAAATATCAATCTCAATTAATATATATAAACATGGAAAAGTTCGGGTCACTACAGTATCTACCCGTTAAATAAATTTCGTCCCGAAATTTTAAGCTGTTGAAGGTGTTGACGAATCTTCTGGAAATAGATGCGGGTATTTCTTCTTCATCTGATCTTCACGCTCCCAGGTGAACTCGGGTCCTCTACGAGCATTCCATCGAACCTTAACAATTGGTATCTTGTTTTGCTTAAGTCTTTTAACCTCACGATCCATTATTTCGACGGGTTCTTCGATGAATTGAAGTTTTTCGTTGATTTGGATTTCATCTAACGGAATAGTGAGATCTTCTTTAGCAAAACATTTCTTTAAATTCGAGACGTGGAAAGTGTTATGTACAGCCGCGAGTTGTTGAGGTAACTCTAGTCGGTAAGCTACTGGTCCGACACGATCAATAATCTTGAATGGTCCAATATACCTTGGATTTAATTTCCCTCGTTTACCAAATCGAACAACGCCTTTCCAAGGTGCAACTTTAAGCATGACCATCTCTCCAATTTCAAATTCTATATCTTTTCTTTTAATGTCAGCGTAGCTCTTTTGTCGACTTTGGGCGGTTTTCAACCGTTGTTGAATTTGGATGATCTTCTCGGTAGTTTCTTGTATAATCTCCGGACCCGTAATCTGTCTATCCCCCACTTCACTCCAACAAATCGGAGACCTGCACTTTCTACCATAAAGTGCTTCAAACGGCGCCATCTCAATGCTTGAATGGTAGCTGTTGTTGTAGGAAAATTCTGCTAACGGTAGATGTCGATCCCAACTGTTTCCGAAATCAATAACACATGCTCGTAGCATGTCTTCAAGCGTTTGTATCGTCCTTTCGCTCTGCCCATCAGTTTGTGGATGATAGGCAGTACTCATGTCTAGACGAGTTCCTAATGCTTGCTGTAATGTCTGCCAGAATCTTGAAATAAATCTGTCATCCCTATCAGAGATAATAGAGATTGGTATTCCATGTCTGGAGACGACTTCCTTCAAATACAGTCGTGCTAACTTCTCCATCTTGTCATCTTCTCTTATTGGTAGGAAGTGTGCTGATTTGGTGAGACGATCAACTATTACCCAAATAGTATCAAAACCACTTGCAGTCCTTGGCAATTTAGTGATGAAATCCATGGTAATGTTTTCCCATTTCCATTCCGGGATTTCGGGTTGTTGAAGTAGACCTGATGGTTTCTGATGCTCAGCTTTGACCTTAGAACACGTCAAACATTCTCCTACGTATTTAGCAACATCGGCTTTCATACCCGGCCACCAAAAATGTTTCTTGAGATCCTTGTACATCTTCCCCGTTCCAGGATGTATTGAGTATCTGGTTTTATGAGCTTCTCTAAGTACCATTTCTCTCATATCTCCAAATTTTGGTACCCAAATCCTTTCAGCCCTATACCGGGTTCCGTCTTCCCGAATATTAAGATGCTTCTCCGATCCTTTGGGTATTTCATCCTTTAAATTTCCCTCTTTTAAAACTCCTTGTTGCGCCTCCTTTATTTGAGTAGTAATGTTATTATGAATCATTATATTCATAGATTTTACTCGAATGGGTTCTCTGTCCTTCCTGCTCAAGGCATCGGCTACCACATTTGCCTTTCCCGGGTGGTAACGAATCTCAAAGTCGTAATCATTCAATAATTCAATCCACCTACGCTGCCTCATATTTAGTTGTTTCTGATTAAATATGTGTTGAAGACTTTTGTGGTCGGTATATATAATACTTTTGACCCCATATAAGTAGTGCCTCCAAGTCTTTAATGCAAAAACAACCGCACCTAATTCCAAATCATGCGTCGTATAATTTTGTTCATGAATCTTCAATTGTCTAGACGCATAAGCAATCACCTTCGTTCGTTGCATTAATACACAACCGAGACCTTGCTTTGATGCGTCACAATAAATCACAAAATCATCATTCCCTTCAGGCAATGACAATATAGGTGCCGTAGTTAGCTTTTTCTTCAATAACTGAAACGCTTTCTCTTGTTCATCATTCCATTCAAATTTCTTCCCTTTATGCGTTAATGCAGTCAAGGGTTTTGCTATTCTGGAAAAGTCTTGGATGAACCTTCTGTAGTAACCAGCTAGTCCTAAACACTGGCGTATGTGTTTCGGAGTTTTCGGGGTTTCCCACTTTTCAACAGTTTCTATCTTTGCCGGATCCACCTTAATACCTTCTTTGTTCACTATGTGACCGAGGAATTGAACTTCTTCCAACCAAAATGCACACTTTGAAAACTTAGCATACAATTCTTCCTTCCTCAATACTTCTAACACCTTTCTCAAATGTTCACCGTGTTCTTGGTCATTCTTTGAGTAAATAAGTATGTCATCAATGAAAACAATGACAAACTTGTCAAGGTATGGTCCACACACTCGGTTCATAAGGTCCATGAACACAGCTGGTGCATTAGTTAAACCAAACGGCATGACCATAAACTCGTAATGACCGTAACGTGTTCTGAAAGCAGTCTTTGGAATGTCATCTTCTTTCACCCGCATTTGATGATACCCGGAACGTAAGTCAATCTTTGAATAAACAGACGAGCCTTGTAGTTGATCAAATAAGTCGTCGATTCTCGGTAGTGGGTAGCGGTTCTTGATGGTAAGTTTGTTCAACTCTCGGTAGTCGATACACAACCTGAATGTACCATCTTTCTTCTTGACAAACAAAACAGGAGCTCCCCACGGTGATGTGCTTGGTCGAATGAAACCACGCTCTAAAAGTTCTTGTAATTGGCTTTGCAGTTCTTTCATCTCGCTGGGTGCGAGTCTGTAAGGAGCACGAGCTATTGGTGCAGCTCCTGGTACAAGATCTATTTGAAATTCAACGGATCGCTGTGGGGGTAATCCCGGTAATTCTTTCGGAAATACATCGGGAAATTCTTTTGCAATGGGAACATCATTGATGCTCTTTTCTTCAGTTTGTACTTTCTCGACGTGTGCTAGAACAGCATAGCAACCTTTTCTTATTAGTTTTTGTGCCTTCAAATTACTAATAAGATGTAGCTTCGTGTTGCCCTTTTCTCCGTACACCATTAAGGGTTTTCCTTTTTCTCGTATAATGCGAATTGCATTTTTGTAACAAACGATCTCCGCTTTCACTTCTTTCAACCAGTCCATACCGATTATCACATCAAAACTCCCTAACTCTACTGGTATCAAATCAATCTTAAATGTTTCGCTAACCAGTTTAATTTCTCGATTCCGACATATATTATCTGCTGAAATTAATTTACCATTTGCTAATTCGAGTAAAAATTTACTATCCAAAGGCGTCAATGGACAACTTAATTTAGCACAAAAATCTCTACTCATATAGCTTCTATCCGCACCCGAATCAAATAAAACGTAAGCAGATTTATTGTCAATAAGAAACGTACCCGTAACAAGCTCCGGGTCTTCCTGTGCCTCTACCGCATTAATATTGAAAACTCTTCCACGGCCTTGTCCATTCGTGTTCTCCTGGTTCGGGCAATTTCTAATAATGTGGCCTGGTTTTCCACATTTATAACAAACTACATTGGCATAACTTGCTCCGACACTACTTGCTCCGCCATTACTCGTTCCGACACCATTTGTTCCTTTCGTTCTATTAACCCCTGGTCCGTAGACCTCACACTTCGCCGCGCTATGACCATTTCTTTTACACTTGTTGCAAAATTTGGTGCAGAACCCCGAGTGATTCTTTTCACACCTTTGGCATAGCTGCTTCTGATGGTTGTTGTTGTTGCGGTTATTATTGTTGTTGGGCCGTTTGTTGTAGTTGCGATTGATGTTGCGATTGTTGGGATAATTGTTGCGATTATTGTTGTAATTGCTGTTGTTGTTGTATTGGTGATTCTTATCACCGTTTTCCTCCCACTTTCTTTTGACTTGCTTCACATTGGCCTCTTCAGCAGTCTGTTCTTTAATTCTTTCTTCAATCTGGTTCACTAGTTTGTGAGCCATTCTACATGCCTGTTGTATGGAGGCGGGCTCGTGTGAACTTATATCTTCTTGGATTCTTTCCGGTAATCCTTTCACAAACGCGTCGATCTTCTCTTCCTCATCTTCGAATGCTCCCGGACACAATAGGCACAATTCTGTGAATCGTCTTTCGTACGTGGTAATATCAAATCCTTGGGTTCGTAACCCTCTAAGTTCTGTCTTGAGCTTATTGACCTCGGTTCTGGGACGGTACTTCTCGTTCATCAAGTGCTTGAATGCTGACCACGGTAGTGCGTACGCATCATCTTGTCCCACTTGCTCTAGATAGGTATTCCACCATGTTAACGCAGAACCTGTGAAGGTATGCGTAGCGTACTTCACTTTGTCCTCTTCAGTACACTTACTTATGGCAAACACCGATTCAACCTTCTCGGTCCACCGTTTCAATCCGATCGGTCCTTCGGTTCCATCAAATTCCAAAGGTTTACAGGCAGTGAATTCTTTGTAGGTGCATCCTACACGATTTCCTGTACGGCTAGATCCAAGGTTATTGTTGGTATGTAGCGCAGCCTGTACTGCGGCTATGTTTGAAGCTAGAAAAGTACGGAATTCCTCTTCATTCATATTCACGGTGTGTCGAGTAGTCGGTGCCATTTCCTTCAAAATAGTTAAATGGAACAAGTTAATCATACAGAATATTAAGAGTAGTTAATAGTATTTCGTAGCATAATATGAACTCATTTATAAAAGCTTTTTCTTCATATCAGCGTTTTATAAGTTTAAATTCGGGTAGTACCTACCCGTTAAGTTCATACTTAGTAGCTAATATACAATTCAACTACTACAATTCTATATGAAAAACTGATTATAATAATATTTCGCGTTCAAACTTTTACACAATATTTTACAAACTTACAATACCGCTTATTTTACATATAGCATGAAATATAGCACACAACAAATTTGATACAAGATGGTTGTGAAGATAATTCTAGCTAGTACACAAGTCGTTCAGCAAAGGCAATAAAGACACGTAATTCATACGTCCAGAAACAAGTCATGCATTCTGGTTTTACTAGGATTACTTCCCATCCTTGGTCTTGTGGAACATAACCGTTATGGCCGTTGATAAGACAGCGTGTTGTAACGTCGTCAAAGGGACGAGGGTTACGTAATGACCAACAGTCTCGTAATAACCTAAAAACCTCATTTCTTACCCCAATTACCGACTCCGTCACTTGAGGGAACGTTTTGTTTAATAGTTGTAGCCCGATGTTCTTGTTCTCACTTTGGTGAGAAGCGAACATTACTAACCCGTAAGCATAACATGCTTCTTTATGTTGCATGTTAGCCGCTTTTTCTAAATCACAAAGTCCTATATTTGGATATACAGAGTCAAAATAATTTCTTAACCCGTTGCGTAAAATAGCATTTGGGTTCCCCGCAATATATGCGTCAAAGTAAACACATCGTAACTTATGGATTTCCCAATGTGATATCCCCCATCTTCCGAACGAAAGCCTTTTATAAACCAAATCATTCTTGGAACGTTCTTCGAATGTCTTACAAACTGATCTCGCCTTAAATAGTTGTGCCGAGGAATTCTGACCGACTCTAGACAAGATTTCATCAATCATGTCTCCGGGTAGGTCTCTTAAAATATTGGGTTGTCTATCCATTTTGTGTTTTTATACTGTAAAATAGACAAGAGTTAGATTCATAAAAAAAATACTTATTAATACAAGCAATTTTTACATATATCATAAAGCATAAGCACACTATATTACATATATTACACCACACGAATACAACTATCTTATTCCGACTCGCTTGTTTCTTCTTCTTTGGTTTTGGTTCGTTTTCCCAAGTTTCTAGGGATATATGATGTTCCCCTAATACGAGCCGTTATTTTCCACATTGGTTTAGAAAAACCTGGTGGTTTAGAGGTTCCCGGGTCATTGTTACAACTTAAGGACTTCGGGGGTTGACGATACATATAAAGTTCATCGGGGTTGGAATTAGATTTCTCTATTTTTATGCCCTTTCCCTTATTATTTTCTTTTGCCTTTTTAAATTCAGTTGGGGTAATTTCTATAACATCATCGGAATTCTCGTCGGAATCCGATTCATCGGAGAATTGGTAATCCTCCCAATATTTTGCTTCCTTAGCGGAAACACCATTGACCATAATTAACCTTGGTCGGTTGGTTGAGGATTTTCTTTTACTTAACCGTTTTATTATTTCCCCCACCGGTTCTATTTCTTCATCCGGTTCCGATTCTTCTTCCGTTTCCGATTCTTCTTCTGGTTCCGACTCTTCTTCCGGTTCCTCTTCGGGAACTTGTGAATCAGTCCACGAATCATTCCAATTTACATTTGACTCTTCATTATTATTAGGTGAGTCAATGGGACTTGTTCTAGAGGTAGACATCTATCACATAATATCAAACGCGTTAAGAGATTAATATATCACATAATATTCACATGTTAAAAAATATAGTTTCCAACAAAATTTGTTAAGCAATCATTTTTCAAGTAAACACGGTCGAAGTCCAGACTCACTAATGCATCCTAACAAACTACATAAGACACACTAATGCAAAATTTTCTGGTTCTCTAAGACCAACGCTCGGATACCAACTGAAATGTCCCGTTCTTATTGATTAAAAACGTTCCATATTAATTGATTTCGTTGCGAGGTTTTGACCTCTATATGAGACGTTTTTCAAAGACTGCATTCATTTTTAAACAAACCATAACCTTTATTTCATCAATAAAGGTTTAAAAAGCTTTACGTAGATTATCAAATAATGATAATCTAATATATCCTGTTTACACACGACCATTACATAATGGTTTACAATACAAATATGTTACAACAAAATAAGTTTCTTGAATGCAGTTTTTACACAATATCATACAAGCATGGACTCCAAATCTTGTCCTTATTTAAGTATGCGACAGCGGAAGCTCTTAATAATCACCTGAGAATAAACATGCTTAAAACGTCAACAAAAATGTTGGTGAGTTATAGGTTTAACCTATATATATCAAATCGTAACAATAGACCACAAGATTTCATATTTCAATACACATCCCATACATAGAGATAAAAATCATTCATATGGTGAACACCTGGTAACCGACAATAACAAGATGCATATATAAGAATATCCCCATCATTCCGGGACACCCTTCGGATATGATATAAATTTCGAAGTACTAAAGCATCCGGTACTTTGGATGGGGTTTGTTAGGCCCAATAGATCTATCTTTAGGATTCGCGTCAATTAGGGTGTCTGTTCCCTAATTCTTAGATTACCAGACTTAATAAAAAGGGGCATATTCGATTTCGATAATTCAACCATAGAATGTAGTTTCACGTACTTGTGTCTATTTTGTAAATCATTTATAAAACCTGCATGTATTCTCATCCCAAAAATATTAGATTTTAAAAGTGGGACTATAACTCACTTTCACAGATTTTTACTTCGTCGGGAAGTAAGACTTGGCCACTGGTTGATTCACGAACCTATAACAATATATACATATATATCAAAGTATGTTCAAAATATATTTACAACACTTTTAATATATTTTGATGTTTTAAGTTTATTAAGTCAGCTGTCCTCGTTAGTAACCTACAACTAGTTGTCCACAGTTAGATGTACAGAAATAAATCGATAAATATTATCTTGAATCAATCCACGACCCAGTGTATACGTATCTCAGTATTGATCACAACTCAAACTATATATATTTTGGAATCAACCTCAACCCTGTATAGCTAACTCCAACATTCACATATAGAGTGTCTATGGTTGTTCCGAAATATATATAGATGTGTCGACATGATAGGTCGAAACATTGTATACGTGTCTATGGTATCTCAAGATTACATAATATATAATACAAGTTGATTAAGTTATGGTTGGAATAGATTTGTTACCAATTTTCACGTAGCTAAAATGAGAAAAATTATCCAATCTTGTTTTACCCATAACTTCTTCATTTTAAATCCATTTTGAGTGAATCAAATTGCTATGGTTTCATATTGAACTCTATTTTATGAATCTAAACAAAAAAAGTATAGGTTTCTAGTCGGAAAAATAAGTTACAAGTCGTTTTTGTAAAGGTAGTCATTTCAGTCGAAAGAACGACGTCTAGATGACCATTTTAGAAAACATACTTCCACTTTGAGTTTAACCATAATTTTTGGATATAGTTTCATGTTCATAATAAAAATCATTTTCTCAGAATAACAACTTTTAAATCAAAGTTTATCATAGTTTTTAATTAACTAACCCAAAACAGCCCGCGGTGTTACTACGACGGCGTAAATCCGGTTTTACGGTGTTTTTCGTGTTTCCAGGTTTTAAATCATTAAGTTAGCATATCATATAGATATAGAACATGTGTTTAGTTGATTTTAAAAGTCAAGTTAGAAGGATTAACTTTTGTTTGCGAACAAGTTTAGAATTAACTAAACTATGTTCTAGTGATTACAAGTTTAAACCTTCGAATAAGATAGCTTTATATGTATGAATCGAATGATGTTATGAACATCATTACTACCTTAAGTTCCTTGGATGAACCTACTGGAAAATAGAAAAATGGATCTAGCTTCAATGGATCCTTGGATGGCTCAAAGTTCTTGAAGCAAAATCATGACACGAAAACAAGTTCAAGTAAGATCATCACTTGAAATAAGATTGTTATAGTTATAGAAATTGAACCAAAGTTTGAATATGATTATTACCTTGTATTAGAATGATAACCTACTGTAAGAAACAAAGATTTCTTGAGGTTGGATGATCACCTTACAAGATTGGAAGTGAGCTAGCAAACTTGAAAGTATTCTTGATTTTATGAAACTAGAACTTTTGGAATTTATGAAGAACACTTAGAACTTGAAGATAGAACTTGAGAGAGTTCAATTAGATGAAGAAAATTGAAGAATGAAAGTGTTTGTAGGTGTTTTTGGTCGTTGGTGTATGGATTAGATATAAAGGATATGTAATTTTGTTTTCATGTAAATAAGTCATGAATGATTACTCATATTTTTGTAATTTTATGAGATATTTCATGCTAGTTGCCAAATGATGGTTCCCACATGTGTTAGGTGACTCACATGGGCTGCTAAGAGCTGATCATTGGAGTGTATATACCAATAGTACATACATCTAAAAGCTGTGTATTGTACGAGTACGAATACGGGTGCATACGAGTAGAATTGTTGATGAAACTGAACGAGGATCTAATTGTAAGCATTTTTGTTAAGTAGAAGTATTTTGATAAGTGTCTTGAAGTCTTTCAAAAGTGTATGAATACATATTAAAACACTACATGTATATACATTTTAACTGAGTCGTTAAGTCATCGTTAGTCGTTACATGTAAATGTTGTTTTGAAACCTTTAGGTTAACGATCTTGTTAAATGTTGTTAACCCAATGTTTATATTATCAAAAGAGATTTTAAATTATTATATTATCATGATATTATGATGTACGAATATCTCTTAATATGATATATATACATTAAATGTAGTTACAACGATATACGTTACATATATGTCTCGTTTCAAAATCATTAAGTTAGTAGTCTTGTTTTTACATATGTAGTTCATTGTTAATATAATTAATGATATGTTTACTTATCATAATATCATGTTAACTATATATATAACCATATATATGTCATCATATAGTTTTTTTTACAAGTTTTAACGTTCGTGAATCACCGGTCAACTTGGGTGGTCAATTGTCTATATGAAACATATTTCAATTAATCAAGTCTTAACAAGTTTGATTGCTTAACATGTTGGAAACATTTAATCATATAAATATCAATCTCAATTAATATATATAAACATGGAAAAGTTCGGGTCACTACAGCTATGACCATTTCTTTTACACTTATTGCAAAATTTAGTGCAGAACCCCGAGTGATACTTTTCACACCTTTGACATAGCTGCTTCTGATTGTTGTTGTTGTTGTTGCGGTTGTTATTGTTGTTGGGATGATTGTTGTAGTTGTTGTTGTTGTTGTGCCATTTGTTGTAGTTGCGATTGATGTTGCGATTGTTGGGATAGTTGTTGTTGTATTGGTGACTCTTATCACCATTTTCCTCCCACTTTCTTTTGACTTGCTTCACGTTGGCCTCTTCGGCCGCCTGTTCTTTAATTCTTCCCTCAATATGGTTCACTAGTTTGCCTTTTGTATGGAGGCAGGCTCGTGTGAACTTATATCTTCTTGGATTCTCTCCAGTAACCCTTTCACAAACGCGTCAATCTTCTCTTCCTCATCTTCGAACGCTCTCGAACACAATAGGCACAATTCTGTGAATCGTCTTTCGTACGAAGTAATATCGAATCCCTGTGTTCGTAACCCTCTAAGTTCTGACTTGAGCTTATTGACCTCGGTTCTGGGACGGTACTTCTCGTTCATCAAGTGCTTGAATGCTGACCACGGTAGCTCGTAAGAAGTATCTTGTCCCACTTGCTCTAGATAGGTGATAATGCTAAAAACGAACATATATGTCATAGCATTATCCCTCAAGAAAGACAAGCTTTTAGTTGCAATTGTTCTATTTACAAGTGATATTCGTTTAAATATTAAAAGGTGAAGACAAAAGGCAGAATCGACGAATTGAAGACGCAAAGGTCCAAAAAGCTAAAAAGTACAAGATACAATCAAAAAGGTTCAAATTATTGATGAGAAACGTCTAAAAATGACAAGAGTACAAGACGCAAAATGCAAAATACACGATATAAAATAGTACGCAAGGACGTTCGAAAATCCGGAACCGGGACCAGAGTCAACTCTCAACGCTCGATGCAACGGACTAAAAATTACAAGTTAACTATGTATATAAATATAATATAATATATAATTAATTATATAAATTATATATATATAAATTATATTTATATATTAAAACCGTCGGCAGACTAGGATCCAAACTTGTGTGAGCTGGATTTACGAACTCTGTGACTTGCAGAGTTTGTAGTGCAAAAATACCGCGACTCGCGGAGCTGTCCTGGACAAAAATGCCTATAAAAGCTCGCGCATTCTGAACGTTTTATATATCTTTTTCTTCTCCTCATTCATACGTAATATATATATATATATATATATATATATATATATATATATATATATATATATATTTATTTATATTTTAATTTTAATTTTAATTTTAAATCCTAATAATAAGGGTATGTTAGCAAATGTTGTAAGGGTGTAAGTCGAAATTCTGTCCGTGTAACGCTACGCTATTTTTAATCATTGTAAGTTATGTTCAACCTTTTTAATTTAATGTCTCGTAGCTAAGTTATTATTATGCTTATCTAATCCGAAGTAATCATGATGTTGGGCTAAAAATATATAAATTTGGGTAATTGGGCCTTGTACCATAATTGGGGTTTGGACAAAAGAACGACACTTGTGGAAATTAGACTATGGGCTATTAATGGACTTTATATTTGTTTAACTAAATGATAGTTTGTTAATTTTAATATAAAGATTTACAATTGGACGTCCCTATAAATAACCATATACACTCGATCGGACACGATGGGCGGGGAATTTATATGTACGAATAATCGTTCATTTAACCGGACACGGGAATGAATTAATAGTCTATGGAATTATTAAAACAGGGGTAAAATTATGTACAAGGACACTTGGCATAATTGATAACAAAGTATTAAAACCTTTGGTTACACGCAGTCGATAACCTGGTGTAATTATTAAACAAAGTATTAAAATCTTGTTACAGTTTAAGTCCCCAATTAGTTGGAATATTTGACTTCGGGTATAAGGATAATTTGACGAGGATACTCGCACTTTATATTTATGACTGATAGACTGTTATGGACAAGAACCAGACGGACATATTAAATAATCCAGGACAAAGGACAATTAACCCATGGGCATAAAACTAAAATCAACACGTCAAACATCATGATTACGGAAGTTTAAATAAGCATAATTCTTTTATTTCATATTTAATTTCCTTTATTTTATATTTAATTGCACTTCTAATTATCGCACTTTTATTTATTGTTATTTAATTGCACTTTTAATTATCGTACTTTTTAATTATCGCAATTTTATTTTATCGCACTTTTATTTATCGCAATTTCATTATCGTTATTTACTTTACGCTTTAAATTAAGTCTTGTATTTATTTTTAATATTTTACATTAGGTTTTAACTGCGACTAAGTTTTAAAATCGACAAACCGGTCATTAAACGGTAAAAAACCCCCCCTTTTTAATAATAATATTACTTATATATATTTGTATTTTTTTTATAAATTAAAACTAATATAGCGTTAAGCTTTGTTTAAAAGATTCCCTGTGGAACGAACCGGACTTACTAAAAACTACACTACTGTATGATTAGGTACACTGCCTATAAGTGTTGTAGCAAGGTTTAAGTATGTCCATTCTATAAATAAATAAATATCTTGTGTAAAATTGTATCGTATTTAATAGTATTTAGTTGTAAAAATAAAGCTATTTTATATACACCTCGCATAGCATCAAGTATTTTTGGCGCCGCTGCCGGGGAACGTCGAAGCGAAACGCCACACACATAAAAAAAATTTTATTAAGTTTTAATTAGTTATTGTAAAATATATACTTTTTAAATATTAAAAAAAATTATATAAAAAATTAAAAACCGATATATATATATATATATATATATATATATATATATATATATATATATATATATATATATATATATATATATATATATATATAAATCTATTTTTAAGATTTTTATAAAATTATAAAGTATTTCTATTTCTATTTTAGTTTTTAAAACATAAGTTTTTATTAAATTTATATAAATATTTTAATTAAATTAAAAACAGAAAAGAAAAAAATATATAAAAAAAAACTGAAACTATCGAATTTATACCTGCATCTCATTTGAATTTTCAAACCCCGCGACTCGCGGAGTTTTTCTGGTACGTGGCAACGCGACTCGCGGAGCCACCCTGACACGAACAGAAACCCTATTCTGCATTAATTGCGGTGTAATTATTATTATTATTATTATTTAATTAAAACCCTAATTAGGGTTAGTATTTTAAATAATTAATTAATTTAGTTTTATTTATTTAATTTGTATTTTAAGTTTAATTAGTTTATAAAATTAATAGTTTTATAAAATAAATAATATAAAAATAATATTTTTATAAAAATTGTACTTTTTACAACTTTTAGTTTATTTTTATATTTTGTCCCTTTTTATTCGTTTTTAGCGTATTTTTGTATTTTTCGCTCATTTTTAGTTTTAAGTTCTAGTATTTTGCCGTAGCTTATTTTTTTACTTCTAGATTTTTAGGTTTTGCCGTAAAATCCCTTAAGTGCTTTCTCTTTAGACTAGGATTTAGGTGCTTTAGAATTTTGCGACGCCTATCTAAGTTTTAGTATTTTTTTAAAGATATTGACATTTGGGATATAGTTTTACTTGTAAGCTTTAATATTTTTAGACGCAACTTTTAATTTTTAGTTTTTAGTTCATTCTTAAGTTTCGACGCACTACTTTCTTATTTTTATTTTTCGACGCCTTTTACCTATGTATCAATTATCACTCCAATTAGTAATCTCAATTTGTAATTTTAATTTTAAGTTAGTGATAGTAATAAGGTTGGGTTAGTCGAGTGTTTTAAAGTTTTATAGTCATTTTTTTCTTTTTCGACGCCTTTTATTTTTCAACCCTTTTCTTTTTCGACCTTTTTCGACGCGCTCTTTTTTCTTTCTTATTTCTCGCCATTCTAGTTTTTAGGACATAGATTTTTATTCTATTTCTTATCTAAATTTCTTTAAATTACGAAAATTTATTTTAAGTGGTTAAATTGATAGACATCAAAATTTTCTGGTTCGTAGTAATAGTTGGATTTGTACGTGGACCGGGTTATTGGAGCCAAACAGTACTCAATTATATTGAGACCAAACGAATCCTGCCCCTCTGCTGCATCTTTTGGCTATTCGAAACGTGGGCAAAATCAGAAAAGTCTATTAATTGGATAACTTATATAATTTTTCTTCCTTTTTAAAAACTAATAGGATATTCAGTGAATGCACCGAGCAAGACGTTCACCACCTTTTGTACGTTCACCACCTTTAACTCGATCAAGACATCTAGCAAATATTGTCGCCGTTGATTTTCCTTTAGAATCGTCATCCAGTCGACCAAGTACTCCAATTCAAATTCCCGATAATCCATTTTTTGAACCCGACCTCACAATTGAGAATCCGGAAAATATTCAGGGACAATTCATAGATCCTGAACCATTAATTTTTCCTCCGAAACCACCAATCATTCAAACAGAGATTGTTGAGGAACGAACCATTAAATCAGAATCCTCTAGTGATTCAGATTCAACAAATTCAATCATGGAGAATCTGAAACCTTTAAGTATGGAAGACCGAATGAGAGCTAAACGCACTGGCCAAGGTCATGCAATTACTCATCCAGACATTAATGCGCCAGATTATGAAATCAAAGGACAAATTCTACATATGGTGACTAATCAATGCCAATTTAGTGGTGCGCCGAAGGAAGATCCAAATGAACATCTTCGTACCTTTAATAGGATCTGCACACTATTTAAAATAAGAGAAGTGGAGGATGAACAGATATATCGCATGTTATTTCCCTGAACTTTAAAGGGAGAAGCCAAAGATTGGTTGGAATCGTTACCTGAAGGGGCGATTGATACATGGGACGTTTTAGTTGAAAAATTTCTTAAACAATTCTTTCCGGCATCTAAAGCCGTAAGACTTCAAGGAGAAATTGTTACGTTCACACAGAAACCAAATGAAACTCTATATGAGGCATGGACCAGATTTGGAAAGTTATTGAGAGGATGTCCGCAACATGGTTTAGACACCTGTTAATAGTACAAATATTCTACCAAGGATGCGACATCACTACAAGAAAAGACATAGATATAGCAGCTGGTGGTCCTATTATGAAGAAAACAAAAACTGTTGCTTACAAAATTATTGATAACACTGCTTCCCACTCACATGAGTGGCACCAAGAAAAAGATATCGTTAGATCATCTAAAGCAGCTAGAGCCGATTCTAGCCATGACTTAGATTCCATTTCCGCAAAGATAGATGCTGTCGAGAGACGAATGGAAAAGATGACTAAGGATATACACTCAATACGAATTAGTTGTGAGCAGTGTGGAGGACCACATTTGACAAAAGATTGTCTCAGTATTGAACTAACAATGGAACAAAGAGAGAATATTTCATACATAAACCAAAGGCCTGGAAATAATTATCAACCGCCAAGACCAATTTACAATCAAAACCAGAATTATAATCGAAATGTTCTATACAACAACCAACAAGGTCCTAGCAATCAACAAGTATCCAATAATACTTACAATCAGCAAAGACCTAATTTTCAAAACAAACCACAACAAACCGATGATAAAAAGCCAAATTTAGAAGATATGATGACGAAGTTAGTTGAATCTCAAACACAGTTTTTCACATCTCAGAAACAAACCAATGAACAAAATGCTCAAGCATTTAGAAATCAACAAGCTTCTATTCAAAATTTGGAACAAGAAGTAAGTAACCTAGCAAGGTTAATATGTGAAAGAAAACCGGGAAGTTTACCTAGTGATACAAATGCTAACCCCCGGAATGAAACAGCTAAAGCCATTACCACAAGAAGTGGTATTAAACTTAAACCACCTGAAATACCTGTAACTTCTGATGAAGCTATTCCTACTCCACAAGAACCACAACCTGAACAAGATAAGGAAAAAGAACCGGTAGTTGAAAAGGTTAATGAAGATAACACAGTTAAGGCAAAACCTTATGTTAAACCATACCAACCACCACTTCCTTACCCGAGTAAAATGAGAAAAGAGAAACTTGAAGCTGAGCAATTCAAATTCTTGGATATGTTTAAACAAATAAATGTCAATCTTCCTTTCATTGATGTGATTTCAGGAATGCCTAGATATGCTAAATTCTTGAAAGAGCTGATCACAAATAGAAAGAAAATGGAAGAACTCTCGTCTGTTACTATGAATACTAATTGTTCTGCAGTACTGTTGAATAAGATACCAGAAAAACTATCAGATCCAGGAAGTTTCACAATTCCATGTTTTCTGGGTAGTCTTAGTTCAATAGAAGCATTGGCAGATTTAGGTGCTAGTATAAATTTAATGCCGTATTCACTATACACTAAACTAGACCTTGGAGAATTGAAACCAACACGAAATAAGTATACAACTAGCCGATCGATCAATAAAATATCCTAGAGGTATAATGGAGAACATGCTAGTTAAAGTTGGTACTTTAGTATTTCCAGTAGATTTTGTTGTTCTGGATATGGAAGAAGATTCTCAAGTTCCTCTCATATTAGGAAGACCATTCTTAAACACGGCTAAAGCAATGATAGACGTGTTTGGTAAGAAACTGACCCTAAGTATAGAGGATGAGAGTGTTACCTTTTCAGTTGATAGAGCAATGCAACAACCGCAATCTGCAGATGATACATGCTATTATATTCAAACTATAGATTCACATGCCGAATTGTTAGAAGAACTTCCAGAATTACAAGGAACAGGAGAATATTCTTTAGGAGAAGGAACTGAACCAATTGATGAAACTAAAATTTTAGCTACACTAATAGTTAATGGATATGAACCAACAACAGAAGAAATTCAAATGCTAAAAGAAGAAGACAGATATCGATACAAATCATTGATAGAAGAACCTCCGACATTAGAGTTAAAGCCACTTCCAAATCATTTGGAATACGCTTATTTACACGGTGAATTTGAATTACCTGTAATAATATCGTCTTCTCTTACTGAAAATGAGAAATCACAACTCATTTCTGTGCTAAAAGCTCATAAACCAGCTATTGCATGGAAAATTCATGATATTAAAGGAATAAGTCCTTCGTATTGCACACATAAAATCCTTATGGAAGAAGGTCATAAAACATATGTGCAACGCCAACGAAGACTAAATCCTAATATGCAAGATGTTGTTAAAAAAGAAATTATTAAACTGCTTGATGCAGGTTTAATTTATCCAATTTCTGATAGTCCATGGGTAAGCCCAGTTCAATGCGTACCTAAGAAGGGTGGCATGACTGTCATTACAAATGAAAAAAATGAGCTTATTCCTACTAGGACTGTAACAGGATGGCGTGTATGTATTGATTATAGAAAATTAAATGACGCCACCAGAAAAGATCACTTTCCCTTACCTTTCATTGATGAAATGTTGGAAAGGTTAGCCGGAAACAGTTACTATTGTTTTCTTGATGGTTTTTCCGGATATTTTCAAATTCCAATAGCACCCGAGGACCAAGAGAAAACCACGTTCACGTGCCCTTATGGTACTTTTGCTTACAAACGCATGCCATTTGGACTTTGCAACGCCCCTGCAACCTTTCAAAGGTGCATGATGGCGATTTTTCATGACATGATAGAAGAATGCATGGAAGTTTTCATGGATGACTTTTCAGTCTTCGGTGATACATTTGAATCATGTTTAGTTAATCTTGAACGAATGCTTATTAGATGCGAACAATCAAATCTAGTACTTAATTGTGAGAAATTCCATTTCATGGTTAAAGAAGGCATCGTTCTTGGTCATAAAATTTCAAAGGAAGGAATTGAAGTGGATAGAGCTAAAGTAGATGTAATTGCTAAACTTCCACATCCCACCAATGTTAGAGGAGTTAGGAGTTTTCTAGGGCATGCCGATTTTTACCGACGTTTCATAAAAGATTTTTCTAAAATTGCCACTCCTATGAATAAACTCCTAGAAAAGGATGCTCCATTCATCTTTTCAGAGGAATGTATCAAATCTTTTAATATTCTTAAAGAGAAACTCACTAATGCGCCGATCATGATAACACCAAATTGGAATCTACCGTTTGAACTTATGTGCGATGCAAGTGATTTTACAATGGGAGCCGTTTTAGGACAAAGGATTGAAAAACGATTTCAACCTATTTATTACGCTAGTAAGACGTTACAAGGAGCACAAACAAATTATACAACTGCTGAAAAAGAACTCCTTGCTATTGTCTTTGCTTTTGACAAATTTCGATCATATCTCGTTCTAGCTAAAACAGTGGTCTATACTGACTATTCTGCTCTTAGATACCTATTTTCGAAACAAGATGCTAAACCAAGATTAATCCGTTGGATCTTACTCTTACAAGAGTTTGATATTGAAATCCGAGATAAAGAGGAGCAGAAAATCTCGCCGCTGATCATCTTTCTCGTCTTGAAAAACCCGAATTAGAAGTTCTAAATGAATCGGCCATACAAGAAAACTTTCCTGATGAATATCTATTGAAGATAGATTATAATGAAATTCCATGGTTTGCAGACTATGCAAACTACTTAGTATGTGGATTCCTTGAAAAAGGATTGTCGTACCAAAAACGAAAGAAATTCTTCAGTGATATAAAACACTATTTCTGGGAAGATCCACATTTGTTTAAAAGTTGTCCAGATGGAATAATACACCGATGCGTATTCGGAGATGAAGCCAATCAAATCTTAAACCATTGTCACACAGGACCAACAGGAGGGCATTATGGGCCTCAACTAACAGCAAGAAAAGTTTATGATGCTGGATTCTATTGGCCTACAATTTACAAAGACGCACACCTTCTTTGAAATCCTGTGATGCTTGTCAAAGGGCAGGAAAAATAAGTCAACGTGATGAAATGCCACAAAATGTCATTCAAGTATGTGAAGTATTTGACATTTGGGGTATTGACTTTATGGGTCCATTTCCAAAATCTCATAATAATCTCTACATTCTCGTTGCCATTGATTATGTATCTAAATGGGCGGAAGCACAATCTCTCCCAACTAACGATGTACGAGTTGTAGTCAACTTGTTAAAACGTCTTTTTGCAAGGTTTGGAACACCGAAAGCTTTAATAAGTGATCGGGGTACTCATTTTTGTAATAATCAACTTGAGAAAGTTCTCAAAAGATATGGAGTAACTCATAAAATCTCCACCGCATATCATCCACAAACGAGTGGACAAGTTGAAAATACCAACCAGGCTTTAAAACGTATTCTAGAAAAAACCGTAGGATCAAATCCGAAGGAATGGTCTATAAAATTGGAGGATGCACTCTGGGCTTTTAGAACAACCTACAAAACTCCAATTGGAACCACACCTTTTAGACTCGTTTACGGAAAAGCATGTCATCTTCAGTAGAAATTGAACACAAAGCATTTTGGGCTTTGAAGACATGTAATCTTGATTTACATGAAGCCGGACGACTACGGTTAAGTCAATTAAACGAATTAGAAGAATTAAGACAAGAAGCATACAAAAATTCGTTAATCTATAAGGAAAGAACAAAGAAATGGCATGATAAAAGAATCAGAAGTTCAAAAGAATTTAAAGAAGGAGACAGAGTTCTTCTTTTCAATTCACGATTCAAGCTATTTCCTGGAAAATTGAAATCAAGATGGTCTGGACCATTCATAGTCAAAAGAGTTTTCCCATACGGAACAGTAGAATTGATAAATTCAAATGGAATTGAATTTAAGGTTAATGGTCACAGAGTTAAACATTACATAGATAGTCCAATGGAAGTTGACAACGAAGTTAATCACAATTTCAACACCACAGCTAACTAAGTGTGGGGAGAATCAAGTCTTTTAAAGGATAATATGTATTTCTGTTAGAGTTAGATTTTCTGTTTTCGTGTAGTTCTCGAAAATGGAACCCGAATGGTCTTTCCCTAGCAGACCCTAAAGAACTAGTCTTCTCCCCCTATTCTGAATTTTTATTTTTTTTAGGTTTTTACGAAATGAAGACTTCCTGTGAACTGAACCATGGTCTAATGCTACACGCTTTGATCACTAAACGAAATAATGACACACTTCCGAGTGAACTAGTATCATTAATCAGAAGTAAATTGGACGGAGTAAGAAAAGAATCCAGATGCGAAGATAATAAGTTACAATTTGGTAAAGGAAAATCAAAATCCGCAGCGAAAAGAAGAGCACGACAACTTGAAAAATGTCACAAATGCGGAAAATGGTCACACGAAGGTAAATGTTCAAATAATCAAACCTATTCAAACATCGAATTTGTTACTTTATGCAGAGATGGACCGTTCATATGTTTAGAAGAAAAAACATTAAATGCTCGAGGTTACGCCTATGTAGCCATGGAAAACCAATTAGTCCGACTATCTTATGAGTGGGCTAGAGCATATCACTAAGAAATCTATTTCTCACAGGTAAGTCTGTACAGTTTTTATTTTTATTTTTTTTTTATTTTTAACCTTTTGATAATAAACGCTAATTTATTCGCTATAAAGTATTAAATTGGTATTCGATGAAATTAGGTCTTGCGATCGAAATTATTGATATCATTCAAAAATTTATTACATCACTGCAAAATTTAACGTTTATTCTTAAGGTATAAATATCTTTAATCAATCAACTCAAAATATTTCAAAAATTCGTCATGAGTTAAATTAGGTTATGGAACCGAAATTACTTTACCGAAAAGAGGGGCGTATATTTTTGATAATATTTGATTGATTAAAGTGGGATAAAAGCCAAAAAGATTTTTAATTTTATTTTTACTATGTTTTTAAAATTAATATATAAATCTTAAATTGATATTGTAAACTTTTTAAAATCAATATATTTAAGTTTGTAAATATTTGAAAAAATTAATATTTTTAATATAAGTTTGTATGTATAAAAACAAAATTAAATTTAAGTTTGGTGTGAATTTTTAATATTAATTTTGAATTTTATGCATTTTAAATTTAAGTTGTGGAAATTAAAAAAAAAATTAAAAAAACCCAAAAATCTTTGCTTTTAAAACGACGCTTAAAGAATGACAAAATTTAAAATTTTGTCGAGGGACGGACTAGGACACCGTTCCGAAACGACCTTGTCCTAAAAACCAAGGAAAACAAAATTTTAAATTTATTTTATATTTGTTTTATAAGTTAAGGATTATAAAAAAAAAATAAAAAAAAGGGAGCCGCGACTCACGGAGTTTGAAAGAGGTAAGTACCGCAACTCGCGGAGTCTGCAAATTCCAAAAAAAAAAAAATATAAACAGGCGAACAGATCATTTTACACACAACCAAACTCAAAAACTGCAAAAACACACCCAAAAACACACACAAAAATCGTATTTTTTCACCATTTTTCATCAAATCTTTCATAAAATCATGTTGAGAAGGATGCTATCAAGGAATAAATCAAGGAAAACGGTAAATTTCTACACCTAAACACCATTTAATCCGAAAATTAGTGTTCTTGAATAAATTTATACCCAATTCGATTTTGATGCTTTTTAGTGTAATTATGCTTAAATTGCTTGTGTATTATGCTTGTATAACCTAGATTGATGCTATTTAACATGATTAGAAGCCTTAAACTTCAAATTTTGAGTAATCTAGGGTTTGTGTTCTTGAGCAATTTGGGGCTTTTTGATATAAACAGGTTATGGCCGATTTTTGTCATGAATTATTGCTAAATTAAGTAGTGTAACATGTTTAGGTAGTTAAATGATCCAAACTTTGAGCCTAAATATGATTTTTGAGAATTAAAGTGGACTTTTTCAAGTCTAAAATTCATGAACTTGATTTTTGAGAGATAATGCCATTTGAAACTTGTTTAATTGCTAATAATGATTATTTTGACATGTTATTTGAGTTGAATGCTTATGAACTTAGCGAATATTTTCGTATATGCTTATTTGAAAAAGTGTAGATTTGATAAAAATATGAAAATAAACATAAGTTTGATATAATTTGAACATGTCATTGTAATTATTTTGATTGATGATTTTGCTGACACTAATGCATATTTGGATGCACAAAAATTGTGTTTGATGTGTTTTGCAGACAGAAAGGGGTGAATCTTCATCCCAAGCTCGCATTGCTCCTCCTGAGAATGCGGAACAACAGGATGTTGATAACTATAACAAATAAGATATACATCATCCAGTTATGACATTTTCAGATATGCACGTAGAAGATTTGCACCCGAACTTGAGATTAGACAGACGTTGGATAGATTATCCAAAATACCAAAGGGGCTTGCACACTCTTTATTCTAAAGCTGTTGAAGTACCTAGGGTAATAGAATGGGAACCATTAGAGGTAGTGCAATTGGCCGAGCCAATTAGAGAATTACGTACACAGAGGTATGGTAATTCTACTTTTAACGATTGGGTACGATTATTCAACATGCGTAGACCTGTATATAAAGTATGGTGTGAAGAATTATTGTGTAGTATAGAAATAAATGATCGGGTAGCTACTTTAACCGATCGAACTTTTATTAGATTTTTATTAGGAGGTTCGATGCGCCACATGTCTCTACTAGACATGGCTCAGGCCTTACGTATATATACGCATGAGGAGCTAGCATCTGCCGATTGTCAAGGGTTGATATTAAATGGTAGGAAGATTGATGAAAATTTTGATACACATGGTGTATGGAGTCAAATGACTAGCCATCACCGATTTAAAGGGAGAAATTACTCTTATCTTGATATTGATAGAGCTGAATTAAGAGTAATCCATAGGTTTCTAGCGAACTCGATTACACAGGGAGGTAAAAATAAGGAAAAGGTAAATGAGCAAGATTTATTTTACCACATGTGTATTCGAGACCCACAAAGCGCTGTAAGTATACCTTATTGTGTGGGTTATTATTTATCGGCTATGGTTAGGGGGATGAGACCGCACAGTATAATAGGAGGTGGTATATTTATTACATTAATTGCTGAGTATCTCGATGTGGATATAAGTCGGGGGGGATTATTAATCGAAGAACCAGAACCCCACGATACAATTGGTTTAAATGTATATCATGGTGCTAAGGTTTTGAAGAGGCGAAATAACGCCGCAGTACCATATAATGGAAGACATCCACAGGTTGAGAGAAATCAACAGCCAGGTAATGTGGGAGGGGGAAATGAAATGACAGAAATGCAAAGGTTTATAGCTTCACAAGAATATGAAAATGCTAGACATCGAGCATTTGAAGATTGGCAAGTTCATCAAAACCACATCATAGCTCATTGCCAACATATAGGTAGAAACTATATTCCTACTCCAAAGCCCGTATTTCCTCCCTGGTCTATAGAGATCCAACCACCGTATCCTACTTATAACCCAGCTGAAGCATTTTATAACACATACAGTTATGCATGGAACCCCTACTGGTATCAGTATCAACCCTAGTTTATTTATTTTTATTTATTTTATTTTTGTAATGTTACTACATTTAGCACTTATGTTGATATTGTAATAGTTTTTATAATTTTCTAACTTTTATTATTAGATTTTAATAATTTTTGAATGTGGGGTAATATACCAAACTTCAAAAATATGTACATGTTTGCAGTTTATCTTATGTACACAACAGGGTAAAACAACGCATTTTCAAAGACTGGCATTAAGTTCAGCAAAAGCAACTAATTTTGACGACAAGATGCAAAATATATGTGAAATAATAACAAGACGGAATGAACAAATGATGTGCACCATTTATCATTCAACACAAACAACAATATGTTTGGAAACTTTGGTAAAATTTAATCATTTTTCTACGCTAATCACCCTCAATAATTTAAATTGTTACTGATTTCTTGCAAATGAGGGCATTGCAAGATCTTAAGTATGGGAAGGGGGTTAAATTCTTTCGGATTTTAAAAATTTTTATTTAAACACTTGGTTACCATTAAAAATACTAGTAACGCAGTAGTTGTATTAGAATCTAGTGCTCTCTGATAACAAAGAACAGCCCTAGTCATATATACTGACTACCCAATTCTAGTAAAATTTTTCAAAATTTTCAACTAAATGAATTTAAAATCATGTTTATACATATTTATGAACGATAAAACTAGGTGTTAACACCGAAATTATTGTTACCTTGGAAAGGACATAAATTGAGAAAAAAACCAAAATGTTAGAATCCATTTAAAATGAAATAGAGGACAATAAAAAGGCAAATAAAAGAAAATAAAAGCCAAGTGTGGGAAAATTTACCAAGTTATTCAAAATATATATCACATATTTTTGTACAAATAATTGAAAATACTTTTGTTTTGGACGATAATTAACTGTTTTACCTGATGAAAGAAAAGAAGAGATGGATCTACACGATGAATCAATTCCATCATTAAAAGGAAGTAAAGTCTTCCGAAAGAGAAACGCGCTTCTTGATTTAGGTCATGAAGTTGTCGTCCAGACCAGCTGTAGGTTGACGAAAAATCTAGAAAAGTCATCACTAAAATCAGCAGGAAATCCACGGACCTCAGCATAAAACAGGGTCGCCAAGTGGTCAGACTTATCCTAACCATGAGAGGATCTGTCTTGTAAAATGGGGAGGACGCCATGCAAATTAGCTTGATAAGACTAATGAATCAGATCCCCAGAAAGGATAATCTCCTTAAAGATTAAAAATCAGCATTTAAGCCTGATATTACTCAATCCTAGAGATTGACCTTAAAGATTGAGAATTACAAACTCATGGAATTCAATGAACTCTAAACTCGAGCTTGAATGAGAAAATATTTTGATCAAAATTACAAACAGATTTGTTTTCTAAAAACCTATTTTCAATGCGTTCATTACCATTGAACGTAAAATCCTAGGAATTCAACTGAAATTCATTAGGTCACCTGAACCAAATCGGGTGTCAACCGTAAGAACGGTGGTTGCATAGCATGGTCAAAGACAGGACCTTGTGCCAGACCGGAAAATTATAAGGGTGAGCTTTACTATTGCTCCTACAAAGGATAGTAATTGCGTCCGACACGTTATAGAGCATAATTAAAAGCATGTCAGGGGATTTTGCCTTAACAGTTGCTTGTTCAACGCTTTCCTTTACAACCGGACGGTAGTTTACCGAAAGGTAATATACAGAGCAAGTATACTGGACGTGTTGCTTTCCCAATACAAGGTTAGCAAGTGGGTGACACAAAACCGTAAGTTTTGAGCTAAAATTTTCAAATCTGAAACCCACCAAACCCACAAAAAGAATTTGCAAACACCGGTGAAGGGTTATTCCGGAAAACTTATCTAGGGTAAAAGCTAGATTTAATTTTCAAAAGATCAAATGTTTTCATAAAGATCCAATTTCCTTAATGGATCTAAATTTTTATATTCATGTGGGACTGTAAACCATAACGTTACTACCATTGTTTATACCGCCGTAAAGAAACCACTGATGTACAAAGTGTGAAGAATAAAGAAGTGATTCTAGTATTTCAAGACTATATTACTTGAGGACAAGCAACACTCAAGTGTGGAAATATTTGATAATGCTAAAAACGAACATATATTTCATTGCATTATCCCTCAAGAAAGACAAGCTTTTAGTTGCAATTGTTCTATTTACAAATGATATTCGTTTAAATATTAAAAGGTGAAGACAAAAGGCAGATTCGAAGAATTGAAGACGCAAAGGTCCAAAAAGCTAAAAAGTACAAGATACAATCAAAAAGGTTCAAATTATTGATGAGAAACGTCTAAAAATGACAAGAGTACAAGACGCAAAACGCAAAGTACACGATATAAAATAGTACGCAAGGACGTTCGAAAATCCGGAACCGGGACCAGAGTCAACTCTCAACGCTCGACGCAACGGACTAAAAATTACAAGTTAACTATGTATATAAATATAATATAATATATAATTAATTATATATATTATATATATATTATATTTATATATTAAAACCGTCGGCAGACTAGGATCCAAACTTGTGTGAGCTGGATTTACGAACTCCGTGACTTGCGGAGTTTGTAGTGCAAAAATACCGCGACTCGCGGAGCTGTCCTGGACAAAAATGCCTATAAAAGCTCGCGCATTCTGAACGTTTTATATATCTTTTTCTTCTCCTCATTCATACGTAATATATATATATATATATATATATATATATATATATATATATATATATATATATATATATATATATATATATATATATATTTTAATTTTAATTTTAAATCCTAATAATAAGGGTATGTTAGCAAATGTTGTAAGGGTGTAAGTCGAAATTCTGTCCGTGTAACGCTACGCTATTTTTAATCATTGTAAGTTATGTTCAACCTTTTTAATTTAATGTCTCGCAGCTAAGTTATTATTATGCTTATCTAATCCGAAGTAATCATGATGTTGGGCTAAAAATATATAAATTTGGGTAATTGGGCTTTGTACCATAATTGGGGTTTGGACAAAAGAACGACACTTGTGGAAATTAGACTATGGGCTATTAATGGGCTTTATATTTGTTTAACTAAATGATAGTTTGTTAATTTTAATATAAAAATTTACAATTGGACGTCCCTATAAATAACCATATACACTCGATCGGACACGATGGGCGGGGAATTTATATGTACGAATAATCGTTCATTTAACCGGACACGGGAATGAATTAATAGTCTATGGAATTATTAAAACAGGAGTGAATTTATGTACAAGGACACTTGGCATAATTGATAATAAAGTATTAAAACCTTGGGTTACACGCAGTCGATAACCTGGTGTAATTATTAAACAAAATATTAAAATCTTGTTACAGTTTAAGTCCCCAATTAGTTGGAATATTTGACTTCGGGTATAAGGATAATTTGACGAGGATACTCGCACTTTATATTTATGACTGATGGACTGTTATGGACAAAACCAGACGGACATATTAAATAATCCAGGACAAAGGACAATTAACCCATGGGCATAAAACTAAAATCAACACGTCAAACATCATGATTACGGAAGTTTAAATAAGCATAATTCTTTTATTTCATATTTAATTTCCTTTATTTTATATTTAATTGCACTTCTAATTATCGCACTTTTATTTATTGTTATTTAATTGCACTTTTAATTATCGTACTTTTTAATTATCGCAATTTTATTTTATCGCACTTTTATTTATCGCAATTTCATTATCGTTATTTACTTTACGCTTTAAATTAAGTCTTGTATTTATTTTTAATATTTTACATTAGGTTTTAACTGCGACTAAGTTTTAAAATCGACAAACCGGTCATTAAACGGTAAAAAACCCCCCTTTTTAATAATAATAATACTTATATATATTTGTATTTTTTTTTATAAATTAAAACTAATATAGCGTTAAGCTTTGTTTAAAAGATTCCCTGTGGAACGAACCGGACTTACTAAAAACTACACTACTGTACGATTAGGTACACTGCCTATAAGTGTTGTAGCAAGGTTTAAGTATATCCATTCTATAAATAAATAAATATCTTGTGTAAAATTGTATCGTATTTAATAGTATTTAGTTGTAAAAATAAAGCTATTTTATATACACCTCGCATAGCATCAATAGGTATTCCACTATGTTAACGCAATACCTGTGAAGGTATGCGTAGCGTACTTCACTTTGTCTCCTTCAGCACACTTACTTATGGCAAACACCGATTCAACTTTCTCGGTCCACCGTTTCAATCCGATTGGTCCTTCGGTCCCATCAAATTCTGAAGGTTTGCAGGCAGTGAATTCCTTGTAGGAGTATCCTACATGATTTCTTGCGCCGTTAGCTATATTGCTAGATTCAGAGTTATTGTTGGTATGTAGCGCGGCCTGTACTGCGGCTATGTTTGAAGCAAGAAAGGCACGAAATTCCTCTTCGCTCATATTCAAGGTGTGTCGAGTAGTCGGTGCCATTTCCTTCAAAATATTCAAATGAAACAAGTTAATCATACAGAATATTAAGAGTAGTCAATAGTATCTCGTAGCATAATATGAACTCATTTATAAAAGCTTTTTCTTCATATTAGCATTTTATAAGTTTAAATTCGGGTACTACCTACCCGTTAAGTTCATACTTAGTAGCTAATATACAATTCAACTGCTACAATTCCATATGAAAAACTGATTATAATAATATATCACATACAAATATTCTTCAAACTTACAACTTCGCTATATTACATATAACATGAAATATAGTACACTATGATACAGGACAGTTTTGAAGATAAATCTAGTTAACACGCAAGTTGTTCAGCAAAGGAAATAAAGACACGTAATTCATAAGTCCAGAAACAAGTCATGCATTCTGGTTTTACTAAGACGACTTCCCATCCTTGGTCTTGTGGAAAATAACCGTTATGACCATTGGCTAGGCAGCATGTTGTAATGTCGTCAAAAGGACGAGGGTTTCGTAATGTCCAACAGCCCCGTAATAATCTAAAAACCTTGTTTCTCACCCCAACTACTGAATCCGTCACTTGTGGGAAAGTTTTATTTAAAAGCTGCAATCCGATGTTCTTTTTCTCATTTTGGTAAGAAGTGAACATCACTAACCCGTAAGCATAACATGCTTCTTTATGTTGCATGTTAGAAGCTCTTTCTAATTCACGAAATCCTATGTTGGGATATGTTGAGTCAAAATAGGTTCTTAACCCGTAGCGTAAAATTGCATTTGGGTTCCCCGCATTTAACGCTTTAAAGAAAACACGGCGTAACTTAAAGTCTCCCCAATATGATAAACCCCACCTATCAAAGGAAAGCCTTTTATAAACTAAGGCATTTCTGGAAAGTCTTTCAAATGTTTGACAAGTTAATTTCGCCATAACTAAATGTGCTGATGAATTCTGACCGACTCTAGACACGATTTCCTCAATCATATCCTCTGGTAGGTCTTCTAAAATATTCGGTTGTCTAACCTTAACGTCCATTTTGTTTTTATACTGTAAAATAGACAAGGATTAGATTCGTAATAAAAAACAATACAAGCAATTTTTACATAGAACATAAAAGTACAAGCACACTACAATACATTTATTACACAACATGCTCACACCCCTCTAATCTGAATCACTGGTTTCTTCTTCTTCGGACTTGGTTCTTTTTCCTAATTTTCTAGGGATATATGATGTTCCTCTAATACGAGCCGTCGTTTTCCACATTGGTTTAGAAAAACCTTGTGGTTTAGAGGTTCCCGAGTTATTGTCACGATATTGAAAATACGGATGTTGATGGTACATATAAAGTTCATCGGGGTCGGAATCAGATTTCTCTATTTTGATGCCTTTTCCCTTATTATTTTCTTTTGCCTCATTAAATTGGGTCGGGGTAATTTCTATAACATCATCGGAATCCTCATCAGGATCCGATTCATCGGAAAATTGGTAATATTCCCAATATTTTGCTTCCTTAGCGGAAACACCATTGACCATTATTAACTTTGGTCCATTGGTTGAGGATTTTATTTTATTTGACCGACTTTCTGTGGTTCCTACTATTCCCCCCTCCGGAACCTCTTTTTCTTCCGGTTCCTCTTCTTCTGGTTTCTCTTCTTCCGGTTCCTCTTCTTCCGGTTCCGTTTCCTCTTCTTCCGGTTCTTCGGGAACTTGTGAATCTTGCCAATATATATTCGACTCTTCGTTATTATTAGGTGAGTCAATGGGATTTATGCTAGAGGTAGACATCTATCACACAATATCAAACATGTTAAGAGAGTAATATATCACATAATATTTACATGTTAATAATATATAGTTTCTAACAAAAATGTTAAGCAATCATGTTTAAAGAAAACACGGTCGAAGTCCAGACTCACTAATGCATCCTAACAAACTCGATAAGACACACTAATGCAAATTTTTTGGTTCTCTAAGACCAACGCTCGGATACCAACTGAAATGTCCCGTTCATATTGATTATAAACGTTCCTTATTAATTTATTTCGTTGCGAGGTTTTGACCTCTATATGAGACGTTTTTCAAAGACTACATTCATTTTTAAAACAACCATAACCTTTATTTTATCAATAAATGTTTTAAAAGCGTTACGTAGATTATCAAATAATGATAATCTAAAATATACTGTTTACACATGACCATTACATAATGGTTTACAATAGAAATATATTACATCGACATATGTTTCTTAAATGCAGTTTTTACATAATATCATACAAACATGGACTCCAAATCTTGTCCTTATTTTAGTATGCAACAGCGGAAGCTCTTAGTATTCACCTGAGAATAAACATGCTTTAAACGTGAACAAAAATGTTGGTGAGTTATAGGTTTAACCTATATATATCAAATCGTAACAATAGACCACAAGATTTCATATTTCAATACACATCCCGTACATAGAGATAAAAATCATTCATATGGTGAACACCTGGTAACTGACATTAACAAGATGCATATATAAGAATATCCCCATCATTCCGGAACACCCTTCGGATATGATATAAATTTTGAAGTACTAAAGCATCAGGTTCTTTGGATGGGGTTTGTTAGGCCCAATAGATCTATCTTTAGGATTCGCGTCAATTAGGGTGTCTGTTCCCTAATTCTTAGATTACCTGACTTAATAAAAAGGGGCATATTCGATTTCGATAATTCAACCATAGAATGTAGTTTCACGTACTTGTGTCTATTTTGTAAATCATTTATAAAACCTGCATGTATTCTCATCCCAAAAATATTAGATTTTAAAAGTGGGACTATAACTCACTTTCACAGATATTTCTTTCCTCGGAAATAAGACTTGGCCACGGATCGATTCACGAACCTATACAAATATGTACATATATATCAAAGTATGATCAAAATATAATTACAACCATTTTTATTATGTTTTAAAGATTTGAGTGTATTAAGTCAGCTGTCCTCGTTAATAACCTACAACTTGTTGTCCACAGTTAGATGTACAGAAATAAATCGATATATATTATCCTGAATCAATCCACGACCCAGTGTATACACATCTCAGGCTAGATCACAACTCAAAGTATATATATTTTTGGAATCAACCTCAACCCTGTATAGCTAACTCCAACATTACTGCATATAGAGTGTCTATGGTTGTTCTAAATAATATATATACATGGGTCGATATGATATGTCAAAACATTTGCATACGTGTCTATGGTATCCCAAGATTACATAATATATTAGAATACATGTATAATACAATATAAGTTAGCTAGGATATGATTTGTATAGATTTGTTAAACATTTTCCGTAGCTAAAAAGATCAAAAATATCCAATCTTGTTTTACCCATAACTTCTTCATTTTAAATCCGTTTTGAGTGAATCAAATTGCTATGGTTTCATATTGAACTATAATTTAAGAATCTAAGCAGAAAAAGTATAGGTTTATAGTCAGAAATTTAAGTTACATGTCAATTACTAAAGAGGTAGTCATTTCCGTCGAAAGAACGACATCTTGATGACCATTTTGAAAAACATACTTTCACTTCGAGTTTAACCAAGATTTTTGGATATAGTTTCATGTTCATATGAAAAATCATTTTCCCAGAAGAACAACTTTTAAATCAAAGTTTATCATAGTTTTTAATTATCCAAACCAAAACAGCCCCAGGTTTCACTACGACGGCGTATATCCGATTTTATGGTGTTCATCGTGTTTCCAGGTTTTAAATCATTAAGTTAGCATATCATATAGATATAGAACATGTGTTTAGTTGATTTTAAAAGTCAAGTTAGAAGGATTAACTTTTGTTTGCGAACAAGTTTAGAATTAACTAAACTATGTTCTAGTGATTACAAGTTTAAGCATTCGAATAAGATAGCTTTATATGTATGAATCGAATGATGTTATGAACATCATTACTACCTCAAGTTTTTTGGATAAAACTACTGGAAATGAGGAAAATGGATCTAGCTTCAAAGGATCCTTGGATGGCTTGAAATTTCTTCAAGCAGAATCATGACACGAAAACAGTTCAAGTAAGATTTTCACTCGAAATAAGATTGTTATAGTTGTAGAAATTGAATAAAAGTTTGAATATGAATATTACCTTGAATTAGAAAGATAACCTACTATAAATAACAAAGGTTCCTTGATCTTAGATGATTACTTGAAAAGGATTAGAAATCTTGGAAGTAGACTTGCAAACTTGGAAGTATTCTTGATTTTTATGAAACTATACTTATGGAATTTATGAAGAACACTTAGAACTTGAAGATGGAACTTGAGAGAGATCAATTAGATGAAGAAAATTGAAGAATTAAAGTGTTTGTAGGTGTTTTTGGTCGTTGGTATATGGATTAGATATAAAGGATATGTAATTTTGTTTTCATGTAAATAAGTCATGAATGATTACTAATATTTTTGTAATTTTATGAGATATTTCATGCTAGTTGCCAAATGATGTTTGCTACATGTGTTAGGTGACTCATATAGGCTGCTAAGAGCTGATCATTGGAGTGTATATACCAATAGTACATACATCTAAAAGCTGTGTATTGTATGAGTACGAATACGGGTGCATACGAGTAGAATTGTTGATGAAACTGAACGAGGATATAATTGTAAGCATTTTTGTTAAGTAGAAGTACTTTGTTATGTGTCTTGAAGTCTTTCAAAAGTGTAAGAATACATATCAAAACACAACATGTATATACATTCTAATGGAGTCGTTAAGTCTTCGTTAGTCGTTACATGTAAGTGTTGTTTTGAAACCTTTAAGTTAACGATCTCAATTAATGTTGTTAACCCAATGTTTATTATATCAAATGAGATGTTAAATTATTATGTTATCATGATATTATGATGTATGAATATCTCTTAATATGATATATACATTAAAATATCGTTACAACGATAATCGTTACATATAAGTCTCGTTTCGTAATTCTTGAGTTAGTAGTCTTGTTTTTACATATGTAGTTTATTGTTAACACACTTAATGATATATTTAAATATCATTTTATCATGTTAAATATAGTGTATCAATATCTTAATATGATACATATGTATTTAGTAGACGTTATCATAACGATAATCGTTATATATATCATTTCGAGTTTCTTAACTTAATAATCTCATTTCTTATGTATATCACACATTGTTAATATACTTAGTGAGATACTTACTCATCATAATCTCATGTCAACCATATATATATGTCTATATATACCACAACATGTAGTTTTTACAAATTTGTAACGTTCGTGAATTGCCGGTCAACTTGGGTGATCAATTGTCTATATGAAACTTATTTCATTTAATCAAGTCTTAACAAGTTTGATTGCTTAACACGTTGGAAACATTTAGTCATGTAAATATCAATCTCAATTAATATATATAAATATGGAAAAGTTCGGGTCACTACACTTGCGCCTACTTCAGTTCAGCTAATATTGTGTATGATTTTTTGCAGATTTTGATCCCCGTTCACTTTTACGATGCTGAACACTTTATTCTCATTGTGTTGAACTTGGAGGACCAGAAGATATTGGTGTATGATAGTTTGCCCGGTCATGCTGATCAAGAAATTGCCCAGCTCACCAAAGATCTGGGAGATCAATTGCCTGTATACTTAAGAGCAATTGATTACTTTAACCAAAAGTAAGACTCCCAGATTGTTGAATACTTGGAAAACAAGGAGAGTATAGAGTTCATGATAGAGGCAGCACCAGTCGTGCCAGTGCAAAGAGGTGGTAATGGGGACTGTGGTGTTTGGGTCTGCATCCATATGGAGAGGGTGATCTTTGGGTGGGATGAAATTCCCAACATTGGAGATCCTAAAAAGGCTACAGAAGACTACAGACTGAGAATGGCCAAGACCTTCTTTCGTGCACGCTTTGATACCCAGGAACCCCCACCGAAAGAGAAAGAAAAATTTGGTAACTGAGGTTTTATTTTGAAAACTGTATTTAATTATGTAAGTTGTAGATAAAACTGTAAATGTTGTAAATTGTGAACAGGTCCAAAACTATTTTTTGCAGGCGCAAAGGTAATTAATTAGACCTTGTGACCCTGCGTCTCATTATAGTCAAGGGAGCAAGGTGCTTCTTGCGACCTTGTGCCTCGTTTTTAGCATCAGGTGCAAGAAGCGTCTTGCGTCCTTGCGCCTCGTGTTTAGAAGTTTGAGCAAGGTGTTTCTTGCGACCTTGCGTCCTGTTTAGTATCAGGCACAAGGTCCATCTTGCGACCTTGCGCCGGTTTTTTATGGTGGTGCAAGGTATGACTTGCACCTCAACCTTTTTTATTATTATTGTAACAATAGCTTGTGCATTCAGTATTACAACATATGAAGTAACACACGAAATCACATCATAAAATAAAAATTAAACAGGTCCAATATTAAACAATATTACAACAAGGGACGAAATCACACCTTAAATTGTTCCTGAAAATAAACGTATTCCGGGAACTAATTACTACCTAAATTGTACGTTGGATAAAACTGAGATTGATAAGCTTGAGATGGTTCGACTGTCTCTTTCGACTTTGAGGTTGTGTTACTTGCCCGTTGAGAAGTTGATTCACCTGTTCGGTCATAAGCAGCTGGGCATGTTGATCGAGAATGACCTAGTTCTTTGCAACGACTACAATTTCTTACTTTTTTTGTAGTTTCTTCACCTTTTGAAGGAATGCATTTTTTACCTTTAGGACGTCCAGGTTGTCTTTTCTTTAGAACTGGGGGGTGTACAATTTGCAAAATCCCGGGTCCCGGATCCGACCATTCAGACCGATGGGGGAGAGGAAGAATGTGTTCGGAATACGTATTTATGTATGTTTGAGAGGTGAACCAATGTGATACATAACAACTAATATCCTCCACTTCGAAGAGTCATGCTGATGCAATCACATGACCGCAGGGTATGCCTGATAATTGCCATTGACCACATGAACAAGTTTTATCTTGTAGATTAACCAATCCATTTTTTCGTCCATCATGTACCTCTATTAGATCATTTGTCGATGGAAATGCTCGCCATCTTCTTGATTTGTCCATCCTCTTAGCTAGTTTACGTTCAACATATGGAGTAACCGGTGAAGTAAGACTAACTGATTTGTTGCGATGTTTGAAATACCAATCCTGTATTGAACAATGAAAAAATTCGAACAACATGCAAACGGGTAGTTTACGAGCATGTCTTGATTGAGAGTTTATAGACTCTACACTATTGCTTGTAAGGTATGAATACCTAATATGAGTAGATTGACTTCTGGACCATCTATTGATACCATCCTCACATAGCACTTTATAAGATGCTTTCAATCTCCTTCGAAATACATCAAGATGATCCTGAAAATCTGACGCACGGTAAGCCTTAACCATTTTTCAATAGTGCCATTCGAAGAATTTCATCTTGTTGGATTTAGTTTTGATGTTCATGAATAAATGACGTGCGCAATGAGCGTGAAACGCTTCCGGAAACACATTTGCAATGCCGTGTGCTATTGAAGCAGCACGATCAGAAATAAAAGTAATCTATGACATACGATCAACCATACCATAACTCATTAAATGATCTCTTAGGTTGCCAAAAAACCATGACCAAACACTGTTTGTCTCGCCTTCACCAATTCCATAAGCCAATGGCAAAATTCCATTATTGCCATCCATCGCAACAGCAACTAAATTAGTACCCAGGTACCTACCCTTTAAATGTGCAGCATCGACGATGATTATCGGGCGAACATGTTGCACAAATGATCGAATCTGCATGAAATTTTCACAGTAAATCAAATATTATCAATGATGCCTTATACACCAGGCGCAGGGCACAAGACACACTCTTCTGTCTTGCGCCTACTAAGTGCAAGTGAAGCCTTGCGTCCTTGCGTCTTTACTGCCAGTCGCAAGGTGTGACTTGCGTCCTTGCGTACTTGTAGGCGCAAGGTGTATCTTGCGTCCTTGCGTATGGTGTACATATTAAAATTGGTTTTTGCTAATATATATTTACTTACAACTACGCCAATGGACATGTAACACATCACAAATTTATTTTCTTTGTTGGTAACCAAATTGGTGATGGTCCCCGGGTTGTGGATCTTAAGGTTATGAAGGTAAATTGGAAGCATTCTAAAGGAGTCATCACTACTGCCACGTAACATCTCTATTGCTTGACACTTGGCCCACCATGCTTGATTGTATGATATGCTCACTCTAAACCGATTGGCTACATCATCACGTATATCTTTTGGTTTATACTCTCGATTAGCAGCCTTGAACGAATCCATAAGAATACTACCTAACACCTTTTTAGTAGCATGTTTATTGTTTCCCATAATTTGTGTGCGTGAGCATGTGTGTACGTCATGCAACTTCTTAACCATAAAGTTTTCAGTGTGTCTTATTTTGTATGCACTACATTTCCACTCACAATTTGGCAACACACATTTATCGGTGTACCGAGATTTGTCCGACTTTACAGGCTTTATTTGAAAGTTTTCTTCAAGGCATTTTGTAAATAGCTGGTTTAGGAATTCTTCCTTGTTCGAAAACGTTTGACGAACTTTGACCAAATCAGATACCTGATACGTGGTTGGAATTGGGGTCGTAAATTCTGGGTTTTCTTCATCTTGCTGACTGTGTAGAGTTGGCATATTCCAGAATAAATCTTGTTTTTCTTCATCTTCTTCATCTTCATCTTCCTCGTCACTTGCTTCATCCGATTCACTAGACGCAACAACGGGTATAAACGGGTTCTTTTTATTTTACACACGTTCTCGGCACCATGGTTGAAGAAGTCAAATTCTTCTGTGTTTGGAGGTGGTATTTCAGCCTGTTCTTCTTCCAAATGGTGTTTTTTCGAGGTTTGGTTCGAAATTGTGTATTTCATCCTATTCTTTTTGCAGATGGTGTGTTTGTTTGTTTGGTTGAGACTCGAGTATTCGGAGGTTTTGTTGGAGATGGTGTGTTTGTGGATTTTGTTGGGGCTGGTGTGTTTTTAGGTTTTGTTGGAGATGGTGTGTTTGTGGATTTTGTCCGGGTTGAAGCATTCTAACTTTGTCGACAACATAAATATCAATAGGCTCGTTTGAGATAGCGTGTTTTAAAAACTCAAAAAAATCTTCATGATCATCAGTAATATCAAAAATATGATTATTATTAATATATCTTAGCGAAACAGGTGCATTAGGTGGCAATTCAATTTTTTTAAGAATTTTCCTTAACAATACTCTTCGATTTATTGGTTTTTGTGGAGCAAGTGGTAGTTTTAATCTGGTTCTAAAACAATCAAGAGGCAGATACATAGGTATGTTGTTAACAAATTCAAAATTACCCCCACAACGTACATGAACAACAAATGCTTCATCATTACTACAACTCATTAATACACAAATTAGTGAAAAAATAGATAAAAGTTGGTACCTTAACGATGCTCTAATGACATGATCTATTTGGAAATGAAGTGAAATGAAATGATTAATCTGGAGTTCTAGCCTCAATAAATACACAGGTACATAATCTTATCCGTAAAGGTACAAAAAATCTAACAAAATCTTATCCAGAAATCAGAAAAAATCCATTCTGATAAGACGCAAGGCGCAAAGCCGCAAGGACGCAAGTCATAAACCTTGAGCCTTGCGTTTGCACGCAAGGGCGCAAGTCGCAAGAACTAATGATCCTTGCATCTTGCGCGGACAAATTCTAAAAAAAAAAAAAAAAAAAAAAAAAAGTTCCAGCTCAGAAAGGGGTAAAAAAGTGGGCAAAAAGGTGATAAGCCCTAATATTTAATATAAGCCCAAATTTAAAATTGGTTGCCCCCGGTCCAAATTCAGCCATTCACTTATTTAATACTACGTCCTTTAAACGTTAAAAAATGGGCTTTCACTTCTTTTATTTTTTAGGCTTGCCCTATACGCCGATACATTTGAATCAATATATGTGTTTAATCTTGTATTTGTAATTGTATTATATTATATATTATATATATATATATATATATATATATATATATATATATAATATGGAGAGACTTTATGTTACCTATAATTTATACTCCGTAATTGTTTATATTTGAATAAGGTTATGTTTAATTGTTTGTTCATTGATACATGTTTAATCAAACCATTTTTTAAATATTTGAATAGGCTTGAAGTTAACTGATTATTTGAATACTTGAATAACCATTATATTTATGTAAATAGTTAAGAATTGCTATAAATCTGTCATTTTATTCATTGTTTTCCTTAAAAAATTTTTGCCTCCATTGATGTGAAATCCTGGATTCGCCACTGCCTAGAGTTAACCACCTACGCGTTCATCTCCTACAGTTGCATAACCCGCCTCCAACTGCTTCCCAGGAGGAAACCCGGCCCAATCCAAGGGTATGGGCGGTAAAACCCCCTCCCCCACTGCCCTCGCAAATCGATGTGCGGAAGGCACTTTTGGGTGAAATTCAAGAGTAAAGGGGCAACCTTGTGTGCAATGTTGCACCCCACGGGAGTCAAACTCCTGAGCTCACACTAAGATACTAAAAGAGGCAGTCCTACTATATGAGCTACAACTTAACACAAAGTTAGAATAACTTTTCTTTGAATCCACCACTCACTCTCTTTCGGGTTGGGTTAAAAAGTTAAAGCAAGTTATTATTTTCGTTTGGTTTGTATTGATTTTTACAATGTTTATTAGTGTATTTGTCAATGTAATTGATTGAGTTCTGGGTCCAGATCAATACTAATTTAAAAAATCGTAGAATCTTTCAATCATGTTGTCGTTTACGAGTCAGTTGTAACACGATTAGCTGGGTCCAGATCAATACTGGTTTATGCTTAGATTCATGTTTTTTTGGAAGAAGGTTATAAAGTAGAAAAAGTGGCCTTTCCATTATATATAAATTGAAGTTACGAATCAATCAATCCAATTAGCTAGGTTGAATTTTCCTTGCCAAATTTTGTTTCTCGTTGATCACATATTTTTCTTGTCCCGCATTTTTTGTTGCAAACTGTTGACCGAGTATTCTCTTGGTAAACCGCTCATTCCTCGGTTTATATATAAAAACATCTTTTATTATTATTTAAACGATAAAAATTTCAAACTAGAGCATAATAATAAGAATAAGCAAGTCATTGGCTTGTTTTGTGAAATGATTCTCTTTTACGAATCATACAATAATAAAGAATAAAAAAAACATTACTTAAATAAAGCAAAAAAAAACCTTGAAAAAATAATAATCATACAATGGGGAAGCATTGTTTCGTTGTATTTTTGACGTTGGCCTCTGTCTTCTCGGCCCAAGCCGTTCGTCAGAGTGAGCTCGAAGTGTGAGTATTTCGTCTTGAATCTCCTTTAACATTTACGTGCCATGTAACCGTATGATCACGGTGGACCTTGCATGGTGCAATCGGGGTCGGCTGCCCTGAAAACCGAATTTTTAAAAAAATATTTATACGGGTTAAGCTATTATCTTATTATGTTATGTATTACACTTTCTAACATTGTGGAAAAAGTTCTGGATCCGCCACTGGATATCACGTGTCAATAGTCATACATCTAAGTTTTTTTATAGGGCGTCTTTTGAAGAATCTAATTCAACAAGGCGGGCGTTAACAGCATGTGAAGCAAATAACATAATAGACAAATGTTGGAGGTGTAAACCCGATTGGGAGGCGAACCGAGAAGCGTTAGCTGACTGCGCACAAGGTTTCGCTAAAGGAACGACAGGTGGAAAAGGTGGGGAAATCTACAAGGTGACCGACCCAACAGATGATGACGCCGCAAATCCAAAAGAAGGAACATTGCGTTTCGGTGTCACCCAAAACAAACCTTTGTGGATCATCTTTGAAAAAGATATGGTGATTACTTTAAAACATGAACTTGTGACGCAAAGCGATAAGACGATTGATGGTAGAGGTGCGAAAGTGGAGATTACGGGCGCAGGGTTTACTCTAATGAACGTTAAAAATGTGATTATTCATGGGATACAAATTCATGATGTTAAAGTAACCGACGGTGGAATGATTAAGAATTCGGATGGTCCACCGGGAGTTAGACAAAAGAGCGATGGTGACGCTATTTGCGTTACTGGTTCTTCGAAGATTTGGATCGACCATTGCACGGTTAGCAAGGGCGAAGATGGACTTATTGATGTAACATTGGGTAGCACAGCCATAACCCTTTCTAACTGCAAGTTCACCAATCACGATAAAGTAAGAAACTTGCAATTTACGTACTATGCATCTCAAATATGTGTCGAATAATAGGTGTGCATGATTAGCAGTTGCAAGGAAAGGGTCAAAAATCATCATAGGATAACCCAGTTAGGTTCGTCACTATAAAAGAAGTTTCACTTTTTGACGATTCCATTATTTTTGACACTTCAAAGCGTGAATAGTTTGACATGTTTTTGACACGTATAAGTGTCACAAAATTTTCTACACTTCAAAGCGTAAAAAAAAAAAAAAAAAAACTCAATGACATTTAAAAGTGTCAAAAAGTTGATAACACTTAAAAATTTTAAACGTAAGATTTTTTCATGCGTCGAAATAAAAAAAAAATTGTCGCCATATTTTCCACGCTTTTAACTTATATTCACACTTTTAAGCGTAAAAACTCGTTCAAAAAGTGTCAAAAACTACAAGCTTAGTTTTTTTTTTTTTTTTTTTTCTTTTTTTTTTTGCAAAATAACGAAAGCTTATATAAATACAGAAAACGTTTTCAAATAGAAAACGTCTTCAACAAGGATACAACGAGAGAAACCGCGATGAGGCTCAATAACAAACTATCTATACCGAGCCTCATCTTGATCATAACGAAACTAAAACACTAAGCGGAAAAAACCCAACGCTTTCAACAAACTAACAAATTCATCAACGCAAAAAACGGCCGAGAAAGTGCATACGTTTGAGTAAATTAAATACCCCCACCCTTTGTAGGTTGAACGGTGAAAACTTTATCTGTTTATAAATGCACATTCAACATTCTTTTAATCTTTTGAATCTGATGTCTTATACCTGTTCTTGTTTCTAAAGTGTTCTTAATTTATCATTCCTATATTATTATGTCACCTAAATTTACATTACATAAACAGATGATATTACTTGGGGCTAACGATGCACATGGTCATCACGACGAGAAGATGCAAGCCACAGTCGCATTTAACCACTTTGCTGAAGGATGTGGTCAACGGATGCCTAGATGTCGATTCGGATTTTTCCAAGTTGTCAACAACAACTACGAAAAATGGGGAACGTACGCCATTGGTGGTAGCTCCAACCCAACCATCCTAAGCCAAGGCAATCGATTTGTGGCTCCTGATGACCCTGCCAAGAAACATGTACTCTTTTTAAATCATTTATCATCTTTATATATTGTTGAGATGGTTACATAATGATTAATAAATACTGATATGGTTTTAAAGGTGTGTATAAGAGCTGATGCACCAGAGCCAGAGTACATGAAATGGAATTGGAGAACAGAAAAAGATGTTCTTGAAAACGGGGCGATTTTCATAGCATCAGGGTCGGATCCTCAATTATCCCCTGAACAAACAGAGGGAATGATTGAAGCTGAACCAGGAGAATCGGCTCCGAAACTCACTAGTTCGGCTGGTGCACTTTCTTGCGTACCCGAACAACCTTGTTAACCAGTTGCAACCCATTTATTCTTGCATCTATAGGTTGTATATTCTGTGAAAAGAACTTATTTTTATCTTTTATAGTTGTATTTAGTTAAAGGTAATGGAGTGAACCATTACATTGTATTAACATGTTTTATTGGATGGAATGCATTAGTTAAAGGTAATGGACCTCCGGCCAAGCGTCGATTTATTGACGACTTGACTGACTCTTAGAACCTAAATTAAATTTCAGGCAGGATTTAAAACTCATGAAAATTTAATTTTATCATTTTCATGGTGTCTTAATTTTATTTTTTATTTTATTTTATTTTTTAAAAAACTTTTTCCTACTTATTGGCAGGCGGTCCACTCGGAAGCAATCTCTCTATCCGTCGAATAGAGAGATGGATGATTTTCTCTATTTTTGAGAGTGTTTTCACTCTAGGTGGAGAAATGACTTGACTTTATTCTCGGATAGGGGAAGGATTGTCTACATCTCACCTCCCTCATACACCACTTATGTGGTATTGGATTTTGTTGTTGTTGTTGTTATTATTGTTGTATTGGATGGAATGCATAGAAGATATATGGGTTTGGTCAAATACTAGCTAATATGGATTAATTAAACAAAGAGAGAAATTACAACTCCAAATCAGCATGTGCAGTTGAAACCTACTTATTTATCCATGAGGTTATCCTGTATAGCCACAAAGTCAAGTCCGCAGTTATATTCTAATCCTAAACTGTAACACTATACCTTTTTACATACACATTTTTTTGAGCACTCACAGCGAAAGACTTTAAAGTTTACACATCATATATTAATACATAGTAATATGATTACACGAAATCACAGGTGTTACGTTATTAATACAAACCAGTTGACCATATAGATTATTACAAAACATCAGAGTTATACACTGTGTCAAACATCTTGACCTGCCTTGCAAAACTCACCAAAAGCTGCTAATACACACCTGCAGGGCAAAACACTGTGGGGGAATTAGCATAACGTTAAGTGAATGACAAAATCTAGGTGGACATCACTACAAGCATCAAGCACAGCTTAAAGACACTGGTCACTAATCACTTAAAGCCATAAACAAGAGGATCGGCAACCCGTAGCTGATCAAGCTGGAATATACCGATAGCCCCCATTACTGAATCACTGGTATAGTCTTCCTGACGTGACGCACTCGTCATTCACACTATACCACCAATCAGTAACGCTTGGACCCAATACTACTACCCGACACCAAGGTAAATAGCATTGACCTCTTACGTCGCACAAAACACCTCGACGTTCACTGGGTGCGCACATAATCACATATAGTCACTGCACTGGTCACATACTCATTACACAGTCTAATTAAGCATGACACGGATCACTATACTTGTCACTGTATAATCGCATCCATAAAGATAATCTCACTCACCTGGAAGCACAAGCACTCAGTTGTCTTATATCACTGAGTCTTCACCTTTTCGTCTATCACCTGAGAATCATCACAAAATATCTCAAGTTAGTATAGTGTTCAAGTGTTGAATCGCTCTTCACATTTAACAGAAAATATTCACAAAACATATATACACATATTCCTTACTCAAAATTACTAAGATCTAATACTTATACACAAGATTTAGGATCAAAGTACCAAAATCCACAATTTATATAAACATGAACCCTAAAACTTAAATCACAATTTATACAAATTTAACACAAATCAAGTATACCCGAATTATGTATATAATATATATGAACTATAACAAAATTCAGTTTAAGTATAAACACATCAAATCACAAAATTTAATCACAACCCTATAATTCTCAAAACTAATAAAACCTCATTTAATTACACAAGAATCTAGGATTTATATAAAAACTCATATAATAATAAATATAAGTCATACATATAATCTTGTCTCTGGATCTAAATAGCATGTATGCATATGTAATCCCATGCTAAAATCATTAGATGATTATATATGTACATGTGTGTAATTTTGTTAATAAACTAACAATTACTCATAAATTCATCAATATAAATTAAATAGAATTACCTTGTATACGGTTATAGTTCACGAATTGCATAGACTCAAAATTGCACATATGAATTCAAAAGTCAACTTATGAAATTTAAGCTATGTTGCGTGAGAGTATATGCATATGTGTGCAATTTCTTTTTACCCAAAAGTAGGTAAGGATGTGTGTGTCTTTGGATACACTTGAAACAAATGAAATAATTGAAGATATAGCCACAGGACCAACGCGTGTGATCCACCACAAAAGCCATCACATCTCATTTTTTTTAAATTAATACACACGGGTATTTATCAGTTATCTGGAACCCAACGTACCTCGTTAAGCAGTCCTAACGAGGTCTAAATTACACGAACAAATATTTCTGTGACCATCGTCACGAGCACATTAATTTAGTCACATAATAAATTATCAACTCATAATTTATTATTTCACTCCTTATAATTAAATCGTATGAATTACTCATAATTTAAATATCATATTTAAATTATAATAATAAAATAACACAATATACCTATTTCATTTAGGCCCATAACCAGGGTGTTACAAATCTATCCCCCTTAAAAAGATTTTGTCCTCGAAATCTGGTCACGGTTAAACAGATGAGGGTATTTAAAGGTCATCAACTCCTCGGTCTCCCATGTCAGATTGGTGCCTAAACTATGCTTCCATTCCACACGCACCATGGGAATCTGCTTTTTACGTAACTTAGTCACTTTTCTGTCGACGATCCTCACTGGTTCTTCCACCAATTTCTTACTTGAATCTACTTTCAGATCTTGGAGCGGAAAAATTTGATTTTCATTGTCCACTTTACACTTACGTATATAGCAGATGTTGAACGTGTCATGAATACCAGCTAACTCTGGAGGAAGATCTAACACTACGGTTTGATCGTTTAGCACTTAACGAATTTTAAAAGGACCAATGTACCTTGGAGCTAGTTTTCCTCGTTTGCCGAACCGAATTACACCCTTCCATGGTGACACTTTTAAATACACACGTTCACCCACGATAAATGTCATTGGTCATCGACGAGGATCTGCATACATCTTTTGTCGATCTCTTGCAGCTTTCATCTTTTCACGTTCGATAGCCACTTTTTTCGCAGTCAGCTGCACAATTTCTGGACCCGCAAACTGTTTCTCACCTGCCTCTAACCAACACGATGGAGTTCGACACTTTCTACCATACAACATTTCATAAGGCGGCATGCCAATACTTGAATGATAGGAATTGTTGTAAGCAAATTCGATCAATGGCAGATGATAATCCCACGATCCACCATACTCTAACACACAAGCCCTTAACATATCCTCTAAGATCTGGATAGTTCATTCACTTTGACCGTCAGTCTGAGGATGATAAGTTGTACTAAGGTTGACTCGAGTACCCAAATTCTCTTGTAGACTATTCCAGAAACTGGACACAAATCTCGAATCTCTATCTGACACAATAGATAACGGTATCCCATGTCGTGATACTATTTCATTCAGGTACAACTGAGCTAATTTGGTCAACGACGCTGTTTTACTGGTAGTTAGAAAATGCGCACTTTTGGTTAAACGATCCACTATTACCCAAATCATGTCATTTCCTTTCTGGGTTCTAGGTAGTTTTGTCACAAAATCCATGGTGATATGTTCCCATTTCCACTCTGGAATCTCTAATTGACACAAAGACCCATATGGTTTTTGGTGTTCTGCTTTCACTTGGGCGCAAATATGACACTTTTCCACGTATTGCGCGATGTCTGCTTTCATAGTTGGCCACCAATATAACACTTTCAGATCATGGTACATTTTCATACTACCGGGATGCACATATAATCTCGATTTATGTGCTTCATTTAAGATTAAATCCCTCAATCCTCCAAGTAACGACACCCAAACTCTTTCACGATAAGTTTTTAATCCCCGAGAATCATTCATCAATTCTACTCTTCTTTTCACCATTAACTCAGATTTCAAATGTTCATCTCGTAATGCTTCGAGTTGAGTTTTCTTTAGTCGATCCACTAAGTCAGACACAATCTCAATTCGCATAAACTTTACACTGTCAGCGAATTTCTTACGACTTAACGCATCAGCCACGACGTTTGCTTTGCCAGGATGATATCTGATCTCACAATCATAATCCTTAATTAGTTCTTGCCACCGTCTCTGTCGCATATTCATCTCTTTCTGCGAAAAAATATACTGTAAACTTTTATGATCGGTGCAGATAACACAATGCGTACCATAAAGATAATGCCTCCACAGCTTTAATGCAAACACTACTGCAGCCATTTCTAAATCATATGCTGGATAATTCTTTTCACTTGGTTTTAACTGTCGAGACGCATACGCAATTACACGATCTCTTTGCATTAATACACAACCCAAACCGGATAAGGATGCATCGCAGTACACAACGAAGTCGTCGGATCCCTCAGGTAAAGTTAACACTGGTGCTTGACACAATAAACTTTTCAAAGTCTAAAACGCATTTTCCTATTCATTACCCCACTGAAAAGACACATCCTTTCTAGTTAACTTTGTCAAAGAACTTGCAATCTTTGAAAAATCTTTAATAAATCGTCGGTAGTAACCGGCCAATCCTAGAAAACTCTTGATTTCTGTCGGATTCTTTGATGAATTCCAATTCATCACAGCTTCAATTTTAGACGGATCCACTTTTATACCTTCTGCACAGATAATATGACCCAAAAATTGAACTTCACGTAACCAGAACTCACACTTGGAAAATTTTGCATATAGTTGTTCACGTTTCAAGATTTCCAACACTTGTCTTAAATGCTCAGCATGCTCGGATTCGGTCTTGGAGTACACTAAGATGTCATCAATGAACACGATAACAAACTTATCCAAAAATGATTTACACACTCTATTCATAAGATCCATAAAAATTGCTGGAGAATTGGTTAACCCAAACGGCATCACTAAGAACTCATAATGACCATAACGAGTACGAAATGCAGTCTTAGGAATTTCAGATTCAGCAACACGAACCTGGTGATATCCCGAACGTAGATCTATTTTCGAAAAGAACGAAGCTCCTTGAAGCTGATCGAATAAGTCATCTATCCTCGGAAGAGGATACTTATTCTTCACTATTCTTTTATTTAATTCACGATAATCTATACATATTCGGAGCATGCCATCTTTCTTTTTCACGAATAACACTGGTGCACCCCACGGCGAAGAACTCGGACGAATGAACCCGCGGTCCAACAGCTCTTGAATTTGAGACATCATTTCATAAATTTCTGAAGGAGCTAATCTATATGGAACTTTAGCAACCGGCGTAGCCCCTGGCACTAACTAGATCTTATATTCAACTTCCCTAATCGGCGGTAAGCCTGGCAATTCATCTGGGAACACTTCTGGATATTCAGACACCACAGGAATATCGGACACTACTTTCTTTTCCTTCTTTACATCGATCGCATAAGCTAAGAAAGAATCACATCCCTTAGACAAAGATTTCCGAGCTTTCATCATCGACAATAATGGACAACGGAACCCACCGCGATCACCACGAGCCACTACCCGTTTTCCACCATCCACCGAAAAAGAAATAACTTTCCTATCGCATTTAATACTGGCCTTATGGTCACTAAGCCAATTCATGCCTAAAACTACATCAAAGCTTGGTATAGGCATCACTAAGCAAGTCACATGGAAAAGACTACCCTCTATGTCAATAGTAATTCCAGACACAAATTTTGTAACTGGAACTATCCTACCGTCACCCACTTCGACGCTTAAGGGTTCATTTATTACACTAACAGGCACATTTAACTTAGCACAAAATGTAGTTGACACAAACGAGCAATTTGCTCCACATTCAAATAGTACATGAGCCGGCACATAATTTACTAAGAACATACCTGTTATTGCATCGTAAGTACCAGTGGCAGCGTCAGTAGCAGTGGCGGCGTCTACTGACATCTGAAAGGCTCTAACTTCAGGTTATAGAGGATTCTTGGGCTTCTTCCCCACAAAGGAAGCAGATGATCCCCCAGCTGACACAGCACGTACCCCTGACCCAGACCCCACCCCGGAATAACTCTTTCTTACATCTGGACACTCTACAGATCTGTGACCCTCTTTTTGACAATTCCAACACACATTATTCTTAAATGAACAATCTTGAGGCTCATGTCCCACTGTACCACAACGCAAACAACGTTTCGTAAAGGTTGTACACTGCCCACTATGCGAAGACTTACACATTCTACACCATGTCTTCTGACTGCTTGACACTGATCCACCCTGGCTAGATTGTCCTTTTAACTAAAACCGACTTGATTTCTTTAATTGTTGGCTAGACTGACTTGCCGCTGATTTCACTTGCGACACACTTTCAGTTTTCACACTTCTGGCTGCCTTAATATCACTTTCAGTTATCTTTGCCAACATTTGTGCTTGTGACAAAGTCGTAGCAAGTCTTGCAACCGTGCGATACTCTGGTCGCAAAATTTCTACAAACCGTTGAACTCTAGATTGTTCGTCAGGTATCCATTGATGCACAAACCTTAACTTGTCCATAAACTGCTCAAATGCTTCATCGACTGTCATTTCTTCAGTCATCGTCATTTGCATGAACTCTTGCTTCAATCGATTGATATCAAATGCGGTGCAATACTGCTCTTGGACCTTTGCAGAAAATTGTTCCCATGTGACCTGATTGAGTTGCACTTCAGATAATGGAGCAGTAATTGTATCCCACCAAACTATAGCTTGATTCTTTAACAGTCAGCTAGCATAAGTTACCCGCAATTCTGGTTCACATTGACAGGCTTTCAGTGCCCGTTTAACTTCCCTTAGCCAATTTATTATCACAATCGGATCGCGATGACCCGAATACTCAGAGGGCTTGCAGTCCATAAACTGCTTGAACGTACACTTTTTCTTCTCCTTCACCACTTGCTGAAACATAGGAGTTTGAAATGGATTCATTGTCGCGTACTGATATTGAAGAGGGTACTGCTATTGTTGGGAAGATTGATATGGAACTTGAGGTATAACTTGAGGTTGAGACTGGAATGGTTGAGAAGCACTACCCGATGGGCCAGATGTAAACTGAGTACCAGTAAACCCTGGAGGTATCGGTGGATCGTTAGCTTTAGACACCATAGTTGAATGCCTGATATGGGCCTCCAATTTCTTTACCTTTTCTCGAGTTTCCTGTAATTGACTTTCTAGCTGATGAACATATTCATCTGGATCACTTTCGGGACTATGTTCCACTGATGGCGCTCTAAATATTTCGGGTCCGAGAGTCACAGAGGCATCGTTATTTCTGATCTGGTCAGCCATACCTGTCTGCAAACACATCATCTCACAAAAGCTTAGTTGATAACCTGTTAGCACCTATCACTAAGCACAATCACCTAGGCACATATCTCTACATTCACTTATTCCCAACTCGGATGTTTGACACGACACATTCATAAGTGTAACGACCCGGATTTTTCCGCTAATATATAGAAGATTAATATTTACATAATTAATGTTTATAACATGTTAAGCAATCAAACTCATTAAGATTTGGTTATTTGAAATGAATTTTATACAAATGTTTGGCCACCCAGTTTGTATGACGATTCATGAACGTCATAACTCGAAATAATTATATAATGATGTATATATGGATATATATATATATACTTATGATTTGATAAAATGATATTTAAGTATCTCATTACATATAATAACAATTGGTTATATACATAAAATGAGATTACTAACTTAAAGACTTGAAGATTATATACATATATATATATAACGATTAACGTTGTAATAACTTCTAAATTAAAATGTATGTATATGTATTGTATTAATATGTATTAATACACTTTTGAAGGACTTAAACATATATACTAACATACTTATACTCAACAAATATAGCTATACTCATAATCTCATTCAATTCCATCAAGAATTCTATTCGTATTCATTCGGTATTTATACTCGTATCATACCCAGCTTCCATACTTAAATACTATGAGTATATACCAATATGAAATACCAATTATAGCCTCCTTAGCATCCCTATGAGTCACAAGACAAGGATAAACATGATGGAGACTTGTGGGAACCAACATTTAACTTCTAGTTTGCATTATTATGCTATATTCCAAATTTTAATAAAGTCTCTTAACCATATTCATGAACCACGACTTTTAACAATCTTTTTACTCATTCATATCAGCTATTTAACTTACCTTCACTCTCATAATACTCACACACAAGAACTCCAAGTATTCTCTCCATTTCTTACTCTTTAAACACTCTTTAAACACACATACTTCAAGTACTAGAAAATCTTCATTCACTTTGATCATAAACTAGCTTCAAGAACACTTTGTTAACTCATATACTCCTCTTTATCAAGGTAAGAATCATATATAAGCTTTGGTTCAATTCATATACTTATAACTATCTTAATTCAAGATAGAAATCTTATTCGAACTTTTGTTCATTCTATGATTCTACTCCAAGGATTACAAGCCATCAAGGATATCTTTGATCACAAGATTATCATCTTATTTTCTCAGCAACTTTGTTCATTTAATTTGAGGTAGTCACCTTATTCATAATCTTTTTCGATTCATATCCATATAGCTATCTTATTATGAGTTTATAACTTACAACAACAAGAACATAGTTTAGATTAATTCTAAACTTGTTCACAAACAAATTTAATCCTTCTAACTTGACTATTAAAATACTTCAACACATGTATTATGAAAGTATTTCAAGCTAACATAAGGATATAAAACTTGTAAACACGAAGAACACCTTAAAACTGAACATACGCCGTCATAGATCATCGGGGACTGTTTTGAGTTTAATTTTAAAAACCTATCTTAAACTTTGAATTAAAAGATTTACTTTGGTGAAAAATCTTATTTTATATGGATATGAAATATATCTAAAATCCATGGTTAAAATCTAAGTGAAAGTATGTTTTTCAAAAGGGTCATCAAGATGTCGTTCTTACGACGGATATGACTATCTTCTCTTATTTGACACCTAAGCTGTATTTTCGACTATAAACTTATACTTTTTCTGTTAAGATTAATAATTTTGAGTTCGATACGAAACCATGGCAACTCGAATCACTCAAAACGGATTTGTAACGAAGAAATTATGGGTAAAACAAAATTGGATATTTTTGCTTGTTTTTAGCTACGGTTTTGATTAATAAAAATGGAAGCTAACCTTATCCTAGCTAACTTACCTTGTATCCTATATGTATTTATACATGTTTTGTTCCCGAACTTATGGAAATACAATTTATAATAGTTGTGATTAAGTTCTACGACAATATATTATAGTCTTAATAAAGATCGTAAGACACCATATATATATATGACTTGATCACCGTGGATCCGTATACAGCGTTTTTACATATCATTTTGATTTCTTCTATATATATTATTGGAACGAACTATAAGACACCATTGACAGTAATTTCGAGTTAGCTGTGGGTCGAAGTGGTTTCCAAAATATTATATACTTTGAGTTGTGATCGAGCCTGAGACATGTATACAATGGGTCGAGGATTGCTTCAGACAATATACATATTACGTGTCTTATTATATTAAGACAATATATTATAGTGTTAGTGAATTCTAACACAATATACGCATTTATATTTATATATATATATTTATACTATTGGACTATTGGACTACGGACATTGGACTACTAACAATGGACAATTAAAATTATCACAAGTATCATAAGTATGGAATATTAATTATATATATATATACATATATATATATATACATATATATATATATATATACATATATATATATATATATATATATATATATATATATATATCTTGACACAAGAATATTATTATTAGGTTCGTGAATTTGTCAAAAAGCCAAGTCTTATCACCATCTATTCAGAAATCATCACAAGTGAGTTATAGTCCCATTTTTACTATCTAAATTATTTTGGGATGAGAATACATGCAAATTTATAAATGTTTTACAAAATAAGCACAAGTTCATGAAACTACATTCTACGACTGTTTTGTTATACCGGATATCTGTACTTATTATTATTATGCTTGGTAACCTAAGAATTAGTGAAAAACACTAATTGACGCGAATCCTAAAGGTAGATCTACGGGCACCAACCACCCCCATTTTCGAATAGTGGAAATGCTTTAGTACTTCGAAGGGTTCTTGTCATACATTTGAATAGTGGAATGTATGATGCCAGATATCTTAAGCGCTCTATGTTAAGGTCGGTTACCAGGCGACTCATCGTATGAATGATTTTTGCAGTTGTAATGATCCTGCGCATTTAATTAAATGAAATCTTGTGGCTTATTAAATGTTATGATTATTATATAGAAATTAAACCTATGACTCACCAACATTTTTGTTGACGTTTTAAGCATGTTTATTCTCAGGTGAATATTAAAAACGCTTCCGCTGTCGTATGTCAACCCAAGGTCAAGATTTGGAGTCGGCATAATTGTTTATATTGTTTAAACTTGCATTCGGAGTATTTGTTGTAATATATTTGATCATATTGTAATGGGTTGTGTAAAAACTTATTTATTTGAGGAGATTGTCTTTGATAGACAATCTAAATTATGTCATTAAGACCTTTATTCAATAATAAAGGTTATGGTTATTTTTAAAAACGAATGCAAGATTTGAAAAACGTCTCATATAGAGGTCAAAACCTCGCAAAGAAACCAATTAATATGAAACATTTATAAATAATATGAACGGGGCATTTCAGTTGGTATCCGAGCGTTGGTCTTAGAGAATCAGAAAATTTTTCATTAGTGTGTCTAACTGATTTTTGATGCATTAGTGAGTCTGGACTTCGACCGTAATTATTTTAAAAATGATTGCTTAATATAATTGTTGGAAACATAAGATTATTAACATATAAATATTATAAGATATATCATTCTCTTAACGTGCCTGCTATTATATGATAGATGACTTCATCCGATCATATAAGCATCTCTAGTGATTCAGATTTCATTTACTTATCAAGTGATTCGGAGGCTGAGTCAAATCATACGACTTATGAACCAACGGAAAAGTTAACTTTTGGTGCCACCATTAAAGTGGAAAATTGTTGGAAAAATTGGGAAGATTCACAATTGCCAGTAGAGGTTCTAGAAGAGGATCCAGAAGAAGATCCCGAAGAGGAACCCGAAGAAGAGGATCCTGAAGAAGTTGTGGAAATTACCGAACCACAACGTGATTTGGGAAAATCTTTGACTGTTATACCCGATCCCAAAACCGATGAACCTATTATGACCCAAAATATTTGTGATCATCCACCTGAACCACCTAAGAGACCAGTTTATAAAATGACCGCTCGTATAACGACTGTTGGTTTTGCTCCCAAACAATTAGCCGAAAGAACCAATTGGGAGGAATTGGAAAAAGAACTATCCAAACAAAAATCCAAACGTTTGGCCGAGAAAGAAACAACTTCAACATCTAAGAAATCTCGCCGTCCTTGAACCATCGGCAGCTATCCTGTATTCCATGCATTGTATATATGTATTATATTGTGTGTTTAAGTTTGTAAGAAAATCCGCAATGTAATTTTCCTTATGATTGTATAATAATAAAAATAAACATTTAAGGTTTATTATTATTATTACAACTTATTATTACGTAGTAACGTAATAACTTACCATAGTTTTTCATATTAGAATTTTAGTAGTTAATTTGTGTGTTAGCTGCTAAGTATGAACATTATTATAGTTATAAAACGCTAATATGAAGAAAAGGCTTTTATAATAATAAGTTCATATTAAGCTACAAAATACTTTTTGGCTACTTCTAAAATTCTATATGATTAATTCAGTCGGCTATTTTTGAAGGAAATGGCTCCTCCAGCTACTAGACAACAACAATTGAACACAGAAGAACTTCAAGCTTTCACTGCAAATATGGCTGCAGTGGTGAATGCAATGAACAACAATAACCAATCGGGTTCCAGCAGTGGAGGAAATAATGGCAACCGGGTAGGATGTTCCTACAAAGCTTTTATGGCCTGCAAACCCAATGAGTTTGAAGGAACTGAAGGACCCGTTGGACTAAAGCAGAGGACAGAGAAGGTTGAAGCCGTGTTCGGAATCAGCAACTGCGCAGAAGAGGATAAAGTTAAGTATGCCACACATTCTTTCAGGGGTACTGCTTTGACATGGTGGAATACCTACATGGATTACGTAGGACAGAATACCGCCTACGTACTTGAAATGTCCCGTTCTTATTGATTAAAAACGTTCCATATTAATTGATTTCGTTGCGAGGTTTTGACCTCTATATGAGACGTTTTTCAAAGACTGCATTCATTTTAAAACAAACCATAACCTTTATTTCATCAATAAAGGTTTAAAAAGCTTTACGTAGATTATCAAATAATGATAATCTAAAATATCCTGTTTACACACGACCATTACATAATGGTTTACAATACAAATATGTTACAACAAAATAAGTTTCTTGAATGCAGTTTTTACACAATATCATACAAGCATGGACTCCAAATCTCGTCCTTATTTAAGTATGCGACAGCGGAAGCTCTTAATAATCACCTGAGAATAAACATGCTTAAAACGTCAACAAAAATGTTGGTGAGTTATAGGTTTAACCTATATATATCAAATCATAATAATAGACCACAAGATTTCATATTTCAATACACATCCCATACATAGAGATAAAAATCATTCATATGGTGAACACCTGGTAACCGACATTAACAAGATGCATATATAAGAATATCCCCATCATTACGGGACACCCTTCGGATATGATATAAATTTTGAAGTACTAAAGCATCCGGTACTTTGGATGGGGTTTGTTAGGCCCAATAGATCTATCTTTAGGATTCGCGTCAATTAGGGTGTCTGTTCCCTAATTCTTAGATTACCAGACTTAATAAAAAGGAGCATATTCAGTTTAATAATTCAACCATAGAATGTAGTTTCAATTACTTGTGTCTATTTCGTAAATCATTTATAAAACCTGCATGTATTCTCATCCCAAAAATATTAGATTTTAAAAGTGGGACTATAACTCACTTTCACAGATTTTTACTTCGTCGGGAAGTAAGACTTGGCCACTGGTTGATTCACGAACCTATAACAATATATACATATATATCAAAGTATGTTCAAAATATATTTACAACACTTTTAATATATTTTGATGTTTTAAGTTTATTAAGTCAGCTGTCCTCGTTAGTAACCTACAACTAGTTGTCCACAGTTAGATGTACAGAAATAAATCGATAAATATTATCTTGAATCAATCCACGACCCAGTGTATACGTATCTCAGTATTGATCACAACTCAAACTATATATATTTTGAAATCAACCTCAACCCTGTATAGCTAACTCCAACATTCACATATATAGTGTCTATGGTTGTTCCAAAATATATATAGATGTGTCGACATGATAGGTCGAAACATTGTATACGTGTCTATGGTATCTCAAGATTACATAATATACAATACAAGTTGATTAAGTTATGGTTGGAATAGATTTGTTACCAATTTTCGCGTAGCTAAAATGAGAAAAATTATCCAATCTTGTTTTACCCATAACTTCTTCATTTTAAATCCGTTTTGAGTGAATCAAATTGCTATGGTTTCATATTAAACTCTATTTTATGAATCTAAACAGAAAAAGTATAGGTTTATAGTCGGAAAAATAAGTTACAAGTCGTTTTTGTAAAGGTAGTCATTTCAGTCGAAAGAACGACGTCTAGATGACCATTTTAGAAAACATACTTCCACTTTGAGTTTAACCATAATTTTTGGCTATAGTTTCATGTTCATAATAAAAATCATTTTCTCAGAATAACAACTTTTAAATCAAAGTTTATCATAGTTTTTAATTAACTAACCCAAAACAGCCCGCGGTGTTACTACGACGGCGTAAATCCGGTTTTACGGTGTTTTTCGTGTTTTCAGGTTTTAAATCATTAAGTTAGCATATCATATAGATATAGAACATGTGTTTAGTTGATTTTAAAAGTCAAGTTAGAAGGATTAACTTTTGTTTGCGAACAAGTTTAGAATTAACTAAACTATGTTCTAGTGATTACAAGTTTAAACCTTCGAATAAGATAGCTTTATATGTATGAATCGAATGATGTTATGAACATCATTACTACCTTAAGTTCCTTGGATAAACCTACTGAAAAAGAGAAAAATGGATCTAGCTTCAACGGATCCTTGGATGGCTCGAAGTTCTTGAAGCAGAATCATGACACGAAAACAAGTTCAAGTAAGATCATCACTTGAAATAAGATTGTTATAGTTATAGAAATTGAACCAAAGTTTGAATATGATTATTACCTTCTATTAGAATGATAACCTACTGTAAGAAACAAAGATTTCTTGAGGTTGGATGATCACCTTACAAGATTGGAAGTGAGCTAGCAAACTTGAAAGTATTCTTGATTTTATGTAACTAGAACTTGTAGAATTTATGAAGTAACACTTAGAACTTGAAGATAGAACTTGAGAGAGATCAATTAGATGAAGAAAATTGAAGAATGAAAGTGTTTGTAGGTGTTTTTGGTCGTTGGTGTATGGATTAGATATAAAGGATATGTAATTTTGTTTTCATGTAAATAAGTCATGAATGATTACTCATATTTTTGTAATTTTATGAGATATTTCATGCTAGTTACCAAATGATGGTTCCCATATGTGTTAGGTGACTCACATGGGCTGCTAAGAGCTGATCATTGGAGTGTATATACCAATAGTACATACATCTAAAAGCTGTGTATTGTACGAGTACGAATACGGGTGTATACGAGTAGAATTGTTTATGAAACTGAACGAGGATGTAATTGTAAGCATTTTTGTTAAGTAGAAGTATTTTGATAAGTGTATTGAAGTCTTTCAAAAGTGTATAAATACATATTAAAACACTACATGTATATACATTTTAACCGAGTCGTTAAGTCATCGTTAGTCGTTACATGTAAGTGTTGTTTTGAAACCTTTAGGTTAACGATCTTGTTAAATGTTGTTAACCCAATGTTTATAATATCAAATGAGATTTTAAATTATTATATTATCATGATATTATCATGTATGAATATCTCTTAATATGATATATATACATTAAATGTCTTTACAACGATAATCGTTACATATATGTCTCGTTTAAAAATCATTAAGTTAGTAGTCTTGTTTTTACATATGTAGTTCATTGTTAATATACTTAATGATATGTTTACTTATCATAGTATCATGTTAACTATATATATATATATATCCATATATATGTCATCATATAGTTTTTACAAGTTTTAACGTTCGTGAATCACCGGTCAACTTGGGTGGTCAATTGTCTATATGAAACATATTTCAATTAATCAAGTCATAAAAAGTTTGATTGCTTAACATGTTGGAAAAATTTAATCATGTAAATATCAATCTCAATTAATATATATAAACATGGAAAAGTTCGGGTCACTACAGTACCTACCCGTTAAATAAATTTCGTCCCGAAATTTTAAGAAGTTGGAGGTGTTGACGTATCTTCTGGAAATAAATGCGGGTATTTCTTCTTCATCTGATCTTCATGCTCCCAGGTGAACTCAGGTCCTCTACGAGCATTCCATCAAACCTTAACAATTGGTATCTTGTTTTGCTTAAGTCTTTTAACCTCACGATCCATTATTTCGACGGGTTCTTCGATGAATTGGAGTTTTTCGTTGATTTGGATTTCATCTAACGAAATAGTGAGATCTTCTTTAGCAAAACATTTCTTCAAATTCGAGACGTGGAAAGTGTTATGTACAGCCGCGAGTTGTTGAGGTAACTCAAGTCGGTAAGCTACTGGTCCGACACGATCAATAATCTTGAATGGTCCAATATACCTTGGATTTAATTTCCCTCGTTTACTAAATCGAACAACGCCTTTCCAAGGTGCAACTTTAAGCATGACCATCTCTCCAATTTCAAATTCTATATCTTTTCTTTTAATGTCAGCGTAGCTCTTTTGTCGACTTTGGGCGGTTTTCAACCGTTGTTGAATTTGGATGATCTTCTCGGTAGTTTCTTGTATAATCTCCGGACCCGTAATTTGTCTATCCCCCACTTCACTCCAACAAATCGGAGACCTGCACTTTTTACCATAAAGTACTTCAAAAGGCACCATCTCAATGCTTGAATGGTAGCTGTTGTTGTAGGAAAATTCTGCTAACGGTAGATGTCGATCCCAACTGTTTCCGAAATCAATAACACATGCTCGTAGCATGTCTTCAAGCGTTTGTATCGTCCTTTCGCTCTACCCATCAGTTTGTGGATGATAGGCAGTACTCATGTCTAGACGAGTTCCTAATGCTTGCTGTAATGTCTGCCAGAATCTTGAAATAAATCTGCCATCCCTATCAGAGATAATAGAGATTGGTATTCCATGTCTGGAGACGAATTCCTTCAAATACAGTCGTGCTAACTTCTCCATCTTGTCATCTTCTCTTATTGGCAGGAAGTGTGCTGATTTGGTGAGACGATCAACTATTACCCAAATAGTATCAAAACCACTTGCAGTCCTTGGCAATTTAGTAATGAAATCCATGGTAATATTTTCCCATTTCCATTCCGGGATTTCAGGTTGTTGTAGTAGACCTGATGGTTTCTGATGTTCAGCTTTGACCTTAGAACACGACAAACATTCTCCTACATATTTAGCAATATCGGCTTTCATACCTGGCCACCAAAAATGTTTCTTAAGATCCTTGTACATCTTCCCTGTTCCAGGATGTATTGAGTATCTGGTTTTATGAGCTTCTCTAAGTACCATTTCTCTCATATCTCCAAATTTTGGTACCCAAATCCTTTCAGCCCTATACCGGGTTCCGTCTTCCCGAATATTAAGATGCTTCTCCGATCCTTTGGGTATTTCATCCTTTAAATTTTCCTCTTTTAAAACTCCTTGTTGCGCCTCCTTTATTTGAGTAGTAAGGTTATTATGAATCATTATATTCATAGATTTTACTCGAATGGGTTCTCTGTCCTTCCTGCTCAAGGCATCGGCTACCACATTTGCCTTCCCCGGGTGGTAACGAATCTCAAAGTCGTAATCATTCAACAATTCAATCCATCTACGCTGCCTCATATTCAGTTGTTTCTGATTAAATATGTGTTGAAGACTTTTGTGGTCGGTATATATAATACTTTTGACCCCATATAAGTAGTGCCTCCAAGTCTTTAATGCAAAATCAACCGCGCCTAATTCCAAATCATGCGTCGTATAATTTTGTTCGTGAATCTTCAATTGTCTAGACGCATAAGCAATCACCTTCGTTCGTTGCATTAATACACAACCGAGACCTTGCTTTGATGCGTCACAATAAATCACAAAATCATCATTCCCTTCAGGCAATGACAATATAGGTGCCGTAGTTAGCTTTTTCTTCAATAACTGAAACGCTTTCTCTTGTTCATCATTCCATTCAAATTTCTTCCCTTTATGCGTTAATGCAGTCAAGGGTTTTGCTATTCTGGAAAAGTCTTGGATGAACCTTCTGTAGTAACCAGCTAGTCCTGAAAACTGGCGTATGTGTTTCAGAGTTTTTGGGGTTTCCCACTTTTCAACAGTTTCTATCTTTGCCGGATCCACCTTAATACCTTCTTTGTTCACTATGTGACCGAGGAATTGAAATTCTTCCAACCAAAATGCACACTTTGAAAACTTAGCGTACAATTCTTCCTTCCTCAATACTTCTAACACCTTTCTCAAATGTTCACCGTGTTCTTGGTCATTCTTTGAGTAAATAAGTATGTCATCAATGAAAACAATGACAAACTTGTCAAGGTATGGTCCACACACTCGGTTCATAAGGTCCATGAACACAGCTGGTGCATTAGTTAAACCAAACGACATGACCATAAACTCGTAATGACCGTAACGTGTTCTGAAAGCAGTCTTTGGAATATCATCTTATTTCACCCGCATTTGATGATACCCGGAACGTAAGTCAATCTTTGAATAAACAGACGAGCCTTGTAGTTGATCAAATAAGTCGTCGATTCTCGGTAGTGGGTAGCGGTTCTTGATGGTAAGTTTGTTCAACTCTCGGTAGTTGATACACAACCTGAATGTACCATCTTTCTTCTTGACAAACAAAACAGGAGCTCCCCACGGTGATGTGCTTGGTCGAATGAAACCACGCTCTAAAAGTTCTTGTAATTGGCTTTGCAGTTCTTTCATCTCGCTGGGTACGAGTTTGTAAGGAGCACGAGCTATTGGTGCAGCTCCTGGTACAAGATCTATTTGAAATTCAACGGATCGATGTGGGGGTAATTCCGGTAATTCTTTCGAAAATACATCAGGAAATTCTTTTGCAATGGGAACATCATTGATGCTCTTTTCTTCAGTTTGTACTTTCTCGACGTGTGCTAGAACAGCATAGCAACCTTTTCTTATTAGTTTTTGTGCCTTCAAATTACTAGTAAGATGTAGCTTCGTGTTACCCTTTTCTCCGTACACCATTAAGGGTTTTCCTTTTTCTCGTATAATGCGAATTGCATTTTTGTAACAAACGATCTCTGCTTTCACTTCTTTCAACCAGTCCATACCGATTATCACATCAAAACTCCCTAACTCTACTGGTATCAAATCAATCTTAAATGTTTCGCTAACCAGTTTAATTTCTCGATTCCGACATATATTATCTGCTGAAATTAATTTACCATTTGCTAATTCGAGTAAAAATTTACTATCCAAAGGCGTCAATGGACAACTTAATTTAGCACAAAAATCTCTACTCATATAGCTTCTATCCGCACCCGAATCAAATAAAACATAAGCAGATTTATTGTCAATAAGAAACGTACCCGTAACAAGCTCCGGGTCTTCCTGTGCCTCTGCCGCATTAATATTGAAAACTCTTCCGCGGCCTTATCCATTCGTGTTCTCCTGGTTTGGGCAATTTCTAATAATGTGGCCCGGTTTTCCACATTTATAACAAACTACATTGGCATAACTTGCTCCGACACTACTTGCTCCGCCATTACTCGTTCCGACACCATTTGTTCCTTTCGTTCTATTAACCCCTGGTCCGTAGGCCTCACACTTTGTCGCGCTATGACCATTTCTTTTACACTTGTTGCAAAATTTGGTGCAGAACCCAGAGTGATACTTTTCATACCTTTGGCATAGCTGCTTCTGATTGTTGTTGTTGTTGCGGTTATTATTGTTGTTGGGATGATTGTTGTAGTTGTTGTTGTTGTTGTTGTTGTTGTTGTTGTTGTTGTTGTTGTTGTTGGGCCGTTTGTTATAGTTGCGATTGATGTTGCGATTGTTGGGATAATTGTTGCGATTATTATTGTAATTGCTGTTGTTGTATTGGTTATTCTTATCACTGTTTTCCTCCCACTTTCTTTTGACTTGCTTCACATTGGCCTCTTCAGCCGTCTGTTCTTTAATTCTTTCTCCAATCTGGTTCACTAGTTTGTGAGCCATTCTACATGCCTGTTGTATGGAGGCGGGCTCGTGTGAACTTATATCTTCTTGGATTCTTTCCGGTAATCCTTTCACAAACGCGTCGATCTTCTCTTCCTCATCTTCGAACGCTCCCGGACACAATAGGTACAATTCTGTGAATCATCTTTTGTACGTGGTAATATCAAATCCTTGGGTTCGTAACCCTCTAAGTTCTATCTTGAGCTTATTGACCTCGGTTCTGGGATGGTACTTCTCGTTCATCAAGTGCTTGAATGCTGACCACGGTAGTGCGTACGCATCGTCTTGTCCCACTTGCTCTAGATAGGTATTCCACCATGTTAACGCAGAACCTGTGAAGGTATGCGTAGCGTACTTCACTTTGTCCTCTTCAGTACACTTACTTATGGCAAACACCGATTCGACCTTCTCGGTCCACTGTTTCAATCCGATCGGTCCTTCGGTTCCATCAAATTCCAAAGGTTTGCAGGCAGTGAATTCTTTGTAGGTGCATCCTACACGATTTCCTGTACTGCTAGATCCAAGGTTATTGTTGGTATGTAGCACAGCCTGTACTGCGGCTATGTTTGAAGCTAGAAAAGTACGGAATTCCTCTTCATTCATATTCACGGTGTGTCGAGTAGTCGGTGCCATTTCCTTCAAAATAGTCAAATGGAACAAGTTAATCATACAGAATATTAAGAGTAGTTAATAGTATTTCGTAGCATAATATGAACTCATTTATAAAAGCTTTTTCTTCATATTAGCGTTTTATAAGTTTAAATTCGGGTAGTACCTACCCGTTAAGTTCATACTCAGTAGCTAATATACAATTCAACTACTACAATTCTATATGAAAAACTGATTATAATAATATTTCGCGTTCAAACTTTTACACAATATTTTACAAACTTACAATACCGCTTATTTTACATATAGCATGAAATATAGCACACAATAAATTTGATACAAGATGGTTGTGAAGATAATTCTAGCTAGTACACAAGTCGTTCAGCAAAGGCAATAAAGACACGTAATTCATACGTCCAGAAACAAGTCATGCATTCTGGTTTTACTAGGATTACTTCCCATCCTTGGTCTTGTGGAACATAACCGTTATGGCCGTTGATAAGACAGCGTGTTGTAACATCGTCAAAGGGACGAGGGTTACGTAATTTCCAACAGTCCCGTAACAATCTAAAAACCTCATTTCTTACCCCAATTACCGACTCCGTCACTTGTGGGAACATTTTGTTTAATAGTTGTAGCCCGATGTTCTTGTTCTCACTTTGGTGAGAAGCGAACATTACTAATCCATAAGCATAAAATGCTTCTTTATGTTGCATGTTAGCCGCTTTTTCTAAATCACGAAGTCCAATATTCGGATATATTGAGTCAAAATAATTTCTTAACCCATTGCGTAAAATAGCATTTGGGTTCCCCGCAATATATGCGTCAAAGTAAACACATCGTAACTTATGGATTTCCCAATGTGATATCCCCCATCTTTCGAACGAAAGCCTTTTATAAACCAAGGCATTCTTGGAACGTTCTTCGAATGTCTTACAAACTGATCTCGCTTTAAATAGTTGTGCTGAGGAATTCTGACCGACTATAGACAAGATTTCATCAATCATGTCTCCGGGTAGGTCTCTTAAAATATTGGGTTGTCTATCCATTTTGTGTTTTTATACTGTAAAATATACAAGAGTTAGATTCATAAAAAAAAAATACTTATTAATACAAGCAATTTTTACATATATCATAAAGCATAAGCACACTATATTACATATATTACACCACACGAATACAACTATCTTATTCCGACTCGCTCGTTTCTTCTTCTTCGGTTTTGGTTCGTTTTGACAAGTTTCTAGGGATATATGATGTTCCCCTAATACGACCTGTCATTTTCCACATTGGTTTAGAAAAACCTGGTGGTTTAGAGGTTCCCGGGTCATTGTTACAACTTAAGGACTTCGGGGGTTGACAATACATATAAAGTTCATCGGGGTTGGAATTAGATTTCTCTATTTTTATGCCCTTTCCCTTATTATTTTCTTTTGCCTTTTTAAATTCAGTTGGGGTAATATCTATAACATCATCGGAATTCTCGTCGGAATCCGATTCATCGGAGAATTGGTAATCCTCCCAATATTTTGCTTCCTTGGCGGAAACACCATTGACCATAATTAACCTTGGTCGGTTGGTTGAGGATTTTCTTTTACTTAACCGTTTTATTATTTCCCCCACCGGTTCTATTTCTTCATCCGGTTCCGATTCTTCTTCCGGTTCCGATTCTTCTTCCGGTTCCGACTCTTCTTCCGGTTCCTCTTCGGGAACTTGTGAATCAGTCCACGAATCATTCCAATTTACATTTGACTCTTCATTATTATTAGGTGAGTCAATGGGACTTGTTCTAGAGGTACACATCTATCACATAATATCAAATGCGTTAAGAGATTAATATATCACATAATATTCACATGTTAAAAATATATAGTTTCCAACAAAATTTGTTAAGAAATCATTTTTCAAGTAAACACGGTCGAAGTCCAGACTCACTAATGCATCCTAACAAACTCGATAAGACACACTAATGCAAAATTCTGGTTCTCTAAGACCAACGCTCGGATACCAACTGAAATGTCCCGTTCTTATTGATTAAAAACGTTCCATATTAATTGATTTCGTTGCGAGGTTTTGACCTCTATATGAGACGTTTTTCAAAGACTGCATTCATTTTAAAACAAACCATAACCTTTATTTCATCAATAAATGTTTAAAAAGCTTTACGTAGATTATCAAATAATGATAATCTAAAATATCCTGTTTACACACGACCATTACATAATGGTTTACAATACAAATATGTTACAACAAAATAAGTTTCTTGAATGCAGTTTTTACACAATATCATACAAGCATGGACTCCAAATCTCGTCCTTATTTAAGTATGCGACAGCGGAAGCTCTTAATAATCACCTGAGAATAAACATGCTTAAAACGTCAACAAAAATGTTGGTGAGTTATAGCTTTAACCTATATATATCAAATCATAATAATAGACCACAAGATTTCATATTTCAATACACATCCCATACATAGAGATAAAAATCATTCATATGGTGAACACCTGGTAACCGACATTAACAAGATACATATATAAGAATATCCCCATCATTCCGGGACACCCTTCGGATATGATATAAATTTCGAAGTACTAAAGTATCCGGTACTTTGGATGGGGTTTGTTAGGCCCAATAGTTCTATCTTTAGGATTCGCGTCAATTAGGGTGTCTGTTCCCTAATTCTTAGATTACCAGACTTAATAAAAAGGGGCATATTCGATTTCGATAATTCAACCATAGAATGTAGTTTCACGTACTTGTGTCTATTTTGTAAATCATTTATAAAACCTGCATGTATTCTCATCCCAAAAATATTAGATTTTAAAAGAGGGACTATAACTCACTTTCACAGATTTTTACTTCGTCGGGAAGTAAGACTTGGCCACTGGTTGATTCACGAACCTATAACAATATATACATATATATCAAAGTATGTTCAAAATATATTTATAACACTTTTAATATATTTTGATGTTTTAAGTTTATTAAGTCTGCTGTCCTCGTTAGTAACCTACAACTAGTTGTCCACAGTTAGATGTACAGAAATAAATCGATAAATATTATCTTGAATCAATCCACGACCCAGTGTATTCGTATCTCAGTATTGATCACAACTCAAACTATATATATTTTGGAATCAACCTCAACCCTGTATAGCTAACTCCAACATTCACATATAGAGTGTCTATGGTTGTTCCGAAATATATATAGATGTGTCGACATGATAGGTCGAAACATTGTATACGTGTCTATGGTATCTCAAGATTACATAATATACAATACAAGTTGATTAAGTTATGGTTGGAATAGATTTGTTACCAATTTTCACGTAGCTAAAATGAGAAAAATTATCCAATCTTGTTTTACCCATAACTTCTTCATTTTAAATCCGTTTTGAGTGAATCAAATTGCTATGGTTTCATATTAAACTCTATTTTATGAATCTAAACAGAAAAAGTATAGGTTTATAGTCGGAAAAATAAGTTACAAGTCGTTTTTGTAAAGGTAGTCATTTCAGTCGAAAGAACGACGTCTAGATGACCATTTTAGAAAACATACTTCCACTTTGAGTTTAACCATAATTTTTGGATATAGTTTCATGTTCATAATAAAAATCATTTTCTCAGAATAACAACTTTTAAATCAAAGTTTATCATAGTTTTTAATTAACTAACCCAAAATAGCCCGCGGTGTTACTACGACGGCGTAAATCCTGTTTTACGGTGTTTTTCGTGTTTCCAGGTTTTAAATCATTAAGTTAGCATATAATATAGATATAGAACATGTGTTTAGTTGATTTTAAAAGTCAAGTTAGAAGGATTAACTTTTGTTTGCGAACAAGTTTAGAATTAACTAAACTATGTTCTAGTGATTACAAGTTTAAACCTTCGAATAAGATAGCTTTATATGTATGAATCGAATGATGTTATGAACATCATTACTACCTTAAGTTCCTTAGATAAACCTACTAAAAAAGAGAAAAATGGATCTAGCTTCAACGGTTCCTTGGATGGCTCGAAGTTCTTGAAGCAGAATCATGACACGAAAACAAGTTCAAGTAAGATCATCACTTGAAATAAGATTGTTATAGTTATAGAAATTGAACCAAAGTTTGAATATGATTATTACCTTGTATTAGAATGATAACCTAATGTAAGAAACAAAGATTTCTTGAGGTTGGATGATCACCTTACAAGATTAGAAGTGAGCTAGCAAACTTGAAAGTATTCTTGATTTTATGTAACTAGAACTTGTAGAATTTATGAAGAACACTTAGAACTTGAAGATAGAACTTGAGAGAGATCAATTAGATGAAGAAAATTGAAGAATGAAAGTGTTTGTAGGTGTTTTTGGTCGTTGGTGTATGGATTAGATATAAAGGATATGTAATTTTGTTTTCATGTAAATAAGTCATGAATGATTACTCATATTTTTGTAATTTTATGAGATATTTCATGCTAGTTGCCAAATGATGGTTCCCACATGTGTTAGGTGACTCACATGGGCTGCTAAGAGCTGATCATTGGAGTGTATATACCAATAGTACATACATCTAAAAGCTGTGTATTGTACGAGTACGAATACGGGTGTATACGAGTAGAATTGTTGATGAAACTGAACGAGGATGTAATTGTAAGCATTTTTGTTAAGTAGAAGTATTTTGATAAGTGTATTGAAGTCTTTCAAAAGTGTATAAATACATATTAAAACACTACATGTATATACATTTTAACCGAGTCGTTAAGTCATCGTTAGTCGTTACATGTAAGTGTTGTTTTGAAACCTTTAGGATAACGATCTTGTTAAATGTTGTTAACCCAATGTTTATAATATCAAATGAGATTTTAAATTATTATATTATCATGATATTATCATGTATGAATATCTCTTAATATGATATATATACATTAAATGTCTTTACAACGATAATCGTTACATATATGTCTCGTTTAAAAATCATTAAGTTAGTAGTCTTGTTTTTACATATGTAGTTCATTGTTAATATACTTAATGATATGTTTACTTATCATAGTATCATGTTAACTATATATATATCCATATATATGTCATCATATAGTTTTTACAAGTTTTAACGTTCGTGAATCACCGGTCAACTTGGGTGGTCAATTGTCTATATGAAACATATTTCAATTAATCAAGTCTTAACAAGTTTGATTGCTTAACATGTTGGAAACATTTAATCATGTAAATATCAATCTCAATTAATATATATAAACATGGAAAATTTCGGGTCACTACAGCACTTCCATGGTCCGCTTTCGAGCACATGATGACGGAAGAGTACCGTCCCAGAACCGAAATCAACAAGCTCAAGGCAGAGCTTAAAGCACTGACAACCCAAGGGTTAGATGTCACTACCTACGAGCGACGTTTCAATGAACTGGCTTTAATGTGTCCTGGAGCATTTGAGGACGAAGAAGCAAAAATTGAAGCATTCATAAAAGGGTTGCCGGAACGAATCCAAGAGCATGTAGGTGCTAACGACCCTGCAACAATGCAGAAAGCGAGCCGTATAGCCCACAAATTGATAAGCCAAATTACAGGAAGGCTAAAGAAAGAAGCGGCCGAGGAGGCCATAATGAAACAGGGAAAAAGAAAGTGGGAGGAAAGCAGTGATCAGGGTCACCAGTACAATAACAACAATCAAAACAACAACAATCGCAACCACCCCAACAACAACAATAATCGCAATAACAACCGTAACAATAACTGCAACAACCATCCCAATAATAATAACAACAACAACAATCCCAATCACAACAATAACAACAACAAACGACTCAACAACAATAACCCTAACAACAACTACAACAACAACGACAACAAAAGGCAAAGAACTATATGCCCCAGGTGTGATACGTTTCATCCGGAATGGTATTGTAGAGAATTATGTACCAAGTGTAATAGGAATGGCCATATTGCGACAAAGTGTGAAGTCTACGGACCAAATAGAAACAAAGGAGTAAATAATGCCGGAACAAATAATAACGGCGTTGTTTGCTATGGATGTAGAAAACCGGGCCATACCATAAACCAGTGCAGGAATGGAAATAGGCAAGGTCGTGGGAGAGCCTTCAACATTAATGGGGAGAAAGCACATGAAGACCCGGAGCTTGTTACGGGTACGTTTCTTTTCAACAATACACCTGCTTATGTTTTATTTGATTCGGGTGCCGATAGAAGTTATATGAGTAGAGAATTTTGTGCCAAATTAAATTGCCCGTTAACGCCTTTGGATAAAAAGTGTATAGTTGAAGTAGCAAACGGTAAACTAATTAAGGTTGATAAAATTTGCCGAAATTGAAAAATTAGTTTAGTTAGCGAAATGTTTGCAATTGATTTAATACCGGTGGAATTGGGAAGCTTCGACGTAATTATTGGAATGGACTGGATGTCCAAGGTGAAAGCCAAAGTTGTTTGTCATGAGAAGGCGATTTGCATTTCGAGAGAAAACAGATTACCCTTAATGGTGTACGGAGAAAAGGGTAATGCCAAATTAAATCTTATTAGTAATTTGAAGGCGTGAAAACTAATAAGAAAAGGTTGCTATGCCATACAAGCACAAGTCAAGAAGGTTGAGAAAGAAGAAAAGAAAATCGATGACGTTCCTGTTGCAAGAGAATTTCCTGAGGTGTTTCCGGACGAATTACGGGGACTACCTCCACACCGATCCGTTGAATTTCAAATAGATCTTGTACCAGGAGCCGCACCAATAGCTCGTGCTCCATATAGACTTGCGCCCACCGAAATGAAATAATTACAAAGTCAGCTACAAGAATTATTAGAACGTGATTTTATCCGACTGAGTACGTCACCATGGGGAGCTCCAATTCTGTTCGTTAAAAAGAAAGATGTGTCTTTTCGCATGTGTATCGATTACCGTGAGCTGAACAAAGTAACCATCAAAAACCGATACCCTTTACCCCGAATCGACGACCTATTTGATCAACTCCAAGGTTCGAGCGTATACTCCAAAATCGACTTAAGATCGGGTTATCATCAACTGAGGGTTAAAGAAGCCGATATACCAAAAACAGCCTTCAGAACTCGTTATGGCCATTACGAATTCATGGTTATGCCATTCGGTCTAACCAATTCACCCGCAGTTTTCATGGATCTCATCACCGAGTATGTAGTCCATATTTAGATAAGTTTGTTATTGTCTTTATTGATGACATTCTTATCTATTCGAAGAATAACCAAGAACACGAACAACACTTGAGACTTGTATTAGAGTTGTTAAGAAAAGAACAACTTTATGCAAAATTCTCTAAGTGCGCTTTTTGGTTAAATGAAGTACAATTTCTTGGCCACGTAGTCAGTAGTAATGGAATCAAAGTTGATCCCGCCAAGATCGAAGCCATCAAAAATTGAGAAACCCCGAAAACTCCAACGCAAATACGTCAATTTTTGGGTTTAGCCGGTTATTATAGGAGATTTATTCATGATTTCTCCCGAGTAGCCAAACCTTTAACTGCCTTGACACACAAGGGGAAAAATTATGAATGGACTTCTGAACAAGAGGGTGCCTTCCAATTGTTGAAAAAGAAGTTGACTACGGCACCTATTTTATCGTTACCTGATGGAATGAAAGATTTTGTTATCTATTGCGACGCATCAAGAATGGGTTTTGGGTGTGTTGTTATGCAACGGAAGAAGGTGATTGCATATGCTTCTCGACAACTCAAAATTCATGAATAAAACTACACCACACATGATCTGGAATTGGGCGCCATTGTTTTTGCATTAAAGATGTGGAGACATTATCTATATGGGGTCAAGTTTATTGTATACACCGACCACAAAAGTCTCCAACATATTTTAAATCAAAAGAAACTAAATATGAGGCAGCGTAGGTGGGTTGAGCTGTTAAATGATTATGATTGTGAAATCCGTTACCACCCGGGGAAAGCGAATGTGGTAGCTGATGCCTTGAGTCGAAAGGAAAGAGAACCTATTCGAGTAAAAGCTATGAACATGATTATTCATACTAATCTTACTACTCGAATAAAAGAGGCACAACAGGAGGTTTTGAAGGAAGGAATTTTTGGAAAGGAAATACCCAAAGGATTAGAAAAACAGCTTAATATTCGGGAAGACGGAACCAGGTATTTAGCTGAAAGAATTTGGGTACCAAAGAATGGGGATTTGAGGAAAGTGGTACTAGATGAAGCACATAAAACCAGATATTCAATACATCCCGGAGCGGGGAAAATGTACCAAGACTTCAAGAGAAACTTTTGGTGGCCAGGAATGAAGGCCGATATAGCCACATATGTAGGAGCATGTTTGACTTGTTCTAAAGTCAAAGCTGAACATCAGAAACCATCGGGTCTACTCCAACAACCTGAAATCCCAGAATGGAAATGGGAAAACATTACCATGGATTTCATTGCTAAGTTACCGAGAACCGCAGGTGGTTATGATATGATCTGGGTAAGAGTCGATCGTCTTACTAAGTCAGCACACTTTCTACCAATAAAAGAAGAGGATGATATAGAGAAATTAGCACGATTATACCTGAAAGAAGTTGTTTCTAGACATGGTATACCAATCTCTATTATCTCTGATCGTGATAGTAGATTTACTTCCAGATTCTGGCAGGCATTACAAGAAGCGTTGGGAACTCTCTAGATTTAAGTACTGCCTATCATCCACAAACTGATGGGTAGAGTGAAAGGATGATTCAGAAACTCGAAGACATGCTACGCGCATGTGTTATTGATTTTGGAAGCAGTTGGGATCGACATCTACCGTTAGCTGAGTTTTCCTATAACAACAGCTACCATTCTAGTATTGAGGTGGCACCATTCGAGGCACTTTATGGTAGGAAGTGCAGGTCTCCGATTTGTTGGAGTGATGTGGGGGATAAACAGATTACAAGTCCAGAAATTATCCAAGAAACCACCGATAAAATCATTCAGATTCAGCAATGATTGAAAACAGCCCGGAGTCGACAAAAGAGCTATGCAGATGTTAGGAGAAAACCTTTAGAGTTTGAGGAGGGTGATATGGTTATGCTTAAGGTATCACCTTGGAAAGGTGCTATTCGTTTTGGAAAGCGAGGGAAATTGAGCCCAAGATACATTGGGCCATTCAAGATTGAAAAACGCATTGGGCCGGTGGCCTATCGACTTGAGCTACCTCCACAAGTAGAAAAGATTCACAACACCTTTCATGTTTCGAACCTAAAGAAATGCCTAGCTACCGAAGATCTCATTATCCCTTTAGATGAAATTAAGATTGACGAGAAACTAAATTTCATCGAAGAACCCGTCGAAATTATGGACCGTGAGGTCAAACGACTCAAACAAAGTAAGATACCAATCGTTAAGGTTCGATGGAATGATCGTAGAGGACCTGAATTTACTTGGGAACGAGAAGACCAAATGAAGCTGAAGTACCCACATTTAATTTAACGGGTGTGTAATGTAACGACCCGGATTTTTCCGCTAATATATAGAAGATTAATATTTACATAATTAATGTTTCCAACATGTTAAACAATCAAACTCATTAAGATTTGGTTATTTGAAATGAATTTTATACAAATGTTTGGCCACCCAGTTTGTCTGACGATTCACGAACGTCATAACCCGAAATAATTATATAATGATGTATATATGGATATATATATACTTATGATTTGATAAAATGATATTTAAGTATCTCATTACATATAATAACAATTGGTTATATACATAAAATGAGATTACTAACTTAAAGACTTCAAGATTATATATATATATATATATATATATATATATATAACGATTAACGTTGTAATAACTTCTAAATTAAAATGTATGTATATGTATTGTATTAATATGTATTAATACAATTTTGAAGGACTTAAACATATATACTAACATACTTATACTCAACAAAGATAGCTATACTCATAATCTCATTCAATTCCATCAAGAATTCTATTCGTATTCATTTGGTATTTATACTCGTATCATACCCAGCTTCCATACTTAAATACTATGAGTATATACCAATATGAAATACCAATTATAGCCTCCTTAGCAGCCCTATGAGTCACAAGACAAGGATAAACATGATGGAGACTTGTGGGAACCAACATTTAACTTCTAGTTTGCATTATTATGCTATATTCCAAATTTTGATAAAGTCTCTTAACCATATGCATGAACCACGACTTTTAACACTCTTTTTACTCATTCATATCAGCTATTTAACTTACCTTCACTCTCATAATACTCACACACAAGAACTCCAAGTATTCTCTCCATTTCTTACTCTTTAAACACTCTTTAAACACACATACTTCAAGTACTAGAAAATCTTCATTCACTTTGATCATAAACTACCTTCAAGAACACTTTGTTAACTCATATACTCCTCTTTATCAAGGTAAGAATCATATATAAGCTTTGGTTCAATTCATATACTTATAACTATCTTAATTCAAGATAGAAATCTTATTCGAACTTTTGTTCATTCTATGATTCTACTCCAAGGATTACAAGCCATCAAGGATATCTTTGATCACAAGATTATCATCTTATTTTCTCAGCAACTTTGTTCATTTAATTTGAGGTAGTCACCTTATTCATAATCTTTTTCGATTCATATCCATATAGCTATCTTATTATGAGTTTATAACTTACAACAACAAGAACATAGTTTAGATTAATTCTAAACTTGTTCACAAACAAATTTAATCCTTCTAACTTGACTATTAAAATACTTCAACACATGTATTATGAAAGTATGTCAAGCTAACATAAGGATATAAAACTTGTAAACACGAAGAACACCTTAAAACTGAACATACGCCGTCATAGATCATCGGGGACTGTTTTGAGTTTAATTTTAAAAACCTATCTTAAACTTTGAATTAAAAGATTTACTTTGGTGAAAAATCTTATTTTATATGGATATGAAATATATCTAAAATCCATGGTTAAAATCTAAGTGAAAGTATGTTTTTCAAAAGGGTCATCAAGATGTCGTTCTTACGACGGATATGACTATCTTCTCTTATTTGACACCTAAGCTGTATTTTCGACTATAAACTTATACTTTTTCTGTTAAGATTAATAATTTTGAGTTCGATACGAAACCATGGCAACTCGAATCACTCAAAACGGATTTGTAACGAAGAAATTATGGGTAAAACAAAATTGGATATTTTTGCTTGTTTTTAGCTACGGTTTTGATTAATAAAAATGGAAGCTAACCTTATCCTAGCTAACTTACCTTGTATCCTACATGTATTTATACATGTCTTGTTCCCGAACTTATGGAAATACAATTTATAATAGTCGTGATTAAGTTCTACGACAATATATTATAGTCTTAATAAAGATCGTATGACACCATATATATATATGAATTGATCACCGTGGATCCGTATACAGCATTTTGACATATCATTTTGCTTTCTTCTATATATATTATTGGAATGAACTATAAGACACCATTGGCAGTAATTTCGATTTAGCTGTGGGTCGAAGTGGATTCCAAAATATTATATACTTTGAGTTGTGATCGAGCATGAGACGTGTATACAATGGGTCGCGGATTGCTTCAGACAATATACATATTATGTGTCTTTTTATATTAAGACAATATATTATAGTGTTAGTGAATTCTAACACAATATACGCATTTATATTTATATATATATTTATACTATTGGACTATTGGACTACGGACATTGGACTACTAACAATGGACAATTAAAATTATCACAAGTATCATAAGTATGAAATATTAATTTTATATATATATATATATATATATATATATATATATATATATATATATATATATATATATATATATATATATATATTTGACACAAGAATATTATTATTAGGTTCGTGAATTTGTCAAAAGGCCAAGTCTTATCACCATCTATTCGGAAATCATCACAAGTGAGTTATAGTCCCATTTTTACTATCTAAATTATTTTGGGATCAGAATACATGCAAATTTATAAATGTTTTACAAAATAAGCACAAGTTCATGAAACTACATTCTACGACTGTTTTGTTATACCGGATATCTGTACTTATTATTATTATGCTTGGTAACCTAAGAATTAGTGAAAAACACTAATTGACGCGAATCCTAAAGGTAGATCTACAGGCACCAACCACCCCCATTTTTGAATAGTGGAAATACTTTAGTACTTCGAAGGGTTCTTGTCATACATTTGAATAGTGGAATGTATGATGCCAGATATCTTAAGTGCTCTATGTTAAGGTCGGTTACCAGGCGACTCATCGTATGAATGATTTTTGCAGTTGTAATGATCCTGCGCATTTAATTAAATGAAATCTTGTAGCTTATTAAATGTTATGATTATTATATAGAAATTAAACCTATGACTCACCAACATTTTTGTTGACGTTTTAAGCATGTTTATTCTCAGGTGAATATTAAAAACGCTTCCGCTGTCGTATGTCAACCCAAGGTCAAGATTTGGAGTCGGCATAATTGTTTATATTGTTTAAACTTGCATTCGGAGTATTTGTTGTAATATATTTGATCATATTGCAATGGGTTGTGTAAAAACTTATTTATTTGAGGAGATTGTCTTTGATAGACAATCTAAATTATGTCATTAAGACCTTTATTCAATAATAAAGGTTATGGTTATTTTTAAAAACGAATGCAAGATTTGAAAAACGTCTCATATAGAGCTCAAAACCTCGCAAAGAAACCAATTAATATGAAACGTTTATAATTAATATGAACGGGCCATTTCAATAAGTTTGGGAGTAAGTCACGTACACAGTGCGCATACTGCCAAACCTATGCTCTGATACTAAATTGTAACACCGTACCTTTTTACATACACATTTTTTTTTTGAGCACTCACAGCGAAAGACTTTAAAGTTTACACATCATATATTAATACATAGTAATATGATTACACGAAATCACAGGTGTTACGTTATTAATACAAACTAGTTGACCATATAGATTATTACAAAACATCAGAGTTATACACTGTGTCAAACATCTTGACTTGCCTTGCAAAACCCACCAAAAGCTGCTAATACACACCTGCAGGGCAAAACACTGTGGGGGAATTAGCATAACGCTAAGTGAATTACAATATCTAGGTGGACATCACTACAAGCATCAAGGACAGCTTAAAGACACTGGTCACTAATCACTTAAAGCCATAAACAAGAGGACCGGCAACCCGTAGCTGATCAAGCTGGAATATACCGATAGCCCCCATTAATGAATCACTGGTATAGTCTTCCAGACGTGACGCACTCGTCATTCATACTATACCACCAATCAGTAACGCTTGGACCCAATACTACTACCCGACACCAAGGTAAATAGCATTGACCTCTTACGTCGCACAAAACACCTCGACGCATGTCGCACAAAACACCTCGACGTTCGCTGGGTGCACACATAATCACATATAGTCACTGCACTGGTCACATACTCATTACACAGTCTAATTAAGCATGACACGGATCACTATACTTGTCACTGTATAATCACATCCATAAAGATAATCCCACTCACCTGGAAGCACAAGCATTCAGTTGTCTTATATCACTGAGTCTTCACCTTTTCGTCTATCACCTGAGAATCATCACAAAATATCTCAAGTTAGTATAGTGTTCAAGTGTTGAATTGCGCTTCACATTTAACAGAAAATATTCACAAAACATATATACACATATTCCTTACTCAAAATTACTAAGATCTAATACTTATACACAAGATTTAGGATCAAAGTACCAAAATCCCCAATTTATACAAACATGAACCCTAAAACTTAAATCACAATTTATAGAAATTTAACACAAATCAAGTATACCCGAATTATGTATATAATATATATGAACTATAACCAAATTCAGTTTAAGTATAAACACATCAAACCACAAGATTTGATCACAACCCTATAATTATCAAAACTAATAAAACCCCATTTAATTACACAAGAATCTAGGATTTATATAAAAACTCATATAATAATAAATATAAGTCATACATATAATCTTGTCTCTGAATCTGAATAGCATGTATGCATATGTAATCCCATGCTAAAATCAATAGATGATTATATATGTACATGTGTGTAATTTTGTTAATAAACTAACAATTACTCATAAATTCATCAATATAAATTAAATAGAATTACCTTGTATACGGTTATAGTTCACGAATTGCATAGACTCAAAATTGCACATATGAATTCAAAAGTCAACTTATGAAATTTAAGTTATGGTGCGTGAGAGTATATGCATATGTGTGCAATTTCTTTTTACCCAAAAGTAGATAAGGATGTGTGTGTCTTTGGATACACTTGAAACAAATGAAATAATTGAAGATATAGCCACAGGACCAACACGTGTGATCTACCACAAAAGCCATCACGTCTCATTTTTTTTTTTAATTTAAGACACACAGGTATTTATCAGTTATCTGGAACCCAACGTACCTCGTTAAGCAATCCTAACGAGGTCTAAATTACACGAACTAATATTTCTGTGACCATCGTCACGAGCACATTAATTTAGTCACATAATAAATTATCAACTCATAATTTATTATTTCACTCCTTATAATTAAATCGTATGAATTACTCATAATTTAAATATCATATTTAAATTATAATAATAAAATAACACAATATACCTATTTCATTTAGGCCCATAACTAGGGTGTTACATAAACCTTGTTATCATAACTAATTTCTCGGTTGAATAACGACATACCGTTGATTTAATATGACCACAAACAGGAGGAGCTTATGGGTTAAGTTGATATAATGGATCAGTGCATACAAAATTTTCATCATTCTAAGGGAAATCAGACTATCCTAACTATTATACAGACATTGGACATTAAAGTGTGAAGCTGAAAATCAATACAGATAAAATAACGCACTGGCAATAACGGTAGAAACAATTATAAAGCAACAATCAGACAAGAACATGCAATAGGGTGAATCTTACATTTGGATGCGGATCTAATAATTTGTAAATGTCTTAAGATGTCTCTCGGAAACATTTACCAGGTAGTCTAGGTTTTTCTCATCTCAAATCCTAGGTTCCGTGTCTCGAAAGCACAAAGGTTGCCTCTGGAACACCGACCATGCCGAGTTCATAGACGCTTCAAGGATAGAGTAAGTGAGTGTCCTTGGAACTATAAAGTAGCTAAGTTTCTATTATTTGGCAGGTCTCAACCACAACCTAAGTTTGATAATCCTTAAGACCTAACATACAAGTTTATCGAAATCTTAATTTTGGCTAAACAACAATAATCGTACTAAGTGTTACATGCCTACTCTAACCTAAGTTTCTATCATAGCAACATACAGACTTTTTAAGCTAGCATGGAAATTCTAGTACTCATAATCAAATAAGCAAAATATATACAAAGCATGTTTAAAAATAATGCGAATAGTTTAAAGGTTATAGAAAACCTCAACTAGTAGCGTACAAGAAAGTTTGCCCCTGATCACACGGTCTCAGAGTACCTCCATAACTATTACAACTACTAAAACTAGCTAGGAAATTGATATTCTAAGTGAAGTATTTGAAGTGTGTGTGTTTTTGGATGTGCTTGTAATGAGAACCAAGTGCCACTATTTATAGGGCAAAGTTTCTGGCCAAGCCGTTCTTGCAGGCCGTTCCTAGGCTAAGGAATAGGCCAAGCCGTACCTTCAGGATGTTCCCATGGTCCAAGATTGGATCTTGATTTGTGTCATTATTGATGATGATGTCGTTTCTTTGGGTCGTTCCTTTGGGCCAAAAACTAATTCTTGGTTTGGGTCATTCTCTTTGGTCGTTCCTTATGTAACATCCCGCATTTTTTCGTTAAATTATTTTAACGTCTGTCTTTTTATTTTGATAATATCGTTCGTATATAGATTCGTTCTTAATATTTTCGTTATTGGATTATAACATCTCCCGTTTACTCTCGTGTATTTCAAAATAATTCGTTTGGTTAATTCACGCACCCGCATCCAAATTCGAGGGACTAGTTTTGCCACTTGACCAAAGAGGTGACTAGTGGTTGACTAGTCAACCACCTCACCACCTCCACTCATTCGTTCACCATCTCTTTCCCTTTTCTTACTTCCCTTTTTCTCTCAACTCACACAAACAAGGATTCATCATCTAATTCGGATCTAGGAAGCTCACAACAAATCCGACTACATATTCGTGATCCTCTCTTCATCCTCTACAACTTGATACTAATTTCATCTCATTTGGGTAATTTTCTTAAAACTCTAGATTTCATGTCCTTGGTGTTTTTGACTTGAAATGGTGTTAGTTAGTGTCTATGGCTCATTGTGATGTCATGTATGTAATTTGTATGCTCGATCTTGTTATTTGGTGTAACTAGCATGAACACTTGAAATGGGTTAGTTTAATCTTTGATTTTGATTGATTAAATGTTGTTAGATGTTAAACCTATCGTGTTAAATGTGTTATTAGCATCATTAGCTTCAATTTGATATATTGGTTGGCTTTGTAAGACCTCATTAACATGATTATTGATTTCATGATTCTTGGTTAGGGTTTGATAGATTTTCAAACGAACTTTTGATGCACCAAATGCTTTGCAATGTTGTTGGTAAGTGTTTAGTTGCATTGTATGCGTAATTTTCTTCGAAACGGCATATTATATGTTTGTAGTAAGTTCCCGAATCATAAAATGCGTTTTACGAACTTGAAACTTCAATGATGAACTTTTAACGATCATTCGATGAGGATTTGATCATTTTAAATGATGTAATTGTTTGATGATATATATTTAGTTGTATTCCTCGTCAAAGTACCTTTCCAATGATATAAGATACGTGTTTTGAATGTTTTCGGTTCATAAATTGTGTTTGAAAGTGTTTGGTTCGAGACTTGTCAAATTGGAGCAGCAGCAATCTGTAATACATTTGGACGCCGTCCCAATCCCTTGGACGCGGTCCCACCCTTCACTGCTGGACGCCATTCAGCCATTTTGGACGTCGTCCAAATGATCTATCAGGGGCTGTCCAAAATTGTTATTTTTCGTTTAATTCTAACTATGCTACGCACCCCCGATTAACATGAAACTTGGCCAACATGCTCACATATGATTATATAACTTAGAAAAAATTTCGGATACCCGACCCGACCCCATTGACTTTGACTTTGACCAAGGTTGACTTTTAGTCAAACTTAACCAAAAACTTATGCAATCGTTCTAATCCTCTTCAATACTTGATTCTTGCATGAAACTTGACAACTTGATTCACATGCTATATAATCGAGTCGTAACGAGCCATAGGACTAATTGAACACATTTCGACCGACCTTGTGTCGTAATCGATAATTGATATAACTTATTTGTTTAGGTCAAGGCTAAGCAACTTTCATTGCATAACGTTTAATTACAAGTACTTTGGCATGCAACTACGGTGAGATCATAGTCCCACCTTTTCAACAACTTTTACTCTTTAAACTATGGGATGAGCAACATATACGTATCATACTTTTATACTTTGAACACAAGTACGAAAACAAACATTCCACATCGAGTTAGAACAAAAAGCCTCAATTCAATTATCATTAGTTACACTTGCAGGGTGTAAATGTGAACTTATGTTATGTGATCACATGGGCTTGACGAGCCATCATTCGGATGGTTCGCTACCGTTAGCGGATGAAATATATTTTCGAGTATAGTGTATGTTCTAACACTACGTAACAGGGTACAAAACAGTTAAGTTTGATAATTGGGTGCTCGCGAACATACTTTTGGAATGCAAACGATTCAGATAATCAACGTTATGGAAATACAAAATCTTGTGGTTCAAAACAACGTTTACAAATACACCTACGATTTCACCAACGTTTTTCATTGACAGTTTTCTATATGTTTCTCAGGTTCATACTTGGCTACTTGATACATGCTTCCGCACACTTTGATTACTTGCTTGAGGTCAAGCATACATGCATACGCTAGAGATAACACCTTTGGGTTCAAGCAACTGTTTACATACTTACGCTATTTATAGCAACCGTGATTTTCAACTAATTATGTCGCAAGTTATTTCATTTATACTTTATAACTTTTGTAAACTTAAACTCTTTGTCGAACCGTTTGGTAACTAAACTTTGTAAGTCTTACACGTTTCAAATGAATGCGGCATAATTTTGGTCAAACGCGTCTCATTTAGGGACTATGACCACGCAACGGGACCTAAGTTAACGGCGCCGTCAATGACGATTTTGTCGGGTCGTTACACCTTAGAGGTGGTTTTGGTCTTCCAGTCCATGATTAAGGCCGTTACCCGGTCATCACTTCGTCATCGGAATCGTAAATTGAGTTTCACCGTTTTCGCTCTACATTCTTTGTTTAAAACCCGTTTTCTTCGATTCTTCTTTTATAGCCTTCGTAATCACTTGAACTACAAAATAAAGCAAATAAATGCCCTTTTCTTTGATAAACATGATTACTTCAATGTGAATGGGGTAATGTCGAGAGTAAAAACGTCACGTTTTAGCCGATATAAAAAATCGTTGTCTTTATTACGATTAACACATGTGGGGACCAACCAAGTAGTTAAGGATGGAATGAACAAATAGCGTATGAATGTAGTTAAAGATGGAATGAATAGCATGAAGTGAATATAAGAGTTTTCACAATTTTAATCACATCTCTTGCAATTTGATAACATATTAGTGTTAGGTCCGAATTCGTAGCTCGAAAACATGTTTAATGTGTAAGTTTACCACGGTTCAAGTACTCTAAAATCAATTTGTGATAGAGAGAGTAATATATGACCTTATAAGCATAATTTATTTTCTTTTGAATTCTAGTGTGGGACTTGGGTTTGCACCCTACGATCTTCCTTTCAAACCCAAGTCCATTAAGCCTCCACTTTGATGATAATCATGATCCAGCCTTAATTAATATCACCGAAACTCGAAACTCGAAACTCGAGGTGTGTTAGGGAGACTTTCGATATAAGGCTCTAGGATGGCTCACCGTTAGTCGAGGTCAACATACGTGAGGGGTCTGCGCCACATTGCGCCATCCACATACGGGCTACAACCAAAGCTATAATACCACTATTCAAGATTGAGTTCTTAGTCGTATAACATGTCTAACATATAAGTCCAGTTGAATTCTGGTGGTCTATGATAGTCTATGATAGAGAAGTCCATCAGCCCTTGAGACATTACTTTCAATGTGGAACATGCACCCAACACTTGGTGACAAATGAAATTACCCCTAATTGATACAGTTTAATTGAAACTTCCAAAATAAATAAATAGTTAATCAAAAAAATAGAATCCATGAAACATGGAATAGTGAATCACGGGTTTCACATACACATTTGTTTTTTCAGTTTTAAAGTAAGTTTTTTGATGAATCGCGATATATAACGTAGAAATTTATCTTAGTTTATCATTAGCAGAAGCATAATTTACTTTGCTATATACAAATGATAATTTCACTCGACAAACACTCTCTATCTCTCATTTTATTTACTTGTTTGACCCGAATGAAATTTGATGAATGTTGCGTATTGTTCTTCAATCATGGTCCTCCTATTTTCTCTTGGCTCTGAGCATTTGATGCAAACATAGTTTTTATTGGTAAACCTCTTATTTCTATATGTATATATATATATATATATAAAGTAATCAAACAACTATTTCTAATTAGCAATACAGAATCACAATAGTGATTCATATATAAATCCCTAATAAACAAACTTTACATTAAGTACTGATTAGAAGTCCTACAATGAGCATTCATCATTTCGCTTTATTTTTCACCTTGACCTCTGCTTTTATAGTGCCATCTATTTTAGCTCGGGATGATGATGATAAATTAACGATTGCAGATCTCGTAGACTATGGGGGTGCACGTTCTAATGATGACAACACTGCGTATAATCCCGAGTTGTTCTCTGGAAAATACGCAGGAGATGTCGAGGCGTAAGTTTCTTTTTTCGTTTACTACTTTTCGAACATTTTAGGTTAGGACAATTATTCGAATAAATATGAAAAACCAGAAAACGTACATAAATCATCCTAGCCTAGTGGTTACAGCATGATTCTCAAGGTGTGAGGTTCAACCCTCACTGGCAGCATGGCTGCCATGGAATAAGGTTGAAAATGGTCATGGTATTACCGACTAGGGCATTAGGCCATGTACAACTGAGTAAAAATACAATAAAAACAAATCATATACGTTTACTCATTTAGAGAACATGTATATATTATAATTATTATATATATTATATTATATGTATATAACAAAACACTCCCTTAAATTCTTCTTTTTCATAGTAATGTAGATGTAGATAGATTAACGTTTGATACTGTAATTGTCTCAGTTCTATCACGGAAAAGAATACAACAAGGAACCTACAATCATGTGGATCAACAAACCCAATAGACAAGTGTTGGAGATGCAAATCGGATTGGGCCGATAACCGAAAAGCATTAGTCGATTGTGTCATTGGTTTCGCGAAGGGAACAACAGGCGGTGCAGCCGGGGAGATTTACACTGTGACGTCTAATGCAGACGACAGTGGTGAGAATCCGGAGGAAGGGACCCTTCGGTGGGCAGTCAACCAACCTAAACCGTTATGGATCATATTCGAAAAAGATATGGTCATCACGTTAAAACACACGCTTCATTTCACTAGCGACAAAACGATTGATGGACGAGGTGCAAAAGTTGAGATCACGGGTGGCGGAGGTCTAACAATTCATACCGTCTCCAATGTTATTGTGCACAATATTAATATCCATGATGTTAAAGTTATGGACGGTTATGGTGGAAAATCAGCTTGCGATGGTGATGCTGTCGCTGTTAAAACATCAACCAAGGTTTGGATCGACCATTGCACGCTGAGTAAAGGTCCAGATGGGCTACTTGACGTCACTGTGGGTAGCACTGACGTAACCATTTCTAATTGCAGGTTCCATGATCACGACAAAGTAAGAATCATCAAAATTTAGCATTCAAGTATATTTCTATGCGAAAATCTTATGTGGGCCCTATCTTGGGGATTCAAACCTCGTGGTTGGCATGTGGAGCAATTTGCACAAAATGTTATGTTTAACAAAGTGTAAACGACTAACTTTTTATACATTGAAGACCGACAAAATTAAATGAAGAGTCATTGTGGTTTACTCCAAATTTCATGTGGGGTCTCTAAACTTTTTTTACATGTAGGGTCCTCGTACTTTACACTCGTTCACGAGAGGTCCCTTGGTTTACAGATACAACTTAACGAGTGTAAAGTACGGGACTGGGACCACATGCGAAACGAGTGTAAAGGACAGAGCATGTAACATATTTGCTGCTTTGAAATTTTGATCAGTGATATATGATGTCAAATGTATCTATCAAAACGATCGTATGTCATGTATCTATCATACATACTGAATTTTACAATATCTAAACAGGTCCTATTGCTTGGAGCAGACGATAGTCACAGTGAAGATAAAAATATGCGTGTCACAGTTGCATACAACAGGTTTGATGAAGGATGTACCCAAAGAATGCCTAGATGTCGATTTGGATTTTTCCAAGTTGTCAACAACGACTACAACAAATGGAAAATGTACGCCATCGGTGGTAGTGCAAGCCCTACTATCCTCAGCCAAGGAAACAAATTCTTGGCTTCCGATGACAAAAATACAAAACAGGTACACGTTACCAACTGTAAGAATATTTTACAAGTAGTTTGTTTTGCATTAAAAATACTCGATGCATCCATTATATAAGTTTTGATATGTACACATTATGTAACCATTCAAAAAAGCCTAGTGGTTGTCGTTTTGATATCCTCACAAGCAGGGCAGATCCCGTCGAAAAAATTATGGATCTGTTGTTGAAGTCTAAGGTTCAAACTTCACTATCTAGCATGAAAAATGGTAGAAAAAGATCACATGATGTGAACATGGAATAACTTAACCGTTTAACCATTTACGTGCACATTATGTCTCAATTGATACTAAAGCATATAGTTTGAATATTTTGAAGGTGACACAAAGGAATTATGCCTCGGAGGCAGAATGGAAGAACTGGAATTGGAGAACAGATTCAAATGATGTATTTGAAAACGGAGCCTATTTTGTTGATTCAGGGTCTGACCCTACATTAACACCTGAACAACAACAAGGCATGATTCCAGTTGAACCAGGGTCAAACGTTCCACAACTCACTAGTGGCGCTGGTGTACTTTCATGCGTGCCAGGACAACCGTGTTAATTAAAGGACAACCTTGGTAAATGTCAAGCGCTTCAATTTTGTTGTTTTAATACATCTCGTGTCTATCTTTTTTACTTTTACTCTTCATATTCATTTTTGTATTATATCTTTTGACATCTAATACTTGTAATTAATAGAAAGGAACTTAATAAACGTGAATACCGGCATTATTATTTGGAATATTTCGGCAGTGTTGCATAATTTAATTAATTCTGTTGAAATACAAGACTTCAAAGTGTAGTAAATCATTTTAGACAGGTCCTCTAAAAGAAGCAAGATGCATGAAATTTCGAAATGATATATCAAAAACAACCGCAACATAGTTCTTCATTGTATCATCATCATCGTTATCACCTTCATTGGCAGCGATTGTTATATTGTACTCTGTTCCTCCCTGTGATCGGGTCTCACCATTAACCAAATGGTCGAAGACTAATCGTGTCTTGTCTTCAAAGTTGTGTCTTGCTACTGCAAACTTTCCAACGTCCACAACCTTTGTGTTTTTCAAATTCTTGATGGGTGTCCAACCATTAACAAGTACTGTCTCACCACTTACTGCATGTGTGATTTTGACAAAAGTGAAACCCCAAGATAACATGAGTATTGTAAAGAGTAAAAAATGATAATCAGAAGGCATTTTGCATATTAAAAAAAAAAAATTAATCAGGCTTGAAAGATGGGCTCATGATTGTGGAGTTCCCTTAGGGATTTATAGTACTAACTAAGGTCACATGAAATATTAGGTGTGTCATATAATAAGAAATTAGTGACAGAATTAATAAATCGCATAGTTCAGCATAGTTCAACAACATGTACAACATATAAGTCTAAGAGTCATCCTTTTCTAAAACCAATTGGTGATAGAGGGACTTCCCCTTTGACTTATATGCACACATTTGTTTATGCACACATTTGTTTTTGTCCATGATCGATGTGTGATATTTTCCCAACACGCCCTCTCACATCGAGGCGTGGAACGGTTGTAGAGATGGCGGCAAGAAGAAGGCCTGACTCAATCTCTTTGTAGCGACGGCGGCACACACATGGGGGCCTGACTCGGACTCGCTTTGTAAAACCGTTTACCTAAGCTCTGATACCATGACAGAATTAATAAATTGTATAGTTCAACAACATGTACAACATATAAGTCTAAGAGTCATCATTTTCTAAAACCAATTGGTGATAGAGAGACTTCTCCTTTGACTTATATGCATACATTTGTTTTTGTCCATGATCGATGTGGGATATTTTCCCAACAATTAGAAATAAGAGACATGTGATATATAAGATCGTGATATGATGAATAAAAAAATTATGTAACAATTATATTTTAGTCTGAAAATTTTCCGCGGCCGATCCATGTGGTTTACTATTGATTATGCGTGTGGTACGTACTTGTTTTTTTTTTCTTTTTTGTTGAAAAGCAAATCAATTTTATTACTACATATACGGTCAATACAAACATGTCATATTTTGGAAGAGCATAGGAAATTGACGAAAAGAAATACATATCTTATTTGACGTAATTGTTCAGCGTAATTTACACAAGTCACGCTATAGATGCACAAATCGGATAAAAAACCGGATTCGGACAAAAAAAAAACCGGATTTTTTTGTCCGGATTTTTCGGAACCGGTTCCGGATCCGGTTCCGGTTCTCGGCGTCGGATTTTTTTCGGATTTTTTTCCGGAACCGGTTCTTTTTCGGATCTCGATCGGATTTTTTCGGATTTTTCTTGGACTAGGATTCGATTTTGCGAATTATATTTTTACCGGTTCTATTTTTTTTAACGTTTGACAACAATAATATAATCGGTATAAAGAAAAGTTATAACGCTCAAGTGCTCAACACAATAGATAATATAAATAACAATATTCGAACAATACAATTATATAAATAACACTTTTATTCGAACGATACAATAATAAAAATAAAAGCACTTTTATTCGAACAATAAAAACACTTTAAAATGTCAAGGTTGTTAAATTGTTCTTCACTCATGTTTAGTGCAAAGTTTGCCATCTTATAATTTCCCAACTCGCTTGTGGGTGCCGATGTTCGTGCTCGTTTGGAAGCGTCTTCACGTACCAAGTTAAAAAGACTTATTTTGAGGTCTCGGCTCCTTCGAGAAGATGATCCGGGTTGGTCAGCAATTGGGTTTGATTGTCGACCAATGAGCGGTAACGGCTAAATAAGAATTTGCCGTTCCATGTGGTGCGCTCCAAACATCACAAGTTATAGAAACCCTATGTTTATATGTTCGAAAACCTTCAATTATTTCAGTTTTAGCTTTTTTCCATAATTTAAAGGCGTCACGTCTTAAGGTAGAACGACTTACATTGCTATATCGCGGTTGTAGTCCATAATAAATATGAGAATGTTTGTTGGTACATTTTCAACCAAGGCATTACCATGTATTTATAATGGACTTTGTGGGGTTAAAATGGTAAAAAAAAAAAACTAAAAAAACTGCAAAAAAAAGGCTGAAACTGCAAAAAAAAAAAAAAAAAAAAAAAAAAAAAAAAAAAAAAAAAATTTGAAAAACCGGATCGGATCCGGATCCGGATCCAAACCGGATCGGATAAAATCCGGTTTATATCCGGAAAAAATCCGGTTTTCTTGAAAAACTGGATCCGGGTGGAACCGGATCGGATCTCGGATCCGGATCCGGTTTTTGCTGTGTCCGGTTTTGCTTGGATCCGGTTCCGGATCGGATCTGGATCCGGTTTTTTTGCCCATCTATAAGTCACGCTGGTGGTCCATGTCAAAAAAATAACGACAGGGACTACAAACGTAACTTGTGCAAAACACGGTTAGCAACCACACAAAAAAGAGTACGGGGATCAACTGCGTAATTTTTTCTTTCAGTTTTGGATAAAAATGTTACATTTCCTTTAGCATTAAGGAGTGAAAATTTTTGTTTCTAATCAATCAGATTGTCCACAATTTATACGTGCCCTTGAGTCATACAATGATTTTTATTCACTCAACACTTTCAGAAAATGTATGTACTATACATGCTGCAATTCCTATAGAACATCTCAAAAGACAAAAATATGTTGCAAACTAAAAAGTAATGATTTGTAATTTATTTGTAGATATCAAGATAGAAACAATGTCTTGGATGTTCTGTAATAATCTACTCATTCGGAACATGATATTTTAATTAAACTGAAATAGGTTAAGTGAATAACACAAGCACATAACCGTTCTGATACAGCATGTCAATAACATAGATTTAATATTGTTGTAGAATTGAACCTCGTAGGTATTATGTTATTATTGATGTCAATATATAGAGAGTAAATGAAACCCTAGAAGCTCTAAACCCACAAACGGGCCGGACTATACTAAACATGCCTCACATAATCTATACTCTAACACTTCCCCGCAGTCCGAACGGCGAAATCACTAAAGTTCGGACTGGAAGAAAACACTAAACATGAAATAAATAAATAAAAATCTAAAACTTTTTTTGTTTTAATTTGTCGCATTAAAACGATTGATATTCACTTGTAGAGTCGCATATTTCTTGACGGCTTCTCCTTTTCCGTAGCGTTTTTTTTCTTTTACGATGTGGCTTGCTGTACCTAAGGATCAAGTACCACTTTAGTATGCAACTTCTGTCGATGATAACAATGCTCTTCAATGCTTCAAAATAAATTTTTGAATATATTCTCTCTTTTTTTCGGGGTTTGGAACCTAGTTACGCTAGGCGGCTCAGCCTCACGCCGATTATTTATTGCCGTGGATAATAGAAAAGAAAAAAACAATTATAAAAGAAAACAAAAAATTACGGTGTGTTCTATTGTGCAAGTGAATAGAACTGGCCCGAATTTATGGGGTTTTTTTTTATATATATATGAACAAAAATAAAAGAAAGGATAAAGAAAAAAAGTGACGGCCACATGGGTTAGGTGTGTTCAAATCTGATCTAGGTGAGACAAACATGATGTATTATTAAAATTAAAACACTAGAGGCCTTGATGTAATGATGATATACATGTACTTTCTGTTTGGAAGACACGTTTGAAAAGAATATGATTGAGTGAATAAATAGAAGCAACGACGGGAATAGGGAAAATAGACAATCGGATAAAAGAAAATTGAAAGAGGAGGACAACGAAAGACAACCGCAGTAGGGTATAATTGCCATCGAAGGTGACGGACGGCCTTTTTTCTTTTTGCTTTTTTTGGTATTTTGTGTTTAGATAGAAGAATTGATAGGGTTTAGAACGAAGGAGACTTGATGTAGTGACCCGAAATTTTCCATGTTTATATATATTATATATATATATATATATATATATATATATATATATATATATATATATATATATATATATATATATATATATTAAATGAAATTGTTATTTACATAATTAAGTGTTTCCAACATATTAAGCAATCAAACTTGTTAAGACTTGATTAATTGAAATAGGTTTCATATAGACAATTGACCACCCAAGTTGACCGGTGATTCACGAACGTTAAAACTTGTAAAAACTATATGATGACATATATATGGTTATATATATAGTTAACATGATATTATGATAAGTAAACATATCATTAAGTATATTAATAATGAACTACATATGTAAAAACAAGACTACTAACTTAATGATTTTGAAACGAGACATATATGTAACGATTATCGTTGTAACGACATTTAATGTATATATATCATATTAAGAGATATTCGTACATCATAATATCATGATAATATAATAATTTAAAATATCATTTGATATTATAAACATTGGGTTAACAACATTTAACAAGATCGTTAACCTAAAGGTTTCAAAACAACACTTACATGTAACGACTAACGATGACTTAACGACTCAGTTAAAATGTATATACATGTAGTGTTTTAATATGTATTCATACACTTTTGAAAGACTTCAAGACACTTATCAAAATACTTCTACTTAACAAAAATGCTTACAATTACATCCTCGTTCAGTTTCATCAACAATTCTACTCGTATGCACCCTTATTCGTACTCGTACAATACACAGCTTTTAGATGTATGTACTATTGGTATATACACTCCAATGATCAGCTCTTAGCAGCCCATGTGAGAACCATCATTTGGCAACTAGCATGAAATATCTCATAAAATTACAAAAATATGAGTAATCATTCATGACTTATTTACATGAAAACAAAATTACATATCCTTTATATCTAATCCATACACCAACGACCAAAAACACCTACAAACACTTTCATTCTTAAATTTTCTTCATCTAATTAATCTCTCTCAAGTTCTATCTTCAAGTTCTAAGTGTTCTTCATAAATTCTACAAGTTCTAGTTTCATAAAATCAAGAATACTTCCAAATTTGCTAGCTTACTTCCAATCTTGTAGAGTGATCATCCAACCTCAAGAAATCTTTATTATTTACAGTAAGATATCTTTCTAATACAAGGTAATACTCATATTCAAACTTTGATTCAATTTCTATAACTATAACAATCTTATTTCGAGTGAAAATCTTACTTGAACTTGTTTTCGTGTCATGATTCTGCTTCAAGAACTTTCAAGCCATCCAAGGATCCTTTGAAGCTAGATCCATTTTTCTCATTTCCAGTAGCTTTATCCAGAAAACTTGAGGTAGTAATGATGTTCATAACATCATTCGATTCATACATATAAAGCTATCTTATTCGAAGGTTTAAACTTGTAATCACTAGAACATAGTTTAGTTAATTCTAAACTTGTTCGCAAACAAAAGTTAATCCTTCTAACTTGACTTTTAAAATCAACTAAACACATGTTCTATATCTATATGATATGCTAACTTAATGATTTAAAACCTGGAAAAACGAAGAACACTGTAAAACCGGACATACGCCGTCGTAGTAACACCGCGGGCTGTTTTGGGTTAGTTAATTAAAAACTATGATAAACTTTGATTTAAAAGTTGTTCTTCTGGGAAAATGATTTTTCTTATGAACATGAAACTATATCCAAAAATCATGGTTAAACTCAAAGTGGAAGTATGTTTTCTAAAATGGTCATCTAGACGTCGTTCTTTCGACTGAAATGACTACCTTTACAAAAAAGACTTGTAAATTATATTTCCGACTATAAACCTATACTTTTTCTGTTTAGATTCATAAAATAGAGTTCAATATGAAACCATAGCAATTTGATTCACTCAAAACGGATTTAAAATGAAGAAGTTGTGGGTAAAACAAGATTGGATAATTTTTCTTGTTGTAGCAACGTGAAAATTGGTAACAAATCTATATTAATCATATCCTAGCTAACTTATATTGTATTATACATGTATTCTAATATATTATGTAATCTTGGGATACCATAGACACGTATGCAAATGTTTTGACATATCATATCGACCCATGTGTATATATTATTTGGAACAACCATAGACACTCTATATGCAGTAATGTGGGAGTTAGCTATACAGGGTTGAGGTTGATTCCAAAAATATATATACTTTGAGTTGTGATCTAGCCTGAGACGTGTATACACTGGGTCGTGGATTGATTCAAGATAATATATATCAATTTTTTTTTTCTGTACATCTAACGTTGGACAACTAGTTATAGGTAACTAACGAGGACAGCTGACTTAATAAACTTAAAACATCAAAATATATTAAAAGTGTTGTAAATATATTTTGAATATACTTTGATATATATGTACATATTTGTTATAGGTTCGTGAATCGACCAGTGGCCAAGTCTTACTTCCCGACGAAGTAAAAATTTGTGAAAGTGAGTTATAGTCCCACTTTTAAAATCTAATATTTTTGGGATGAGAATACATGCAGGTTTTATAAATGATTTACAAAATAGACACAAGTACGTGAAACTACATTCTATGGTTGAATTATCGAAATCGAATATTCCCCTTTTTATTAACTCTGGTAATCTAAGAATTAGGGAACAGACACCCTAATTGACGCGAATCCTAAAGATAGATCTATTGGGCCTAACAAACCCCATCCAAAGTACCGGATGCTTTAGTACTTCGAAATTTATATCATATCCGAAGGGTGTCCCGGAATGATGGGGATATTTTTATATATGCATCTTGTTAATGTCTGTTACCAGGTGTTCACCATATGAATGATTTTTATCTCTATGTATGGGATGTATATTGAAATATGAAATCTTGTGGTCTATTGTTACGATTTGATATATATAGGTTAAACCTATAACTCACCAACATTTTTGTTGATGTTTAAAGCATGTTTTATTCTCAGGTGAATGTTAAGAGCTTCCGCTGTTGCATACTAAAATAAGGACAAGATTTGGAGTCCATGTTTGTATGATATTATGTAAAAACTGCATTCAAGAAACATATGTCGATGTAATATATTTCTTTTGTAAACCATTATGTAATGGTCGTGTGTAAACAGTATATTTTAGATTATCATTATTTGATAATCTACGTAATGCTTTTGAAACCTTTATTGATAAAATAAAGGTTATGGTTGTTTTAAAAATGAATGCAGTCTTTGAAAAACGTCTCATATAGAGGTCAAAACCTCGCAACGAAATCAATTAATATGGAACGTTTATAATCAATATGAACGGGACATTTCAGTTGGTATCCGAGCGTTGGTCTTAGAGAACCAAAATTTTGCATTAGTGTGTCTTATCGAGTTTATTAGGATGCATTAGTGAGTCTGGACTTCGACCGTGTTATTTGAAAAATGATTGCTTAATAAATTTTATTGGAAACTATATATTTTTAACATGTGAATATTATGTGATATATTAATCTCTTAACGCGTTTGATATTATGTGATAGATGTCTACCTCTAGAACAAGTCCCATTGACTCACCTAATAATAATGAAGAGTCAAATGTAAATTGGAATGATTCGTGGACTGATTCACAAGTTCCCGAAGAGGAACCGGAAGAAGAGTCGGAACCGGAAGAAGAATCGGAACCAGAAGAAGAATCGGAACCGGAAGAAGAAATAGAACCAGTGGGGGAAATAATAAAATGGTTAAGTAGAAGAAAATCCTCAACCAACCGACCAAAGTTAATTATGGTCAATGGTGTTTCCGCCAAGGAAGTAAAGTATTGGGAGGATTACCAATTCTCCGATGAATCGGATCCCGACAAGGATTCCGATGATGTTATAGAAATTACCCCAACACAATTTAATAAGGCAAAAGAGAACAATAAGGGAAAGGGCATAAAAATAGAGAAATTTGATTCCAAACCCGATGAACTTTATATGTATCGTCAACACCCGTATTTCTTAAGTTGTGACAATAACCCGGGAACCTCTAAACCACCAGGTTTTTCTAAACCAATGTGAAAAATGACGGCTCGTATTAGGGGAACATCATATATCCCTAGAAACTTGGCAAAACGAACCAAAACTGAAGAAGAAGAAACAAGCGAGTCGGAATAAGATAGTTGTATTCGTGTGGTGTAATATATGTAATATAGTGTGCTTATGCTTTATGATATATGTAAAAATTGCTTGTATTAATAAGTATTTTTTTTATTAATCTAACTCTTGTCTATTTTACAGTATAAAAACACAAAATAGATAGACAACCCAATATTTTAAGAGACCTACCCGGAGACATGATTGATGAAATCTTGTCTAGAGTTGGTCAGAATTCCTCGGCACAACTATTTAAGGCGAGATCAGTTTGTAAGACATTCGAAGAACGTTCCAAGAATGCCTTGATTTATAAAAGGCTTTCGTTAGAAAGATGGGGGATATCACATTGGGAAATCCATAAGTTACGATGTGTTTACTTTGACGCATATATTGCGGGGAACCCAAATGCTATTTTACGCAACGGGTTATGAAATTATTTTGACTCAATATATCCGAATATAGGACTTCGTGATTTAGAAAAAGCGGCTAACCTGCAACATAAAGAAGCATGTTATGCTTATGGGTTAGTAATGTTCGCTTCTCACCAAAGTGAGAACAAGAACATCGGGCTACAACTATTAAACAAAACGTTCCCACAAGTGACGGAGTCGGTAATTGGGGTAAGAAATGAGGTTTTTAGGTTATTACGAGACTGTTGGTCATTACGTAACCTTCATCCTTTTGACGACGTTACAACACATTGTCTTACTATCGGTCACAACGGTTATGTTCCACAAAACCAAGGATGGGAAGTGGTATTGGTAAAACCAGAATGCATGACTTGTTTCTGGACGTATGAATTACGTGTCTTTATTGCCTTTGCTGAACGCCTTATTTATTAACTAGAATTATCTTCGCAACTACTTTGTATCAAAGTTTTATGTGCTATATTTCATGCTATATGTAAAAAAAAAAAGCGGTATTGTAAGTGATAATGCTAAAAACGAACATATATTTCATAGCATTATTCCTCAAGAAAGACAAGCTTTTAGTTGCAATTGTTCTATTTACAAGTGATATTCGTTTAAATAATAAAAGGTGAAGACAAAAGACAGATTCGACGAATTGAAGACGCAAACGACCAAAAAGCTCAAAAGTACAAAATACAATCCAAGAGGTTCCAATTATTGATAAGAAACGTCTCGAAATTACAAGAGTACAAGATTCAAAACGCAAAGTACAAGATATTAAATTGTACGCAAGGACGTTCGAAAATCTGGAACCGGGACCAGAGTCAACTCTCAACGCTCGACGCAACGGACTAAAAATTACAAGTCAACTATGCACATAAATATAATATAATATTTAAATAATTCTTATAATTATTTAATATATTATATTTATTTGTAAAACCGTCGGCAGAAGAAAACAATCAAATATGAGCCTCCCCAGCTGGCCATGCGATCGCATGGCCTGGAAGGCATAAATCCATGCGATCGCATGAGCCCCAGTTCCAGCCCACATGCCTATAAAAATCGAGCTTTGGTGCACCACAAAACCATCTATCTTTCTCTTCTCTCATATACGTAAATATATATAATTTATATTTTAATTTTAATTTTAATTTTAAATCCTAATAATAAGGGTATGTTAGCGAATGTTGTAAGGGTGTAAGTCGAAATTCTGTCCGTGTAACGCTACGCTATTTTTAATTATTGTAAGTTATGTTCAACCTTTTTAATTTAATGTCTCGTAGCTAAGTTATTATTATGCTTATTTAATCCGAAGCAATAATGATGTTGGGCTAATTACTAAAATTGGGTAATTGGGCTTTGTACCATAATTGGGGTTTGGACAAAAGAACGACACTTGTGGAAATTAGACTATGGGCTATTAATGAGCTTTATATTTGTTTAACTAAATGATAGTTTGTTAATGTTAATATAAAGATTTACAATTGGGCGTCCCTATAAATTACCATATACACTCGATCGGACACGATGGGCGGGGTATTTATATGTACGAATAATCGTTCATTTAACCGGACACGGGAATGGATTAATAGCCACTAGAATAATTAAAACAGGGGTGAAATTATATACAAGGACACTTGGTATAATTGATAACAAAATATTAAAACCTTGGGTTACACTCAGTCGACATCCTGGTGTAATTATTAAACAAAGTATTAAAATCTTGTTACAGTTTTAGTCCCCAATTAGTTGGAATATTTAACTTCGGGTATAAGGATAATTTGACGAGGACACTCGCACTTTATATTTATGACTGATGGACTGTTATGGACAAAAACCAGACGGACATATTAAATAATCCAGGACAAAGGACAATTAACCCATGGGCAAAAAATTAAAATCAACACGTCAAACATCATGATTACGGAAGTTTAAATAAGCATAATTCTTTTATTTCATATTTAATTTCCTTTATTTTATATTTAATTGCACTTCTAATTATCGCATTTTATTTATTGTTATTGTATTTAATTGCACTTTTAATTATCGTACTTTTTAATTATCGCAAGTTTATTTTATCGCACTTTTATTATTCGCAATTTCATTATCGTTATTTACTTTACGCTTTAAATTAAGTCTTGTATTTATTTATTATTTTTACATTTGGTTTTAACTGCGACTGAAGTTTTAAAATCGACAAACCGGTCATTAAACGGTAAAAACCCCCCTTTATACTAATAATATTACTTATATATATATATATATTTGTATTTTTATAAAAGTAAACTAATATAGCGTTAAGCTTTGTTTAAAGATTTCCCTGTGGAACGAACCGGACTTACTAAAAACTACACTACTGTACGATTAGGTACACTGCCTATAAGTGTTGTAGCAAGGTTTAAGTATATCCATTCTCTAAATAAATAAATATCTTGTGTAAAATTGTATCGTATTTAATAGATTTTCCTGTAAAAATATAAGCTATTTTATATACACCTCGCGAAACATCAAGTTAATTTTTGGCGCCGCTGCCGGGGACCTCTTAAATGCCGGAAGCGCAACGCTAATATAAAAAAAAAAAAAAAAAAAAGAAGATTTTTAGTTTACTTTTATTAAAATTCGTTTTTATAAAAATACGTTTTAAATATTCGAAAATATAAAAAAAGAAAAACAAAAATATAAATATTTTTTTTTAGAGTTTGGTAAATATTTAAGTTTTATAAAGTTTCTTTATTTCTATTTTTTTTAGTTTGTAAAAATATAAGTTTTATTTAATTAATAAATATATTTTATATTTTACAGCAAAAAAAAAAAAATTTAATCGGCCTGTACTGTAGCAGCCCACTCTGTGGCCCGAAACCCTAGCCCATGCGATCGCATGGCTGGGCAACTGAGGACTCATGCGATCGCATGAGCCCATCTGACACGCCCTACTGAACCTGCCGACAGCATTAATTACGGATTATTATTAATTATTATTAATATTAAACCCTAATTAGGGTTAGTTATTATATTAATTAATTTTAGATATTAATTAATTTGTATTTTTAGTTTAATTAGTTTATTTAAATTGTAAAATTAATAGTTTTATAAAATAAATAATATAAAAATAATATTTTTATAAAAATTGTACTTTTTACAACTTTTTATATATTTTTATATTTTGTCCCTTTTTAATCGTTTTAGAGTAATATTTGTATTTTTCGCTCATATTTAGTTTTAATTCATAGTTTTTGCCATAGTTATTTTTACTTCTAGATTTTTAGGCTTTGCCGTAGAATTCCTTAAGTGCTTTTTCTTTAGACTAAGATTTAAGTGCTTTAGAATTTTGCGACGCCTTTTTAAGTTTTAGTTTCTTTTTAAGTTATTTCCATTTGGGATTTAGTTTTTCCTGTAAGCTTTAATATTTTTAGACACCTTTTACTATGTATCAATTATCATTCCAATTAGTAATCTCAATTTGCGATTATAATTTTAAGTTAGTTGTAGTAATAAGGTTAGGTTAGTCAAGTGTTTTAAGTTTTATAAGTTTCTTTTATTTTTCCGTCACCTTTTATTTTTCAACCATTTTTCTTTTTCGACCTTTTTCGACGAACTCTTTTTCTTTCTTATTTCTCGCTATTCTAGTTTTAGGACATAGATTTTTATTCTACTTCTTATCTAAATTTCTTAAAATTACGAAAATTTATTTTAAGTGGTTAAATTGATAGACATCAAAATTTTCTGGTTCGTAGTAATAGTTGGATTTGTACGTGGACCGGGTTATTGGAGTCAAACAGTCCTCAATTATATTGAGACCAAACGAATCCTGCCCCTCTGCTGCATCTTTTGGCTATTCGAAACGTGGGCAAAATCAGAAAAGTCTATTGATTGGATAACTTATTATAATTTTTCTTTCCTTTTAAAAACTAATAGGATATTCAGTGAATGCACCGAGCAAGACGTTCACCACCTTTTGTACGTTCACCACCTGTGACTAGATCAAGACATTTAGCAAATATTACCACCGTTGATTTTTCTTTACAATCGTCATCCAGTCGACCAAGTACTTCAGTTCAAATTTCCGATAATCCATTTTTTGAACCCGACCTCACAATTGAGAATCCGGAGAATATTCAGGAACGGTTCGTAGATCTTGAACCACTAAAATTTCCTCCGGAACCACCAATCATTCAAACAGATATTGTTGAGGAACGAACTATTAAATCAGAATCCTCTAGTGATTCCGATTCAACAAATTCAATTATGGAGAATCTGGAACCTTTAAGTATGGAAGACCGAATGAGAGCTAAACGCACTGGCCAAGGTCACGCAATTACTCATCCAGACATTAATGCGCCAGATTATGAAATCAAAGAAGAAATTCTACACATGGTGACTAATCAATGCCAATTTAGTGGTGCGCCGAAGGAAGATCCAAATGAACATCTACGTACCTTTAATAGGATCTGCACACTATTTAAAATCTGAGAAGTGGAGGATGAACAGATATATCTCATGTTATTTCCCTGGACTTTAAAGGGAGAAGCCAAAGATTGGTTGGAATCGTTACCTGAAGGGGCGATTGATACATGGGACGTTTTAGTTGAAAAATTTCTTAAACAATTCTTTCCTGCATCTAAAGCCGTAAGACTTCAAGCAGAAATTGTTACGTTTACACAGAAGCCAAATGAAACTCTATATGAGGCATGGACTAGATATGGAAAGTTATTAAGAGGATGTCCACAACATGGTTTAGACACCTGTCAAATAGTACAAATATTCTACCAAGGATGCGACATCACTACAAGGAAAGACATAGATATAGCAGCTGGTGGTTCTATTATGAAGAAAACCGAAACTGATGCTTAAAAAATTATTGATAACACTGCTTCCCACTCACATGAGTGGCATCAAGAAAAAGATATCGTTAGATCATCTAAAGCAGCTAGAGCCGATTCTAGCCATGACTTAGATTCCATTTCCACAAAGATAGATGCTGTCGAGAGACGAATGGAAAAGATGACTAAGGATATACACACAATACGAATTAGTTGTGAGCAGTGTGGAGGGCCACATTTGACAAAATATTGTCTCAGTATTGAATTAACAATGGAACAAAGAGAGAATATTTCATACATAAACCAAAGGCCTGGAAATAATTATCAGAATAATTATCAACCGCCAAGACCGATTTACAATCAAAACCAGAATTATAACAGAAATATTCCATACAACAACCAACAAGGTCCTAGCAATCAACAAGTATCCAATAATAATTACAATCAGCAAAGACCTAATTTTCAAAACAAACCACCACAACAAACCGATGATAAAAAGCCGAATTTAGAAGATATGATGACGAAGCTAGTTGAAACTCAAACGCAGTTTTTCACATCTCAGAAACAAACTAATGAACAAAATGCTCAAGCATTTAGAAATCAACAAGCTTCTATTCAAAATCTGGAACAAGAAGTAAGTAACCTAGCAAGGTTAATAGGTGAAAGAAAACCGGGAAGTTTACCTAGTGATACAAATGCTAACCCCCGGAATGAAACAGCTAAAGCCATTACCACAAGAAGTGGTACAACACTTAAACCACCTGAAATACCTGTAACTTCTGATGAAGCTATTCCTACTCCACAAGAACCACAACCTGAATAAGATAAGGAAACAGAACCGGTAGTTGAAAAGGTTAATGAAGATAACACAGTTAAGGCTAAACCTTATGTTAAACCATACCAACCACCACTTCCTTACCCGAGTAAAATGAAGAAAGAAAAACTTGAAGCCGAGCAATCCAAATTCTTGGATATGTTTAAACAGATAAATGTAAATCTTCCTTTCATTGATGTGATTTCAGGAATGCCTAGATACTCTAAATTCTTGAAAGATCTAATCTCAAATAGAAAGAAAATGGAAGAACTCTCGGCTGTTACTATGAATGCTAATTGTTCGGCAGTACTGTTGAATAAGATACCAGAAAAATTATCTGATCCAGGAAGTTTCACAATTCCATGTTTTCTGGGTAGTCTTAGTTCAATAGAAGCATTGGCAGACTTAGGTGCTAGTATAAATCTAATGCCGTATTCACTATACGCTAAACTAGACCTTGGAGAATTGAAACCAACAAGAATAAGCATACAACTAGCCGATAGATCAATAAAATATCCTAGAGGGATAATGGAGAACATGCTAGTTAAAGTTGGTACTTTAGTATTTCCAGTAGATTTTGTTGTTTTGGACATGGAAGAAGATTCTCAAGTTCCTCTCATATTAGGAAGACCATTCTTAAACACGGCTAAAGCAATGATAGACGTGTTCGGTAAGAAATTGACCCTAAGTATAGAGGATGAGAGTGTTACCTTTTCAGTTGATAGAGCAATGCAACAACCGCAATCTGCAGATGATACATGTTATTATATTCAAACTATAGATGCACATGCAGAATTGTTAGAAGAATTTCCAGAATTACAAGGAACAGGAGAATGTTCTTTAGGAGAAGGTAATGAACCAATTGATGAAGCTGAAATGTTAGCTACACTTATAGCTAATGAATATGAACCAACAACAGAAGAAATCCAAATGCTAAAAGAAGAAGATAGATATCGATATAAATCATCGATAGAAGAACCTCCGAAATTAGAGTTAAAGCCACTTCCAAACAATTTGGAATACGCTTATTTACATGGTGAATCTGAATTACCTGTAATAATATCGTCTTCTCTTACTGAAAATGAGAAATCATAACTTATTTCTGTGTTGAAAGCTCATAAACCAGCCATTGCATGGAAGATTCATGATATTAAAGGAATAAGTCCTTCGTATTGCACACATAAAATCCTTATGGAAGAAGGTCATAAAACGTATGTGCAATGCCAACGAAGACTAAATCCTAATGTGCAAGATGTAGTTAAAAAAGAAATTATTAAACTGCTAGATGCAGGTTTAATTTATCCAATTTCTGATAGTCCATGGGTAAGCCCAGTACAATGCGTGCCTAAGAAGGGTGGCATGACTGTCATTACAAATGAGAAAAATGAGCTTATTCCTACTAGGACTGTAACAGGATGGCGTGTGTGTATTGATTATAGAAACTTAAATGACGCCACCAGAAAAGATCACTTTCCCTTACCTTTCATAGATCAAATGTTGGAAAGATTAGCCGGAAATAGTTACTATTGTTTTCTAGATGGATTTTCCGGATATTTTCAAATTCCAATAGCACCCGAAGATCAAGAGAAAACCACGTTCACGTGCCCTTATGGTACTTTTGCTTACAAACGCATGCCATTTGGACTTTGTAACGCCCCTGCAACCTTTCAAAGATGCATGATGGCAATTTTTCACGACATGATAGAAGAATGCATGGAAGTTTTCATGGATGACTTTTTAGTCTTCGGTGATACATTTGAATCATGTCTAGTTAATCTGGAATGAATGCTTATTAGATGCGAACAATCAAATCTAGTACTTAATTGGGAGAAATGCCATTTCATGGTTAAAGAAGGCATCGTTTTTGGTCATAAAATTTCAAAAGAAGGAATTGAAGTGGATAGAGCTAAAGTAGATGTAATTGCTAAACTTCCACATCCCACCAATGTTAGAGGAGTTAGGAGTTTTCTAGGGCATGCCGGTTTTTACCGACGTTTCATAAAAGATTTTTCTAAAATTGCCACTCCTATGAATAAACTCCTAGAAAAAGATGCTCCATTCATCTTTTCAGATGAGTGTATCAAATCTTTTAATATTCTTAAAGAGAAACTCACTAATGCGCCGATCATGATAACACCAAATTGGAATCTACCATTTGAACTAATGTGCGATGCAAGTGATTTTGCAATGGGAGCCGTTTTAGGACAAAGGATTGAAAAACGATTTCAACCTATATATTATGCTAGTAAGACGTTACAAGGAGCACAAACGAACTATACAACTACTGAAAAAGAACTCCTTGCTATTGTCTTTGCTTTTGACAAATTTCGATCATATCTCGTTCTAGCAAAAACGGTGGTCTATACCGACCATTCTGCTCTTAGATACCTATTTTCAAAACAAGATGCTAAACCAAGATTAATCCGTTGGATCTTACTCTTACAAGAGTTTGATATTGAAATTCGAGATAAAAGAGGAGCAGAAAATCTCGCCGCTGATCATCTTTCTCGTCTTGAAAATCCCGAATTAGAAGTTCTAAATGAATCGGCCATACAAGACAACTTTCCTGATGAATATCTATTGAAGATAGATTATAAAGAAATTCCATGGTTTGCAGACTATGCAAACTACTTAGTTTGTGGATTCCTTGAAAAAGGATTATCGTACCAAAAACGAAAGAAATTCTTCAGTGATATAAAACACTATTTCTGGGAAGATCCACATTTGTTTAAAAGTTGTCCCGATGAAATAATACGCCGATGTGTATTTGGAGATGAAGCTAGTAAAATATTAAACCATTGTCACACAGGACCAACAGGAGGGCATTATGGGCCTCAACTAACAGCAAGAAAAGTTTATGATGCTGGATTCTATTGGCCTACAATTTACAAAGACGCACACCTTCTTTGCAAATCCTGTGATGCTTGTCAAAGGGCCGGAAAAATAAGTCAACGTGATGATATGCCACAGAATGTCATCCAAGTATGTGAAGTATTTGACATTTGGGGTATTGACTTCATGGGTCCATTTCCAAAATCTAATAATAATCTATATATACTCGTAGCCATTGATTATGTATCTAAATGGGCGGAAGCACAAGCTCTCCCAACTAACGATGCACGAGTTGTAGTCAACTTTTTAAAACGTCTTTTTGCAAGGTTTGGAACACCGAAAGCTTTAATAAGTGATCGGGGTACTCATTTCTGTAATAATCAACTTGAGAAAGTTCTTAAAAGATATGGAGTAACTCATAAAATCTCCACCGCATATCATCCACAAACAAGTGGACAAGTTGAAAATACCAACCGAGCTTTAAAACATATTCTAGAGAAAACCGTAGGATCAAATTCGAAGGAATGGTCCATTAAATTGGAGGATGCACTCTGGGCTTTTAGAACAGCCTACAAAACTCCAATTGGAATCACACCTTTTAGACTTGTTTATGGAAAAGCATGTCATCTTCCAGTAGAAATTGAACACAAAGCATTTTGGGCTTTGAAGACATGTAATCTTGATTTACATGAAGCCGGACGTCTACGATTAAGTCAACTAAACGAATTAGAAGAATTAAGACATGAAGCATACGAAAATTCGTTAATCTATAAAGAAAGAGCGAAGAAATGGCATGATAAAAGAATCAGAAGTTCAAAAGAATTTAAAGAAGGAGACAAAGTTCTTCTTTTCAATTCACGATTCAAGCTATTTCCTGGAAAATTGAAATCAAGATGGTCTGGACCATTCATAGTCAAAAGAGTTTTCCCATACGGAATAGTAGAATTGATAAATTCAAATGGGATTGAATTTAAAGTTAATGGTCACAGAGTTAAACACTACATAGATAGTCCGATGGAAGTCGACAATGAAGTAAATCACAATTTCGACACCACAGCTAACTAAGTGTGGGGAGAATCAAGGGGTTTATGTATTTTTGTTAGAGTTAGATTGTCTGTTTTCGTGTAGTTCTCGAAAATGGAACCCGAATGGTCTTTCCCTAGCAGACCCTAAAGAACTAGTCTTCTTCCCCCATTCTGAATTTTTATTTTTTTTAGGAAATGAAGACTGCCTGTGAACTAAACCATGGTCTAATGCTACACGCTTTGATCACTAAACGTAATAATGACACACTTCCGAGTGAAATAGTATCAGTAATCAGAGAAAGAATGGACGGAGTTAGAAAAAAATCCAGATGCGAAGATAATAAGTTACAATTTGGTAAAGGAAAATCAAAATTCGCAGCAAAAAGAAGAGCACGACACCTAGAAAGATGTCACAAATGCGAAAAATGGTCACATGGAGGTAAATGTTCAAATAATCAAACCTATTCAAATACCGAATTTGTTACTTTATGCAGAGACGGACCGTTCATATGTTTAGAAGAAAAGACACTGAATGCTCGAGGTTACGCCTATGTAGCTATGGAAAACCAATTAAACCGACTATCTTATGAATGGGATAGATCATATAACTAAGAAATCTATTTCACAGGTATGTTTGTACAGTTTTTATTTTTTATTTTTATTTTTAACCTTTTGATAATAAACGCTAATTTGTTCGCTATAAAGTATTAAATTGGTATTGAATAAAATTAGGTTTGGCGACCGAAATTATTGATATCATTCAAAAATTTATTACATCACTGCGAAATTTAATGTTTATTCTTAAGGTATAAATATCTTTAATCAATCAACCCAAAATATTTCAAAAATTCGTCATGAGTTAAATTAGGTCTTGGAACCGAAATTACTTTACCGAAAAGAGGGGCGCATATTTTTGATAATATTTGATTGGTTAAAGTGGGATAAAAAGCCAAAAAGATTTTTAATTTTATTTTTACCATGTTTTTAAAATTAATATATAAATCTTAAATTAATATTGTAAACTTTGTAAAAACAATATTTTTAAAATTGTAAATATTTGAAAAAATTAATGTAAGTTTAGTGTGAATTTATAATATGAATTTTTAAATTAAGTTTGGTGTGAATTTTTAATTTTTAAAATATGAATTTTTAATTTTATGCATTTCAAATTTTAAGTTTGGTGTGAATTTTTAATATTAATTTTGAATTTTATATTTAAGTTGTGTGAATTTAAAAACAAAAATTTACTTTATCTCATTAAGTTAAAAATATGATTTTTAAAATTCGTCGTAAGTTGAAGACTAGGTCTTTGAACCGAAATTGCTTTACCCGAGGGAGGGACGAAAACTTTTATTATCATTATTTTTAATCTTATTGAACTAAAGTATGCCAAAAACATTAAAAAACCCAAAAATCTTTACTTTTAAAAACCGCGCTTTGATTTGACAAATTTTAAAATTTTGTCGAGGGACAGACTAGGACAACGATCCGAAACGCCCTCGCTCCTAAAGGAAAACAAAATTTTTAAAATTTAATTAATTATAAGTTTTATAAAGTATAAGGTTTTATAAAATAAAAAAAAAAAGCTAAAAACACTGTACCCGGACCCCCATGCGATCGCATGGGTTTTACACTTCAACTTCATGCGATCGCATGGAGCTGAAATCCAGGCCAGATACAAGAAGTCCAGCGAGTCTGTTCTTTACACAAAACACACACATACACTCGAAAAAACTCTCAAATCTTCACCAAAATTCGCCAAAATTCACCGTAATTCGTCATTTTTCTTGCTCTAATCATGCCTAGATTCTCATTCTTCAGCAAATTGGTAAAAATTACACCCCTAAACTCTATAAATTCCTAGTTTTTGTGATAATTACCAATTTTTTACCTAATGCAATTTTGTTAATTTCTAGTGTAATTAGTGTTAAATTGTTAGTATTTTATGTATGTATAACCTAGATTGATGCTATTTAACATGATTTGAAGCCAAAAACTTCAAAATTTTTAGAAATCTAGGGTTTGTGTTCTTGAGCAATTTGAGGCTTTTTGATATAAACAGGTTATGGCCGATTTTTGTCATGAATTATTGCTAAATTAAGTAGTGTAACATGTTTAGATAGTTAAATGATCCAAACAATGATCCTAAACATGATTTTTGGAGATTAAAGTGGACTTTTTAAGTCCAAAATTCATGAACTTGATTAATTTGATATATTTGCCATTTGAGACTTGTTTAATTATTAGTAATGAATATTTTGACATGTTATTTGAGTTAAATGCTTATGAATTTTGTATACATTTTCATATGTGCTTATTTAAAAAGTGTAGAATTGTGAAAAATTGTGAAAATGTGTATAAGTTTAATTTTGATTTAACATGTTATAGTGATTGTTTTAAGTTGTTATTTTGCTAACACTAATGCATATTTGGATGCACAAATTTTGTGTTTAATGTGTTTTGCAGAAAGCCGATACTGGAGGTTCAGGAGCATCATCATCTAGACGACCAGCACCAGCACCAGAACCAGAACCAGAAATGCAACACGAATAAGAACCACAACAGGAACAACAACAGCCTGATCAGCACATACCTTATTATGATCCGGTACAGTTTATTGATGAATTCATAGTATTCCCAATGAGGCCGCCAGTAGAATTTCCAACGATTCCTGAGCACACTCTACATCCTAATCTGAGATTTGATAGAAGATGGAGAGATTACGAGACATATCAAAGGAACAAATTCAAATTGGTAACAAAAAATGTAGAGGTGCCAAGGGTAATTGATTGGGCCCCTTTGGAAACGGTCCATCTAGCTGACCGTCTTAGACAGCTTTTAGTTCAAAGGTATGGCAGTTCTTCTTTTACAGATTGGGAACGTCTTTTCACCATTCGTAGACCTGTATATAAGGAATGGTATGTTGAGTTGATGAGTACTGTATCACTTGATACAAATATAGTTAGAATAGATGATAGAAGATTTCTTAGGTTTATCCTTGGCGGTAGGATGTACAGAATGTCCATGCTGGACATGGCCAGGGCCTTACAGATATATACTCCTGGTGAGTTGCTATTACCCGATTGTACAAACTTGATTCATTATGGTGAACGGGTAGATAGTAACTTTGACGCTGACGCCATTTGGAGGCGTATGTTACATTTTGATGTTTTTACACGAGCAGGAGGACACTCCTATACACATATTGACAGAGCCGAGCTTCGTATTATTCATAGATTTTTGGCTAACTCGTTTACACAAAGAGGTCATAATAAAGAAAAAATTACCTTATATGATTTATTCTACCTAAAGTGTATTCGGGATCCTAGAAGCTTTGTCAATATCCCTTACTGTGTTGCTTTTTATTTATCTAAAATGGTAGAGGGAATGCAGGACGGGAGTATAATAGGAGGAGGTATTTTTGTTACTCTCATTGGAGAGTATTTAGGTGTTGATAGGAACCAAGGGGGTCCATTACAGATTTGTAGAGAACAGGTTGAGCCCTTAGGATTGAAAGTTTATGTGGGTGCTAAGGTATTGAAAAGTAGACGTAACCAGGAAGTACCCTATGAGAGATCTCATCCTCAGGTAGAGAGAGGCTCAGACGAGGAAATGGAGGAGGCGGAAGACATTAGGGATGTCTTTCGAGATGCTATTCTTGACGTCCACGTTCGTATAGATGAGGAAGCAATGACGAACGCGGCCAGACATAGTATGTATGAGCAGTGGAACTCCGAGCGAGTATACGAGGATTATAGGCGACGCCAACACGATAGCTGGTTAGTTCATCAGCACCAAATCATGAGCCAGCTATCATATCAGGTACCAAATAACTATGTACCTACTCGACCTGCTCATTTTCCGCCACATAGCCCCGATATCCGACCACCCTTTAACCGGTATGACTATAACCAAGCCTATCAGAACACCTATAACCAACATTGGAACCCACCCGATGAGATGAACTGGAACCCCTATCCAGACTGATTTAGTTCCATTTGGTTATTTTTATGATTTTTATGTTTTTATCTTTTGACTTTTTCATGTTTAAACTTATGTTATTGGATATATTTGTGTAATTTTTATTATTTTATTATTATTGTGTACTAATATTTCATATTTAGAATTTGAAAGTGGGATATTAAGTCCCATTTCAAATTGCCATGCATGATTATATTTGTATGTATGTATATTGTCGATTGTACAAAACAGGGTAAAACAGCGCATTTTCAAAGACTGACATTAAGTTAAGCAAAAGCTACTAATTTTGACGACAAGATGACAAATAAAAGTGATGTAACAACAGACGAAATGAACAAATGATATGCACTATTTATCATTCAGCAAACAAACGCCAATATGTTTGAAAACTTTGGTAAAATTTAATCATTTCTACGCTAATCACCCTCAATAATTTAAATTGTACTGATTTCTTGCAAATGAGGGCATTGCAAGATCTTAAGTGTGGGAAGGGGTTAAATTCTTGCGGATTTTTAAATTTTTTTTATCTTTATACACTTGGTTACCATTAAAAATACTAGTAAAGTAGTAGTTGTATTAGAATCTAGTGCTCTCTGATAATAAAGAACAACCCTAGTCTTATATACTGACTACCCAATTCTAGTAAAATTTTTCAAAATTTTCAATTAAATGAACTCAAAATCATGTTTATACATATTTATGAACGATAAAACTAGGTGTTAACACCGAAATTATTGTTACCTCGGAAAGGACATAAATTGAGAAACAAACCAAAATGTTAAAATTCATTTAAAATGGAATAGAGAACAATAAAAAGGAAAATAAAAGCCAAGTGTGAGAAAAATTACCAAGTTATCTTAAACATATGTCACATATTTCTGTAACAAATAAACTGAAAATACTTTTGCTTTGGACTAAACTAAACTATTTTACCCGATGAAAGAAAAGAAGAGATGGATCCACACGATGAATCAATTCCATCATTAAAAGGAAGTAAAGTCTTCCGAAAAAGACACGCGCTTCTTGATTTAGGTCAAGAAGTTGTCGTCCAGACCAGCTGTAGGTTGACGAAAAATTTAGAAAAGTCATCACTAAAATCAGCAGGAAATCCACGGACCTCAGCATTAAACAGGGTCGCCAAGTGGTCAGATTTATCCTAACCATGAGAAGGATTTATCTCGTACAATGGGGGGCACCATGCAAATTAGCTTGATAAGACTAATGAATCAGATCCCCAGAAAGGATAATCTCCTTAAAAGATCAAAAATCAGCTTTTAAGCCTGATATTACTCAATCCTAGAGATTGACCTTAAAGATTGAGAATTCAAACTCATGGAATTCGATGATATCTAAACTCGAGCTTGAACGAGAAAATATTTTGATCAAAATTACAAAAACCGATTTGTTTTCTGAAAACCCTATTTTCAATGCGTTCATTACCATTGAACGTAAAATCCTAGGAATTCACCTGGAATTCATTAGGTCACCTGAACTAAATCGGGTGTCAACCGTAAGAACGGTGGTTGCATAGTGGTCAAAGACAGGACCTTGTGCCAGACCGAAAAATTATAAGAATGAGCTTTACTATTGCTCCTACAAAGGATAGTAATTGCGTCCGACACGTTATAGACCATAATTAAAAGCATGTCAGGGGACATTGCCTTAACAGTTGCTTGTTCAACGCTTTCTTTTACAACCGGACGGTAGTTTATCGAAAGGTAATATACGGGACAAGTAAACTGGACGTGTTGCTTTCCAAATACAAGGTTAGCAAGTGGGTGACACAAAACCATAAGTTTTGAGCTAAAATTTTCAAATCTGAAACCCACCAAGCCCACAAAAATATTTTGCAAACACCAGTGAAGGGTTATTCCGGAAAACTTATCTAGGGTAAAAACTAGATTTAATTTTCAAAACATCAAATGTTTTCATAAAGATCCAATTTCCTTAATGGATCTAAATTTTTATAGTCATGTGGGACTGTAAACCATATCGTTACTACCATTGTTTATACCGCCATATAGAAATCACTGATGTACAAAGTGTGAAGAATAAAGAAGTGATTCTAGTATTTCAAGACGATATTGCTTGAGGACAAGCAACGCTCAAGTGTGGAAATATTTGATAATGCTAGAAACGAACATATATTTCATAGCATTATTCCTCAAGAAAGACAAGCTTTTAGTTGTAATTGTTCTATTTACAAGTGATATTCGTTTAAATAATAAAAGGTGAAGACAAAATACAGATTTGACGAATTGAAGACGCAAACGACCAAAAAACTCAAAAGTACAAAATACAATCCAAGATGTTCCAATTATTGATAAGAAACGTCTCGAAATTACAAGAGTAGAAGATTCAAAACGCAAAGTACAAGATATTAAATTGTACGCAAGGACGTTCGAAAATCCGGAACCGGGACCAGAGTCAACTCTCAACGCTCGACGCAACGGACTAAAAATTACAAGTCAACTATGCACATAAATATAATATAATATTTAAATAATTCTTATAATTATTTAATATATTATATTTATTTATAAAACCGTCGGCAGAAGAAAACAACCAAATATGAGCCTCCCCAGTTGGCCATGCGATCGCATGGCTTGGAAGGCATAAATCCATGCGATCGCATGAGCCCCAGTTCCAGCCCACATGCCTATAAAAATCGAGCTTTGGTGCACCACAAAACCATCTATCTTTCTCTTCTCTCATATACGTAAATATATATAATTTATATTTTAATTTTAATTTTAATTTTAAATCCTAATAATAAGGGTATGTTAGCGAATGTTGTAAGGGTGTAAGTCGAAATTCTGTCCGTGTAACGCTACGCTATTTTTAATCATTGTAAGTTATGTTCAACCTTTTTAATTTAATGTCTCGTAGCTAAGTTATTATTATGCTTATTTAATCCGAAGTAATAATGATGTTGGGCTAATTACTAAAATTGGGTAATTGGGCTTTGTACCATAATTGGGGTTTGGACAAAAGAACGACACTTGTGGAAATTAGACTATGGGCTATTAATGGGCTTTATATTTGTTTAACTAAATGATAGTTTGTTAATGTTAATATAAAGATTTACAATTGGGCGTCCCTATAAATTACCATATACACTCGATCGGACACGATGGGCGGGGTATTTATATGTACGAATAATCGTTCATTTAACCGGACACGGGAATGGATTAATAGCCACTAGAATAATTAAAACAGGGGTGAAATTATGTACAAGGACACTTGGTATAATTGATAACAAAATATTAAAACCTTGGGTTACACTCAGTCGACATCCTGGTGTAATTATTAAACAAAGTATTAAAATCTTGTTACAGTTTAAGTCCCCAATTAGTTGGAATATTTAACTTCGGGTATAAGGATAATTTGACGAGGACACTCGCACTTTATATTTATGACTGATGGACTGTTATGGACAAAAACCGGACGGACATATTAAATAATCCATGACAAAGGACAATTAACCCATGGGCATAAAACTAAAATCAACACGTCAAACATCATGATTACGAAAGTTTAAATAAGCATAATTCTTTTATTTCATATTTAATTTCCTTTATTTTATATTTAATTGCACTTCTAATTATCGCATTTTATTTATTGTTATTGTATTTAATTGCACTTTTAATTATCGTACTTTTTAATTATCGCAAGTTTATTTTATCGCACTTTTATTATTCGCAATTTCATTATCGTTATTTACTTTACGCTTTAAATTAAGTCTTGTATTTATTTATTATTTTTACATTTGGTTTTAACTGCGACTGAAGTTTTAAAATTGACAAACCGGTCATTAAACGGTAAAAACCCCCCTTTATACTAATAATATTACTTATATATATATATTTGTATTTTTATAAAAGTAAACTAATATAGCGTTAAGCTTTGTTTAAAGATTTCCCTGTGGAACGAACCGGGCTTACTAAAAACTACACTACTGTACGATTAGGTACACTGCCTATAAGTGTTGTAGCAAGGTTTAAGTATATCCATTCTCTAAATAAATAAATATCTTGTGTAAAATTGTATCGTATTTAATAGATTTTCTTGTAAAAATATAAGCTATTTTATATACACCTCGCGAAACATCAGTAAGTTTGCAAGTTATTGTATAAAGGTTTGAATATGATATTAATTTTTTTTTGTGATTAGTTTTTCATATAGAATTGTAGTAGTTGAAATGGTATGTTAGCTACTAAGTATGAACTTAACGGGTAGGTACTACCCGAATTAAAGAGTATAAAACGCTAATATGAAGAAAGAGCTTTTATAAATAAGTTCATATTACGCTACAAAATACTATTGACTATTCTTGATATTCTATATGATTAACTCGTTTCATTTAACTATTTTGAAGGAAATGGCACCGACTACTCGACACACCATGAATATGAGCGAAGAGGAATTTCGTGCCTTTCTTGCTTCAAACATAGCCACAGTACAGGCTGCGCTACATACCAACAATAACCTTGGATCTAGCAGTATAGGAAATCGTGTAGGATGCACCTACAAAGAATTCACTGCCTGCAAACCTTTGGAATTTGATGGAACCGAAGGACCGATCGGATTGAAAAGGTGGACCGAGAAGGTCGAATCGGTGTTTGCCATAAGTAAGTGTACTGAAGAGGACAAAGTGAAGTACGCTACGCATACCTTCACAGGTTCTGCATTAACATGGTGTAATACCTATCTAGAGCAAGTGGGACAAGATGATGCTTACGCACTACCGTGGTCAGCATTCAAGCACTTGATGAACGAGAAGTACCGTCCCAGAACCGAGGTCAATAAGCTCAAGACAGAACTTAGAGGGTTACGAACCCAAGGATTTGATATTACCACGTACTAAAGACGATTCACAGAATTATGCCTATTGTGTCCGGGAGCGTTCGAAGATGAGGAAGAGAAGATCGACGCGTTTGTGAAAGGATTACCGGAAAGAATCCAAGAAGATATAAGTTCACACGAGCCCGCCTCCATACAACAGGCATGTAGAATGGCTCACAAACTAGTGAACTAGATTGAAGAAAGAATTAAAGAACAGACTGCTGAAGAGGCCAATGTGAAGCAAGTCAAAAGAAAGTGGGAGGAAAACGGAGATAAGAATCACCAATACAACAACAACAGCAATTACAACAATAATCGCAACAACTATCCCAACAATCGCAACATCAATCGCAACTACAACAAACAGCCCAACAACAACAACAACAACAACAACAACAACAACAACAACAACTACAACAATCATCCCAACAACAATAATAACCGCAACAACAACAACAATCAGAAGCAACTATGCCAAAGGTGTGAAAAGTATCACTAGGGGTTCTGCACCAAATTTTGTAACAACTGTAAAAGAAATGGTCATAGCGCAGTGAAGTGTGAGGTCTACGGACCAGGGGTTAACAGAACGAAAGGAACAAATGGTGTCGGAACGAGTAATGGCGGAACAAGTAGTGTCGGAGCAAGTTATGCCAATGTAGTTTGTTATAAATGTGGAAAACCGGGCCACATTATTAGAAATTGCCCGAACCAGGAGAACACGAATGGACAAGGCCGCGGAAGAGGTTTCAATATTAATGCTGCAGAGGCACAGGAAGACCCGGAGCTTGTTACGGGTACGTTTCTTATTGACAATAAATCTGCTTACGTTTTATTTGATTCGGGTGCGGATAGAAGCTATATGAGTAGAGATTTTTGTGCTAAATTAAGTTGTCCATTGACGCCTTTAGATAGTAAATTTTTACTCGAATTAGCAAATGGTAAATTAATTTCAGCAGATAATATATATCGGAATCGAGAAATTAAACTGGTTAGCGAAACATTTAAGATTGACTTGATACCAGTAGAGTTAGGGAGTTTTGATGTGATAATCGGTATGGACTGGTTGAAAGAAGTGAAAGCAGAGATCGTTTGTTACAAAAATGCAATTCGCATTATACGAGAAAAAGGAAAACCCTTAATGGTGTACGGAGAAAAGGGCAACACGAAGCTACATCTTATTAGTAATTTGAAGGCACAAAAACTAATAAGAAAAGGTTGCTATGCTGTTCTAGCACACGTCGATAAAGTACAAACTGAAGAAAAGAGCATCAATGATGTTCCCGTCGCAAAAGAATTTTCTGATGTATTTCCGAAAGAATTACCGGGATTACCCCCACATCGATCCGTTGAATTTCAAATAGATCTTGTACCAGGAGCTGCACCAATAGCTCATGCTCCTTACAGACTCGAACCCAGCGAGATGAAAGAACTGCAAAGCCAATTACAAGAACTTTTAGAGCGTGGTTTCATTCGACCAAGCACATCACCGTGGGGAGCTCCTGTTTTGTTTGTCAAGAAGAAAGATGGTACATTCAGGTTGTGTATCGACTACCGAGAGTTGAACAAACTTACCATCAAGAACCGCTACCCACTACCGAGAATCGACGACTTATTTAATTAACTACAAGGCTCGTCTGTTTATTCAAATATTGACTTACGTTCCGGGTATCATCAAATGCGGGTGAAAGAAGATGATGTTCCAAAGACTGCTTTCAGAACACGTTACGGTCATTACGAGTTTATGGTCATGCCGTTTGGTTTAACTAATGCACCAGCTGTGTTCATGGACCTTATGAACCGAGTGTGTGGACCATACCTTGACAAGTTTGTCATTGTTTTCATTGATGACATACTTATTTACTCAAAGAATGACCAAGAACACGGTGAACATTTGAGAAAGGTGTTAGAAGTATTGAGGAAGGAAGAATTGTACGCTAAGTTTTCAAAGTGTGCATTTTGGTTGGAAGAAGTTCAATTCCTCGGTCACATAGTGAACAAAGAAGGTATTAAGGTGGATCCGGTAAAGATAGAAGCTGTTGAAAAGTGGAAAACCTCAAAAACTCCAAAACACATACGCCAGTTTTTAGAACTAGCTGGTTACTACAGAAGGTTCATCCAAGACTTTTCCAGAATAGCAAAACCCTTGACTGCATTAACGCATAAAGGGAAGAAATTTGAATGGAAGGATGAACAAGAGAAAGCGTTTCAGTTATTGAAGAAAAAGCTAACTACGGCACCTATATTGTCATTGCCTGAAGGGAATGATGATTTTGTGATTTATTGTGACGCATCAAAGCAATGTCTCGGTTGTGTATTAATGCAACGAACGAAGGTGATTGCTTATGCATCTAGACAATTGAATATTCACGAACAAAATTATACGACGCATGATTTGGAATTAGGCGCGGTTGTTTTTGCATTAAAGACTTGGAGGCACTACTTATATGGGGTCAAAAGTATTATATATACCGACCACAAAAGTCTTCAACACATATTTAATCAGAAACAACTGAATATGAGACAGCGTAGGTGGATTGAATTGTTGAATGATTACGACTTTGAGATTCGTTACCACCCGGGGAAGGCAAATGTGGTAGCCGACGCCTTGAACAGGAAGGACATAGAATCCATTCGAGTAAAATCTATGAATATAATGATTCACAATAACCTTACTACTCAAATAAAGGAGGCGCAACAACGAGTTTTAAAAGAGGAAAATTTAAAGGATGAAATACCCAAAGGATCGGAGAAGCGTCTTAATATTCAGGAAGACGGAACCCAATATAGGGCTGAAAGGATTTGGGTACCAAAATTTGGAGATATGAGAGAAATGGTACTTAGAGAAGCTCATAAAACCAGATACTCAATACATCCTGGAACGGGGAAGATGTACAAGGATCTCAAGAAACATTTTTGGTGGCTGGGTATGAAAGCCGATGTTGCTAAATACGTAGGAGAATGTTTGACGTGTTCTAAGGTCAAAGCTGAGCATCAGAAACCATCAGGTCTACTTCAACAACTTGAAATCCCGGAATGGAAATGGGAAAACATTACCATGGATTTCATTACTAAATTGCCAAGGACTGCAAGTGGTTATGATACTATTTGGGTAATAGGATCGTCTCACCAAGTCAGCACACTTTCTGCCAATAAGAGAAGATGACAAGATGGAGAAGTTAGCACGACTGTATTTGAAGGAAGTCGTCTCCAGATATGGAATACCAATCTCTATTATCTCTGATAGGGATGGCAGATTTATTTCAAGATTCTGGAAGACATTACAGCAAGCATTAGGAACTCGTCTAGACATGAGACATTACAAACGCTTGAAGACATGCTACGAGCATGTATTATTGATTTCGAAAACAGTTGGGATCGACATCTACCGTTAGCAGAATTTTCCTACAACAACAACTATCATTCAAGCATTGAGATGACGCCGTTTGAAGCACTTTATGGTAGAAAGTGCAGGTATCCGATTTGTTGGAGTGAAGTGGGGGATAGACAGATTACGAGCCCGGAGATAATACAAGAAACTACCGAGAAGATCATCCAAATTCAACAACGGTTGAAAATCGCCCAAAGTCGACAAAAGAGCTACGCCGACATTAAAAGAAAAGACATAGAATTTGAAATTGGAGAAATGGTCATGCTTAAGGTTGCACCTTGGAAAGGTGTTGTTCGATTTGGTAAACGGGGGAAATTAAATCCAAGGTATATTGGACCATTCAAGATTATTGATCGTGTCGGACCAGTAGCTTACCGACTTGAGTTACCTCAACAACTTGCGAATGTACATAACACTTTCCACGTCTCGAATTTGAAGAAATGTTTTGCTAAAGAAGATCTCACTATTCTGTTGGACGAAATCCAAATCAATGAAAAACTTCAATTCATTGAAGAACCCGTCGAAATAATGGATCGTGAGGTTAAGAGACTTAAACAAAATAAGATACCGATTGTTAAGGTTCGATGGAATGCTCGTAGAGGACCCGAGTTCACCTGGGAACGAGAAGATTAGATGAATAAGAAATACCCGCATTTATTTCCAGAAGATACGTCAACATCTCCAACTGCTTAAAATTTTGGGACGAAATTTATTTAACTGGTAGGTACTGTAGTGACCCGAACTTTTCCATGTTTTTATATATATTAAATGAAATTGGTATTTACATGATTAAGTGTTTCCAACATATTAAGCAATCAAACTTGTTAAGACTTGATTAATTGAAATAGGTTTCATATAGACAATTGACCACCCAAGTTGACCGGTGATTCACGAACGTTAAAACTTGTAAAAACTATATGATGACATATATATGGTTATATATATAGTTAACATGATATTATGATATGTAAACATATCATTAAGTATATTAATAATGAACTACATATGTAAAAACAAGACTACTAACTTAATGATTTTGAAACGAGACATATATGTAACGATTATCGTTGTAACGACATTTAATGTATATATATCATATTAAGAGATATTCGTACATCATAATATCATGATAATATAATAATTTAAAATCTCATTTGATATTATAAACATTGGGTTAACAACATTTAACAAGATCGTTAACCTAAAGGTTTCAAAACAACACTTACATGTAACGACTAACGATGACTTAACGACTCAGTTAAAATGTATATACATGTAGTGTTTTAATATGTATTCATACACTTTAAAAAGACTTCAAGACACTTATCAAAATACTTCTACTTAACAAAAATGCTTACAATTACATCCTCGTTCAGTTTCATCAACAATTCTACTCGTATGCACCCGTATTCGTACTCGTACAATACAAAGCTTTTAGATGTATGTACTATTGGTATATATACTCCAATGATCAGCTCTTAGCAACCCATGTGAGTCACCTAACACATGTGGGAACCATCATTTGGTAACTAGCATGAAATATCTCATAAAATTACAAAAATATGAGTAATCATTCAAGACTTATTTACATGAAAACAAAATTACATATCCTTTATATCTAATCCATACACCAACGACCAAAAACATCTACAAACACTTTCATTATTCAATTTTCTTCATCTAATTAATCTCTCTCAAGTTCTATCTTCAAGTTCTAAGTATTCTTCATAAATTCTACAAGTTCTAGTTTCATAAAATTAAGAATACTTCCAAGTTTGCTAGCTTACTTCCAATCTTGTAGATTGATCATCCAACCTTAAGAAATCTTTATTATTTACAGTAAGATATCTTTCTAATACAAGGTAATACCCATATTCAAACTTTGATTTAATTTCTATAACTATAACAATCTTATTTCGAGTGGAAATCTTACTTGAACTTGTTTTCGTGTCATGATTCTGCTTCATGAACTTTCAAGCCATCCAAGGATCCTTTGAAGCTAGATCCATTTTTCTCATTTTCAGTAGCTTTATCCAGAAAACTTGAGGTAGTAATGATGTTCATAACATCATTCAATTCATACATATAAAACTATCTTATTCGAAGGTTTAAACTTGTAATCACTAGAACATAGTTTAGTTAATTCTAAACTTGTTCGCAAACAAAAGTTAATCCTTCTAACTTGACTTTTAAAATAAACTAAACACATGTTCTATATCTATATGATATGCTAACTTAATGATTTAAAACCTGGAAAAATGAAGAACACTGTAAAACCGGACATACGCCGTCGTAGTAACACCGCGGGCTGTTTTGGGTTAGTTAATTAAAAACTATGACAAACTTTGATTTAAAAGTTGTTCTTCTGGAAAAATGATTTTTCTTATGAACATGAAACTATATCCAAAAATCATGGTTAAACTCAAAGTGGAAGTATGTTTTCTAAAATGGTCATCTAGAAGTCGTTCTTTCGACTGAAATGACTACCTTTATAAAAATGACTTGTAACTTATATTTCCGACTATAAACCTATACTTTTTCTGTCTAGATTCATAAAATAGAGTTCAATATGAAACCATAGCAATTTGATTCACTCAAAACGGATTTAAAATGAAGAAGTTATGGGTAAAACAAGATTGGATAATTTTTCTTGTTGTAGCAACGTGAAAATTGGTAACAAATCTATATTAATCATATCCTAGCTAACTTATATTGCATTATACATGTATTCTAATATATTATGTAATCTTGGAATACCATAGACACGTATGCAAATGTTTTGAAATATCATATCGACCCATGTGTATATATTATTTGGAACAACCATAGACACTCTATATGCAGTAATGTGGGAGTTAGCTATACAGGGTTGAGGTTGATTCCAAAAATATATATACTTTGAGTTGTGATCTAGCCTGGGACGTGTATACACTGGGTCGTGGATTGATTCAAGATAATATATATCAATTTTTTTTCTGTACATCTAACGTTGGACAACTAGTTGTAGGTTACTAACGAGGACATCTGACTTAATAAACTTAAAACATCAAAATGTATAAAAAGTGTTGTAAATATATTTTGAATATACTTTGATATATATGTACATATATGTTATAGGTTCGTGAATCAACCAGTGGCCAAGTCTTACTTCCCGACGAAGTAAAAATTTGTGAAAGTGAGTTATAGTCCCACTTTTAAAATATAATATTTTTGGGATGAGAATACATGCAGGTTTTATAAATGATTTACAAAATAGACACAAGTACGTGAAACTACATTCTATGGTTGAATTATCGAAATCGAATATGCCCCTTTTTATTAACTCTGGTAATCTAAGAATTAGGGAACAGACACCCTAATTGACGCGAATCCTAAAGATAGATCTATTGGGCCTAACAAACCCCATCCAAAGTACTGGATGCTTTAGTACTTCGAAATTTATATCATATCCGAAGGGTGTCCCGGAATGATGGGGATATTCTTATATATGCATCTTGTTAATGTCGGTTACCAGGTGTTCACCATATGAATGATTTTTATCTCTATGTATGGGATGTATATTGAAATATGAAATCTTGTGGTCTGTTGTTACGATTTGATATATATAGGTTAAACCTATAACTCACCAACATTTTTGTTGACGTTTAAAGCATGTTTATTCTCAGGTGAATATTAAGAGCTTCCGCTGTTGCATACTAAAATAAGGACAAGATTTGGAGTCCATGTTTGTATGATATTATGTAAAAACTGCATTCAAGAAACATATGTCGATGTAATATATTTCTATTGTAAACCATTATGTAATGGTCGTGTGTAAACAGTATATTTTAGATTATCATTATTTGATAATCTACGTAATGCTTTTGAAACCTTTATTGATAAAATAAAGGTTATGGTTGTTAATGAATGCAGTCTTTGAAAAACGTCTCATATAGAGGTCAAAATCTCGCAACGAAATCAATTAATATGGAATGTTTATAATCAATATGAACGGGACATTTCACTTGACGGGTAGGCCTCGGGATCAACCCCTCTGATACCATGTTAATGAAATCCCCGTCAAGGAGACTTGTCGTGTACTTGAGGCCCTCCTAAGCTTATATGCATACATTTGGTTCACTCATTTTCTTATGTGGGACATGACTTGCACACCTTAACCGACCGATTATACTCCAACAATCACCCCCTTAATCGGTTAATCCTGCTACTTGCTGCATGCTACGTGCTACATGCGACTGTAAGGTTGCAATCAAGCCCTTTCTTTCATCCTCTTGCGCCCGGTTTACTTGCTCTGTGCTCCGGCTCTGATACCACGTTGTAGAATAGAACCCCGTAGGTATTATGCTATTATTGATGTCAATATATAGAGAGTAAATGAAACCCTAGAAGCCCTAAACCCACAAACGGGCCGGACTATACTAAACAGGCCTCACATAATCTATACTCTAACAAATACTTCACCTTTACCATCACCTTCTTTGGCATGACAACTTTCATCGAATAAAAAACAAACCAACGAAAAAAAACAAGGATATAACCACGCAACCAAACTATAACTACCAACTAAAATAAAGGCTGAAACAAACCAAACAAAAAGAACCAAAGCAAAACAAAAGAACCAAGAACATGGAAATACAAAACAAAAGAGAACAAGAAAGCACAAATTTGAAACCGACTACAAGACTGCAACACTAAGAGCCAAATGAACCATCACCACCAAACATTATGTCCATATATGTGCTGAACTTCTCCACCTCGGCACTGACCTTCATATCCTTTGAAACCGGCTTGATGAGTTTGTCTTTCCCTTTAGCAAAATGAATAGCTTTACACGAACGAGAAAATAAATAAAACTCCAAATCATGTCATATCCAAACATCCTCCACTTGGGCACCATCAACTGTGACAGAATTGATATAATATAAACGATCTTCCTCTACACCTTGGTGGGTTCGACATATACATGTATTTATGAATTATTGTTAAGAATACAAGGAATAAATACAAAAACAATAAGAATTATAACTGATTTTCCAATTCTATAGAAAACATAATATTGTCTAAATATGTACAGATCTTTAACTTGTTCTCCAAGTAGGCGTAATCATGGTCATGATCACGTTATTACGCCTTCCTGTCTTCATATACTCTAACACCCCCTCAAGTAAAGAGGTGGCTAGCAAACACAAGCTTGGTTCGAAACGATTAAAAACATCGGACTAGGCAAGGTCTTGATTGTTCGTCTTTCAAAATGTCCTAATTCAACGTGTGTCATAACTCAACGCGTGGTGTGCTACCCGAGCACGTCAGATGATGCTTCTTCAAGGGTTATCCTAATGACACACATGGTGATAAACCTCACTATCTGTAACGACCCAGCAAAAACGTCATTGACGGCGTCGTTAACTTAGGACCCGTTACGCGATCATAGTCCCTAAATGAGACGCGTTTGACCAAAATTATGTCGCATTCATTTGAAACGTAGAAGACTTACAGAGTTTAGTTTACCAAATGGTTCGACAACAAGTTTAAGTTTACCAAAGTAATAAATTAGAAATGAAATAACTTGCGACATAATTATTTGAAAATCACGGTTGCTATAAATGGCGTAAGTAGGTATGCTTTAAGTTTGAGTCCAAAGGTGCTATCCCTAGCGTATGCATGTAAGGTTGACCCCAAGCAAGAAATCAAAGTGTGCGGAAGCATGTATCAAGTAGCCAATCAAGAACCTGAGAAACATATAGAAAACTGTCAACGAAAAAAGTTGGTGAAATCATAGGTGTATTTGTAAACGTTGTTTTTAAACCACAAGATTTTGTATTTCCATAAAGTTGATTATCCAAATCATTTGCATTCCAAAAGTTGTTGTTGTTCGCGAGCACCCAATTTTCAAGACTTAACTGTACACGAACCCCATAAACATAGTGTTAGAACCTACACTTATCCCCGAAAATACATTTCATCCGCCAACGGTCGCACCGTCCGAATGAGGGTTTGTCAAACCCGTATGGCCACATAACATAAGTTCACGTTTACACCCTGCAAGTGTAACTAATGATAATTGAATTGAGGCTTTTTGTTCTAACTCGCCCGTGGAATGTTTGTTTTCGTACTTGTGTTCAAAGCATAAAAGTAAGTAGTATAAAATGTATATGTTTCTCATCCAATGATTTAAAAGAGTAAAAGTTGTTGAAAAGATGGGACTATGATCTCACCGTAGTTGCACGTCAAAGTATTTAAAATTATACGTTGTGCAAATGAAAGTTGCTTAGCCTTGACCTAAACAAGTAAGTTATATTAATACCGGTAACACGAGGTCCGTCAAAGTTGTTCAATTAGTCCTATGGCTCGTTACAACTCGATTAAATAGCATGTGAGTCACGTTGTCAAGTTTCATGCAAGAATCAAGTATAAAAGAAGATTAGAACGATTGCATAAGTATTTGGTTAAGTTTGACTAAAAGTCAAAATTGGTCAAAGTCAAAATCAAAGTCAACGAGGTCGGGTATCCGAAAATTTTTCTTCAATTAGTAATCATATATAAACATGTTGACCAAGTTTCATGTTAATCGGAGGTGCGTAGCATAGTTAGAATTAAACGTGAAAACGCAAGTTTGGACAGCCCCTGACAGGCCATCTGGACGGCGTCCAAAATGGCTGGACGGCGTCCAGTAAAGAAGGCCTGGACGGCATCCAAAAACACCTGGGTTGCTGAATGCTGAAAATTTTCTAAATGTCGAGCCAAACTTCAATCAAACACAATTTATGAACCGTAAACCTTCAAAACACGTATCTTATATCGTTGGAAAGGTAATTTGACGAGGGAAACAACTAAACACATTTCATAAATCAAATTCACCATTTACAATAACAAAATCCTCGTCGAATGATCATTAAAAGTTCATTATCAAAGTTTCAAGTTCGTAAAACGCATTTCATGATTCGGGAACTTACTACACACATATAACATGCCGTTTCGTAGGTAATTACGCATACAATGCAACTAAACACTTACCAACAACATTGCAAAGCATTTGGTGCATCAAAGTTCGTTTTAAAATCTATCAAACTCTAACCAAGAATCATGAAATCAATAATTTTGTAAATGAAGTTTTTCTAAATCAACCTACATACCAAAACGAAGCTAATGATGCTAGTAACACATTTAACACATGAGCTTTAACATTTAACAACATTAAATCACCCAAAACTCAAGATTAAACACACCCATTTTCAAGTTCATGCTAGTTTATGCAAAATAACAAGATCGAGCAATTAAATCACATATTCATGCTAGACTCGAGCCATAGACACTAACTAACACACTTTTAAGTTTAAAGGTCTAATTTATGAAAATTAGAGATTTTGAAAAGCTTACCCCAAGCTATGAAATTGGTACCAAATCGTAGAGGATGAAGAGAGGATCACAAATATGTCGTCGGATTTGTTGTGAGCTTCCTAGATGTGAAATAGATGATGAATCTTTGTTTGAAGAAATGAGAGAAAAAGTGGAAGTAAGAAAGAAGAGATAAGAGAGAAATGAGAGGTGGGAGGTGGGTGGTGGTTGACTAGTCAACCACTAGTTATATTTTTGGTCAATTGGCAAAGTTAGTCCCTCGAGTTTAAAAGCGGGTGCGTGAATTAACCGAACGAATTATTTTAAAAACGCTAGAGTAAAAGAGAGATGTTATAATTAAATAACGAAGTTATTGAAATGCTAGTTAATGGAAGGTATGAATCTAGATAACGAAAGATATTATCTAAAAAAGACGGGCGTTAAAATAAATTAACGGAAAAAGGCGGATTATTACACTATCATAGGGCCATTATGGCCGTGACGATAACAACAACAGAAGAAGAACACGAAGATGGTGGTGGTGGAGGGCTGTCGGCGGTTGTAGAGACTGCGACACGATAATGGCATGACTCGATCTCTTTTTAAAACCGCTGAGCATCTGATACCATAACAAAATTGATAGAATATAAACGATCTTCCTCCACACCTTTGTGGACTCGGCATATACATGTATTTATAGTTAAGAATACAAGAAATAATAACAGAAACTAAATCTCTAAGAATTATAGCTGATTTCCCAATTCTATAGGAAATATAATATTATCTAAATATGTATAGATCTTCCACTTATTCTCCAAGTAGACGTGATCATGGTCATTATCACGTGATTACGCCTGCGTGTCTTCATAGACTCTAACAAAATTGTAGCAACAACTAGAGGGTGTCCCTCAAAGAAAATGACCCAGAATCTTAAAACAAATATCGATTGAACCTTCAAGTTCTTCTTCAACTACAATACTTTTAGGGACATCGCCACCCGAACCATCAGAAACCTTCACACCACGAGAGTGATATCGCCTTTTTTCAAACTATTTTACGGCGATACTCTTTCCTTATAAGCAAAATTACGCCTTATTCCCAACATTTTATGTGTTTGTAATAGTACGTATGGTTTTATAGGTAAAAAGATGGAAAATGATGGAGAAAAGAGCTAAAATGACAAAGGTTGAAAGATATGGATGCATGGAGGAAAAGTCAAGAAATTCAAGTTCCAGCCAAACAGCCGCCATCTATACCTCTAACTGCCAACTATTATGTTCACCAGAAGTTCCCTAGAAAGTCTAAAGGAGCCGCCGGCTATTTAGAAAGTTTAAAGAGCCGCCGTCTATTTAGTAAACAGCCGCCAACTATATTAGTAAACAGCCGTAGGCTAGTCCCTTATCTGCCGGTTGATTCATGGTCCAAGGATGAATGAGATGCAGGCTAAATGCTAAGCCGCCTTGTGAATTTTGAAGGAAGGAAAACGCTAAAAGTTTTCGAGCCGCCAGCTATGAAGGCAATTGGTCATGTAATGTAAATAGGCAAGGGGATTCTGTTTTGTCTTTGTATTTGGTGCTTAGATGTTATAGTTCGCTTCGTGTGAGCTAGTGGTGTGCATGGTACGGGAAAAAACAGAAAAAACCGAGGACCAGACCGAACCGGGCCGGAACCGAACCGGACCGAGGAGTTTCGGTACGGTCCATGGTCCTTAATTTTCATATTTTTCGGTCTTCGGTACGGGACGGACCGAACCCGAAATTTCGAGAATTGTACCGGACCGAGAGGTTTGTTATTTTGTGTAATTTACTTATGTAGAACCAATAAAGTTACTTCTGTAAAAATTAAAATCCTAGCAATCACATACAATATTAAAATATTTACTTCTAACATATATAATAGTTTTATAATTTGAACTATATAGTGTACACAACAATCACATATAAAAAATTTCAAAATTATGATTACTTCAAATGCAAATATAATGTAAAGTTTAAGATAGTTGTTATAACTGGAGATATCATTATCAATATATTTGGCTTTTAAATTGGAAACCTTTATATGGAGTAACTAGCCAAGAACCTATTGTTAAAACTAGAAAATGATGTTATGAATTGTATATATGTAATATGCTGATATGTAGGATGTGCACAATAGTTACGAGTCGAAAGGCGTATATGACAATAAAATAATACGAGTATACTGTATCATGATCGAGCTGGACAATTAATGACTACAAAATAATATGAGTACTTTATTATAAGCTTAATCACGAATGATTACAAAATATATATGATCAATAGTGACAACAATAAAAAAATAACAAAAAGGTAAAAGTGGAACAGTTCTTTTCATGGAATCGAACCGAAAATTATGGAACTGAACTGAGCCGAACCGAAATTATTTGGTACGGTCCTTGGTACGACTTCCTTCAGTAATTTGGGACTTCGGACGAAACCGAACCGAATTAGTTTAGGACGTAACCTCATTTTAAATAAAGCTAGCTTTTCAATAAAAAAGAAAATTGAAATAAAACTATGAACAATTGTAAGGTACTAGTAAAACTTTAAACCCTTCACAAATAAATAAAGTGATGCGGGTTCCAACTTGAAGGGTTTATCAAGAAAAAAGAGGTGACGACCTCCCGACGAGCTTTTTAGGTTCCGATACATTTTCTCACCGTCACCGGTTAATCAACCAACAACTCCGTTAAACTAACGGTGATAATGTTAAATCTTTCAATATCTTCAACAACAACAACATCACCACCAAGATCTTGTATCATCCAAAACCCTAAATCCCCTTTAACCTTAAACCCCAAAATCTATTCTCCATCTAACATCAATTTCATAAACACCATTTCAACAAAAAAACCCACTTTCAAATGTCAATATTCCGACCAACAACAACAACAACAAACATCGCACTCTCAACCCAGACTAGGTAATTTTTTTAATTTATTTAAATTAATTTTATCTTTAAATTAGTAAACTTTAAACTGAAATTGAAATGGGTTTGTTTGAATTGATGTGTAGATGTAACTCCAAAGGTGTTCATTGGGCATTCGATTTATAAAGGGAAGGCTGCTCTTACGGTGGAACCTCGCCCACCTGAATTTGCCCCTTTAGATGTATGTATGCTTTTATGTAATTTCTTTATTCTTTATTTTATGAAATATATCTGTGGAAAATGGTTTTTGATTGATTTGGGGGTGGTTGTTTGTTCAGTCAGGGGCATTTAAGTTAACAAAAGAGGGGTTTGTGTTGCTTCAATTTGCGCCTGCTGCTGGTGTTCGTCAATATGACTGGAGTCGAAAACAGGTACTTTCATTTTTCTTATTATTTTGTTGGATGATATTTATTTATTATAGTTTTTGAATAAATAAACATTCATGTTTTAGATATGTAGACAATTTCTTTATAATAATCAAGGTTGCAAAAAATGCTAGTTGTGGAGTAACTGGTTAGGATCTTGGACGGAGTAATAGACAAATCTGGGATTAATCGGATGTTGACTTAGTTTGACCGTTTGAATCTCTACTTTTACTGATTAATCCTAATCCCCGCTTTATGGTGACGGACTAATTGGATGTTGAGAAATTTATCCTGATTAATTTCCGGTGACTGGGTTGAACAATTTTGACTGTTTTTGATTAATTAGTTTGGACCTTTTTTAAAAACCGAGTATTTTCGAGTCTTACAACACTGATAATAATAATAATTTTTGTTCGGTGGATGGATAGTTAACCAATTAAACTTGAAATATAATCGTGTCGAAATTCGAAGATGACTACTTCACCTTAAATTTAGTAATTGATATTATTATGTTTATTCTTTAAAAATCTATGTTAGTAAAGCAACTTCTTGGCTATAACTTAATTATTTTGAATGAGCACGCGATATATTATGTAATTTGTATGTAAGCATATGGTAACGAATTAAACATTTTGTCACCCACACAATTCCCAAAATTCACATAATATTTCCAACATAATACTTCTCATTTATCAATTATATATTAGCACTTTTAAAATTTACAAAGGTCCTTTAAAGGATTCAAGAACTGGATTCTTAGTCATGATTACATGAATAACCACAGCTTCATAGTTCTTCAATTTATTATCATGAGCACCGTTTTTAGCTGCGATCGTTAGGTTGTACCTTATTGTATATCCTTGAAGAACATTACCTTTTACCAAATGGTGGAATACCAATTTGGTGTTGGCCTTGTAATTGTGTTTTTCCACTGCAAACTTCCCGTATTTCTCCATCCTTGTATCCGTCAAATTCTTGATTGGGACCCACTCATCGACATATTGCCTGGCACCAAGTGAAGGGGATACGTTTATAAAAATGGAAACTAAGACGGTGACTAGTATTGTGAATAGAAGAGATTGATTGTTTAAAGCCATCGTGTGTAAGAAAGATGTGGGATAAGAGAGTGAAATAGAAATTTGGTGAGTTGTTGAGTGCGTTTTTTCTGGACTTTATAGGAGTGAATGGTAAGAATCATGTGATATGTGATATATGTTTTAAAAAATAGGATTTTGGGTAAATTTGTTTGTATCTAGGATAAATTTTTCTTTTTATTCTAAATATATAAATGGGCGGTGGAGTTGTTGCGGGTTTTTGGACTTTTATAGTAATAAAGCTCACATGTATTATGTGTAAATTTTCTTACACGGCAAGGATCATGTGAGATATAGGAAAAATTCTAAAAATAGGATATTGGTATTATAAATTTGTTTATAGGTCAATTTACTTTCATGAAAGATGAAGAGAATTTCAAGGGGTTTATGTATGATAGCTGTAAAGTTCACTTTTAATATGATCATGTAAATTATGTTACATGATGAGGATCATGTGAGGTATGGGAGTATATATTCTATAAATGGGATTTTGTATTTATAAAGTTGTTTATATTGTAATTTGTTTTTCCATTTTAATTATAGGATTATTTAGTTAGGTTGAATAACATTAATACTGAAAAAGAATTAATTTAGATATAAATTTACATATGTATTTATGAAATATTTAATTTTGGTTATAGGATATAAAAGTTTTTTTTTTTCTTTAAGCGAAAACTGAAAATGAAAATCTAATAATAGATGAAAAGTTGGGGTCATCACAAATTCACGTGAGTTAGTATTGTATGGTGTATTCTCATAATAAACATGAGATACTCGCCATCACACGTTCATATGATATATAATTTAGAAGTTTGGCTTAAAACTTATAAACAGCTCTAAAAAACAAAGCTCAGCAAGAAACCTATCACGGTTAACTAGTTCAGTTTTATTGGTAAATAAATATATGTAAATGTTAAATTCTTTATAATATTAGACAGGGTTGTGTCGCAAGTCGGGGACGAGTTCACCGGGACCGAGTTGGCGTTGGCTAACGTTGACTTTTAATAATAAAGAAATTAAACATATATATGGTACACATGAATATATCAAACATAAATTTTTCAAATGTAGATATAGGGCCCAAAATTGAATTTTAAAAATATTAAATTTTGACCAACTTTGACTTTGACTAACTATGACCGACTCAGCCCATCTAATTTTAACAATATTAAAATTTTGACCAACTTTGACTTTGACTATGACTAACTATGACCTGCTCAGCTCCGACTTTGACCCGACTTCTTTGCGTTGACCGACTTATTTGCGTTGACCGACTTATTAGGCGTTTTTGGGCGAAGCGGAACGGGTTAGTCCCCAAACCGACGTCCTTGATTTAATGCATTTTTGGGTCTCGGGTCGGTCTAGCCAAACCTGAAAAAACCTATCAAAGAACTGAACAGAAGATCATTATATAAGTTATGCTTGTGTATTATTACTTGAGTAATTATTTTGCATTAGTTATATCTCTTTTTTCTAGGTAAAAGTACCATGACTATTTTTAGACGTGGCCAATTTTATGGTTATAGTTGTCAAAAGTCCAATTTAGTTGGTTAAAGTTGGATTTATTAGTTTGAAATCAGTCAAAATAGGTCAAATAAAGTCAAAATCAAAGTTGGTCAATGTTCGACTAGTCCCCGACTTGGTTTAATTGTCCATACAAGGTTACAATCGACTAGTCCCCGTCTTGCAACTTTTATAACCTTGCTTTTCTATAGATATCTCAGTCAATAGTAAAACAAGTGATTACGAGAAACTTAATATCCAATTTACAATTTTACTTTCTCGTATTAAATGATCAACTTATGATAGAGTTCATTTAGTTAAATTATTTACTTTACATGTTTGAACTTTGAAATTGATTATACAAGCTTTAAGTTTACGCCCTTTAGTATTTGTTTGTCAATATATATCTATAATGTGTGCCCAACGGTTCCCCATGTACTTTTTGTCATGGGATTGTGTCATGGGATAGGGAGACTGATGCAGGATTCGATAAATGCCTTAATAATGGACTAAAAATTGTTGGGTTTAATGGGTTTATACGAATTGGGCTGCATGAATATTGGGATCAAAAGTATGGGCATGGAAAATGTAGACGTGGCATAGGATAGTAACAGAAGCATCTTGAAGTTTGAAAGTAGATAGAATTTGTTTCATGTTTATCTTAATTAGTTTAATGTTTATCTTTTATCTTTTATTTGTTTTCCAAGTTTTTAGCAAAAGGTACGGTATTTATATCTTGTTTCATTGTATTGGGAAGTTTAGTTTTGATATTAATAATTTCATTGAATAAAAAGCCGAGGCTTTTGTTTATCCTATTTGTGTTCATCAATCATTAATTTCTGTTTGGCCGCGATTTCTTTGCATTAGAGAGGTCATGGGTTCGATCCTTAGGGATGACATAATTTTATTTAAAACAATTGAACACCAGTAAATGGCGGTATATATTGACCCTATAGGGAGGTTTTACCAGATTCGTTCACGGACCTCTACCCAGGTTACCTAATGGATGTGTTCCTGGGTACCGTCGATCTGGTTCGGGTTTCCGCCCGAATGTGTGTGATACGTGCAAATGATGAGGGTCGTTGAAATAAATGATCTACTGATGCCACAAAAATCGCCGTTAAAAAAAAATATGTATTTATAATGTGATACGCTGTGGATAATTTCTGTTTGTGTATATATGTGCATTTATGTATGTCTCCCTGCATATCAAGGTTAATGTATGTATATATGTATATTATACATATGTTAATTTACATATATTTGTTAGTTTTCATAAATCATATTGAATTTTAGCTTACAATAGATGTATTTTTTTTTGGTAGAAGATATAGCATGTATACCATGATCATTTTAAGGGTAACTGAAACTGTGGACTTTTGTCTACAATATAACATCACAAGTATCTGTTCCGTATATTTCGCACATGATACATTTTCTTTTTTTGATAATATTAGCTCCGAGTTATAATATTTATCTTGTAATATCAGGTATTCTCGTTATCAGTTACAGAAATCGGAAGTATCATCAGTCTTGGTTCTAGGGATTCATGTGAATTCTTTCATGATCCTTTTAAAGGAAAAAGGTCTATATATATATTTAACAAATGATCACTATATCAACTTACAAGGTTATTTAGGTCTTTTCATTTGGTTAAATCATATCATATTTTTTGCAGTGATGAAGGTAGGGTTAGGAAGGTTTTGAAGGTGGAGCCTCTTCCAGATGGATCTGGCCACTTCTTTAATCTCAGTAAAATTTCCTATTCACTATTCTTAATATTCTCTGTTCGGTTTTTAATAAATTAGTTTACTAGTTTATAATATTAACTAAATGATTATATTAACTGAAGGTGTGCAAAACAAGCTAATAAACATGGATGAGAGCATCTATATCCCTGTCACAAAGGCCGAGTTTGCAATTCTCGTCTCAGCTTTCAATGTATTCTCATATTCAAAATTATTAATTAATGATAAATATTTTTACAATCAAACTTTGTTCATTAAAGATATAACTTCTATGTAGTAATAATAATGACAATTTTCTAACAATTTGTATGGTATGCAGTTTGCTGTGCCGTACCTTTTGGGTTGGCATACGTTTGCAAATTCCATAAGGCCTGAAGATGCAAGTCGTTTGAACAATGCTAATTCGCGATCTGGTGCTGACTTAGAATGGAGTAGATAGTTATTGTCCGTTTCAATCACGCAAATGTATCATGAAGACGTTTTAGTTTTTATGTAATCGTGTTATGCCTTTCAGGGTCTTATTTAACTTTTGTAACTTGGAAGTTTTTAAATATCTTTGATTCGTGTAATTTGTTGTTCAACTATGAAATGTATTAAAGTTCTCGTTTAGAGATGGTTTTATGAAGCAGAAAGATTAAGGGGCATGTTTATTTTTCCTGAACACAGATCTCAAGTGTCTACATAGTTTCTAAGTTCCATTAATTACTTATTATGTGCATAAGATATCCAAACACTAATTATAAATATGAATATATGGAAGGATCCATCTCCTACACAAACTATCATAAGATAGCCCAATAGTTGAAACCCTGATATTCTTGCAAGAGGTCGCAGGGTCGATTATTATGATGGTCAAGAAATGGTTGGAAATGTTTAGGGACTAATCTCGATTGACTGCTTATAGTATAGTATAGTATAGTATAGTATAGTATAGTATAGTATAGTATAGTATAGTATGGTATGAAGTTGAATTACTCGATCTCCGAATAACTCGAATAGCTTACTAATTTTTTTTCATCTCCTACACAAGTAACCAAAGTGTTGGAAACATGGATGAAAAATTTGCCTACATTGTGCAGAAACTTGTGTGAAGTTATGGAATTGACAATGAACCAAGAACAAGACCGGGTTACTAGCAAAATGGGTATTTTTGGGTTTAGTAAGTCCATAAAATAAATCGAAAGATCGGATATTCATGTTGACTCAAAAAATATGCTTAATATAAATTAGTGTTGTTTCGTATGCAACCTGAAATTATGCATGTTATTGGTATTAACTATTTTTTTATTGTTATACTTATAATTATAATAATTAAGTTTGACCTTTTAATTTTGCAAAATAAAAATGAATTTTAATAATTAAGTTTGGTAATAAAATAGAAGGCAATTCCAGTGCTGTGTATATTTGCATATTAGGCCTCCCAGGTTCAATTCCTCTTAACAAGCTTTTTATTTTTATTTTCATTAACCTACTAATGTCAACATCTCCATTCCCCTCTTTTTATTCCTGCTGGAGGTCCTCTTGAAAATTATCTCTCCACCCTCGACTAAAGAAGGGATGACTTTTTCTCCCCATGGGTGGAGAATTCTTTCTCTACATCTTAGTGGAGAAATAACTCCTCTTTTAGTATAGGATAGATGAAGGATTTTCTACATCTCACTTCCTCCATACCTCGCAACCGCGGGATTAGGTGTCGTTGTTCGGTTTTAAATTTGGTTTCGAACCGAACTCAAAAAATTCAAAACCGAAAACCAAACCGAAGATCAAATTTTGAATTCGATTTCTGTTTTTATCGATCCAGAAATCATTTTCATATTCAGTTTGATTTAACTAGTTTAGATTCGATTCAGTATCAGAATTAACGTTTCAAACTTAATATTAAACACCCCTGGTTAAAAGGTCAAACGACATGTACAATTCATGATTTACAAGTTATTCGTTACTGTTATCAATTAGTATAAAAGTTTATAAGACCTTACTGCTGGATTAAGTTGATTTTATATTGGTTAGTTGTTCTAAGTGAGATATAAATCTTTGACATAGAGTCCCTAGTCATTTTCTTATGACATGACAAATAGGTAATGTAGTCATAGCTACTAACTTATCATTTATTAAAATTGTTATATTATCATATAATGGTCAACTAATCACTTACAATTTTTTAGATTAGAAATAAAAATGTATTCTATGTAAGAGTAGGTTAAATTTGACGTTAATATTTCATGTTTTACTACTAAAGTTTAGGTTTAGTTGTATACAAATTAAATATAAATCAATCTAAGCATATAGTGCTTTCCCATATAATATAATCAAATTGTAACTATATATATATATATATATATATATATATATATATATATATATATATATATATATATATATATATATATATATATATATATATATATATATATATATATATATATATATAAAAGGTTGCAGGACCGGTCCCGAAAATTTAAGGGCCTAGAACGAGGTGAAAAAAAGTGCTTAGGCCCTAATAAATAATATAAACTATTAAAAAGAAAAAAGCCCTTCGCTCTTGCTAGAATGTTAGTGTACTTTAATTTTTTTTTTCCAAGGCCTGATTGTTGTTTTTGGACCTATTGTGTTTTGTCTTTGCTGCTTAAGTTGTGTTTTCATAGTTCCTCCACTTCTCAAATCTCAGATTATATATGTATATATAAAATAAATTTGGCCCCTGAAAATCGTAGGCACGGAGCGGTCGATCACATTGTTCCCCCTCCGCATCATTATAAGAAATGACACCACCACCACCACCACTACCACCATCACCACCACCACTTTCTAGGGGGAGCTAATCATCATCCAATGCTTTGGATAGTATTTTTCTAGGAGGAGCTTTGTAAATATGTTTTCTCCCTTGTTTTGATCTTCAATAGTTATGATAGGGGGAGGTAACTGATTGATATCTAGTCTTATGTCAAGGGGGAGCATATTAATTTTCTTTGGGCATTTCAAAATGATGATTTAATTAATTGTATATCACATTTTGAAGGGGAGAAAAATAATGAAAAATTGATTTTTGAAAAGTGAAAACATAAACATTGTCTTTAATTTGTTAAAATTCATTTCGGCTTGTATACATCTCAGTATACAACCCGCTCAACAATTGGTATCACTGAAAATTTGTACATTGTTCTTGTAATATAACAAGTACAAATCTCATTTTCTCTAAATCCTAAAAAGTTCAAAAGATTAAAAATAAAAAAGATTTGATATTTCTTGAATAAATGTTAATTTTTAACACATGTCCGAATCTGACAGCAAACAGTTGCAATTCGGACAGTCTCAAAACTCAGATTCTCTCAATCATATTTTATTTTATTGAAAATGAAGAACTTGTGATTTTCTCAATTCAGATGATCCAAAATTGTGTGAAAAATAAATAAATGGACTCAAAATAACTGAGGTTCGCTCAATTAAAGGCCCATTAATGAGAGATTGGCACAACCCAAATTCAAAATTAGATTCAGACTACAAATTGAGGTCAAAAAGTCAAACAAGATTACGTTTTTCAAAATCCTCTCAACTGCAAATCATCCGAATCTGACTTAATCGTGCGAATCTGACTCAAGTCGAAAACACACACATGGTAAATCCTATTTTAATACTTGTTTTTCATTTAAAAGAACAGATCTCAACCGTTTATGATCGTTCAAAACAAGATATACCAGTATATTAATGATTAGATTACAAACAAAGTTTAAATTTAAATGTGCGAATCTGATGCAAGTGTACGAATTAGTATACTTGAACAGATTCGTACATCTTGTTGTTGTTTATATGTGAATAAATGATGGATGATAAGTGGATCTAGAAAATAGACGAATAAGATTGCATGATTAATGATAATGCTAAAAACGAACATATATTTCATAGCATTATTCCTCAAGAAAGACAAGCTTTTAGTTGCAATTGTTCTATTTACAAGTGATATTCGTTTAAATAATAAAAGGTGAAGACAAAAGACAGATTCGACGAATTGAAGACGCAAACGACCAAAAAGCTCAAAAGTACAAAAGACAATCAAAGAGGTTCCAATTATTGATAAGAAACGTCTCGAAATTACAAGAGTACAAGATTCAAAACGCAAAGTACAAGATATTAAATTGTACGCAAGGACGTTCGAAAATCCGGAACCGGGACCAGAGTCAACTCTCAACGCTCGACGCAACGGACTAAAAATTACAAGTTAACTATGCACATAAATATAATATAATATTTAAATAATTCTTATAATTATTTATATATTATAATAAATAATAAAAACCGTCGGCAAGAAAGACTCCAAAGGGACTGAGCTGTAATTTCATTCTCCGCGACTCGCGGAGTTTGAAGGCAAAAATGCCGCGAGTCGCGGAGGCCCAAAAATCGAAAATCCCTATAAAGCTCGCGCATTCTGATCGTAAAAATTCACCAAATATATATCTCTCTCTCTCAATATATCGTATATATTTATATTTATATTTTAATTTTAATTTTAATTTTAATTATAATTCTAATAATAAGGGTATGTTAGCAAATGTTGTAAGGGTGTAAGTCGAAATTCTGTCCGTGTAACGCTACGCTATTTTTAATCATTGTAAGTTATGTTCAACCTTTTTACATTAATGTCTCGTAGCTAAGTTATTATTATGCTTATTTAAAACGAAGTAATCATGATGTTGGGCTAATTACTAAAATTGGGTAATTGGGCTTTGTACCATAATTGGGGTTTGGACAAAAGAACGACACTTGTGGAAATTAGACTATGGGCTATTAATGGGCTTTATATTTGTTTAACTAAATGATAGTTTGTTAATGTTAATATAAAGATTTACAATTGGGCGTCCCTATAAATTACCATATACACTTAATCGGACACGATGGGCGAGGTATTTATATGTACGAATAATCGTTCATTTAACCGGACACGGGAATGGATTAATAGCCACTAGAATAATTAAAACAGGGGTGAAATTACATTCAAGGGTAATTGGTGTAATTGTTAACAAAGTAGTAAAACCTTGGTTTACACGCAGTCGATAACCTGGTGTATTCATTAAACAAAGTATTAAAACCTTGTTACAATTCGAATCCCCAATTAGTTGGAATAATTAACTTCGGGTATAAGAATAATTTGATGAGGACACTCGCACTTTATATTTATGACTGATGGACTGTTATGGACAAAAACCAGACGGACATATTAAATAATCCAGGACAAAGGACAATTAACCCATGGGCATAAAACTAAAATCAACACGTCAAACATCATGATTACGGAAGTTTAAATAAGCATAATTCTTTTATTTCATATTTAATTTCCTTTATTTTATATTTAATTGCACTTCTAATTATCGCATTTTTATTGTTATTATATTTAATCGCACTTTTAATTATCGTCCTTTTTAATTATCGCAAGTTTATTTTATCGCACTTTTATTATTCGAAATTTCATTATCGTTATTTATTTTACGCTTTAAATTAAGTCTTTTATTTATTTAATATTTTACATTAGGTTTTAACTGCGACTAAAGTTTTAAAATCGACAAACCGGTCATTAAACGGTAAAAACCCCCCTTTATAATAATAATATTACTTATATATATGTTTGTATTTTTATAAAAGTAAATTAATATAGCGTTGAGCTTTGTTTAAAAAAAGATTCCCTGTGGAACGAACCAGACTTACTAAAAACTACACTACTGTACGATTAGGTACACTGCCTATAAGTGTTGTAGCAAGGTTTAAGTATATCCATTCTATAAATAAATAAATATCTTGTGTAAAATTGTATCGTATTTAATAGTTTTTCCTAGTAAAATATAAACTATTTCGTATACCTTAGCTTTGACCATCAAGTATTTTTGGCGCCGCTGCCGGGGAACTTTCTAAACGCCGGAAGCACAACGCTAATATAAAAAAAAAGATTTTTAGTTAACTTTTATTAAAATTCGTTTTTGTAAAAATACGTTTTAATTATTCAAAAATATAAAAAGAAAAACAAAAATATAAGTATTTTTAAGATTTTGTTAAATATTTAAGTTTTATAAGTTTCTTTATTTTTATTTTAGTTTATAAAAATATAATTTTTATTTAAATATCTTTTATTTATATAAAAACAGAAAACAGAAAATAAAAAAAAAAAAAAATGCGTCGAATTTAAATAAGCTGTCATCTGAATTTCTGAACCCCGCGACTCGCGGGGTTTGGTGTTTTAAATACCGCGACTCGCGGAGATAACCTGACACGCCGACAGAAGCCCTAATTCAGCATTAATTACGGTTAATTATTAATTATTATTATTATAACCCTAACTAATTATTATTATTATAATTACTTTTACTTTTTATTTAATTTATATATTTTAGTTAAATTAGTTTAATTAAATTGTAAAATTAGTAGTTTTATTAAATAAATAATATAAAAATTAATATTTTTATAAAAATTGTAATTTTTATAACTTTTTGTATATTTTTATATTTTGTCCCTTTTTAATCTCTTTAGCGTAATATTTGTATTTTTAGCTCATATTTAATTTTAAACATAGTTTTTGCTATAGTCATTTTTACTCCTAGATTTTTAGGCTTTGCCGTAGAATTCCTTAAGTGTTTTTTTTCTTTAGACTAAGATTTAGGTACTTTAGAATTTTGCGACACCTTTTTAAGTTTTAGTTTCTTTTTAAGTTATTTCCATTTGAGATTTAGTTTTTCTTGTAAGCTTTAATATTTTTAGACGACTTTTACTATGTACCAATTATCATTCCAATTAGTAATTTCAATTTGCGATTATAATTTTAAGTTAGTTGTAGTAATAAGGATAGGTTAGTCAAGTATTTTTAAGTTTTTATAAGTTTCTTTTATTTTCCCGTCACCTTTTATTTTTCAACCATTTTTTTTTTCTTTTTCGACCTTTTTCGACGAACTCTTTTTCTTTCTTATTTCTCGCTATTCTAGTTTTAGGACATAGATTTTTATTCTACTTCTTATCTAAATTTCTTAAAATTACGAAAATTTATTTTAAGTGGTTAAATTAATAGACATCAAAATTTTCTGGTTCGTAGTAATAGTTGGATTTGTACGTGGACCTGGTTATTGGAGCCAAACAGTCCTCAATTATATTGAGACCAAACGAATCCTGCCCCTCTGCTGCATCTTTTGGCTATTCGAAACGTGGGCAAAATCAGAAAAGTCTATTGGTTGGATAACTTATTATAATTTTTCTTCCTTTTTAAAACTAATAGGATATTCAGTGAATGCACCGAGCAAGACGTTCACCACCTTTTGTACGTTCACCACCTGTAACTAGATCAAGACATTTAGCAAATATAACCGCCGTTGATTTTTCTTTAGAATCGTCATCCAGTCAACCAAGTACTTCAGTTCAAATTTCCGATAATCCATTTTTTGAACCCAACCTCACAATTGAGAATCCGGAGAATATTCAGGAACGGTTCGTAGATCCTGAACCACTAAACTTTCCTCCGGAACCACCAATCATTCAAACAGATATTGTTGAGGAACGAACCATTAAATCAGAATCATCTAGTGATACCGATTCAACAAATTCAATTATGGAAAATCTGGAACCTTTAAGTATGGAAGACCGAATGAGAGCTAAACGCACTGGCCAAGGTCACGCAATTACTCATCCAGACATTAATGCGCCAGATTATGAAATCAAAGGACAAATTCTACACATGGTGACTAATCAATGCCAATTTAGTGGTGCGCCGAAGGAAGATCCAAATGAACATCTACGTACCTTTAATAGGATCTGCACACTATTTAAAATCCGAGAAGTGGAGGATGAACAGATATATCTCATGTTATTTCCCTGGACTTTAAAGGGAGAAGCCAAAGATTGGTTGGAATCGTTACCTGAAGGGGCGATTGATACATGGGATGTTTTAGTTGACAAATTTCTTAAACAATTCTTTCCTGCATCTAAAGCCGTAAGACTTCAAGCAGAAATTGTTACCTTCACACAGAAACCAAATGAAACTCTATATGAGGCGTGGACAAGATATGGAAAGTTATTAAGAGGATGTCCGCAACATGGTTTAGACACCTGTCAAATAGTACAAATATTCTACCAAGGATGCGACATCACTACAAGGAAAGACATAGATATAGCAGCTGGTGGTTCTATTATGAAGAAAACCGAAACTGATGCTTACAAAATTATTGATAACACTGCTTCCCACTCACATGAGTGGCACCAAGAAAAGGATATCATTAGATCATCTAAAGCAGCTAGAGCCGATTCTAGCCATGACTTAGATTCCATTTCCGCAAAGATAGATGCTGTGGAGAGACGAATGGAAAAGATGACTAAGGATATTCACTCAATACGAATTAGTTGTGAGCAGTGTGGAGGACCACATTTGACAAAAGATTGTCTCAGTATTGAATTAACAATGGAACAAAGAGAGAATATTTCATACATAAACCAAAGGCCTGGAAATAATTATCAGAATAATTATCAACCGCCAAGACCGATTTACAATCAAAACCAAAATTATAACCGAAATATTCCATACAACAACCAACAAGGTCCTAGAAATCAACAAGTATCTAATAATACTTATAATCAGCAAAGACCTAATTTTCAAAACAAACCACCACAACAAACCGATGATAAAAAGCCGAATTTAGAAGATATGATGACGAAGCTAGTTGAAACTCAAACGCAGTTTTTCACCTCTCAAAAACAAACTAATGAACAAAATGCTCAAGCATTTAGAAATCAACAAGCTTCTATTCAAAATCTAGAACAAGAAGTAAGTAACCTAGCAAGGTTAATAGGTGAAAGAAAACCGGGAAGTTTACCGAGCGATACAAATGCTAACCCCCGAAATGAAACAGCTAAAGCCATTACCACAAGAAGTGGCACAACACTTAAACCACCTAAAATACCTGTAACTTCTGATGAAACCATTCCTACTCCACAAGAACCACAACCTGATCAAGATAAGGAAAAAGAACCGGTAGTTGAAAAGGTTAATGAAGATAACACAGTTAAGGATAAACCTTATGTTAAACCATATCAACCACCACTTCCTTACCCGAGTAAAATGAAGAAAGAGAAACTTGAAGCCGAGCAATCCAAATTTTTGGATATGTTTAAACAGATAAATGTAAATCTTCCTTTCATTGATGTGATTTCAGGAATGCCTAGATATGCTAAATTCTTGAAAGATCTAATCTCAAATAGAAAGAAAATGGAAGAACTCTCGGCTGTTACTATGAATGCTAATTGTTCAGCAGTGCTGTTGAATAAGATACCAGAAAAACTATCTGATCCAGGAAGTTTCACAATTCCATGTTTTCTGAGTAGTCTTAGTTCAATAGAAGCATTGGCAGACTTAGGTGCTAGTATAAATCTAATGCCGTATTCACTATACGCTAAACTAGACCTTGGAGAATTGAAACCAACCAGAATAAGCATACAACTAGCCGATAGATCAATAAAATATCCTAGAGGGATAATGGAGAACATGCTAGTTAAAGTTGGTACTTTAGTATTTCCAGTAGATTTTGTTGTTCTGGACATGGAAGAAGATTCTCAAGTTCCTCTCATATTAGGAAGACCATTCTTAAACACGGCTAAAGCAATGATAGACGTGTTCAGTAAGAAACTGACCCTAAGTATAGAGGATGAGAGTGTTACCTTTTCAGTTGATAGAGCAATGCAACAACCACAATCTGCAGATGATACATGTTATTATATTCAAACTATAGATGCACATGCAGAATTATTAGAAGAATTTCCAGAATTACAAGGAACAGGAGAATGTTCTTTAGGAGAAGGTAATGAACCAATTGATGAAGCTGAAATGTTAGCTGCACTTATAGCTAATGGATATGAACCAACAACAGAAGAAATTCAAATGCTAAAAGAAGAAGACAGATATCGATACAAATCATCGATAGAAGAACCTCCGAAATTAGAGTTAAAGCCACTTCCAAACCATTTGGAATACGCTTATTTACATGGTGAATCTGAATTACCTGTAATAATATCGTCTTCTCTTACTGAAAATGAGAAATCACAACTCATTTCTGTGTTGAAAGCTCATAAACTAGCCATTGCATGGAAGATTCATGATATTAAAGGAATAAGTCCTTCGTATTGCACACATAAAATCCTTATGGAAGAAGGTCATAAAACGTATGTGCAACGCCAACGAAGACTAAATCCTAATATGCAAGATGTAGTTAAGAAAGAGATTATTAAACTGCTAGATGCAGGTTTAATTTATCCAATCTCTGATAGTCCATGGGTAAGCCCAGTTCAATGCGTGCCTAAGAAGGGTGGCATGACTGTCATCACAAATGAGAAAAATGAGCTTATTCCTACTAGGACTGTAACAGGATGGCGTGTATGTATTGATTATAGAAAATTAAATGACGCCACCAGAAAAGATCACTTTCCCTTACCTTTCATTGATCAAATGTTGGAAAGATTAGCAGGAAATAGCTACTATTGTTTTCTAGATGGATTTTCCGGATATTTTCAAATTCCAATAGCACCCGAGGACCAAGATAAAACCACATTCACGTGCCCTTATGGTACTTTTGCTTACAAACGCATGCCATTTGGACTTTGTAACGCCCCTGCAACCTTTCAAAGGTGTATGATGACGATTTTTCACGACATGATAGAAGAATGCATGGAAGTTTTCATGGATGACTTTTCAGTCTTCGGTGATACATTTAAATCATGTCTAGTTAATCTGGAACGAATGCTAATTAGATGCGAAAAATCAAATCTAGTACTTAATTGGGAGAAATGCCATTTCATGGTTAAAGAAGGCATCGTTCTTGGACATAAAATTTCAAAAGAAGGAATTGAAGTGGATAGAGCTAAAGTAGATGTAATTGCTAAACTTCCACATCCCACCAATGTTAGAGGAGTTAGGAGTTTTCTAGGGCATGCCGGTTTTTACCGACGTTTCATAAAAGATTTTTCTAAGATTGCCACTCCTATGAATAAACTCCTAGAAAAGGATGCGCCATTCATCTTTTCAGATGAGTGTATCAAATCTTTTAATATTCTTAAAGAGAAACTCACTAATGCGCCGATCATGATAACGCCAAATTGGAATCTACCATTTGAACTAATGTGCGATGCAAGTGATTTTGCAATGGGAGCCGTTTTAGGACAAAGGATTGAAAAACGATTTCAACCTATATATTATGCTAGTAAGACGTTACAAGGAGCACAAACGAACTATACAACTACTGAAAAAGAACTCCTTGCTATTGTCTTTGCTTTTGACAAATTTTGATCATATCTCGTTCTAGCAAAAACGGTGGTCTATACCGACCATTCTGCTCTTAGATACCTATTTTCAAAACAAGATGCTAAACCAAGATTAATCCGTTGGATCTTACTCTTACAAGAGTTTGATATTGAAATCCGAGATAAAAGAGGAGCAGAAAATCTCGCCGCTGATCATCTTTCTCGTCTTGAAAATCCCGAATTAGAAGTTCTAAATGAATCAGCCATACAAGACAACTTTCCTGATGAATATCTATTGAAGATAGATTATAAAGAAATCCCATGGTTTGCAGACTATGCAAACTACTTAGTTTGTGGATTCCTTGAAAAAGGATTATCGTACCAAAGACGAAAGAAATTCTTCAGTGATATAAAACACTATTTCTGGGAAGATCCACACCTGTTTAAAAGTTGTCCCGATGGAATAATACGCCGATGTGTATTTGGAGATGAAGCTAGTAAAATTTTAAACCATTGTCACACAGGACCAACAGGAGGGCATTATGGGCCTCAACTAACAGCAAGAAAAGTTTATGATGCTGGATTCTATTGGCCTACAATTTACAAAGACGCACACCTTCTTTGCAAATCCTGTGATGCTTGTCAAAGGGCCGGAAAAATAAGTCAACATGATGAAATGCCACAAAATGTCATCCAAGTATGTGAAGTATTTGACATTTGGGGTATTGACTTTATGGGTCCATTTCCAAAATCTAATAATAATCTATATATACTCGTAGCCATTGATTATGTATCTAAATGGGCGGAAGCACAAGCTCTCCCAACTAACGATGCACGAGTTGTAGTCAACTTTTTAAAACGTCTTTTTGCAAGGTTTGGAACACCGAAAGCTTTAATAAGTGATCGGGGTACTCATTTCTGTAATAATCAACTTGAGAAAGTTCTTAAAAGATATGGAGTAACTCATAAAATCTCCACCGCATATCATCCACAAACAAGTGGACAAGTTGAAAATACCAACCGAGCCTTAAAACGTATTCTAGAGAAAACCGTAGGATCAAATCCAAAGGAATGGTCCATTAAATTGGAGGATGCACTCTGGGCTTTTAGAACAGCCTACAAAACTCCAATTAGAACCACACCTTTTAGACTTGTTTATGGAAAAGCATGTCATCTTCCAGTAGAAATTGAACACAAAGCATTTTGGGCTTTGAAGACATGTAATCTTGATTTACATGAAGCCGGACGTCTACGATTAAGTCAACTAAACGAATTTGAAGAATTAAGACATGAAGCATACGAAAATTCGTTAATCTATAAAGAAAGAACGAAGAAATGGCATGATAAAAGAATCAGAAGTTCAAAAGAATTTAAAGAAGGAGACAGAGTTCTTCTTTTCAATTCACGATTCAAGCTATTTCCTGGAAAATTGAAATCAAGATGGTCTGGACCATTCATAGTCAAAAGAGTTTTCCCATACGGAACGATAGAATTGATAAATTCAAATGGGATTGAATTTAAAGTTAATGGTCACAGAGTTAAACATTACATACATGGTCCGATGGAAGTCGACAACGAAGTTAATCACAATTTCGACACCACAGCTAACTAAGTGTGGGGAGAATCAAGTCTTTAAAGGATAATATGTATTTCTGTTAGAGTTAGATTGTCTGTTTTCGTGTAGTTCTCGAAAATGGAACCCGAATGGTCTTTCCCTAGCAGACCCTAAAGAACTAGTCTTCTCCCCTCATTCTGAATTTTTATTTTTTTTAGGTTTTTACGAAATGAAGACTGCCTGTGAACTAAACCATGGTCTAATGCTACACGCTTTGATCACTAAAAGAAATAATGACATACTACTGAGTGAATTAGTATCAGTAATCAGAGAAAGAATGGACGGAGTTAGAAAAGAATCTAGATGCGAAGATAATAAGTTACAATTTGGTAAAGGAAAATCAAAATCCGCAGCGAAAAGAAGAGCACGACACCTAGAACGATGTCACAAATGCGGAAAATGGTCACATGAAGGTAAATGTTCAAATAATCAAACCTATTCAAATACCGAATTTGTTACTTTATGCAGAGACGGACCGTTCATATGTTTAGAAGAAAAGACACTGAATGCTCGAGGTTACGCCTATGTAGCCATGGAAAACCAATTAAACCGACTATCTTATGAATGAGATAGATCATATAACTAAGAAATCTATTCCACAGGTATGTCTGTACAGTTTTTATTTTTATTTTTATTTTTAACCTTTTGATAATAAACGCTAATTTGTTCGCTAAAAAGTATTAAATTGGTATTAAATAAAATTAGGTTTGGCGACTGAAATTATTAATATCATTTAAAAATTTATTACATCACTGCGAAATTTAACGTTTATTCTTAAGGTATAAATATCTTTAAACAATCAACCCAAAATATTTCAAAAATTCGTCATGAGTTAAATTAGGTCTTGGAACCGAAATTACTTTACCGAAAAGAGGGGTGCATATTTTTGATAATATTTGATTGATTAAAGTGGGATAAAAAGCCAAAAAGATTTTAAATTTTATTTTTACCATGTTTTTAAAATTAATATTTGAACCCTTTATTAATATTGTAAACTTTGTAAAAAAAAATATATATTTAAAATTGTAAATATTTGAAAAAAAATTAATATAAGTTTGGTATGAATTTGTAAATTTTTAAATTAAATTTGGTGTGAATTTTTAATTTTTAAAATATAAATTTTTAATTTTATGCATTTCAATTTTAAGTTTGGTGTGAATTTTTAATATAAATTTTGAATTTTATATTTAAGTTGTGTGAATTTAAAAACAAAAATTTACTTTATCTCATTAAGTTAAGAATATGAAATTTTAAAATTCGTCGTAAGTTGAAGACTAGGTCTTTGAACCGAAATTGCTTTACCCGAGGAAGGGACGAGAACTTTTATTATCATTATTTTTAATCTTATTGAATTAAAGTATGCCAAAAACATTAAAAAAACCCCAAAAATCTTAGCTTTTAAAACAATCGCTACAAAAAGACAAATTTTAAAATTTTGTCGAGGAACGGACTAGGACATCGATCCGAAACGACCTCGTCCTAAATAACAAGGGAAACAAAATTTTAAAATTAAGTACTTAATTGTTTTATAAGTTATTGATTATAAAAAAAAAAAAAAATATCAAACTCCGCGACTCGCGGAATTTGAAGGGTTATTCACCGCGAGTCGCGGAGGGATGAAAAATCAGAAAAAAAATAAAGAGCTGGAACAGATCAGTCCCAACCCCAAAACAATAAAAACCTGCGAAAAACTGCACGCGAAAAACCCGAAAAATACACCCCAAAATCACAATTTTTAACCGTTAATCACCAAATCTTTTGCTAAAATCATGTTGAGAAGGATGCTATCTAAGAATTACTCAAGAAAAACGGTAAATTTCTACACCTAAACACCATTTAATCCGAAATTTGGTGTTCTTGAGTCATTTTTTTCCCAATTTGATTTTGATGCTTTTTAGTGTAATTAGGCTTAAATTGTTTATGTATTATGCTTGTATAACCTAGATTGATGCTGTTTAACATGATTAGAAGCCTTAAACTTCAAATTTTGAATAATCTAGGGTTTGTGTTCTTGAGAAATTTGGGGCTTTTTGATATAAACAGGTTATGGCCGATTTTTGTCATGAATTGTTGCTAAATTGAGTAGTGTAACATGTCTAGGTAGTTAAATGATCCAAACTTTGAGCCTAAACATGATTTTGAGAATTAAAGTGGACTTTTTCAAGTCTAAAATTCATGAACTTGATTTTTGAAAGATAATGCCATTTGAGACTTGTTTAATTGCTAGTAATGATTATTTTGACATGTTATTTGAGTTGAATGCTTATAAACTTGGCGAACATTTTCGTATATGCTTATTTGAAAAAGTGTAGATTTGATGAAAATATGAAAGTAAGCTTAAGTTTGATATAAATTGATAATGTCATTGTAATTATTTTGATTGATGATTTTGCTGACACTAATGCATATTTGGATGCACAAAAATTGTGTTGGATGTGTTTTGCAGAATGAAAGGGGTGAATCTTCATCCCAAGCCCGTAATGCTCCTGCTGAGAATTTGGAACAACAGGAGGTGGATAACTACTACAAGCAGGATATACCTCATCCAGTCATGACCTTTTCTGATATGCACTTGGAAGAGTTGCACCCGAACCTGAGATTTGACAGACTTTGAATAGATTATCCAAAATATCAAAGGGGTTTGCATACTCTTCATTCTAAGGTTGTTGAGGTACCGAGGGTCATAGAATGGGGACCCTTAGAAGCTGTAGAATTGGCCGGGCCAATTAGGGAATTACTTGTACAGAGGTATGGTAATTCTTCTTTTAATGACTGGGTACGTTTATTCACCATACGTAGACCTGTATATAAAGTATGGTGTGAAGAATTGTTATGTAGTATAGAGTTGAATGATCGGGTAGCTAGTTTAACCGATCGTTCTTTTATTAGATTTTTGTTAGGTGGTTCGATGCGCCACATGTCTTTACTGGACATGGCTCAGGCTTTACGTATATATACGCCTGAGGAGTTAGCGTCTGCCGATTGTAGAGGATTGATACTAAACGGTAGAAAGATAGATGAAAATTTTGATACACACGGTGTGTGGAGTCAAATGACAAGCCATCACCATTTCAAAGGGGGAAATTACTCTTATTTGGATATAGATAGAGCCGAATTAAGAGTGATACATAGGTTTTTAGCTAATTTGATTACACAAAGGGGTAAAAACAAGGAAAAGGTAAATGAACAAGATTTGTTTTACCATATGTGTATTCGAGACCCACAAAGCGCTGTAAGTATACCATATTGTGTGGGTTATTATTTATCAGCTATGGTTCGGGGGATGCGACCGCATAGCATAATAGGAGGTGGTATTTTTATTACTTTGATTGGTGAATATCTCGGTGTGGATATAAGTCGGGGTGGATTATTAGTAGAAGAACCGGAACCCCGCGATACTATAGGTTTAAATGTATACCATGGTGCGAAAGTTTTGAAGAGGCGAAATAACGCCACAGTACTATACCATGGTAGACATCCACAGGTGGAGAGAAACCAACAGCAAGGTAATGTAGGAGGGGGGAATGAGATGCAAGAAATGCATAGGTTTATAGCTTCTCAGGAATACGAAAATGCTAGACAGAGAGCATTTGAAGATTGGCAAGTTCATCAGAACCAAATCATAGCTCATTGCCAACATATAGGTAGAAACTATATTCCTACACCGAAACCCATCTTCCCTCCCTGGTCTATAGAGATGCAGCCACCGTATCCTACATATGACCCTGCCGAAGCATTCTATAGCACCTATGGTTATGCCTGGAACCCCTATTGGTACCAATATCATCCTTAGTTTACTTATTATTTTTTTTATTTTGTAATTTGTAATTATTGATACGTTTAATACTTTTGTTAATATTGTAATCATTTTTATAATTATCTAACTTTTATTCTTAGATTTTAATAATTTTTGAATGTGGGGTAATATACCAAACTTCAAAAATATGTATATATGTTTGCAAGTTTATCTTATGTACACAACAGGGTAAAACAACGCATTTTCAAAGACTGGCATTAAGTTCAGCAAAAGCAACTAATTTTGACGACAAGATGCAAAATATATGTGAAATAACAACAAGACGGAATGAACAAATGATGTGCACCATTTATCATTCAGCAAACAAACGCCAATATATTTGGAAACTTTGGTAAAAATTTAATCATTTTCACACAAATCACCCTCAATAATTTAAATTGTTACTGATTTCTTGCAAATGAGGGCATTGCAAGATCTTAAGTGTGGGAAGGGGTTAAATTCTTTCGGATTTTAAAATTTTTATCTTAAACACTTGGTTACCATTAAAAATACTAGTAAAGCAGTAGTTGTATTAGAATCTAGTGCTCTCTGATAAAAAAAGAACAGCCCTAGTCTTATATACTGACTACCCAATTCTAGTAAATTTTTTCAAAATTTTCAATTAAATGAACTAAAAATCATGTTTATACATATTTATGAACGATAAAACTAGGTTTTAACACCGAAATTATTGTTACCTCGGAAAGGACATAAATTGAGAAACAAACTAAAATGTTAAAATTCATTTAAAATGGAATAGAGGACGATAAAAAGGAAAATAAAAGCCAAGTGTGGGAAAATTTACCAAGTTATCTTAAACATATGTCACATATATCTGTAACAAATAACTGAAAATACTTTTGCTTTGGACTCAACTAAACTGTTTTACCTGATGAAAGAAAAGAAGAGATGGATCTACACGATGAATCAATTCCATCATTAAAAGGAAGTAAAGTCTTCCGAAAAAGACACGCGCTTCTTGATTTAGGTCAAGAAGTTGTCGTCCAGACCAGCTGTAGGTTGACGAAAAATCTAGAAAAGTCATCACTAAAATCGGTTGGAAATCCACGGACCTCAGCATCAAACAGGGTCGCCAAGTGGTCAGATTTATCCTAACCATGAGAAGGATTTATCTCGTACAATGGGGGGGGGCACCATGCAAATTAGCTGGATAAGACTAATGAATCAGATCCCCAGAAAGGATAATCTCCTTAAAGATTAAAAATCAGCTTTTAAGACTGATATTACTCAATCCTAAAGATTGACCTTAAAGATTGAGAATTCAAACTCATGGAATTTGATGATATCTAAACTCGAGCTTGAACGAGAAAATATTTTGATCAAAATTATAAACCGATTTGTTTTCTGAAAACCCTATTTTCAATGCGTTCATTACCATTGAACGTAAAATCCTAGGAATTCACCTGGAATTCATTAGGTCACCTGAACCAAAACGGGTGTCAACCGTAAGAACGGTGGTTGCATAGTGGTCAAAGACAGGACCTTGTGCCATACCGAAAAATTATAAGGGTGAGCTTTACTATTGCTCCTACCAAGGATAGTAATTGCGTCCGACACGTTATAGACCATAATTAAATGCATGTCAGGGGACATTGCCTTAACAGTTGCTTGTTCAACGCTTTCCTTTACAACCGGACGGTAGTTTACCGAAAGGTAATATACGGAACAAGTAAACTGGACGTGTTGCTTTCCAAATACAAGGTTAGCAAGTGGGTGACACAAAACCATAAGTTTTGAGCTAAAATTTTCAAATCTGAAACCCACCAAACCCACAAAAATATTTTGCAAACACCGGTAAAGGGTTATCCCGGAAAACTTATCTAGGGTAAAAACTAGATTTAATTTTCAAAAGATCAAATGTTTTCATAAAGATCCAATTTCCTTAATGGATCTAAATTTTTATAGTCATGTGGGACTGTAAACCATATCGTTACTACCATTGTTCATACCACCGTATAGAAATCACTGATGTACAAAGTGTGAAGAATAAAGAAGTGATTCTAGTATTTCAAGACGATATTGCTTGAGGACAAGCAACGCTCAAGTGTGGGAATATTTGATAATGCTAAAAACGAACATATATTTCATAGCATTATTCCTCAAGAAAGACAAGCTTTTAGTTGCAATTGTTCTATTTACAAGTGATATTCGTTTAAATAATAAAAGGTGAAGACAAAAGACAGATTCGACGAATTGAAGACGCAAACGACCAAAAAGCTCAAAAGTACAAAAGACAATCAAAGAGGTTCCAATTATTGATAAGAAACGTCTCGAAATTACAAGAGTACAAGATTCAAAACGCAAAGTACAAGATATTAAATTGTACGCAAGGACGTTCGAAAATCCGGAACCGGGACCAGAGTCAACTCTCAACGCTCGACGCAATGGACTAAAAATTACAAGTCAACTATGCACATAAATATAATATAATATTTAAATAATTCTTATAATTATTTATATATTATAATAAATAATAAAAACCGTCGGCAAGAAAGACTCCAAAGGGACTGAGCTATAATTTCATTCTCCGCGACTCGCGGAGTTTGAAGGCAAAAATGCCGCGAGTCGCGGAGCCCCAAAAATCGAAAATCCCTATAAAGCTCGCGCATTCTGATCGTAAAAATTCACCAAATATATATCTCTCTCTCTCAATATATCGTATATATTTATATTTATATTTTAATTTTAATTTTAATTATAATTTTAATAATAAGGGTATGTTAGCAAATGTTGTAAGGGTGTAAGTCGAAATTCTGTCCGTGTAACGCTACGCTATTTTTAATCATTGTAAGTTATGTTCAACCTTTTTACATTAATGTCTCGTAGCTAAGTTATTATTATGCTTATTTAAAACGAAGTAATCATGATGTTGGGCTAATTACTAAAATTGGGTAATTGGGCTTTGTACCATAATTGGGGTTTGGACAAAAGAACGACACTTGTGGAAATTAGACTATGGGCTATTAATGGGATTTATATTTGTTTAACTAAATGATAGTTTGTTAATGTTAATATAAAGATTTACAATTGGGCGTCCCTATAAATTACCATATACACTCAATCGGACACGATGGGCGGGGTATTTATATGTACGAATAATCGTTCATTTAACCGGACACGGGAATGGATTAATAGCCACTAGAATAATTAAAACAGGGGTGAAATTACATTCAAGGGTAATTGGTGTAATTGTTAACAAAGTAGTAAAACCTTGGTTTACACGCAGTCGATAACCTGGTGTATTCATTAAACAAAGTATTAAAACCTTGTTACAATTCGAATCCCCAATTAGTTGGAATATTTAACTTCGGGTATAAGAATAATTTGATGAGGATACTCGCACTTTATATTTATGACTGATGGACTGTTATGGACAAAAACCAGACGGACATAGTAAATAATCCAGGACAAAGGACAATTAACCCATGGGCATAAAACTAAAATCAACACGTCAAACATCATGATTACGGAAGTTTAAATAAGCATAATTCTTTTATTTCATATTTAATTTCCTTTATTTTATATTTAATTGCACTTCTAATTATCGCATTTTTATTGTTATTATATTTAATCGCACTTTTAATTATCGTCCTTTTTAATTATCGCAAGTTTATTTTATCGCACTTTTATTATTCGAAATTTCATTATCGTTATTTATTTTACGCTTTAAATTAAGTCTTTTATTTATTTAATATTTTACATTAGGTTTTAACTGCGACTAAAGTTTTAAAATCGACAAACCGGTCATTAAACGGTAAAAACCCCCCTTTATAATAATAATATTACTTATATATATGTTTGTATTTTTATAAAAGTAAATTAATATAGCGTTGAGCTTTGTTTAAAAAAAGATTCCCTGTGGAACGAACCGGACTTACTAAAAACTACACTACTGTACGATTAGGTACACTGCCTATAAGTGTTGTAGCAAGGTTTAAGTATATCCATTCTATAAATAAATAAATATCTTGTGTAAAATTGTATCGTATTTAATAGTTTTTCCTAGTAAAATATAAACTATTTCGTATACCTTAGCTTTGACCATCAATTAATTTGAATATTGTATTATTATAATTGTGCGAATCTGATGTGTGTCTTCTGTGCGAATCTGATCCTTGATCAAATTGTGCGAATTTCTAACTTTGATTGTGTGCGAATCTGATGATGTTTTAATGATAAAATGATTAGATTAACATGATGATTACAATTGTTTGAATATTTCTGAAGTGTACGAATTCAAAAATTTAATCTTGAACATGTGAGAATCTCACACTGCGCGAATCTGATGAATTGTCTTAGCTTTCACACTTAGTTCATTATACTTGTGAGTATAGCTCACTTTTTAGCCGTGGTCGAACCAAGACATCGACTGCATGTGACATAATCAAAATTCAATGCCAAACTACTTGCTTAAATTATGTGTTGTCAAAAGCGCTCTCTCTCGTCTAACCCTAGAACCGTTTCACGATGATAGTGTTCTAACCGATGTAATTAGTTTTTTCTTGCTTTTATTTTCTCTAATCTGTCATGTAGAAGTGTAATTGCGTCTTCTCCATCATGAGGAAGAATTCTGGGGGAGAAAAGATAAAAAAACCTCCCTCTATGGCAACGATAACGTCTTCTAGGGTTTTGCGTAACCATGAAATCGGTGGAGATGTGTCCGGTACGAAGCTTAATGAGGGGGCCTTCATCTGAACCTGGTGAGGATCGGGTATCCAAACCAGATCCTGCAATTAAACCGAATCTGAATATGAAGGTGTCCGATGTTGGGGCACAACCAAACATGATTGTTGGAGGAGTTGTGTAACATCCTCAGACAGGGCTTAGATGTAAGGTAACCTTTTTGCCCTTAGGCATAATTGTGTGGCTAATTATGCTTTTATTTTAATTAAATATTTAGTGTTATTTTATTATTTGGTTAAGACCAGTTTGTGACAAGGGTCACAAAACAGGTTGGTTTATTTAATTTTGGACTCCGTTAGAGTTGTGAAATTAAGTACGAAAGTTATTAGATAACTGGTAAATACCCGTGTGTGATGAGTTATTGTGTTTTAACACTAATAAAAGCATTAGACCAGCTCATTTGTGATGCTTCTTCCAGAATATTCATTTTCACACACAAACTTAAACCAATTCAAGAACCCTAATCTCTTAAATATCATTTTTTGTGTTGAATCCTTGTGCGTAATCAGTTGTTTGTGATTTTGTATCTTAATCAAGGTAAATCTCAACTGATTTCGTGTTCAAATCAGTGAATTTTGTGCTTTTAATTAGGTTTTGAATCAAAATGGGGGTTTTAGTCAAATCTTGTGATTTTGATGTTGTTTTGGTATAACCCGTTGGGGTTTAAGTCTCTTTATGTGTTATAAACGTTTCCTGAACGGATTTTGGTGTCAAAACATGTAGAAATCGAGATTTGGGTGATTTTGGTTCGAAAACCCGTCATTTCTGCTGCTGCCGCTGCACGAAGAACATAACCGTACAGTTGCAGCTTGCAACCGCACGGGTGCATGTGCAACTGTACGGATGCAGTAGTGTTAGTGCAACCGGGCAGTGAGTGTGCAACCGTACGGATGCACGATGCAACCGTACGGATGGACTTGCAACCGTATGGATGCATGTGCAACCGTACGAGTGTAGATCAGAAATGCAGTGTTGTTTAATCTAGTTGTTTTCTAGCCGTTATGTTGTCCGTGTGACTTATGATAATCAGGATGTAAATTCTGAAATTGCATAAGTGTTAGGTGGACTTTTAGTGACACTTTTGTTACTGATTTACTGTACTATGCTGTTTTGTGCTAACGGACAGAAACTAACTTGATTTGCCTTATGTTCAGGTGATACGGATAAGGAAACCGCTCAGTGATAAATTATCTGAGCTAGTTGCTGGTATTCGGTGAGTGGGTCTATCTCCGGATAGAGAATTAAGTAGCTGACACGCTACTTGTTCAGACTCTTTACTCTTATGTTTATATCCAGCATGATTGCCATGTGTAGTTACATATTGCCATGCTAGTTAGGACGATTGCATGACTGATTATCTGTGATCTTATGTGCGCACTGTTAGTTGGACACCAACCGAGGCGGTAAGGTTGGGAACCCACCGAGGCGGCAAGGTAGGGTTTGTGTGTGGTCGACCGTGGTAGCCTGGTCGGGTCACGATGTTATTGATTGTTCAGTATAGCATAGAAGGACGCATGTGTTGCGTCTGGACGTTTATGCAGTGGATTCAGTAAAGCAGACTATCAGTAGATTGTAGCCTGATCAGCTAAGTCGTGTGCTCGTACAAGCGGCCGATCCTCATATTGTCAGTTGTTGTTGTATGCTAGTTTAGGACATTAGCATATATGTGACCCTTGCATGTTCAATTGCTTATGCTTGATCTGTTAGATAGTATCCATTCACTTAGCAGTTGTGCTAATTTCCCCACATTTCCACTCCTTGCAAGTTTAGGTACCACTGTAGGATGGGTGTTGCGAACGGGCTAAAAGACATGTTGGACTATGAGCTTAACTCTGATGTTTTCTTTATTTGTACTATTTTCACGTAACACCGTCATTTTGTAAAGTTGTTATGAATGTTAATTATGTTGATTTACTAACTATGGTCTGTAAATGTAACTAAGGTTATTTTGATAATTTCATGTACTTCCGCTGTGAATAAAAAAAAATTAGGGTGTTACAAGTTGGTATCAGAGCGTGGTTTAGCAGCAAGTACGTGCACTTATTTGTTCCTAAACCTTGAGTTAAGTCAAACATGTCAGTGGGGTGGGGCTAAGTGAATGTAGGATGTTGTGCATGTTAGTGTTTAGTAAAGTAACAGTTATTCATTAAGCTTTTGTGCGAGTATTTAGTAGCACCGATGGCAGATAACAGTGATGCGAACGCTACAAACCCGATCCACCCCGCAACTTTAAGTGCTCCATATGTGGAGGATGAGATGGAGGTTTACCAGGCTGAATATGTGCACGAACTCGAAGGTAAACTCAAGGAAGCTCAGGAAAAGGTTGCTGAGCTTGAATTAGCAAGACATTCGGGTAATGAGGATACACCACCAGGTTTTACCACTGCTCAATCACACACCGTACCGTAAATAAACCAGTACCAAAACCCATTACAAAACCAATTCCCTCAACACATCATGCCACCACATATGTACTACCAGTATCAAAACCCAATGATGATGAATCAAGTCCAGCCACCCATATATCAACAATCATTTCCACAACAGAAATTCCAACAATAATACTAGCCACCAAAAAGATGCACCTTTAAAAAATTCAGGGATTGTGGACCGTCTCTGTTCTCGGGAAGTTCAGACCCAGCCGTGACTCTCAATTGGTTACGGGAGGTTGAAAAGACATTTGAGGCCTGTCAGTGTGAACCAGAACTGAAAGTGACTTATGCCAGTAGGTTGTTGAAAGACAGTTCTATGGTGTAGTAGGATTCGGTAATAGCAAGTGTTTCTCCAGAACAAGTTCGAATGATCTCTTGGGAGCAGTTTTACGGTAAGGTATGTGAGCAGTACTGCAATGTGTTTGACATGAACAGGATCAAGATGGAGCTTTTAGAAATGTAGATGACACCTCCAATGTCAATTGATGAGGTGATTGAGAAATACACGTACAAGTTAAGGTTTGTGCAATAATGGGTGCCTGATGAACAATCAAGAATCCAGCATTTTGTGAATATGATCTTGCCAGAATACAGGACATTTTTGAGGTCCGTGCCGATGTTATATTAGGCTTTTGTGATGGCAAAGATGGTAAAAAGTGATGTTAGAGTAGCAAGGGGTGTGAATATAGGGAATGTGGTACCGCAGGGTAGTCAAACTACCAGTCAGTCAAGCTCGAGGTCTAAGAAATCATTTGGGTTTAAACAAAAGGGTAAAGGTAATCAAGCAAGCACAGGGTCTGGTTCGGGAAAGAGAGAATGGTGTAAGGGTTGTAAGTCTTCTCGCAGTGGGTCGTGTTCTGAGGCAACGAGAAGATGTTTGAGATTTGATATGGTAGGTCACGAGTCTCGGGGGTGTTCCTTCAAGGAGAATGTGTGTTGGAGTTGTCACCAGCTGGGTCACCGTTCAGCTAGTTATCAGGCATCAAACGGCGCAAGTTCTGGGGCAGGGTCAGGGGTGCGTTTGGCATAAGTCGGGGGTTCCACAGCCTCCAGTGGACAGAAAAGAAAGAATCTGCTGACTGCAGAAGCAAGGGCCTTTCAGATGACAGTGGAGGCCGCTACTAATACCGATGACATCATAACCGGTATGTTCTTGATCAACTCAATACCTGCTAGAGTATTGTTTGATTCAGGTGCAAATAGGACGTTTATGTCTATAGATTTCTGTACTAAGTTAGGGTTACCTGCTATTGTACTTCCTAAGCCTATTAGAGTAGAGGTAGCTGATGGTAAGATGGTTCCAGTCACCACGTATGTGTCTGGAGCTAGTATAGAAATTGATGGTAGACCGCTTGCTATGCCCTGTTTAGTGTTGCCTATCCCTAGTTTTGATGTAGTGTTAGGGATGAATTGGATGAGCCTACATAAGGCCCTTAAGTGTGATAAGAAGATTGTGACTTTCTGTTTGACCGATGGAACACGTATTGTGGCCCGTGGGGAGTGAAGTTGGTTCAGTTTTCCGTTGATTTCTATGATGAAGGCGAAGAAGTCACTTTCTAAGGGATGTGAGTCTTTTATGGCTTATGTTATTGATGCTAAGACAGAGAAGAGATCTGTTACCGATATTCCGGTAGTTTCGGAATTTCCAGAGGTGTTTCCTGATGAGTTACCGGGGTTGCTGCCGGTAAGAGAAGTAGAGTATAAGATTGAGTTGGTTCCGGGAACAACTCCAGTAGCTAAGGCTTCTTATAGGTTTGCTCCTTCTGAAATCAGAGAGATGATGTCTCAGATACAAGAATTATTAGACAGTGCTTACAGCGCTTTGTGGGTCTCGAATACACATATGGTAAAACAAATCCTGTTCATTTACCTTTTCCTTGTTCTTACCTCTTTATGTAATCGAATTAGCTAAAAACCTATGAATTACTCTTAATTCAGCTCTATCTATATCCAAATAAGAGTAATTTCCCCCTTTGAATCGGTGATGGCTTGTCATTTGACTCCATACACCATGTGTATCAAAATTTTCATCTATCTTTCTACCATTTAGTATCAACCCTCTACAATCGGCAGATGCTAACTCCTCAGGCGTATATATACGTAAAGCCTGAGCCATGTCTAGTAAAGACATGTGGCGCATCGAACCTCCTAACAAAAATCTAATAAAAGATCAATCGGTTAAACTAGCTACCCGATCGTTTAATTCTATACTACACAACAATTCTTCACACCATACTTTATATACAGGTCTACGCATGGTGAATAAACGTACCCAGTCGTTAAAAGTAGAATTACCATACCTCTGTGCAAGTAATTCCCTAATTGGCCCGGCCAATTCTACAGCTTCTAATGGTCCCCATTCTATGACCCTAGGTACCTCAACAACTTTAGAATGAAGAGTATGCAAACCCCTTTGGTATTTTGGATAATCTATCCAAAGTCTATCAAATCTCAGGTTCGGGTGCAAATCTTCCAAGTGCATATCAGAAAATGTCATGACTGGATGAGGTATATCTTGTTTGTAGTAGTTATCCACCTCCTGTTGTTCCGCATTCTCAGCAGGAGCATTGCGAGCTTGGGATGAAGATTCACCCCTTTCAGTCATTTTTCTTGAGTAATTCCTTGATAGCATCCTTCTCAACATGATTTTAGTAAAAGATTTGATGATTAACGGTTAAAAATTGTGATTTTGGGGGTGTTTTCTCGGGTTTTTGCGCAGTATTTTCGGGTTTTATTTGTGTTGTGGTGTGCAAATGAACTGCTCTTTACGTTTTATTTTTTTCTGGGTTTTGGTCCCTCTGCGAGTCGCGGTGTTTGAACCTTCAAACTCCGCGAGTCGCGGAGTTTGTATTTTTTTTTTAAAACAATCCTTAACTTGTAAAACAAATATAAAATAAATTTAAAATTTTATGTTCCTTTGTTTTAGGACGAGGTCGTTTCGAATCGATGTCCTAGTCCGTCCTTCGAAAAAATTTTAAAATTTGTCTTTTTCAAGCGATTGTTTTAAAAACTTAGATTTTTATAGTTTTTTTAATGTTTTTGGCATACTTTAATTCAATAAGATTAAAAATAATGATAATAAAAGTTCTCGTCCCTCCCTCGGGTAAAGCAATTTCGGTTCAAAGACCTAGTCTTCAACTTACGACGAATTTTAAAAATCATATTTTTAACTTAGCGAGATAAAGTAAATTTTTGTTTTTAAATTCACACAACTTAAATATAAAATTCAAAATTAATATTAAAAATTCACACCAAACTTAAAATTTGAAATGCATAAAATTAAAAATTCATATTTTAAAAATTAAAAATTCACACCAAACTTAATTTAAAAATTCATATTATAAATTCACACCAAACTTATATTAATTTTTCAAATATTTACAATTTTAAATATATTGATTTTACAAAGTTTACAATATTAATTTAAGATTTACATATTAATTTTAAAAACATGGTAAAAATAAAATTAAAAATCTTTTTGGCTTTTTATCCCACTTTAATCAATCAAATATTATCAAAAATATGCGCCCCTCTTTTCGGTAAAGTAATTTCGGTTCCAAGACCTAATTTAACTCATGACGAATTTTTGAAATATTTTGGGTTGATTGATTAAAGATATTTATACCTTAAGAATAAACGTTAAATTTCGCAGTGATGTAATAAATTTTTGAATGATATCAATAATTTCGGTCGCCAAACTTAATTTTATTTAATACCAGTTTAATACTTTATAGCGAACAAATTAGCGTTTATTATCAAAAGGTTAAAAAAAAAAAAAAATAAAAACTGTAAAGACTTACCTGTGAGATAGTATTCTTAGTTATATGATCTATCCCATTCATAAGATAGTCGGTTTAATTGGTTTTCCATGGCTACATAGGCGTAACCTCGAGCATTCAGTGTTTTTTCTTCTAAACATATGAACGGTCCGTCTCTGCATAAAGTAACAAATTCGGTGTTCGAATAGGTTTGATTATTTGAACATTTACCTCCATGTGACCATTTTCCGAATTTGTGACATCTTTCTAGGTGTCGTGCTCTTCTTTTCGCTGCGGATTTTGATTTTCCTTTACCAAATTGTAACTTATTATCTTCGCATCTGGATTCTTTTCTAACTCCGTCCAATCTTTCTCTGATTACTGATACTATTTCACTCGGAAGTGTGTCATTATTACGTTTAGTGATCAAAGCGTGTAGCATTAGACCATGGTTTAGTTCACAGGCAGTCTTCATTTCCTAAAAAAAAATAAAAATTCAGAATGGGGGGAGAAGACTAGTTCTTTAGGGTCTGCTAGGGAAAGACAGTTCGGGTTCCATTTTCGAGAGCTACACGAAAATAGACAATCTAACTCTAACAGAAATACATAAACCCCCTATACTTAGTTGAAATTGTGATTAACATTATTTTTAATTGAATCTTCAACAACTTGTATATCTTTGACTTTTACTTCAATCCATTTGTTGATTTCCTCCGTAACTTTCACAAATTCAACTAACATTTCCTTTTCTTTTGATGATAAATTGGATATTAATCGGTTATATAACTTAAAGTTTCCTTTAATCTTAGCATCGTGAATCCGTTTATAAAGTTTCTTCGTTGAACTGTTAAAAATGGGTTCATCTAATTTCGTATCATCAACGGCATTCTTTGTGATTGGATCATCATTAAGTGTTTCTTCATCTTCCCCATACTTATGCGTTTTTATTGGTCTAACAGTTTTGGTTTGTGGAGATCTAAACTTTCGGTTCACAAAGGTGATCGATGTATCACCATCCCTAAGTGTCATTCTACCTTCTCTTACATCAATGAATGCCTCGGTGGTTGCTAAAAATGGGCGACCTAGAATTAGAGGAATATCAAGGTTTTCCTCCATATTAATCACTATGAAGTTTGCAACAAAGGTCAAACTTCCCACATTAACAAGTAAATTATTTGCTATTTCAACCGGGTGTTTAATGGTTTGGTCAAATGATTGAACACCTATTTTGGTTGTTTTTAATTTACCCATGCCTAATCTTTTGTATAAGGAAAGAGGCATAATATTTGCACTTGCTCCTAAATCTGCGAGTCCATTATATACAGCACCATCATTAAGTAAGCAAGAAATGATAAATTCACCCGGGTCTCCTGCTTTAGTAAGTCGAGTTGGTTTGTAAACCTTTTTCGGGTGTTCTTTCCTTGGTTCTTTCATTTCTATTTGAATTTCTTGTTCACATTTTTCTTCGTTTCTTGGAATAGGAGGTTTGTATAGGAATTCTTCTTCATCACTCAAATTTGAATCCTCCCTATATTCCAATTTTGATTTTTCATATGTTGTTGATAACATATTTATGTTTTCATTTTGAAGGTTTTCTTGGGTGGTGAAATTATGATTAACTTCATTGTCAACTTCCATCAGACCATGTATGTAATGTTTAACTCTGTGACCATTAACTTTAAATTCAATTCCATTTGAATTTATTAATTCTATCGTTCCGTATGAGAAAACTCTTTTGACTATGAATGGTCCAGACCATCTTGATTTCAACTTTCCAGGAAATAGCTTGAATCGTGAATTGAAAAGAAGAACTCTGTCTCCTTCTTTAAATTCTTTTGAACTTCTGATTCTTTTATCATGCCATTTCTTCGTTCTTTCTTTATAGATTAACGAATTTTCGTATGCTTCATGTCTTAATTCTTCTAATTCGTTTAGTTGACTTAATCGTAGACGTCCGGCTTCATGTAAATCAAGATTACATGTCTTCAAAGCCCAAAATGCTTTGTGTTCAATTTCTACTGGAAGATGACATGCTTTTCCATAAACAAGTCTAAAAGGTGTGGTTCCAATTGGAGTTTTGTAGGTTGTTCTAAAAGCCCAGAGTGCATCCTCTAATTTAATGGACCATTCCTTCGGATTTGATCCTACGATTTTCTCTAGAATACGTTTTAAAGCTCGGTTGGTATTTTTAACTTGTCCACTTGTTTGTGGATGATATGAGGTGGAGATTTTATGAGTTACTCCATATCTTTTAAGAACTTTCTCAAGTTGATTATTACAGAAATGAGTACCCCGATCACTTATTAAAGCTTTCGGTGTTCCAAACCTTGCAAAAAGACGTTTTAAAAAGTTGACTACAACTCGTGCATCGTTAGTTGGGAGAGCTTGTGCTTCCGCCCATTTAGATACATAATCAATGGCTACGAGTATATATAGATTATTATGAGATTTTGGAAATGGACCCATAAAGTCAATACCCCAAATGTCAAATACTTCACATACTTGTATGACATTTTGTGGCATTTCATCACGTTGACTTATTTTTCCGGCCCTTTGACAAGCATCACAGGATTTGCAAAGAAGGTGTGAGTCTTTGTAAATTGTAGGCCAATAGAATCCAGCATCATAAACTTTTCTTGCTGTTAGTTGAGGCCCATAATGCCCTCCTGTTGGTCCTGTGTGACAATGGTTTAATATTTTACTGGCTTCATCTCCGAATACACATCGGCGTATTATTCCATCGGGACAACTTTTAAACAGATGTGGATCTTCCCAGAAATAGTGTTTTATATCACTGAAGAATTTCTTTCATTTTTGGTACGATAATCTTTTTTCAAGGAATCCACATACTAAATAGTTTGCATAGTCTGCAAACCATGGGATTTCATTATAATCTATCTTCAATAGATATTCATCAGGAAAGTTGTCTTGTATGGCCGATTCATTTAGAACTTCTAATTCGGAATTTTCAAGACGAGAAAGATGATCAGCGGCGAGATTTTCTGCTCCTTTTTTATCTCGGATTTCAATATCAAACTCTTGTAAGAGTAAGATCCAACGGATTAATCTTGGTTTAGCATCTTGTTTTGAAAATAGGTATCTAAGAGCAGAATGGTCGGTATAGACCACCGTTTTTGCTAGAACGAGATATGATCGAAATTTGTCAAAAGCAAAGACAATAGCAAGGAGTTATTTTTCAGTAGTTGTATAGTTCGTTTGTGCTCCTTGTAACGTCTTACTAGCATAATATATAGGTTGAAATCGTTTTTCAATCCTTTGTCCTAAAACGACTCCCATTGCAAAATCACTTGCATCGCACATTAGTTCAAATGGTAGATTCCAATTTGGTGTTATCATGATCGGCGCATTAGTGAGTTTCTCTTTAAGAATATTAAAAGATTTGATACACTCATCTGAAAAGATGAATGGAGCATCCTTTTCTAGGAGTTTATTCATAGGAGTGGCAATTTTAGAAAAATCTTTTATGAAACGTCGGTAAAAACTGGCATGCCCTAGAAAACTCCTAACTCCTCTAACATTGGAGGGATGTGGAAGTTTAGCAATTACATCTACTTTAGCTCTATCCACTTCAATTCCTTCTTTTGAAATTTTATGACCAAGAACGATGCCTTCTTTAACCATAAAATGGCATTTCTCCCAATTAAGAACTAGATTTGATTGTTCGCATCTAATAAGCATTCGTTCCAGATTAACTAGACATGATTCAAATGTATCACCGAAGACTGAAAAGTCATCCATGAAAACTTCCATGCATTCTTCTATCATGTCGTGAAAAATCGCCATCATACACCTTCGAAAGGTTGCAGGGGCGTTACAAAGTCCAAATGGCATGCGTTTGTAAGCAAAAGTACCATAAGGGCACGTGAATGTGGTTTTCTCTTGATCTTCGGGTGCTATTGGAATTTGAAAATATCTGGAAAATCCATCTAGAAAACAATAGTAACTATTTTCGGCTAATCTTTCCAATATTTGATCTATGAAAGGTAAGGGAAAGTGATCTTTTCTGGTGGCGTCATTTAATTTTCTATAATCAATACACACACGCCATCCTGTTACAGTCCTAGTAGGAATAAGCTCATTTTTCTCATTTGTAATGACAGTCATGCCACCCTTCTTAGGCACGCATTGAACTGGGCTTACCCATGGACTATCAGAGATTGGATAAATTAGACCTGCATCTAGCAGTTTAATAATCTCTTTCTTAACTACATCTTGCATATTAGGATTTAGTCTTCGTTGGCGTTGCACATAAATTTTATGACCTTCTTCCATAAGGATTTTATGTGTGCAATACGAAGGACTTATTCCTTTAATATCATGAATCTTCAATGCAATGGCTGGTTTCTGAGCTTTTAACACAGAAATGAGTTGTGATTTCTCATTTTCAGTAAGAGAAGACGATATTATTACAGGTAATTCAGATTCACCATGTAAATAAGCGTATTCCAAATGGTTTGGAAGTGGCTTTAACTCTAATTTCGGAGTTTCTTCTATCGATGATTTGTATCGATATCTGTCTTCTTCTTTTAGCATTTGAATTTCTTCTGTTGTTGGTTCATATCCATTAGCTATAAGTGTAGCTAACATTTCAGCTTCATCAATTGGTTCATTACCTTCTCCTAAAGAACATTCTCCTGTTCCTTGTAATTCTGGAAATTCTTCTAATAATTCTGCATGTGCATCTATAGTTTGAATATAATAACATGTATCATCTGCAGATTGTGGTTGTTGCATTGCTCTATCAACTGAAAACGTAACACTCTCGTCCTCTATACTTAGGGTCAATTTCTTACCGAACACGTCTATCATTGCTTTAGCCGTATTTAAGAATGGTCTTCCTAATATAAGAGGAACTTGAGAATCTTCTTCCATGTCCAGAACAACAAAATCTACTGGAAATACTAAAGTACCAACTTTAACTAGCATGTTCTCCATTATCCCTCTAGGATATTTTATTGATCTATCGGCCAGTTGTATGCTTATTCTGGTTGGTTTCAATTCTCCAAGGTCAAGTTTAGCGTATAGTGAATACGGCATTAGATTTATACTAGCACCTAAGTCTGCCAATGCTTCTATTGAACTAAGACTACCCAGAAAACATGGAATTGTGAAACTTCCTGGATCAGATAATTTTTCTGGTATCTTATTCAACAGCACTGCTGAACAATTAGCATTCATGGTAACAGCCGAGAGTTCTTCCATTTTCTTTCTATTTGAGATTAGATCTTTCAAGAATTTTGTAACGACCCGGAATTTTCCGATCGTTCTATACTTATGAGATTAATATTTACATAAATTAAACCTTACCAACATGATAAGCAATCCAAACTGTTGAGACTTATATTTTTGAAAAGAGTTTTACACAACGTTTGACCGTCCAATTTGACCGATGATATCACGAAATATATAACACACGATAATTATACGATTATGTATATGTACATATCTATACATATTTAACATGATTTAAGGATGGTTTAACATTTCATTGTGAACTAACAACAATGAGTTATAAGTATACTTTGAGACCACTAACTTAAGTTTTCAAAACGATAACTATATGTAACGTTCTTTGACATATATACTTACAATCTATAATGTGTTGTGATTTATGTCACCAATATGATTTAAGTGTAATAGGATTAATTTGTAACCAAAATAATCTTGATAAATATCGAACAAGTTTGGGGAAGTGTGGAGTGCACACTTGTTTGAACTTATCTTGATTATGACGGGGGTTCGGGGGCAGCGCCCCCGATAAGCGGGGTCCAAGGGGTGGCAACCCCTGGCGGGGTCCAAGGAGCAGAGCCCCTGGCTGGGGTCGAGCTGCTAGGTCAGCTTGGAATTTTTTTTTTTTGGGCTAACATTGCTTTATTAAAAATGTCTTAAAATTTTATTTTTGGCCCGGTTGGACCCAAAATAAAAGCCCGATTTTGAGCTTCTTTTACCGTATCATACTCATCATCCATACGTATTTACTATTAGTAAATACACATCAAATCAATATCCTTATCAGCTTTAGATCTGCCCTAGATAAGAGGGAATCTTATTTGTAAGCTAGCATACATTATTACTCAAAAATTCAACACAATAATTTGTCCTTGTTCCCTCAACAACCAGACTGTCCTATAAGTATCACCATCACCTTGGTTTTTCATTTCATTCTTACAACCATCTTTCTCTAACCAAAAAAAAAAACACACTCTTAGGAACTCTAAGTGTTCTTCACAATCTCAGCAAATACTCATGAAGAACTAGCTTCATGAACAACCTATAATCATCATAAGAAAGTTTGATCAAGATTATTTTCTATCTTTTCCAGTAGCTTTATCCAAGTAACTTGAGGTAGTAACCTTATTCATAATCTTATTTGATTCATATTTATATAGCTATCTTATTTTGTGTTATAAAATTTTTAACAACAAGAACATAGTTTGAATGATTTCAAACCTGTTCGCAAACTAAATAGATCCTTCTAATTTGATTTTTAAAACACTTCAAAACCTGTAATATATCATATTATGACAAAATCGGATTAATCATATCTTGGCTAATTAATATAATATTTAATATATATTTACTTATGATTTGATTTTATATATTCCAGGACCACCCGTAAACAACACGAGAAGATTAATCATAAGACCTCATGATTGTACGCAACACATCATCTGACAACACGGTACTTTATGTACGCAACACGTCATTTGACAACATGGTACCATGGGTCGAGATTAATTCTGATCAATACGAATACGATGGGGTCTTTATTTATTTTATTGAGCAACTAATTGTGGACCATTAACAACAGACTGCTAACTACGGACTAAGAAAATATTAAAAGTATTATAAGTATATATATATATGTAACGATTACTTGAAAAGAAAATATGTTGATATATTATATATATGGTTAGGTTCGTGATATCTATCGGAGACCAAGTCGAGTTAAATACCTTCAAGAAAAAGGTGAGTATATAGTCCCACTTTTAAACTCTAAATATTTCGGGATGAGAATACATGCATTTTATGATTTACGTTATGGACACAAGTGATTAAAAATATATATTCTACGTTGAGTTGTACCACTGGCATACTTCTCTGTAACTTGGTAACTATTATTTACATGAGGTATTGTAAACGCGAATCCTGTTGATAGATCTATCGGGCCTGACAACCCCAACCGGACTGGACGACCAGTATTCAACGGTTGCACAGTACTTCGTTTCGGTAACTACACTTGGTACGGTGTAGTAAGATTTCATAATAAAAGGAATATGCGACGTTGATTAAATGTTAAGTATGGTTATCAAGTGCTCAACAACTTAGAATATTTTTATTAAAACGTTTATATATGAAATCTTGTGGTCTATATTTATAACGCTGCCAGCATTAAACCTATATCTCACCAACTTTATGTTGACGTTTTAAGCATGTTTATTCTCAGGTGATAACTAAAAGCTTCCGCTGCAACATGTTGAATTTAAGCAAGATCTTGAGTATGCATATTTGTGTCAAAAATAAAACTGCATATCGGAGGATTTGTAATGTAAAATATGTTGGAGGTCGTATTGTTATTATCACATGTAAAGTTTGTAAGTCTAAGATTATCGCTAAACGATAATCATTATTAAGTTGTTTAAACCTTGTATTTGTAATAAAAGCTATGGTTTGTATTGTAAAAACGAATGCAGTTTTTGAAAAATGTCGCATACAGAGGTCAATACCTCGCGATGAAATCATATGTTATTGCATTCGTCCTTATGATTAAGGTCGGGTTATGACAAATTTAGCATATCTAGGCATTCCTGAAATCACATCAATGAAAGGAAGATTTACATTTATCTGTTTAAACATATCCAAGAATTTGGATTGCTCGGCTTTAAGTTTCTCTTTCTTCATTTTACTCGGGTAAGGAAGTGGTGGTTGGTATGGTTTAACATAAGGTTTAGCCTTAACTGTGTTATCTTCATTAACCTTTTCAACTACCGGTTCTTTTTCCTTATCTTGATCAGGTTGTGGTTCTTGTGGAGTAGGAATAGCTTCATCAGAAGTTACAAGTATTTCAGGTGGTTTAAGTGTTGTACCACTTCTTGTGGTAATGGCTTTAGCTGTTTCATTCCGGGGGTTAGCATTTGTATCACTAGGTAGACTTCCCGGTTTTTTTCACCTATTAATCTTGCCAGGTTACTTACTTCTTGTTCCAGATTTTGAATAGAAGCTTGTTGATTTCTAAATGCTTGAGCATTTTGTTCATTAGTTTGTTTCTGAGATGTGAAAAACTGCGTTTGAGTTTCAACTAGCTTCGTCATCAAATCTTCTAAATTCGGCTTTTTATCATCGGTTTGTTGTGGTGGTTTGTTTTGAAAATTAGGTCTTTGCTGGTTGTAAGTATTATTAGATACTTGTTGATTGCTAGGACCTTGTTGGTTGTTGTATGGAATATTTCTGTTATAGTTCTGGTTTTGATTGTAAATAGGTCTTGGCGGTTGATAATTATTCTGATAATTATTTCCAGGCCTTTGGTTTATGTATGAAATGTTCTCTCTTTGTTCCATTGTGGCATTTCATCACGTTGACTTATTTTTCCGGCCCTTTGACAAGCATCACAGGATTTGCAAAGAAGGTGTGAGTCTTTGTAAATTGTAGGCCAATAGAATCCAGCATCATAAACTTTTCTTGCTGTTAGTTGAGGCCCATAATGCCCTCCTGTTGGTCCTGTGTGACAATGATTTAATATTTTACTGGCTTCATCTCCGAATACACATCGGCGTATTATTCCATCGGGACAACTTTTAAACAGATGTGGATCTTCCCAGAAATAGTGTTTTATATCACTGAAGAATTTCTTTCGTTTTTGGTACGATAATCCTTTTTCAAGGAATCCACATACTAAATAGTTTGCATAGTCTGCAAACCATGGGATTTCATTATAATCTATCTTCAATAGATATTCATCAGGAAAGTTATCTTGTATGGCCGATTCATTTAGAACTTCTAATTCGGGATTTTCAAGACGAGAAAGATGATCAGCGGCGAGATTTTCTGCTCCTTTTTTATCTCGGATTTCAATATCAAACTCTTGTAAGAGTAAGATCCAACGGATTAATCTTGTTTTGAAAATAGGTATCTAAGAGCAGAATGGTCGGTATAGACCACCGTTTTTGCTAGAACGAGATATGATCGAAATTTGTTAAAAGCGAAGACAATAGCAAGGAGTTCTTTTTAGTAGTTATATAGTTTGTTTGTGCTCCTTGTAACGTCTTACTAGCATAATATATAGGTTGAAATCGTTTTTCAATCCTTTGTCCTAAAACGGCTCCCATTGCAAAATCACTTGCATCGCACATTAGTTCAAATGGTAGATTCCAATTTGGTGTTATCATGATCGGCGCATTAGTGAGTTTATCTTTAAGAATATTAAAAGATTTGATACACTCATCTGAAAAGATGAATGGAGCATCCTTTTCTAGGAGTTTATTAATAGGAGTGGCAATTTTAGAAAAATCTTTTATGAAACGTCGGTAAAAACCGGCATGCCCTAGAAAACTCCTAACTCCTCTAACATTGGTGGGATGTGGAAGTTTAGCAATTACATCTACTTTAGCTCTATCCACTTCAATTCCTTCTTTTGAAATTTTATGACCAAGAACGATGCCTTCTTTAACCATAAAATGGCATTTCTCCCAATTAAGAACTAGATTTGATTGTTTGCATCTAATAAGCATTCGTTCCAGATTAACTAGACATGATTCAAATGTATCACCGAAGACTGAAAAGTCATCCATGAAAACTTCCATGCATTCTTCTATCATGTCGTGAAAAATCACCATCATACACCTTTGAAAGGTTGCAGGGGCGTTACAAAGTCCAAATGGCATGCGTTTGTAAGCAAAAGTACCATAAGGGCACGTGAATGTGGTTTTCTCTTGATCTTCGGGTGCTATTAGAATTTGAAAATATCCGGAAAATCCATCTAGAAAACAATAGTAACTATTTCCGGCTAATCTTTCCAACATTTGATCTATGAAAGGTAAGGGAAAGTGATCTTTTCTGGTGACGTCATTTAATTTTCTATAATCAATACACACACGCCATCCTGTTACAGTCCTAGTAGGAATAAGCTCATTTTTCTCATTTGTAATGACAGTCATGCCACCCTTCTTAGGCACGCATTGAACTGGGCTTACCCATGGACTATCAGAGATTGGATAAATTAGACCTTCATCTAGAAGTTTAATAATCTCTTTCTTAACTACATCTTGCATATTAGGATTTAGTCTTCGTTGGCGTTGCACATACGTTTTATGACCTTCTTCCATAAGGATTTTATGTGTGCAATACAAAGGACTTATTCCTTTAATATCATGAATCTTCCATGCAATGGCTGGTTTATGAGCTTTCAACACAGAAATGAGTTGTGATTTCTCATTTTCAGTAAGAGAAGACGATATTATTACAGGTAATTCAGATTCACCATGTAAATAAGCGTATTCCAAATGGTTTGGAAGTGGCTTTAACTCTAATTTCGGAGGTTCTTCTATCGATGATTTGTATCGATATCTGTCTTCTTCTTTTAGCATTTGAATTTCTTCTGTTGTTGGTTCATATCTATTAGCTATAAGTGTAGCTAACATTTCAGCTTCATCAATTGGTTCATTACCTTCTCCTAAAGAACATTCTCCTGTTCCTTGTAATTCTGGAAATTCTTCTAATAATTCTGCATGTGCATCTATAGTTTGAATATAATAACATGTATCATCTGCAGATTGTGGTTGTTGCATTACTCTATCAACTGAAAACGTAACACTCTCGTCCTCTATATTTAGGGTCAATTTCTTACCGAACACGTCTATCATTGCTTTAGCCGTATTTAAGAATGGTCTTCCTAATATAAGAGGAACTTGAGAATCTTCTTCCATGTCCAGAACAACAAAATCTACTGGAAATACTAAAGTACCAACTTTAACTAGCATGTTCTCCATTATCCCTCTAGGATATTTTATTGATCTATCGGCTAGTTGTATGCTTATTCTGGTTGGTTTCAATTCTCCAAGGTCTAGTTTAGCGTATAGTGAATACGGCATTAGATTTATACTAGCACCTAAGTCTGCCAATGCTTCTATTGAACTAAGACTACCCAGAAAACATGGAATTGTGAAACTTCCTGGATCAGATAATTTTTGTGGTATCTTATTCAACAGCACTGCTGAACAATTAGCATTCATGGTAACAGCCGAGAGTTCTTCCATTTTCTTTCTATTTGAGATTAGATCTTTCAAGAATTTAGCATATCTAGGCATTCCTGAAATCACATCAATGAAAGGAAGATTTACATTTATCTGTTTAAACATATCCAAGAATTTTGATTGCGCGGCTTCAAGTTTCTCTTTCTTCATTTTACTCGGGTAAGGAAGTGGTGGTTGGTATGGTTTAACATAAGGTTTAGCCTTAACTGTGTTATCTTCATTAACCTTTTCAACTACCGGTTCTTTTTCCTTATATTGATCAGGTTGTGGTTCTTGTGGAGTAGGAATAGCTTCATCAGAAGTTACAAGTATTTCAGGTGGTTTAAGTGTTGTACCACTTCTTGTGGTAATGGCTTTAGCTGTTTCATTCCGGGGGTTAGCATTTGTATCACTAGGTAGACTTCCCGGTTTTCTTTCACCTATTAACCTTGCTAGGTTACTTACTTCTTGTTCCAGATTTTGAATAGAAGCTTGTTGATTTCTAAATGCTTGAGCATTTTGTTCATTAGTTTGTTTCTGAGATGTGAAAAACTGCGTTTGAGTTTCAACTAGCTTCGTCATCATATCTTCTAAATTCGGCTTTTTATCATCGGTTTGTTGTGGTGGTTTGTTTTGAAAATTAGGTCTTTGCTGGTTGTAAGTATTATTGGATACTTGTTGATTGCTAGGACCTTGTTGGTTGTTGTATGGAATATTTCTGTTATAGTTCTGGTTTTGATTGTAAATAGGTCTTGGCGGTTGATAATTATTCTGATAATTATTTCCAGGCCTTTAGTTTATGTATGAAATGTTCTCTCTTTGTTCCATTGTTAGTTCAATACTGAGACAATCTTTTGTCAAATGTGGTCCTCCACACTGCTCACAACTAATTCGTTTTGAGTGAATATTTTAGTCATCGTTTCCATTTGTCTCTCGACAGCATCTATCTTTGCGGAAATGGAATCTAAGTCATGGCTAGAATCGGCTCTAGCTGCTTTAGATGATCTAACGATATCTTTTTCTTGGTGCCACTCATGTGAGTGGGAAGCCGTGTTATCAATAATTTTGTAAGCATCAGTTTCGGTTTTCTTCATAATAGAACCACCAGCTGCTATATCTATGTCTTTCCTTGTAGTGATGTCACATCCTTGGTAGAATATTTGTACTATTTGACAGGTGTCTAAACCATGTTGCGGACATCCTCTTAACAACTTTCCAAATCTAGTCCATGCCTCATATAGTGTTTCATTCGGCTTCTGTGTGAATGTAACAATTTCTCCTTGAAGTCTTACGGCTTTAGATGCAGGAAAGAATTGTTTAAGAAATTTTTCAACTAATACGTCCCATGTATCAATCGCCCCTTCAGGTAACGATTCCAACCAATCGTTGGCTTCTCCCTTTAAAGTCCAGGGAAATAACATGAGATATATCTGTTCATCCTCCACTTCTCGGATTTTAAATAGTGTGCAGATCCTATTAAAGGTACGTAGATGTTCATTTGGATCTTCCTTCGGCGCACCACTAAATTGGCATTGATTAGTCACCATGTGTAGAATTTGTCCTTTGATTTCATAATCTGGCGCATTAATGTCTGGATGAGTAATTGCGTGACCTTGGCCAGTGCGTTTAGCTCTCATTCGGTCTTCCATACTTAATGGTTCTGTTACTTCCATAATTGAATTTGTTGAATCGGAATCACTAGAGGATTCTGATTTAATGGTTCGTTCCTTAACAATCTCTGTTTGAATGATTGGTGGTTCCGGAGGAATGTTTAGTGGTTCAGGATCTACGAATCGTCCCTGAATATTCTCCGGATTCTCAATTGTGAGGTCGGGTTCAAAAAATGGATTATCGGAAATTTGAACTGGAGTACTTGGTCGACTGGATGACGATTCTAAAGAAAAATCAACGACGGTAATATTTGCTAAATGTCTTGATCTAGTTACAGGTGGTGAACGTACAAAAGGTGGTGAACGTCTTGCTCGGTGCATTCACTGAATATCCTATTAGTTTTTAAAAGGAAAGAAAAATTATAATAAGTTATCCAATCAATAGACTTTTCTGATTTTGCCCACGTTTCGAATAGTCAAAAGATGCAGCAGAGGGGCAGGATTCGTTTGGTCTCAATATAATTGAGGACTGTTTGGCTCCAATAACCCGGTCCACGTACAAATCCAACTATTACTACGAACCAGAAAATTTTGATGTCTATCAATTTAACCAATTAAAATAAATTTTCGTAATTTTAAGAAATTTAGATAAGAAGTAGAATAAAAATCTATGTCCTAAAAACTAGAATAGCGAGAAATAAGAAAGAAAAAGAGCGTGTCGAAAAAGGTCGAAAAAGAAAAATGGTTGAAAAATAAAAGGTGACGGAAAAATAAAAGAAACTTATAAAACTTAAAAACACTTGACTAACCTAACCTTATTACCACAACTAACTTAAAATTATAATCGCAAATTGAGATTACTAATTGGAATGATAATTGATACATAGGTAAAAGTCGTCTAAAAATATTAAAGCTTACAGGAAAAACTAAATCCCAAATGGAAATAACTTAAAAAGAAACTAAAACTTAAAAAGGCGTCGCAAAATTCTAAAGTACCTAAATCTTAGTCTAAAGAAAAAGCACTTAAGGAATTCTACGGCAAAGCCTAAAAATCTAGAAGTAAAAATAACTATGGCAAAAACTAAGTTTAAAACTAAATATGAGCTAAAAATACAAATATTACGCTAAAACGATTAAAAAGGGACAAAATATAAAAATAAACTAAAAGTTGTAAAAAGTACAATTTTTATAAAAATATTATTTATTTTATAAAACTATTAATTTATATATATAATAAAACTAATTAAAATTTAAAATACAATTTAATTTAAAAACTTAAACTAATTATATTAATAATTAAGTAATTAGGGTTTATTAATAATAATAATTATAAAATCCGTAATTAATGCGAAATTAGGGTTCTGTCACGTGTGTCAGAGTGTCTCCGCGAGTCGCGGTATTCTAAGCAGCAAACTCCGCGAGTCGCGGGGTTCCAATTTTCAACTCAGGTACAGTTTAAAATTTGACGCGTTTTTTTTTTAAATAAAATTTTTTAAATAAAACTTATATTTTTATAAAATAAAAATAAAGAAACTTTATAAAACTTAAATATTTGACAAAATCTTAAAAATATATAAATTTTTGTTTTCTTTTTATATTTTCGAATAAAAAAAAAGTATTTTTACAAAAGTGAATTTTAATAAAAGTAAACTAAAAATAAAAATCTTTTTTTTCTTTCTAAATATTTAGCGTTGCGCTTTCGGCGTTTAAGAGTTCCCCGGCAGCGGGGCCAAAAATACTTGATAGTTAAAGCTAAGGGGTATAAAATACTATTAATTTTTAATTCGAAATACTATTAAATACGATACAATTTTACACAAGATATTTATTTATTTAGAGAATGGATATACTTAAACCTTGCTACAACACTTATAGGCAGTGTACCTAATCGTACAGTAGTGTAGTTTTTAGTAAGTCCGGTTCGTTCCACAGGGAAAATCTTTAAACAAAGCTTAACGCTATATTAGTTTACTTTTATAAAAATACAAATATATATATAAGTAATATTATTGTTATAAAGGGGGGTTTTTACCATTTAATGACCGGTTTGTCGATTTTAAAACTTTAGTCGCAGTTAAAATCAAATGTAAAATAATAAATAAATACAAGACTTAATTTAAAGCGTAAAGTAAATAACGATAATGAAATTGCGAATAATAAAAGTGCGATAAAATAAACTTGCGATAATTAAAAAGTACGATAATTAAAAGTGCAATTAAATACAATAACAATAAAAATGCGATAATTAGAAGTGCAATTAAATATAAAATAAAGGAAATTAAATATGAAATAAAATAATTATGCTTATTTAAACTTCCATAATCATGATGTTTGACGTGTTGATTTTAGTTTTATGCCCATGGGTTAATTGTCCTTTGTCCTGGATTATTTAATATGTCCATACGGATTTGTCCATAATAGTCCATCAGTCATAAATATAAAGAGCGAAAGCCTTCGTCAAATTATTCTTATTCCCGAAGTCAAATATTCCAACTAATTGGGGATTCGAATTGTAACAAGGTTTTAATACTTTGTTTAATGAATACACCAGGTTATCGACTGCGTGTAAACCAAGGTTTTACTACTTTGTTAACAATTACACCAATTACCCTTGAATGTAATTCACCCCTGTTTCAACAAGTCTATTAACTATTAATCCAGTTCCGTATCCAGTAAAATGAATAATTATTGGTATTTATAGATATCCCACCCACCGTACCCAGTCAAGCGTATGTGGTTATATATAAATACGTCGAATTATAAGTTTGTATATTAAATTAACAAGGTATTGTTTAGTTAATATAAAACCCATTAATAACCCATAGTCTAATTTCCACAAGTGTCGTTCTTTTATCCAAACCCCAATTATGGTACAAAGCCCAATTACCCAATTTTAGTAATTAGTCCAACATCATGATTACTTCGGATTTAAATAAGCATAATAATAACTTAGCTACGAGACATTAAATTAAAAAGGTTGAACACAACTTACAATGATTAAAACTAGCGTAGCGTTACACGGACAGAATTTCGACTTACACCCTTACAACTTTCGCTAACATACCCTTATTATTAGGATTAAAATTAAAATTAAAATTAAAATATAAATTAAAAATATAAATATTACGTATATAGATAGAGAGATTGATATTTTTTTAGATTAAAAATTGATCAGAATTCGTTGGGCTTTATAGGGAGTTTCAGTTTTTGGGGCTCCGCGACTCGCGGCCCTTTTCTTCTTCAAACTCCGCGAGTCGCGGAGATCATTTTCACAGCTCACCCACATTTGGCTCTTTGTTTGCCGACGATTTATTTTATAAATATAATATATATATAATTAATATAATTAATTATATATTATATTATAATTATATACATAGTTAACTTGTAATTTTTAGTCCGTTGCGTCGAGCGTTGAGAGTTGACTCTGGTCCCGGTTCTGGATTTTCGAACGTCCTTGCGTACAATTTAATATCTTGTACTTTGCGTTTTGAATCTTGTACTCTTGTAATTTCGAGACGTTTCTTATCAATAATTGGAACCTCTTTGATTGTATTTTGTACTTTTGAGCTTTTTGGTCGTTTGCGTCTTCACTTCGTCGAATCTATCTTTTGTCTTCACCTTTTATTATTTAAACGAATATCACTTGTAAATAGAACAATTGCAACTAAAAGCTTGTCTTTCTTGAGGAATAATGCTATGAAATATATGTTCGTTTTTAGCATTATCAGTATTCCAAGATAGAGGCTGATCATGCGACACATCTTCGAGGTGTTAGAGTTGTTAAAGAAAGAGCAGTTATATGCTAAGTTCTCGAAGTGTGAGTTTTGGATCCGAGAGGTGTAGTTTCTGGGCCATGTCATCTGTGAGGCAGGTATTAAAGTGGATCCATCGAAAATAGAAGTGGTAATGGGTTGGAATTCGCCGAAGACGCTGACAGAAGTTAAGAGTTTCTTAGGTCTTTCAGGTTATTATCGCTGATTTATAAAAGATTTTTCTAAAATAGCGGGTCCGTTGACTAAATTGACCAGAAAAGATGTAAGTTTCCGATGGGGTGATCAATAAGAACAGGCCTTTCAGACTCTGAAACAGTTGTTGTGTCAGGCTCCAGTGTTAGCGTTGCCAGAGGGTTCAGATGACTTTGTGGTTTATCGTGATGCGTCAATTGCCGGGTTAGGGTATGTATTGATGCGGAGAGATAAAGTTATCACGTAAGCTTCTCGTCAGTTAAAGACACACAAATGTAATTATCCGGTTCATGATTTAGAAATGGATGCAGTGGTATTTGCGTTGAAGCTTTGGAGGCAATACTTATATGGTACAAAGTGTATAATATGTACAGATCATAAGAGTCTTCAATATATTTTCACGCAGAAAGAAATGAATATGCGACAGAGACGGTGGATTGAGCTTATCAAAGATTACGATTGTGAAATAAAGTATCATCCGAGCAAAGCGAATGTTGTTGCCGATGCTTTAATTTGTAAGAAAACTGTGGAGACCGTGAAATTTATGAAAATTGAAATAGTCTCGGGTCTTATTGAACAGATAAGACAAGTTCAAGCCCGAGCTTTATTGGAGGAGAACTTAAAGACTGAACTGATGACTGAAATTAAAGACCAATTGATTGATGATTCCCGTGGACTTAAGACGTTTAAGAACCGAATTTGGGTGTCTATGCTTGGAGATTTAAGGAAATTGATCTTAAATGAAGCACACAAATCAAGGTTGACTGTCCATCCGGGTATTACAAAGATGTATAACGATTTGTAACCGATGTATTGGTGGCCAACGATGAAGAAAGATATTGCTCAATCGGTAGAAAGATGTCACATTTGTGCTCGGGTTAAAGCTGAACACCAGAAACCCTATGGTTCATTACAGCAGTTGAAAATTCCATAGTGGAAATGGGATCATATTACGATGGATTTTGTAACCAAATACCTAGATCTCAGAGAGGTAATGATATGATATGGGTAATTATTGATCGAATGACAAAGAGTGCACATTTCATAGTAACAAAAGAGACAGCCTCATTGAGTACTTTGGCAGAATTATACTTGAAAGAGATAGTTAGTCAACATGGGGTTCCGTTGTCTATCGTATCCGACAGGGATTCTAGATTTGTGTCTTACTTCTGGAACAGTTTACAGAAGATTTTGGGAATGAGGGTAAATCAGAGTACAACGTATCATCCACAGACCGACGGTCAGAGTGAACGTACAATACAGACACTAGAGGATATGCTTAGGTCCTACGTTTTAGAGTACGGTGGTCCGTGGGATATACATCTACCTTTGATTGAGTTCGCTTACAATAATACTTATCATTCGAGTATTGGTATGTCGCCTTATGAAATGTTGTATGGTCGCAAATGTAGAACGCCGACTTGTTGGTTAGAAGCCGGTGAGAAACAGTTTGCATGTCCAGAATTAGTTCAGATAACAGCCAACAATGTAGCGATAGCACGTGAAAAGTTGAAAGCAGCACGTGACAGACAGAAAATGTATGCCGATCCACGTAGACGTCCAGTAAATTTTGAGGTGGGTGATCGTGTTTACTTGAAAGTTTCACCATGGAAGGGAGTTATCAAGTTAGGTAAGCAAGGTAAGTTAGCTCCAAGGTACATTGGGCCTTTCAAGATTATTCAAAGGGTTAACGACCAGGCTGTTGTGTTAGAGCTTCCAGCATAATTGGCAGGGATACATAATACATTCAATGTGTGTTACCTTAGGAAGTGTAAGGTCGATGATGAAACGCAGCTGGTTTCGTTGAGTGATTTGAGGGTGGATCTAAATAAAAAGTTAGTTGAAGAACCAGTTAGGATTGTTGATAGAAAGGTGACAAAGCTAAGAAAGAAAGAGATCCATATGGTGCTTGTTGAGTGGAAGCATAGTTTAGGATCGAACCTTACTTGGGAGACCGAAGAGCTGATGAAGGCTCGTTATCCACGTCTGTTTGACCAAGACCAGATTCCGAGGACGGAATCTCTTTAAGGGGGTGGATTTGTAATATCCTCAGACATGGCTTAGATGTAAGGTGACCTTTTTGCCCTTAGGCATAATTGTGTGGCTAATTATGCTTTTATTTTAATTAAATATTTAGTGTTATTTTATTATTTGGTTAAGACCAGTTTGTGACAAGGGTCACAGAACATGTTCGTTTATTTAATTTGAACTCCGTTAGAGTTGTCAAATTAAGTACGAAAGTTATTAGAATAACTGGTAAATAACCGTGTGTGATGGGGTATTGTGTTTTAACACTAATATAAGCATTAGACCAGCTCATCTGTGAGGCTTCTTCCAGAATATTCATTTTCACACAAACACTTAAACCAATTCAAGAACCCTAATCTCTTAAATATCATTTTTTGTGTTGAATCCTTGTGTGTAATCAGTTGTTTGTGTTTCAGTATCTTAATCAAGGTAAATCTCAACTGATTTCGTGTTCAAATCAGTGAATTTTGTGCTTTTAATTAGGTTTTTGGTTCAAAATGGGGTTTTTAGTCCAATCTTGTGATTTTGATGTTTTTTTTGGTATAATCCATTGGGGTTTAAGTCTCTTTATGTGTTATAAACATTTCCTGAACGGATTTTGATGTCAAAACATGTAGAAATCGAGATTTAGGTGATTTTGGTTTGAAAACCTGTCATTTCTGCTGCTGCTGCGCGAAGAACATAACCGTACGGTTGCAGCTTGCAACCGCACGGGTACATTATGTAACCGTATGGGTGCATGTGCTACTGTACAGATGTAGTGGTGTTGGTGCAACCGGGCAGTGAGTGTGCAACTGTACGGATGCACGATGCAACAGCACGGATGGACTTGCAACCGTATGGATGCATGTGCAACCGTACGGGTGTAGATCAGAATTGCAGTATTGTTTAATCTAGCTGTTTTCTAGCCGTTATGCTGTCCGCGTGACTTATGATATTCAGGATATAAATTCTGAAAATGCATAAGTGTTAGATGGACTTTTAGTGACACTTTTGTTATTGATTTACTGTACTGTGCTGTTTTGTGCTAACGGACAGAAACTAACTTGATTTGCCTTATGTTCAGGTGATACGGATAAGGAAACCACTCAGTGATAAATTATCTGAGCTAATTGCTGGTATTCAGTGAGTGGGTCTATCTCTGGATAGAGTATTAAGTAGCTGACACGCTACTTGTTCAGACTCTTTACTCTTATGTTTATATCCAGCATGATTTCCATGTGTAGTTAGATATTGCCATGCTAGTTAGGATGATTGCATGACTGATTATCTGTGATCTTATGTGTGCACTGTTAGTTGGACACCAACTGAGGCGGCAAGGTTGGGAACCCACCGAGGCGGCAAGGTAGGGTTTGTGTGAGGTCGACTGTGGTAGCCTGGTCGGGTCATGATGTTACTGATTGTTCAGTATAGAATAGAAGGATGCATGTGTTGCGTCTGGACGGTTATGCAGTGGATTCAGTAAAGCGGACTATTGGTAGACTGTAGCCTGATCAGCTAAGTTGTGTGCTCGTACAAGCCGCCGATCCTCATATTGTCAGTTGTTGTTGTATACTAGTTCAGGACGTTAGCATATATGTGACCCTTGCATGTTCAGTTGCTTATGCTTGATCTGTTAGATAGTATCCATTCACTTAGCAGTTGTGCAAATTCCCCCACATTTTCACTCCTTACAGGTTAAGGTACCGCTGTAGGATGGGTGTTGCGGACGGGCTAGAAGACATGTTTGACTACGAGCTTAATTCTGATGTTTTCTTTGTTTGTACTGTTTTCATGTAACACCATCATTTTGTAAAGTTGTTATGAATGTTAATTATGTTGATTTACTAACTATGGTCTGTAAATGTAACTAAGGTTATTTTGATAATTTCATGTACTTCCGCTGTGAATAAAAAAAATTAGGGTGTTATAAGTTGATCAGGATTAGTTATCATCATCCTCAAGTTCATTGAAGGTGCCGGAAAGCATCCAATAAGGTAACCCTATTACGGCTACTAGTCCTGAGATGCTGGAGTCGAACAAGAATTGTTTAAGATTGCTTCCTCTTGATTATCATTGTGTGTATCCTGTCAATTCTAGTGTGACCAATGATGACGAGGTTATTAGTGTTCATTTAGTTGAGATGGATTCTTTGGGTAACGAAATAAACACTGGGAAAGAGGTAGATGATAGGGTGGAGGATCATATCAGCCCTACGCATATGGATGATATAAATCGTGGAGTTAATCATTTAAATGCAAGAACTTAGATACCATCCACATGAATGTTGCATATGTGAACTGTAACAAAGAATTCCCTGCTGGTGCTAGTGTAGGTCTTGATGAACAAAGATCATACTCGCAAGTAGTAGGATAATCAACTAGTCAAAATGTGAATTTTTATTTATTAATCAAAGAGATCCTGATACAAATGATTATGATGTGATATTTCTATGGATTTTTTTAAAGGTTGCAAATGATAATTATAAAAATACTCTTTACGGTTATTTTCTTTGATGTCGTGTAGCGTTTCCTGTGGTCAAGAACTATTTTTGGAACGTATGGAGAAAGTACGTGATTGAAAAAGTGACGATGAATACAAAAAGATTCTTTTCCTTTAAGTTTAATTCTGATTCTGGCCTCATGGGTGTGCTAGAGAATGGGCCTTGGAAAATCAGGAACATTTCAATTATTCTGAATAAATGGGCCTCGGATATTTCATTGACGAAGGAGGTTCTTACTAGAGGTCCAGTGTGGATTAAGTTTTATGACCTGCCATTAGTATGGTTTAATGAGGAAGGGTTAAGCATTACTGCTTCGAAACTTGGGAGACCAATGATGTTTGACTCATACACTAGCACCATGTGTCAGATAGCATGCATAACCCTATTGTCACTTTGTTATAAACTATCAATCAAATCCTATGAGTTGTTAATTCAATCAGATATAATCAATAATCAAATATCACAATTAAATAATATCATGCAAGAGTCGATATTTACTATACAATAATCCATCATGCAATCAAATCCATAATCATTAAGTTAAAACAATCCCAACATAATAAGTATATGCCTTAAGTAAACATAATAAACTTAGCCAATAATCATGATAGAAATAACAAAACAAATATTCAAAGTAGAATTCATAATTTGATAAACCAGAATTAAACTCAAAAATAAAGTGCTTGTGAAATCAACCGATGTTAAATAGCCTTCACTTGATGATTGCAAGGTGTTAGAGTGCTCCAAAATTTCCTTGAAAACTCTTGAAAATCGCCTATGATCAGCTCCTGGACGAAATCTCTCTCAAAAATGCATATGGCCTCAAAACCCCAAGCCCGTATTTATAGTTTTCCAAAATTGATAGGGGCAAGTGCCATCAGAAGGCTAAGCGACACTTCTACGGTAGAAGATCTTTCATGGTTTTTTCTATTTTCAAGCAGCACTTTGTTACTCCAAGCGGTGCCTTATTCATCATCTTCAATCATTGGCTAACAATCCAAGCGGTGCTTCATTGCCCAAGCGGTTCTTGTGTCTGATCTTCGAAAGTTCAGTCAGCATTTCTAAGAGGCACTTTCTGTCCAAGCAACACTTTATCTCCACATTTAATTTAGGAAGCAGCGCTTTAAAATGTTAGTGGCACTTCTTGCTCTTTTTCAACTGATCATAATCCTTCTTTCTTTTCACCCAACTTTTTCCCGTCCATATCTTCATACTTGATTAAAATTACCTGAAATGAATTACAAATCATTAAATATCGAAAGTATACATAATTGACTCCAAAGTACATAAAATAACAATGATATTGCCCACAAATGATATATAAAAACATGTACAAAATAGGCAATATCATTCATAATCAGCAGACGGAGATCCTTCAAGATTCTTTGTTGGAGACAGTTGAGCCATGTGACACAAGCTCTCTTGATGATCTTCATTTTCATCATCAGTAGCGTGAAGCCACGATTAGACTCCAGGCACAAGTGCAACTCTAGAAGCCTCTTGCTTTACTAGCAGCATCTTATGCATGTAGTAGGTCTCATCTTTTTTCATGGGTCTCCAGCTATCTGGGGAAAAATGTCCAGGCTTTCCACATTTGTAACAACCTTTTGCATCAGTTTTCTACTCATTCTTCTTGACATCTCCAATTGTGCGAATTTCCACCTGACATACTTCTCTTTTAACTCTGGTTTCTTATTGTATGAAGATGCTGACGTAAGACATAAATTGTTGTTTGTTGGATTGAGCTTTAGAAACAGACATTCACAACTTTAATGAATAGAGCAATCATCTTGAGAAATTCAAATTCTTCGTCATCAGCTTCTAATATGTCATATTATAGAGTCTCTACCTCTTTGACAATTGGTGGTCTTAAATACGCATCAGTTTGATATTTCCTTTCAGCAATCAAGGCAAGTGGGGGTTCAAAAGTGGGCGTTGTAATTATTCCCTTTTCAGCCTTCCTCTTTGTGACTTCAGGTTAATCAATTTCAAGAATCTCAATAACTGAGTGAATGTTGGTGTTCTCTGATATCAGCTAAGAAGTCGTTTTTACCTCGATATTAAGTCCCAATTATAATAAAGTTCCAAACTTTATCGTCAAAATAATCTTTTTATTGGTTAATTTTGTAGAATAAGTAATTACAAAGGCGATGTAAAAAGAATCAAGTAAAACGAAGCTAAAACGAAGATTTTAGAGCGAAAACAATGAAGGACAAGTTACGACCCCGGAAACCAAGTTACGATCCCGGAAAAAAGCAAAACGATCCAAGCAACACAGCAAACCAACACCCAAAAACGGCCTGCCAGGCTGGCTTGCCACTATGGCGCAGGCTTGCCAGATGAGCCAGACACCGGGCATGTGCACCGGGCACCAGCACCGGCTTGCCAGGAAACAGGCCCCCACACTGGGCACCCTGACCGGCTTTCCAGAACAGCTTGCCAGCCGTTTCCATCTAAAACCTTTTCTATTTAAGGGCCATTTGTCATCCCATTTTCCACACACTTCACTTCTCTCTCTCTCTCTCTCTCTTACTACAATAATTAGAGTCATACTTTCAAGGTCTTCGACTCCGAGCGAGAAATTTAGTACCTGGAGAAGATTACTGAAGATTGTATTAGAGCGGTCTGGAGTTTGAAGTTGTCACTTTTGTACTTTCGAAACTCGTTTAATCTACTGGTACTGCTATCCTTTATCTTTATATAATGTTATATATTATTATGGTTTATGATATTGTTACCATGATTAGCGAGTAGTTATCTTTAGTGTATGCTATGATGTAGTTAGTTATGATGCCGAAATAATATTATGGACTATGTATGTTGGCGAGATGCTTTCCGATTATGCTTTTAACTCAATCATGTTTCCAACTAATAGAACGTAGTTATTGGCTCTATTATTGGGAAGTCGCGAACCCCGATTCAGAGTACACTATCTGTGTCACCCCTTGGTAAGAGAATTCTGTCGGATACAACGCATGTTTGACTGAGGTACATCGGTTGTAGTAAGTCCACCGAGCCTTGGATTTCGACTGAGAACTCTTTCGTAGTGAAACATCTAACTAGGCCCATAGTACGTTGTCGGTCCTAGACCATGCTAGTGTAGTCACCAAGCATATAAACTTCGTACGTGCACGCTAAAGCACAACGGTTATTGTAAGCTGTACCTCTGCTAAGTAAGGTCGTGGAACTCGGTCAGTGCTGATTAGTACACTTCACCATAACGCGGTCTAAAGCAGTGCACCTCGCTTGAGGGATTCATAGTTAATTAAGGAGCTGTTTATTTAAATTCATAAAGGATTGGACCGTCAGGATAACCGGACGTGTTCATAAAAGTCACACCTACTTGGCCATGGTGTTCACTATGGTTAAACTCTTTTAAGGGCCTAACTATCTTTTAAAATCAATCATTAACGAAAGAATCAACACACATCGCGTCTCTCGGATATGGGATACCTTGTATTTTATTATGCTTAAGAAAGGTTAGACCTTTTGGAATGTTAATACGTCACCTAACTGATTCGCTCAATTGGATGAGCCGTCTGAACGTGTATGCTTGTAGTCAGGCTGCATGGACGTCGGGGGTATGGGATGTTGCTATCTATTCAGAATCTTCAAGCCTAACGCATTACCCAGTGACATGTCTTCTGACAGGGGCGGTAGGACCAGTGTAATAAATACAAAGTCACTACCTATTCATGAGCGAGCATTTCATAATCTCGGCAGATTAACTAACGAAATCATAACATGCACTCATTTTAACCTTAATTGAATTACAAATTTTATCGCATTTACTTTAAGTTATTTTATAAACTAGAAAACCCAAAAATTAGGTAATTTACAACTACTCCTCTACTTTAGGAATATCCTAATCTAATAGGTTCGATTCTGCTGACTTCTTAAAAATACGACCCTAGGTCATACTTCCCTTACTCACCATAGGAAGGATTAGTAAGATTTGGTCCACACTAAATATAAATTTAAAACTATTATCCCCTTATAGCTAATTCTGACATTTTGTGACTTAATGACACTGCATAAATAAAATCGCCAGTTTTGGTCATATCATTCTCTATGTCTGATTTTGGATCACATTAATTGTATGTCTTTCTCACTCTGGGTCTATGTTGTATAAGAAATTGATGTTTATCTCAAGTGTGTTTTAGTGAAGCTTGTTCTATCGTAGTTCCTTCGGGGTATTTCAAAATCTCATGTATGCGGGTCTGAGGAGTTTTTCGTCCTCTTGCTTGAAGCATTCATAGCTATTTAGTGTTGTTGTGATCCTTGACTTAGAAGCGGTACGAGATCCATGCATTTGACGATTTAATTCATTCTAAATTTCTTTTTCAGACTCATAACTGTCAATGTCTTCAAAAACATCATTAGCTAATGATTTCTTGAGATATGATCTCATTATATGATCACCAATGATCCATTTTATTGATGAGTTCTCAATTAATCAAACTCAAGTTCGATTCAGTTCCAGACTGGTAGTACTTAGGAGCTAATTCATTCCTCAATGACTCCATAATTTGGTTTACGTGTTCATGACTTTACAGGAAATTTGAAAACCTAGATCTCGATGTGATAAAACCTCTTCTAGAAAATATTGGTGGCTTGGTATCTGTACAAAGTACGAGTGAGTCTTTAGTAATCATTTTGAATAGTTTTTTTTTTTTTTATTTTGTCTCAAGTTGGAAGTTCATGGTCTGAATTGTCAATTTTTGAAAAATTATGGGACTAAAAATGTAAGGCTTGAAAAATTAGGGACTGAAACTGCAAACTTAGAAAGTTCAAGGACTATACCTAGCATTATTGTACACTACGTTATGGTGAGTAGAGGTGTTCACCATTTGGTTTCAAACCGAATAAACCGAATATCGAATCAAACCCAAACCAAACAAAACCAAACCGAAATTTTTAAAGGTTTTTGGATCGATCGAAACAGAATTCGTAATTTGGTTTTTGATTTTGAAAATTTTAAATTTGGTTAATCGAAATCCGAATTAAAAATCGAATTCAAATTAATAACATATTAAAACATATTTATAATTATAATATTTATATTTTATATTATATTTGATGTATTATTATATTTTTATTAAACAATAAAATGTTATATACCATGTATACTTAAGTTAATTCCACAACCGTTATTTCTAATTTATATGTAAGTTTATGCTGGTTTGGATTTTTATTTTTAGTGATTTTCGGTTTTAACCGAAACCAAATCGAAATCAAATTCGGTGTTCGGTTTGGTTTTGGTTATGGATTTGATATTTATATTTGGTTTCGGTTTGATTTTCGGTTTTGATTTTATAAGTTTCAAAACCGAAAAATCGAACCGAATAAACCGAAAAATCAAAAACCGAACCGATGAACACCCCTAACGGTGAGATAAAGGTAATATGATAATTTCATTTTTAAGACTATGAGCATTTTAGTAATTTCACGTGAGTACAAATTACATCAATGATTTCTGGTCCAAACAATATATGTTAGGCCAAACGACATTTACAATCTATGATTAATTACTTCATTCAAGTAATGTTTTTGATTATAACTAGGTGTAGTGCCCGTGCGTTGCACGAAAGATGTACGCGATATGATATACTGGACTGTAAATTGGGCGGAAAGAACGGTTAAGTGACGACATGTTAAATAATACGAAATCAATGATGTGAAAGCCCTGTTTCAAATGTATAGAAACACAATAACGTTGCAAAAACACAAAATACTACGCAAATGTAAATATGGCTCAAGCCTTGTTATTTATGAAAGTAAAAGGGATGGTGTCTGTGTCCCGTGATCCCGGTATAGCGTGCTTGAGAGCTGCTGCTTTCAACTGTTGTGCACATAAACCTGACAAAAGAGCACATGTAGGCAAATTAGGGAAAATTAGTATAAAACGTGTTTTTTAGCGTTTTGCAAGTACTATGCATGTAAATAATGAAACTTATAATCCCACATTTGTCTTCCAGCATGATACAACGAAGGTTTAAAATGAGAAATCCTATAATATGGGGCCTGAGGCGATGGTCCTCCAGAGTTAGAAACTTAGATGAAACAGGAAAATTCTAAGAAGATAGACCATACCTGTAAGTGCAGAGTGATATACTGTCCTTGTCGTAATTGAAACCGCATAACTCGGTATATAAAGGTCAATATTACAGGGTACCATGTGGTAATATAATAGCTGATAGGGCCATGGACAGAAATGTTTGCTGATGTACCTGCATTTAGGGGTATGCTGTGATTCAGTGGGGTGAGCTGGATTAACAAAGCAATAAACAGCAGGATGATTTGGTGGATATAACACATTCACATAACGGGTTGCATAAAATTAGAATAGGGAGGGTCTTTTGTTTTTCTCTGTAATGGTGATTTATGCACCGAAGCAGGCGTAGCCGAAAATAATATATGTATAGGGTTACCTCATATGGTAGGTACCTGCTAATACAGAAATCAATTGAAATGAGATGCATACGTAGTGCTTGGGGAAAACAATTGAAAGAACAAAAACCAAAGTAAACAGGGATTTAGTGTCTAGTTGGTAATAAGCAAAACTCGGCAATTAAACTGATTAAAGCAAGGATCACAATAAGGGTTTAGTAATACCTTCATAAATCGTGGTTCAAGTTGAAGAATGTTAAATGCTCATCGGTCTCATCTACCATTACTATTTTCAGCCCACTGGGGTCGGTTACTCTTGAAAAAGCTACGTATAGTTGACCGTGGCTGAAAACAGGTTTAGGGAGATAGAGGCCAACAAATTTTAACGATTGGCCCTGGCTTTTGTTGATCGTCATTGCGTAACAGGGTCTGACCGGGAATTGAATTCGTTGCATGACAAACGGCCACTTTGTTTGGGTGGAAGTGAGGACAATTCTCGGTATTATGATAGTTTTCCCTATATGAGAGCCAGTGATTATTCGAGCCTGTAGCACAAACTTTTGAAAGTCGGTTATGATGAGACGTGTTCCGTTACACATGCCTGCGCTCGGGCATAGGTTCCTTAATAACATAACTGGCTGCCCAATTTTTAATTTCAACTTGTGGGGGGGGGGGGACTCCGGGGAAATTTAATTTGTTTAAAAATTCCACGGGATATGCGTGGTGTTGTTCAAGGTTGTCGGTTGAACCCTTACAAATCTCGTCTGAGCTTTTGAAAGTCATTGATGCACCCTCGAGTATCTTGAACATATGTTTGTTAATCTGGGCTGCGTCTTCATTCCGTGGTGTTAGGATCGCCCGTTCACGCAAGTACTCCTCATCTTCTTATTTTACTGTGAAGTTTTGAAATATGGTGTCAACGATTGCTTCAATGGGAGGTTTGTCAGTTTTTACAATGAATTCATCAGGAATCTTTATCCACGTTGGCTCGTCTTCTCCATCTTTACATCGTGCTGGTACTTTACCTTCACCAACATCAAGGACCCATTTATTGAATGCGTGTTTTCGGGCATCGTGTGAACCGTCAGCACTATATTCATTAACTCTCATTATACGGGAAAGCGTATGTAGTTGACAGTGGTGCCAAAGGTTGGATCTGTTGATGCATGCATGAATGACTTCTTGTCTCTTGCCTTTTGGTATTACGGGTAGTATTTGTTGGAAGTCGCCGCCCAATAAGATAGGCATACCGCCAAAAAGTTTCAATCTATTTGCGTCATCCTTTGCGCCCAAAATGTCTCGTAATGTTTTGTCTAATGCTTCGAATGCAAATCTCTGAGTCATCGGAGCCTCGTCCCAAATTATTAAACTGACTTCCTGAATAAGGGCGGCCAAGTGGGTGTTTTGTTTTATACCACATGTACTGTTTTCCATTAATTCCAGGGGGATCACGAATCGACTGTGAGCTTTTCTTCTGCCGGGTAGAAGGAGTGAAGAAATACCTGCGGTTATGTTCGGTGTTAGTGGGTTAATGTGTATATCTATTTAAATGGCTGATTATGCTGTATAGTGTAGCAGGGGTTAATGGTGCCCAATAATAAATGAACAGGCTGTTATAACTCAGAAACAAACATACCAGATGACGCTACAGCGAGGACAATCTTCTTCTCTGACCGTAATTTTGCAAGGACAGCAGTGTATAGGAACGTTTTTCCAGTGCCTCCAGGACCATATAAAAAAAAAGTCCTCCTTTATTGTGGGTAACAGCTGCTAACACCTGGTAGTAACAGTAGGGAAGAAATTAACTGTTAAAAAAATTGAAGCATTAGGTCACCATGTCAAATTAATGGACCATTAGTTTCTAATAGGCCATCATATAACGCTGCATTAAGGATTATAGATACTGAGAAGTCAACACATAAAAACTCGTTATTGAGTAAGTTAACTTATGATACACAAATTAGAGCTAGTAATTTGAGTATTTTATCATAAATATTGAAAGTTACCCTTTATCCCAAAAAATGTGTGTCTTGTTACATAATTAACTTTGCGTTAAGTGGTTAGTTTAATAAAGACATTGGATCAATATGCATATTTATGAATCATGGAGGGCAAAATTGTTAGGAAACCCTAATTAAAAAAAAAAAAATACCTGGTGATAAACAGCCAATTGTTCAGGGTTTAGGGAGTTGAAAAGGCTTTCATGTAGAGTGTGCATCTCTTTTATATTATAATTTAACTCTTCACGAATGAGCCGGTTGTCCAGTTGGGTTAGCAAAGATGGGTCGGGTTGTGGGAGGTCGGGGTAATCACTTAATGACTTCCCATTTTTATTCAATAGGGCCTGAATTTCGACCAAGCAATAATTCTTAAGCTGCTCATCGGTCAGGAGCAAATCAGGGAAGTTGAATATTTTTCTTCTTTTATGCAGGATGTCGTCCGACAAAGCCTGCCAGTTTAACTCCCAGAGTTGCAACGGTTTACGTAGAGTAGGATGGTGACAAATAATTCACGTAGCTGCGCACCCGTTTCCCATAATGTCGCCTCTGTGATAGCCTGCGTCCATTCTTTGTCGTCATTGACCAAACCATACGCAAAGCAAGCGTCCTTAAATGTTGAATGTAATATACCATCTACTGTATGAATTTCATCAAAAGAACGTGGCCCTTTTACTATATTAAGCAACATACATAGATAATAACGTTCGCTTGAGGAAGGATTTGAGTATACTATACGGCCAATACTGGTCCGGAGTTTTCTCGGTGTCCACGTTTTTGCATCCTTATTCCAAACATAATGTTTAGGGATCTTTGCATATGTAAGCGTCCGTGCAAGTTCATCATGTTTGTTAAGTTCAAACCATTGGGTGAACATTGTTTCTCTAACACTCTCACTTTTTAATAACGCATGTAGTTGTTGTGAATCACGAAGTGTTATCGATTGTTGATTTGGCAGGTGAAATGACAATTTTATGACTGATGGTTTTGAATAATGGATGTCATACGAAAACAGTCTCCAGACAACTTCGCATGGCGATAAATAAAGGCAATCCAAATAATTTGTTATCTCGTCAACATCAATTATGTTTTCTGAACGGGAATCGCTGCTGTGAAGCAAATTTTCTTGTATCACTATTGTCGCGCGGTCCGGCCCTTTGTTCAAGTATTTGAATAAGTATTTGATTGCGTGAGATCTATTACACCACTCCACATTTATATGAGCATTATATTTTAGGAGAAAATATCTGTTGTACGGGACCACAAAGCTGTTGTCTAGTGGGGTGTTGTTTTTTTTGAATTTTACCCCGTTGTTTCGACGCCTGTAGTTAGCGTATCCTTCTTCGTCAATTGTTGTTTCCACATTATATGGTTTGGGGAAATGTTTAGAACACTGTTTCTCAATAATGCACGGAGCATCCATGTTGGCTCCACCGCAAGGACCATGCAACATGTACTCGGTTACGGCCTTGAACCCCTCTGGATCGTTTATTTGGGACGGGATCTCCGCTGAAATAATGTCGTCAATATCAGCTGGTGTCCTACATTTGTGAGCAGCTATTAACCATATTAACATATGTACGTGAGGTAACCCGCGCTTCTGAAATTCGATGATATAGATACCTGCAACAATGTAAGCGTAGAAACAGGGTGTCAATATATTTGTTTACCTCAATTTTCAACAACAATATTGATTAAGTAGTAGAAGGCACAGAAGTAAGTAAATTTCCAGGCTAAGGTTACAATCGTCTTCCAGATTTTATTAAATAGGAGAAAGTTATATATATATATATATATATATATATATATATATATATATATATATATATATATATATATATATATATAGGGATGTGTGTGTGCATATATGTATATATATATGTGTGTGTATATATGTATATATATATGTGTGTGTATATATGTATATATATATATATATGTGTGTATATATATGTGTATATATATATGTGTATATATATGTGTGTATATATGTGTGTATATATATAAATATATATATATATATATACACACACACATAGGTATATGTAGGGCAAGCGATAACTCAATAACAACAGATTGGACATGTTCCATTATCAGAGTATAACGGGGAAAACTCATTTATGGAGTTTAAAACTTACAGTAGGTTGGGCGGTCGGGAATGGTGGAATGTAAAATTATGAAATTTCATTTATGGAGTTTAAAACTTACAGTAGGTTGGGCGGTAGGGAATGCTGGAATGTAAAATTATGAAATTTGTGTTAACTAAATCTGTGGACTGTAAATTGGGCAGTGTATATATATATATATATATAGGGGTGTGTGTATATATGTATATATATATATATATATGTGTGTGTGTATATATGTATATATATGTGTGTATATATATATATATATATGTGTGTGTATATATATATATATATATATATATGTATATATATATATACATAGGTATATGTAGGGCAAGCGATAATTCAATGACAACAGATTGGACAACCTCCATTTTAAGTAACGGCAATAAGTAAAGTTTATGTACAACTAACCTGCGTGGCATGTTCCAAATATATGGTTTTTCATTATATCAGTCATCATTGCGTCTAGCTTCTGTTTAAATAATCGAGCGACAATATCCGGCCGGTCGGCTGATCTCTGACCATCAATATAGCAGAGCATAGTCTCAATTTCAGGCCACCTAGGGTTAGAGGTGAAGGTGATGAATAAATCTGGATTGTCATATTCCCGACATAACGCCATCGCGTCTTGGTAGTTTTGGATCATATATCGTGGACTACCTGTGTGGGAGGAGGGTAAAATTATTTGCTTTCCGATAGAAGTTGCCGATGTGTCGCCCCTTGTGACAGTGTCACAAACATTGTTGTATAGGTCAACGCGGAGTTCATTTTTGTGCTGGCGTAGCCATTTCAACCGTTGTTCTTCCACAGCTGTATACGCGTCCACCAAGTACTGTTGGAATAGGCGCCCACCTCTGAGGATAGTGGTCGCCTCACTTTCACGATGTTGGATTCTGTAACAATAGAACTCTCTCATAGTCACGTGACCGCGGTTTGTTTGGCGCCTTCTAGTATTATTGTGATATGGTATTTCTTCATGGTAGCCGGTTTCCCCGTAGGGAAAGAGTAACGGGTATTGCAATGCCATGTATAACTGGTGTAGTTCCGAGATTCTCTGTGGTGCACAGTTTTTTTTCTGGACAATAATATCTCGCGTAGAGTTGCAGTGACCGAAGTCACTGGTGATGAGCGCAGCGACTTCAGCAACGTTTGGTGAGTTGTATTGACGGGAGCTTGTTACTTTAGCAAGTAAACGGATACAGCACTCAGACTCTGTATTGTCAGCTGCCCAATCACGGGCCATACGAAAAGCCTGCGCCACAGCGCTTGATTCGTCAAGCATGCTAATAAGATCGTTCGTTAACGTTTCATCGATTGACTCCCTTGAGTTAGTTCCCAGGAAAGCAGCCATACGGTTTTTGGCTTCGTTGCGGGTGTCATAAAAATACAATTGTGCGTATCTCGGTTGACTCCCTGACTCCGGTAGAAGAGAACCAATTTTATGGTATGTCTGTCCGCTAATTCTAAACGTATATGGGCCTCGCCCCCGGTTGACGGAATGATCTATTTTCGCCCCGAAAGATGTAAACGAAAACATACTGTTATAAATCCGTATCTGCTCTCTGAATTTTGCAGTTGCCGGGTCATTGTAGTCGAGAAGTCTTTGCAAAAGTGGAGGAGGATCCATTAATTTTGGAAGGAGTACTTTACCATTCTGGCAGCACATTGAGAAGACAGGGCTGGAGGTGGTTTTGGGCTTGTTGTTTCGCTCTTCATACCACATTGTAGCGTTACAGTTGCGACATTTGTGAGCGGGTGGACCGTGATTAAGTTAACACACCGAGGCGCCTAGCAAATGTAAAACAAATAATTTTAGATGTTAATAGTAAATTGAGATGGTTAAAGATGCTACATGTCAATGAAAGTCAAAATAAATCTGCATATATATGAATACCCGGTGGCTATTTTTTTGGAATGAATAGTAGTTGGGTATAAATTTGTTATTGTACAGACCTCTGAATAAAGGGATATAAATTTCATGACAGTTTATAAACGTGGTCAAGCATCGGACTCAGGTTTGCGTTATCAAAGAAGTGTTAGTTAATGAGATTTTAGTTATAAGCATATTGGAACCGTACATGAGTGGATGTTTTAAGGTGGTTAAATATGACTTTTAGACTAAATGACCAGCTGAATCGAAACGACGACATCTTTAAGTAAACAGAACAGTGAAGGTAACCTGAAGCGCTCGATGCAATCTTAACCGAATTTTTCTTGAGTTGTTTATTCTTTGTAGGCCCTACAACTCACAGGTGTAAATGAATTTGATTAAATATATAGTATACTTTTAAAGGGGAGATAATATAATGCTTGTAGGGCAGGGTCAGGTGTATTAGATCCAGGCAAAAGAAGGCCTAATATAGCCCGGAGGCTATGCAAGGTCACCACCACCGACAATCTGTGATGTGGCTGCAGGTCGGTGCCGGCCAACAATACTATGTTGGTTGTGCGTATGTGCAATTTATGTAGACGGGCACATTAAATGATGTTCACAATTTGCAATCTTATGACTGAAGGAATGTGAGCATGAGACACATCACAAATGATAGAGGACAACCTGAGTGACATGTATAACTATATAGTAAAAAGGTGGTAACCTGTTGGGTTGAGTGGGATAGGGGTCGCAGCTTTCTCGTGATGTTCCGTATTTCTAAAAACTGAAGCTGACAATTGAGAATGAAATGCGGTAAGCATATTTCATACTTTAAAGGAGTGGGTACAATTGAACATGTAACGTACCTGTTGCTTGATCTGAGCTGGATGGGGGCATGACCTCTAAAACCCTGATAACCTGCAACAATAGAATTGGGACTTAATTAAATGTGTAGGAGTGACCTAGAACATGGGGCTGGGATGATTTTATATTCAAGCTGGTTTAATATAGTACCAGATGCTACAGATGTGGGGTTGTTTAATTTCAGGACCCAATAGGACTGTAAATGTCCAGTAGCTGTAGTTCTTGTTGATGTACAAATTGATAGAGGACCGCTCAATAGGGCTTCGAACGCTGTGTGGTCCACCGTTCCTGGTAATTACATGTTAGTTGAGAAAACTAATTAAAAGGGATGTAAAAAGATGGAGCTGCAAGGATGGAACAACATACCTTTGCAAGTGTTGGCAGATGAAGAGGGAATATCATGTGAAAGCATGGTACATGAATCTTGTAAATATTATAGATACAAAATGGGATGAAAGCCTGCAGCTAATAATATAACCAATCTATGAAGAGGGGGCAACTGTTGGTATTTCAAAATATGTTAATGACTGGGGGGGGGGGGGTTTCTCATTAGTTGCATAAATGGGCTGTGACCAATTTAGAAAAAGAAACATGAACAGGTAGCAAACTAAAGGTAAGGGACACCACTTTTTATTTTTAGGATATGAGAAGGTGGGGCAACATTTGTTGCTGTTCTCAAAGCTTTTAATGGCAAAGGAGTTTCTCATAGAGTGCATAAATGGGGTGTAGGTAACCACAACATAGGAACATGAATGGATGGCACAATAAAGGAAAGGGACACACATGTTTATTGCTAGGCTGTGAGAATTGTATATAGGTATATATATACAGGTACAGATATATACATTTATGCATTTATATATGTAGTGGAGGACAGTAGATTAGTAACATCATATACAATCCAAATACAGGGCAGAGAATCTGAGTAGGTTGCCTCATAAAAGCAGCAAGGGAAAGGCAGATGTAGATATTGTTTGGACAGGACGTTGTTTTCACGCTAGTGGAACCTAGGGGGAATACAATGGAATGCTGGTTTTTATCAGACACAAAGTGCCAATAAAGGTGCATTGTTAGATCTAATGTTAAGCGTTTTCAACAATCATTTAATACAATGTACAGGTAACCAAATGTGCACAAATACACAGAACAAAAGTAATAGATTGTCTGTGTCAAACAACCATAAAACCTAAAAAATGTATTTAGACATATGCGCCTGGATATGAGGGTGCATTTTGGACATGTATAGTTAATAGCTGCATTTGGACCAGCATATTAGCAAACGTATGTAACTATATACATGTGTGCAGGGGTGGCTGCAGTTGCAGTTGCAGTTGCAGGCGCAGGCCATTAGACTGGGGTTAACAAAAAACCCAAAATTAACTGGTACATATAGAACCACTCTACATACAATGTGGGTGTGTATGTATGTACATTAGGCCAATCAAACCATAATACGCGCACATATATGATGAAGGGAAGGGGGGAAAAAGCAGGAACATGTAAGAGCTGTAATGCAAATGAACCTAGGTGTAAGCTGAGGGGGATTGGCAAAATCGTACGTTATTTTATTAAAGATGCATTACACGCACAGTAAAAACCGTAATGTAAACAAACCATGTCTGTGAAAATGACACGACCAAAAGGACACCTCAACACAGTGAGGGATTTATTCATGAACAAAGGAAAACCTAGTTTTTGGGCAACATGCTCACGATGACATTATTGTTGTCTTCTCCAACAGTATTTTCATCCTCTGACCCGCTCGGCAACTGACTGTCATTGACATCCTTGTTTTCAGCTGCAATGATGTTGTCATCCTCGGAGTCGCTTGTCACAATAAACCTAAACAGAGGTATACATGGGGTAGGTAAATACCGAGCCAGCTGTAAACCAGTATATACATGTATATAAAGATATATGTATGTATGTATGTATGTATATATATATATATATATATATATATATATATATATATATATATATATATATATATGTATGTATATATATATATATATATATATATATATATATATATATATATATATGTATGTATGTATGTGCATGTGTGTGCGTGTGTGTGTATGTGTTTGTGTGTGTATACCAGGAATATGAAAAAGTCAGATAATAGAGAATGAAGTTCACTTGCGCCGGCTACTACGTTCCAACTGCTTAGCGGGTGTTGGGACCTCAATGTTCCGCTTCTGCCCTTTGGGGGCCGACGACGATGCAGCGATGGTGCTAACTGATTTAGAGGGCGTAGCACTAACAGTGTGGCCGGAGGGACTGGCCGGGGTTGGGGCCTCTACATCTGCGTCAGGCGCATATACTTTTATACAATTGAAACTCTCATATGTGCGTTGATCATAGTATGAAGTCGCTTTCAAAAGCACCATTCTTGTTGTGCCTATTAAATTAGCCAGCGCATTTGGAAGAACTGTGTTACAGGTTTCCTGCATACACCGAGACGCATAAGCCACCGGGCAACAGATGGTAAATTTTTTTAAAAAGCAGCACCGTACCTCATCAACCTCAGCTAACAAAGTCTTGGCGGTGGTTTGGGTTACAGACTCAGCAGTCTCGTCAAAGAGGACCATAACTGTAGTGGCGGTGTCATCCTTGACGTCACATATAACGCGGTACCTATGAAAATGGAGAGCAGCTAGGAGTTACCCGTGATGGACCTACCTTTAGAATGGAAAACCTCTTTTTAATACGGGTTGAAATCCTAGGATGACGGAATCAGTACCTGGTGATCGGTTCGGGGACGGTGTCATTACAGGATTCGCACCAATGCTGGCCATACCTCCTATCAAGGCCCTTCCTTGCTTTACAGATACTACAGGTGTTGTAGTACCAATAGTTCTTCATGCGGATGTTTTGGATCTCGACCGTACACCTGAATACGTCGACCGTCTACATGGTGCAGAAATCTAATTTAATGAAAGGTAGGGTAGTAGATTGAAATGGAGTATAAGGTGGAAGACATTGCGAGGGAACACTTACGATGTTTTTTTCCCTTTCCGCGCCATTTCTAGGAGCTGACGGAGGGTGCCGTCCTGAGGCGGCGGGAGCTGCCACCCCGCTGCAGCTGGCTCGATAACTACGGGGGATTGAATGCCACTGAAAGAATAAAGGAGAAACATATTAGAAGACACAGTTGAATATGTGAAATGGGTGCAAACGACGCAATGCCATTATGGAATAAATAAAAACTGTGCGGGAAGCATACCTCATCCTTTCCTTAAAGTCGATGATGGCGGGGATTTCTGGGTTGTCAATAATAAGCGTTGACGATGTGCTAGACAGCGAAAGAACACCTGCGAATGCGGGGTGTTTCAAATCAGCAACATGTATGGCAAAGCGTGGGAATTACAGTTGTTAACCGTTACACATAACATACCATTGAAGCCTTTTTTCACTGCCACAGAGCTTAAGATGATGTAGTAATGCGATGGAGCTGCAGCCTGTTTTTTAACAAAAGAGGTACCCAAGTCGCCCCATAGTGTTGAACGGATCGTTTTACCCCTGAAAACCAAAGGCAAGGCATCATGCGTAAAACGAAAAACATAGGCATGCATAAAATTGAGCTGAAATGAAACATGTAAATGTCATATGTACCGCTCATTAACCAGGTCAAACTCAACAATCTCTTTGGAAGATTCTCGTGGGTGGGGTTTAGTGACATTGACAGCGTAGCCGACCACATCTAACAAAATAATGAGGCAGGTAAAAGCAATCACACAATGTAAAATAAATATACATTGAGTTACAGCAGAAATCATACCGACAACAAATTTTCCCAGAGTTGGTTCCAAGTCCTCAAGTTGAATACATTGGAAGGGATGACGGGTGAACGCGCTGGTGTCCACATTTGGCTGTTTTCTCAACATTGTGGACCCAGTGAGCTCAATCATTAGGGCGTTGTCCTTGAGGATCCGAGAGTCATCTCTATTAGATATGACATCAAAGTTGCTTAGCAAGTAAACAAAGCCATCCTTAAGACGGGGGATGAAGTGGTGCGCCACATTACTTTTAGCAGTTAATTGTATGACATCCCCTGGATTATTTGGTTGAGCACCGTTATACATGTGACAACAAATCACAGGATTAATACAATCGGCAAATAATACCTGTAGTAGTTAATTCTATGACACTCCAATGAGGTATAAGTTTGTTCAACATCACAAACACATCAACAAAGTAAACCGTTTATACAATCAAGAGACAAAAAAAACGAAACCTATGGAAAGTGCCATTCCAATGAGGTATAATTTAGATCAGCAGCACAAACAGAACAACAAAGTACCCCACTAATACAATCAACAAAAAATAGAAACTAAACCGAGGAAAACAAACAACAAATTACAGGATCAATACAATCGACAAATAATAGTAGGAGCAGTTCATTGTATGACATGACAATGAGATATAAGTTTTTTCAACAGCATAAACATAACAACAAAGTATACCATTAATACAACAAACAAAAAATAGACACAAAAACTATGCAAGAATAAACATAACAACATAGAACAACATTAATAGAATCAACAAACAATAGAAACAAAAGCCATGCAAACAATATGCAACTAAAGTAATGTTTGATATGCATTATTACAAAATGACTTTAGAATTGTATACCTGCTCATCTGAAGCTATGAATTCGGTCCCCAAATACCTGCCATAAATTGTATGTGTATCCCAACTTCTGCAGATCATTAACTGGACCTGTGATTGCTTACCTAATTGAAGCTCATTGAGAAACACACGTGTTTTGCTCTCAACAGCAGATGTGGAGGGTGCCTTGTTCTGAGCCATTGCAGTATAAGTTCTTGTGTTGTTTGATACACATACCAATAAGCCAGGGGAGTTGAATTTATAAGGACAAAGGCATGTAGCATATACGGAATCCCAAACATCCCTCCAATTGGGTAAAATAATTAAAGTGTAAGTTACAAAATTGGAGAGTTTTGTTACAGGGTGGAATACGAAGGTGAAGGTAATCAATGGAATTTGATGAACACCGATGTAATTGAAGGATAAACCGACCAATTAAAGATCCACTGATTGGGGAAACTGAAAGGATCCCTCACCGGCAGTTACCTACAGGCAGAAAGAGAGGAAGAAGGTGAGAAAGTGAGAGTATCGTGAGAGAACAGGTAATGGAAATTAGGGTTGGGGTCCGTTGCGTCGGTTCTGAAGAGAAGGGAGAGGGACGATACAATTAAGGAATTTGGCGGTTACCTAATTTGTAAAGAGTGGTATAGAATGTGGATAAAGTAACTGGACCCACATGATAGTAATCGGTCAATATTTACGAATTTAATGGGTTTTTATTTTAGCCTTTCTCAATTCTTTTTAGATTCTTACGCAGGTTTTTTTTTTTTTTAAACAGCATGGACCTAATGGCGTTTTAAATAAATTAATAAATTACAAATCTGAATTTGGCTCATTTATGAAGCTGGGAGTCAGTTTTATATATATATATATATATATATATATATATATATATATATATATATATATATATATATATATATATATATATATATATATAGTTTATTATACCTTAATGCTAGATCCAGGTGTTATTTATATTGGTAAGTTGTTTCAAGTGAGATATAATTCTTTGACCTAGTCATTATTTTATGCCATGACAACTAGGTAATGTAGTCATAGCTAGTAGCTTATTATTTAATTAAATATATTATATTATGGTCAATCTATCGCTTACAATTTTTTAGATTGGATATAAAAGTCATATGTTATATGACTATGAGTAGGTTTAATTTGACGTTGATATTTCATGATTTACTACTAAAATTTACGTTTAGTTGTCTACGACTTAAATCTAAAACAATTTAAGTATGTAGAACTTCCACAAATATTACAATAAAATTGTAACTGTATAGAGGTTATAATATCACTATCAATAATGATACCACTATCTATACAATATATAATAACAAACACAAAAATACATCATATAATCTTATAACAACTAATCCTAGCCTTTCATTTCAAATTAACCCCTAAATCAAGACCATTGAAATCTCCACATTATGATTATGACCTCATAATGTACAAGTTTAGCACTAAACAGACTAAATTACCCTTATAATTAGAAGAAAAAAAAACACGGGATGAAGCAAAGGGTTCGATACAAGTGCTGGGTAAAGAAAAGGGAAAACAACCTCTCCCCTTTGCATCGGTGTAAAATTGATGGGACGCTTCTTATGTATGTCCTCCATGTAAGGTTTCTTCATCTCGATGTATTATCCTATCATCCACTTTTACGCGCATATTCCCTTCGCCCCCTCTCTATCTTCTTCGATTTTAGGTTTTCGCAGGTAAAAACATTTAATTTTTCTCTTTTAATTGTTGATTTGCTATAGAATCACTTTTGTTGTGCAGTGTTCGATTTCTTCTCTTTAGTGCATTTTTTGTAGAATAGCTTTTAATTGTTCATTGTCTCACTGATTTTGTCTCTTTATTTCGTATTTGATGCAGTTTACTTCGATTAAAATCAAACGTTTTTCCAGGTATGCCCCTCTATTTTTTCTAACTATTGTTGGATGTGTTAGTTTCTTTGATATTATGTGATGGTCCTCTTTAATCGCCTGACTCCTCTGTATAGCGGTATATTTTTTTGTAGTTATAAATTGTTTTGCTGATTGTCATGGTGAGAGCATCTATAAAAAGCAAAAAAGGTAATGATAATGTGCTTGTAGCCGATAAATATGTGGCCACCTGTAGTCGTCATAGTCAGCCATCTCATGTTTCTTCGCAACAAGTTGATAGAAGAGCCTACATGCGTCAATCGAATCATAACGCATTGTCAGAATCCAATCTTAACTTCAATTACCTTACTTATGCAAATGGTATGCTGCTTTTGTATTTGTTTTTTGGCCTTAGTTATTTGGCAAAGTTGTTTTTATAGCGAAATTGTTTCAGGTCCAGCTACTTCTGGAGATATCACCCAATTACGTGTTCCGTCTATTCATCGACAGATTGGACCAATATATACATTTTCTGCCACATTTGATTCTTCAGGTTGTACCCTCATTCATATTGTAATTACTTTTTTTGCATAAAAAAACAACAAACACTTCAAATTAGAATTTTTGTACAAATATTTAGGGTTGATGTTTTGTGTAGAGAGTAGTTTACACGTTTAGAGAATACTTGAAGGTGGATTCTGTACATGCTATAACTCTAATAGGGTCTTCTGTTGTGTTCCTCATGTGATGTATCAAATGTATATCAAATGTATACATGAGATTTATCATTGCATTTCTAGAAGCATGTAGCCATGTAGGATTGTTAGTAGAGGGTAGCTTTTGGATTAATATTTTGTGCTATGGGTTTTTTCAGTATTTGATATACTTTTGAAACACAATGAGTTTCTTTACTCATGAATTAAGTTGCAAGTTCAAATATAATTGTCAACAAACATGGCCTGCTGTGTGATTTCACATAAACATTAAACATCGAAATTATAAATGTAGTTTATTATACAATGTTTGTGTTACTTCAGTTCATTGCTACTCACATTTTTTTAACTCCCATGATGTTGTGCTTCCATTCGATATCCTGTTGACGTGAAAATCCAAATGGGTTTTCGAAATGATAATTGGATTATTGTTCTTATTGAAGGTCTATTGTATTAAGTTGTCTGCTAATCTCGAGATGTAGGTTTTTTAAACATTAGTTTCATTCATTCACTCGCATACTACAATAAAAGATCCCTAATTTTCTCCCCCAAACACAAACGTCTAAAGTTACATTCAAGCTTACATCTTTCGCTAAAAAACCAAAGCAGGGTTCAGAAATTAAATCACTCGCGATATCCATTCAACAAAAAAATCCCTAATTCTCTCCCACAAATCATCTCCTAAATCTATTTAATCGATCGTCAAATAGATTTACGAATGATGATGAAAGAATGAAGGGGGTTTTTGGAGTTCAAGAATTTGTTAAAGGTGATATTGTTTGGGCTAAATGTTCGAATCAGTTTCCTTCTTGGATTGATTTAGATTGTTTTAGTTTTCATTGTAGGATTATGCTGTGTGTGGAAGATGGAATGATGTTTCCCTTTATGGAGTATATGGAACGATGTGTGTTTTGTATTGTTTATATATCCATCTTTTTGAGTAATTTTTTATGTAGATTAGATTGAAATTGATATGTTTATTTGTTCAGTTTTCAGGGACAAACTCAATTATATGGCTCGCCAGATGATTTTCGTAATGCGATAGAAGAGGCTTTTTAGTAGATTTTGGTAATTTGGATTCGGAGTATGTGGATATGGATGAGTGTTGTACGTCACATGATCTTTTTGAGGTTCCAGTTACTACTATTCCAGATGAGCAGCTGCAGTCATATTTTAGTAAACATGTAAGTTATTGCAGACTTTGTTCTCTTCAATAATCAATTAATCATAAACTTATATGAATATGAATATTAAGGAGATTGTATATGTTGTGTTTATCACTGTTAGTATTCCGTAAGCATTGAATATGAATATGAATAACTTTCGTAAGCATGTGAGTTATTGCATATGTAAGTTACTCCAGACTTTAAAGAGGTCACTTATATAATAACAAATAAATTAGGGTTTAACTATGCCAATTGTGAAATGACCATACTGTCCATCACGTTTTCATTAGGTGTTACACTTAATGGGTTGGACTAAGAGCGGTTAACTTTGGGACCATTCGTATACATTGTTAAAAACTTGAGATCAACCATGATCAATTTAAACTTTAAGTCCCATCTTGATTTTTGGTACAAAATTTGGGGAGCAACCATGAAATTTTATCTTGATTTTAATTTCATTTAAATTGAACGATATAGTTATCATATAATTACTATGTCAAAATGAGCAAATCTAAAAGTTATTTCCTAATGTGGAGTGTAAATGGTGGATTTGAAGTTAAAAGAATATTACTCATGATTTAAATAGTTTCGGGTGTTTATTTTCTTCTTGCTTGCCAATTTCCAGTTTTTTTTTTTATCTTTCGTAATACACTTATATTTTATGTTTGCGCATGTCAGATGAGTTTGAGGGGGTTGACACGTTTAGCAGTTAGATTGGTTTTGTGTATTACTCGGATGTTGTGTTACTCATGGATGTTTGATTTGCTATGGTATTCAATTGTGTATACTGCACATTGTGTTTAGTATTCCGAGCATTTAATTTAGTATTTAAATATCGAGGTAACAAATTGAAGTTTTTGACTAATTCAAAATAGAAGAGAGAGGCATCCTTGAATGAACCTTTATCTGACAATGCAGAATGGGTCTCATTATTCCCAGGTGTCTCTTACAAGAAAATAACAAACTTGTTATGAATTACCATTTCAGTATCTTAGTATAATATTTATATTGATTTGATAGTATGTATAAAGTTGCCTCATTTTTGGTTGTAAATATCTTGAGTTTCGTGAATGATAACACGCACAAAGCTACTCCTATTTTCTTCTATTTTGGCTGACAATATAGTTTTTGTCATGGGGAGTAGGGTTTATAACTACATGTTTTTTTAGGCTTTACACACTCGCCTCTTTTTTAAGGCATGTATTATTTTTAGAAGGAAACTAGAGACTGTGTGGCTTGGGTTACTGCAAGTTGAAGATGTTCATTTGTTGGAAAATTCTGTAAGTAATGGTGTAGGGTGGGTTGAATTGTTTGTGATAGCATTAAATCACACATCTGTCATTGTCAGTAAAATGGCGGGATGGCTTGCACTTTCTAATAAATTAAACTAAAACCTGGTAAACACAAAAGTCTGATGTACTCAATTTTTCATTTCATTCTATCCTTTATACTTTTTTATATCAGCGGACAATGTAGCTTTTATCGTAGTTGGTAAACAATAATTTTATTAATTGACATTAGTTTTTGGTATTAGGTGTTACATGTGTTCTTTCTGATATTAACAAATCTAATTGGTTATGGATGTTAAACAAATTCTGGTACAATAGCTTTTGGTCAAACACTTTACATAGTATGGGAACCAGGACCAAGAAAGTGTTTAATCAATATGTTTGGTAAACATAGACTACTAGGTGCACTGTTGCAATGAAAAAATCACCCGGCTAAGGAAGGTACTTTTATCTTTGTGTGAAGTGGACATACGGGTTGTGCGAAAGAAGAAAAGTAATGTGTGGCTTATGTACAACAACAACAACAAAACCCAATACCACATAAGTGGTGTATGAGGGAGGTGAAATGTAGACAATCCTTCCCCTATTCGAGAATAAAGACAAGTCATTTCTTCACCCAGAGTGAAACACTCTCAAAAGTAGAGAAAGTCATCCCTCTCTCTATTCGACGGATAAAGAGATTGCTTCCGAGAGGATCTCCGGCCTTTAAGTAGGAAAAAGTTTAAAAAGATATAAAAATAATTAGACGCCATGAAAATGGTAGAATCAAATTTTCATGGGTTTTAACTCCTGCCTGGAATTTAATTTAGGCTCTAAAAGTCAGTCAAGTCGCCAATAAATCGACGATTGTTGTCGACTCAATAGAGCCGTCAGTAATGTGGCTTATGTTTTGATGAAAATCTAAAACAATTGGTCAAAAACAAAAAGTATGGGTAGCAAGATTATAGCTTTCTATTTTTTTAAGGTAACAAAAAGAGATTTAAATGATAGGCTTTGCAATATGTTAACTATCTCAGTAGTATCATTCTACTCAAAGTGTTCATTTTGTAATGCTAAGTTGCAAGTGGATCTTTTTTTCTACATAACCATATTAGACGGTGAAGTTGAGTTACATGTTAACCTCTGCTTCTGCATTTGATGATCAAGTTGTGTTCATGAATTCTTGCCACTCATTAGAATCCTAACAAGTCACAACCAGTTCTTGGTGTCCCTGGTTAGTTTAAGTTTTTTTGTTGTTGTTAAACCATGTGGTTTGTCAGAATTCTTTAAGACAATCTTTTGACTACATCAGTTAGCGCATATTATGACAGATGCGCTAATACTTATTTCACTTCTCCATCCAGCACCCTAAGGGATGACTGTGTATCATGGGCTAATAAGTCATATAATTTGGGTAGGCGCACAAAATGAAAGTAGGGCAAGCACACAAAATCATGTCGATATTATGACAATTCGATATTCTAATTCATCCCCAAAAAAACCCCGCGAATTCGCGGGTCTTAAGCTAGTTAATAATAATAATAATAATAATAATAATAATAATAATAATAATAATAATAATTATTATTATTATTAATTATTAATATTATAATTATAATAAATATATGAATATTAATTATAATTATAATTATAATTATAAATATATTATTAATTATAATTATTATTATAATTATTATAATTATTATTGTTACTATAATAAAACAATCTTAAATATATTATAACCAATCACATTGATTTCCAAAACTCAAGATTTTAAATTCATTAGTAATTTTAATTTATATAATATAATGTCAAAACGATTCGTGGGCTCATTTGAAGATAATAAATGAGATTTAAATCAAAGCTTTCGAGTGAATAAATAATTGTTCGAGGATCAAAATTTTTGATTGGCACCAATGACTCCTAAATCTAAACAATTTGAGCTTCCCACACATCAACAACCGTGATCTTGGGTGAAGTTTCAATTGTTGGGTTCGTGTAGATATGGTTCAATCAAATGTATGTAATTGTTCATTGTTTACATTTAGTTTGTGTTTACGGTGCTAATTCATGCACGTCTGTGTAGTGGTGGCTTAAGATTTTAACAAAAAGCTCCTCATACTCTATTTGTAAATATTTGTGTTCATAATATATATATATATATATATATATATATATATATATATATATATATATATATATATATATATATATATATATATGGAGAGGATCTAGTGAGAACTTTTTTAGTGTGAGAACTCTAGGAACTCCAAAAAACACCTAAATACACTTAAATTCGAGCAAAAAAAGAGGATTTCGAGCAAAAATACAAAACACGGACGAACAAAAATTTCATAGTCGAGCAAAAAAACTTTTTTTTTTCGAAAAAAATGTAGAACCATTTTTTGTTCGAATATCAAAATTTTTGTTCGACTACTTATATGTTCTACATTTTTGAGTTCGAATTTCAAAAATGTAGAACACATTTTTTGTTCGAATATCAAATTTTTGTTTGTCCTTCTTTTTTTTTGTTCGACTTTCTCCATTTTTGCTCGACTATCAGGTTTTTTGCTCGTCCGTGTCCTATTTTTTGCTCGAATATGGAGTTTTTTGCTCGAATTTCCCATTTTGCTCGAATTTCAGTGTATTTTTGAGTTCTCAGGGTTCTCACACAAAAAAAATTCTCATTAGATCCCTCTACTATATATATATATATATATACATATATATATACATATATATATATATACATATATATATAGCCAAAAGTTCAAACGAGAACCATAAAAAAGACGAGAACTTCAAGAACTTTTAATTTATAAAGATTTTTACATGTAACTAGATTGAATTACACATAAACCTTGATGAAGAGTATGAATAAACATAAAATAGTTGAAAAACACTTATATTTTACCTATATAATTATTTATATAGTTTCTCGTTCACATATACATATTTGTTTCCAAACATGTGAATAGTTTCATATAATTAACAATTTAACATGTAACTTGAGCTAATAAACATATGTTTGTTAATGATTTGTGCATTAATTAACATTTACATGTAATTTATTGTGACGCCCCGTTCAAAACCATCGTGTACGGTTCATCAACAACATGATCATTACAAGGTCAAACATTATATGCTGTTTGAAAACCAGTTTTGCATTCATAAAAGATAGCGTTTTACAAAAGATAACGTGCTTCCTATGAATAGAAGCATTAACATAAGTAAGTGACACAAAGGTCGTTACAAAGCCATTGTTTGAAAATAGCGTAAGTTACGAATGCAAAATAAAATTTCCATGATTGAGACATCTCTAAAGTAATGCAGCGGAAATCTAACACAGCAGGTCCATAACAGCAAGTCTATAACACCAAGACAGCAAGTCTAACAGCGGAAGCAACAATGTCTAAGCATCTGAGAAATACACGCTTAAAAAGTCAACATGAATGTTGGTGAGCTATAGTTTGTTTGTAATCAGTAACGTAATGTAGACCACGAGATTTCAATGCTTCAACCAGCAGTTTAAATCAGTATGAAAAGTATATGCTTAACCATGGGCACCCGGTAACTAACTTAACGTAATAGTAATACCCCCTAAAAGTACACTTGGCGAGTGCGTATGTCCTCGAAGTATTAAACACCCGTTAAATGCTAGCACGACTAGCCTGAGTGGGGATGTCAAACCCTATGGATCCATATCCAATATTCGCGTTCACCGGTTCAAAACCAATGATTAAACGTTACCGTGCTAAGGGGAATCTTTATGCTGTTATATAACCCACACATATGTAAAGTTTAAGTACTCGTGTCAAGTAAGTAAAACATAAAAAGCGCATGTATTCTCAGTCCCAAAAATAGTATAAGTAAAAAGGGAAGCTATAACTCACAGTGAATAAGAAGTAAAAGTTGATATGAAACGTATGCAGGTAGTAAGTCGGTCCGAAAGGTCGTCAACCTAAGTCAAAGGTCACTAGGTCAGTATGTTGTCCCAAAAGGGTTAAAAGCGAATAAATTAAGTTTAAGTGTCCTCATCAACATCATCATTATCATCATCATTCATCAACACTAAGGTAAGTTTAACAAGAATAAAGATTGAAACAAAAGGCTAATTTCGGACAGCTGTTACGACCTCTATACAAATCGAAAAGATGCGTAGTCAGTGGATATGGCTCCGTATGTGAGTCCTATAACTTCTAACCAAATTTCAGAACCTAACTCGTCTTCGTTTGACCGTGGCGACGGTTTAAGTGCGAGTAGGTCAGAAATTTCAGCACAACGTTACAAAGGCGTAGTGACTTTCGGAAGGCTATAAATCCTAAACCGTATATCGGATTAAGTCGAGGCCTAAATGAAAAGTCATCTACTCGAAACGAAATATCTTAAAATCAATTTTACAGAAGCCCAGGAGTCTGATCAGACCTGGAAAAACAGCAAACAAGTGCTCCGGTGAGGTTCTTGGTGCTTGATGCTCATCACGGTTCTCATCCTTGATGCTTGGAAGCTTCAAGTGTACAACTCTTTGATGTTTTAGCATCACTTTGACCAAGGTTCAACCATCAACACACAACTAAGAGTAAAATCTATCATTCTACAAGTTTTGAACATCAAGATTGCCTCTTTATTGCATAAATCCAATAAAGCTTCAACCTTTGTCCTTTTTACACAAGTTTATGCATCTCCATCACATGTGATGATGAAGACTTGATCTTTATCATCACAACAAACACAAAAAGGTTCCAAGTAAGAGATATCTACAATAATAACTTAGATCTCAAGTATTAAGAAAACTCTAAGCTAGAAAGCTTGGATCTTTACAAGATTAATGAGACCATAAGCTAGAAAGCTAAGATAGTTAACAAAATAATGAAAGTAATGAGACCATAAGCTAAAAAGCTAAGATCTTTAACATAATAATGAAACCCTAAGCTAAAAAGCTTGGATCTTTAGTGTTCTTGAAGATCTTGAAGCATAAAGCTTGGATCTTTAAGGTACATGAAGATCATAAACACAAGTTTTGATCTTTATAACAAAACAAAGAAATTACAAACTAGATCTAACAAGTAAATGAAGATTCCAAGCTAGAAAGCTTGAATCTTTCATGTTCTTGAAGGATTCAAACCCAAGTTTGAATCTACAAGATATAACAAGATCAAAAGCTAAAAGCTAGATCCATTAAATGATGATGATGATGTCGACTTTATGAAGAAGAAAAGAAGAAGAAGAAAATTTAAAACTTACACTTTTTAGAGTGAGAAAGACTAGAGAGAATTAAAGAGTAAGTGTGTGTAAATTGCAAATGAGATCAAGTGTAGAATGAGTGAAATAAGGCTTGTATTTATAGGTGGTGAGGAGGTGGGTGGGGTGGATGGCCGTGGGATTGGGGGAGACAAGGGGGACAACTTTTTGCTTTTTGGTTAATGGTTGTCTAAAGTTGGTGTTTATGTTAGGATCCCATGCAACATTAAGGATAATGCTTAACAAAAATGCTAGTATATTCCCTCTAATAAATGGGCATTTGTCTTTCATTAATATGGGTCACTAACTTATTATAATTGTATTAATTAAATAGTCCACTAGCTAGTGTAGGGTGGGCTAAAGTCCAACAAGGTAGAAAGTCCAACAAGACTAACTAGTGTGCTCTAGTAAATTACTAAGCGTAATTAAGCATCCAAAAACCCAAGTAATTGTTATTATAAAATAACAATTAGTATTACGTAGTCATAATATTCCATTTATGACCAAAGTTAAACGTGTACCAAGTACGTAGCTCGTTTCAAACGTCAAGTGACACCAACGGTCGTAAAAGCATTCGGGGATCAAGTTAAGTGATTAAACACTTAATAGCACGTTGTAAGATATTAACCAAAGTAATTATCATGAAATAAGATCCCAGATCATAAACTCACTCAGTACGCACAAATACGCAGTTTCGTGAAAACACAAAGCACAAAAGCAAGTCAAAAAAGCTGGGTCGTTACATTACCCACCTGTTAAAGAAACTTTCGTCCCGAAATTTTGAGGAGTGACCAACAATGGTACCGTATTTGACTAAGAAGGAGCGTATCAAAGTTCCGTGAGACTCGTGGGCTTAGAAGTGAGTTATTTATCTTGAAAGGTACTTGGGCGTATAAAAGTAAGAATAGGTATATGCCATTAATTAAGTCTCTTGTCCTAAGAGATCAACAAATTTATTTCGTTTCTTGCTAACACGAACATGTCATCCGAAATATATACCCACAAAAGGAAAGATGATGTTTTTAGCCCTACATGCATCTTCAGTAAGCTGGATGCATGAAATACATCATGAATGTTACTAAACTTATCTAAAACATTGAGCGCTTATGTCGTAATACAAAGCTGACAGGTAGAATGGAAAATATGGTGATCACAACCATGCGATTTGATGTCTGGATAGTGTTAGCCACGGATTTTACTAATCCCTTAATTTTAGAAGGAGACCGTAGGTATAAAGAACCCGATATTTAAGAAATGTTTTTCAATTTAATGAATTGAAATTTTAGCCGAAAGTGAAAAATCAGACTTACATGCAATGCAAGCCATAATTATTTATAGTGTCTTCAGGACGGTCTGAACAAACAATGAAGGATATTACCTAGTTTACCATACTGCGGGTGAACTTATCCTTAGATGGAATGAAAGCACAGTTCCATAATGTAACTTTATCCTTTCAGTTACATGTTGAAGTTAGGGTTAACATTAACTAGAACAACATATAGTTGCAATCAACGAAGAAAGAAATATGTAGAGTATCCACATCAGTGTCGTAGATGTTTTAAGCAGTCCCTTCCAAGAGGATAACAAGATTCATAGATTCTTAAAGCATCCTATATTAAACTTTTGAAAGAGAATCGCACGAAAGGGGTGATCTTTGAACGAGAGTGAACTCTTCGAGCGGTTCGTTCTGAATTTATCCTTATACTTAGGGGATGCGCGGATGAGAAGATACGTGAAATCTTGGTCCTAAAGAATGGTTTTCTCCGAGTGAAAAGAATTTCAAAAATGATTCTTATACCTCAACATACTGATTCATAGAGATGATGTTTACGAGAGTGTTGCGATTAGCCGTGAAATATTGAGAGTAGAAACTCACCTAGTGTCTTTCCTACGATAGGGTGACCACTGAGTGTACCCCAGGAAACTGATTTATCGGCCCATGTTTTTGTCATGTCTAACCTTAAAATGGAACATTTTATGAGCGCAAAGATTTTCTAACAAATTTTATAAGATTTCCATCTAAAGTGGCTCAAGAGTTTTTAACAAAGATCTTAATAGTAAACTTTGTCCCTAACGGAGGGCGAGAAAAAGTGTGATCCATACATGGTGTAGTCTAATACGAAAACCTTTAATAAAATCAACCAAGGGAATTTTGAAACAAAACCTGTAAACGTTTGATGTGACAACATAAACGAAATGAAGTTCCTGGTAATTTAGAAGTATGTACAACGTGTACCATTTTGCACAAAACTATTTGACTTAAGTTGAACAACTCAATAAAGGAGCAATTTTTAAACGATTTGAAGGTATAACTTAGTATGTACTAACCCAAAATGATTAAGGGTAAATTTATTAACTTAATTATATACATACGTATATGGTTTTATAAATCGCATAAGTGACAGAAAATTTTATTACTTTCATTTGCCCCTAAATCTCGTGAGGACCGCACAAATAAGCAACGTGTAAAATTTTTGATAAACATAGTTTTTCGTATTTCAGAGGTTACGAGTTGAAAAAGATCGAGTGAAAAATCTTTGAATCATCGGTTGACATGTCACTAGGTAATGAAAACTTAATGAATTAAATGTAGTTTTGATAATTTTCAAGACATAAGTCTTTGGACCAAAAATGTTCACGTGTGAAGCCGTTGCTAAAAAGTGAGGTATGAAGGATGGAGCATGAGGACGAGAAGTTAATCGCTTCTTGACTTTGCAAAATGCCAAACAGGTTATGACTAATATTAAAGTCAGAATACTGATGGTGTTAGTATCACTAAATGAGAATCCCTTGGAATAAGTCAGGACTTAGAGTTAGGTAAAAAAAAGCATCGTTTCGACCGGTGTGACAAATAAGATCCCTGGGGTAACGCAGAAATTTTGAATGGTTTAAGTGTTAGTGGATGCCCGAAGGCTCTGCATAACGTGGTAGTAAGTGCCTTCATCACATACACACACACACACATGAATTTCTCAATTTCAACGGTTGTCAGTCTTCATGATGACTTGGATACGAATAAGCAACAAAGAATTTTATATAATAAGAAACAAAAATTTTATAGAAATTGTTTAAGGTGACAATGTAAGAAAAGAAACGAAGTTCTTAGTAAACCGGGATTATGTACAACACGTACCATTCAAAGTAAGATGTCCTTTGAATAGAAGATTTGATTTGTAAAAGTGAAAGTAAAAATTTCATATGTATTTGTCAAAAATAAGTAATCATTTACTTTATTTTATATAACATATACGATTTCAAAAATTTGCACGAATGGTAAATAAAATAAATTTACTTTTATAAAACTTTGAGAGGATCGTACCGTAAAATAGTGTGTGAAAAATTTTGGCAAACAAAATTTTCATATTTCGGAGGTTATAAGTTGAAAAAAGATGGATGAGGATTGAGTAAAAGATTTTGAAAATTTTGGGTGATCTTTGAGGTAATAAAAACCATTGAGTTTAAATGTGGTTGATGACTATTGGTAGGGCATAAGTCTTTCGACCAAAAATGCTTAAGTGTAAAGTTGTTGCTTATAAGTGAGATACGAAAGGGAGAGTATGAGGATGGGAATTAACTAACCATTAATTTTGGAAATTTCAAACTGGTATGACTAATATTGACGTAAGAAGGATGATGGTATGATTATCATCGATTAAGAAATCTCCCGGGATAAGTTAGGATTCAGAGTCGCGTAAGAATGAGTATCAAATAAGATTCTCGGGTAGTTTTTAATATAGAATTTGAATCGCTAAAGTGTCGGGATACAATTTCCTTTATGTATCGTTGTAAAAGTTTATCCGTTGCATCGGTTTCTTTTATGGCTAGAAGGTGAGCAGATTTGGTGAGGTGGTCAACGATAACCCAGATAGTGTCATAACCTCCTACCGTTTTCGGTAGCTTCGTGATGAAATCCATTGTTATTCCTTCCCATTTCCATTTTGGGATTTCGGGTTGTTGAAGTAACCCAAATGGCTTTTGGCTCACCATCCTCGCTAGGTATATGAATAATCTTCTTACTATAAATAACTTTTGTTTTCATCCTTGAAAGCCAGTTCGTTCCAACTATTTCATCAAAGCTTCCTAAATTACATTCCAACTTTTACATCAAGCTTCCTAACTTGATGAGTATTAGGATAATCTTAAGGTTCATTCCAACCAAATCTTATTATACCACCGTAAAAAAATTCTATCAACCTCTTCAGATAACATCTGCTTGTGCGTAGGTAACTAATCCTTTCCAACTACTACTTTAAAACTTCCAAGTTTTGTTGGCATGAGGTCATCTCCAATGACCTACCTGTTAATTTTAAAGTACTACCTTAAATTATTCCTCTATCTCTGTCAGCCTACCATTAGTTTGTCCTATAGAATACTTAACTCTCATGGTTGTTAATGGCTTATCAGTCATAACACTAATATTCTTAGATATAAGGTTTCTATCGCTCTAGTTTTAAATAACTCCGAGAAAATAAAACATTTTGACGAGACGTACCCTAACTAAAATCAGGATCCGTGCGAGTCTCCATAGCTGAGATAACGATTGCTCTATCGCAAGTAAGTCCAAAGTTTTTCCTATTTGAGAACTTTTTCCTTAAGTGTCCAGGGTGCCTATATCTATAACAAATTTTTGGGTTATCAATTCTGCAATCAAGACCCTTCTTAAATAGTATCTGGGCTATGTGGTTATTCCTTCCCTACCTCTAACAGACCATAATGCGTATACTCAAGTGATCCCTACCAAAGTTTTCCCTGGATCACCTCATATTCCTCATGTAGTAACATTGGAACTTCTGCATGATTTACTTCAATATAATCACGCTGGCCTGGCATCATTATATTGTACTAAATCGTACGTTCATTCCAATATCATTCCATATGGTCAATGTAACGTGATCACTTCAAGTTCTACTCGATTTCATCTAACGGTGCTTTATCTATGCTATCTCAAAACAAATACTACATAATTAATCTCACAGTTTCTTGATGTGGGTGCGTAGGTTCCGTAGGTCATGCATCAATGCCTAAATGTCCCAAAATTTCTTCAAAATGTTCAGGTCCAGGTAATGTCGTTAGGTTCCTTTCTAGAAATTCAATCTGGGTCTCGCGTCGAGTTGTACATGTAGCAAGTAGTAATACGATATGTCTTGAGGCGACTCCCAAGTCCTTGGGTATGGCTGTGCATCAGTGGAAGACACTATGACCTTGTGAAAGGAGATGTCCTCCCGACTTCTCCAATGCCTAAGAGTGCTAGGGACCTAAGTCCAGAAGTGTCGTTGATTCGTCAAGTAGTGGTGAGGAATGAAAGAGATAAGTGACGGTCATGAAAGCGTACGGGATACGGGTCACCTTGCGGGAAGTGAACAACCTTCTAATGTTCATACGTTGTACACGGCTAATTAGAGTGAGCTCGGGGTGGGGTTACTCCGACAAGTTCTCACATATCGCCTCCTTCGAGGATCAACTTTAGTGGGTGCGTAATCCGAGGGGTACTCCTCCTAGATTGTGTGAAGTAATGTTTCGATCTCTGGAACGGTGGAACGGTAGTAACAGGTGGTTTACATACTTGTCCTTAGGGTTAGACGAGTGGGAAAAGGGTTCAGAAAAACTTCTGAACTAGGAAAGATAAATTCTTCAAGTCGGTACAGCGAAAAGCAGACGGGTAGCAAGCACGTAATCAGACATAGTAACTACAGCAGCCTAGAGCGTCTACAACAGTACATAGCATGGCAGTAATAGCAGTATCAACAGAAGTATCATGCAAAAAGTAGATAGTAGCATGCAGTAGCGAGAATAAGCAGCAGCATACAGTAAGTTCACATAGCAGTGAAAGTAGGCAGTAGCATGCAACAAGTTCATATAACAGTAAAAGGAAACGGTAGCATGCAGCAAGTTTCGCAGAAACAACTAAACGAGCAAGTTGTAGATTAGTCCTATTAGCGAATCCTACTCGACTCGGTCAAGACTCACTAATGCAACCTAATTCCCTACAACCAATGCTCTGATACCAAATGTGATGCCCCGTACAAAACCATCGTGTACGGTTCATCAACAATAGGATCATTACAAGGTCAAACACTATATGCTGTTTGAAAACCAGTTTTGCATTCATAAAATATAGCGTTTTACAAAAGATAACGTGCTTCCTATTAATAGAAGCATTAACATATATAAGTGACACAAAGGTCGTTACAAAGCCATTGTTTGAAAATAACGTAAGTTACGAATGCAAAATAAAAGTTCCATGATTGAGACATCTCTAAGTAATGCAGTGAAAATCTAACACAGCAGGTCCATAACAGCAAGTCTATAACACCAAGACAGCAAGTCTAACAGCGGAAGCAACAACGTCTAAGCACCTGAGAAATACACGCTTAAAAAGTCAACACAAATGTTGGTGAGCTATAGTTTGTTTGTATACAGTAACGTAATGTAGACCACGAGATTTCAGTGCTTCAACCAGCAGTTTAAATCAGTATGAAAAGTATATGCTTAACCATGGGCACCCGGTAACTAACTTAACGTAATAGTAATACCCCCTAAAAGTACACTTGGCGAGTACGTATGTCCTCGAAGTATCAAACACCCGTTAAATGCAAGCGCGACTAGCCTGAGTGGGGATGTCAAACCCTATGGATCCATATCTAATATTCGCGTTCATCGATTCAAAACCAATGATTAAACGTTACCGTGCTAAGGGGAATCTTTATGCTGTTATATAACCCACACATATGTAAAGTTTAAGTACTCGTGTCAAGTAAGTAAAACATAAAAGCGCATGTATTCTTAGTCCCAAAAATAGTATAAGTAAAAAGGGAAGCTATAACTCACAGTGAATAAGCAGTAAAAGTCGATATGAAACGTATGCACGTAGTAAGTCGGTCCGAAAGGTCGTCAACCTAAGTCAAAGGTCACAAGGTCAGTATGTTGTCCCAAAAGGGTTAAAAGCGAATAAATTAAGTTTAAGTTTCCTCACCAACATCATCATTATCATCATCATTCATCAACACTAAGGTAAGTTTAACAAGAATAGAGATCGAAACAAAAGGCTGATTTCGGACAGCTGTTACGACCACTATACTAATCGAAAAGACGCATAGTCAGTGGCTATGGCTCCGTATGTGAGTCCTCTAACTGCTGACCAAATTTCAGAACCTAACTCATCTTCGTTTGACCGTGGCGACGGCTTAAGTGCGAGTAGGTCAGAAATTTCAGCACAACGTTACAAAGGCGTAGTGACTTTCGGAAGGCTATATATCCTAAACCGTATATCGGATTAAGTCGAGGCCTAAATGAAAAGTCATATAATCAAAACGAAATATCTGAAAATCAATTTTACAGAAGATATGGAGTCTGATCAGACCCCGAAAAACAGAAAACAAGTGCTCCGGTGAGGTTCTTGGTGCTTGATGCTCATGACGGTTCTCATCCTTGATGCTTGGAAGCTTCAAGTCTACAACTCTTTGATGTTTTAGCATCACTTTGACCAAGGTTCAACCATCAACACACAACTAAGAGTAAAATCTATCATTCTACAAGTTTTGAACATCAAGATTGCCTCTTTATTGCAAAAATCCAATAAAGCTTCAACCTTTGTCCTTTTTACACAAATTTATGCATCTCCATCACATGTGATGATGAAGACTTGATCTTTATCATCACAACAAATACAAAAAGGTTCCAAGTAAGAGAGATCTACAATAATAACTTAGATCTCAAGTATTAAGAAAAACCTAAGCTAGAAAGCTTGGATCTTTACAAGATTAATGAGACCATAAGCTAGAAAGCTAAGATCTTTAACAAAATAATGAAAGTAATGAGTACATAAGCTAAAAAGCTAAGATCTTTAACATAATAATGAAACCCTAAGCTAAAAAGCTTGGATCTTTAGTGTTCTTGAAGATCTTGAAGCATAAAGCTTGGATCGTTAAGATACATGAAGATCATAAACACAAGTTTTGATCTTTATAATAAAACAAAGAAATTACAAACTAGATCTAACAAGTAAATGAAGATTCCAAGCTAGAAAGCTTGAATCTTTCATGTTCTTGAAGGATTCAAACCCAAGTTTGAATCTACAAGATATAACAAGATCAAAAGCTAAAAGCTAGATCCATTAAATGATGATGATGATGTCGACTTTATGAAGAAGAAAAGAAGAAGAAGAAAATTTAAAACTTACACTTTTTATAGTGAGAAAGACTAGAGAGAGAATTAGAGAGTAAGTGTGTGTAAATTGCAAATGAGATCAAGTGTAGAATGGTGAAATAAGGCTTGTATTTATAGGTGGTGAGGAGGTGGGAGGGGTGGTATGGCCGTGGGATTGGGGGGAGACAAGGGGGATAACTTTTTGCTTTTTGGTTAATGGTTGTCTAAAGTTGGTGCTTATGTTAGGATCTCTTGCAACGTTAAGGATAATGCTTAACAAAAATGCTAGTATGTTCCCTCTAATAAATGGACATTTGTCTTTCATTAATATGGGTCACTAACTTATTATAATTGGGCTAATTAAATAGTCCACTAGCTAGTGTAGGGTGGGCTAAAGTCCAACAAGGTAGAAAGTCCAACAAGACTAACTAGTGTGTTCAAGTAAATTACTAAGCGTAATTAAGCATCCAAAAACCCAAGTAATTGTTATTATAAAATAACAATTAGTATTACGTAGTCATAATATTCCATTTATGACCAAAGTTAAACGTGTACCAAGTACATAGCTCGTTGCAAATGTCAAGTGACACCAACGGTCGTAAAAGTATTCGGGGATCAAGTTAAGTGATTAAACACTTAATAGCACGTTGTAAGATATTAACCAAAGTAATTATCATGAAATAAGATCCCAGATCATAAACTCACTCAGTACACACAAATACGCAGTTTCGTGAAAGCACAAAGCACAAAAGCAAGTCAAAAAAGTCGGGTCGTTAAATTTATTGCATTTAAATGCATAAAAACTATTAAATTAAATAGTTATCGCAATTCTCACCTTATTAGTGGTTCTCGTTTGAACCTGCCAATATATATATATATATATATATATATATATATATATATATATATATATATATATATATATATATATATATAATTACGGGTTTATTTAAATGAAACAGTTTAATGATATGTTCTACCTGTTAAGTGAACTAAAGCCGTTAAGTTTAATGACCCGTGGAACCACGGATTCCGACTAAGAAACTTGTCGTTGTTTTTACAAACATATTGATATACTTAACTTGGTTAGAATAAATAAACTACATTCATTCTACCACCACCCTCTTTCAATTTTTATCAAAATTAATATTTTCTATATCATAAAAGTCTACATTGCAACATTTTATTGAGAAATGTATTTCGCATACATATGCAACGTAATTAATCTCGTAAATAGAACTCATATTTGAATAATAATAATTATAATTGTAATTGTAGTTATAGTAATAAATAATAATAAAGTTTGCTTAACAATTGAGTATTTATATTTTTAATAATATTAATTAATAATAACAAACGCTTCTTGAAATTTTTTAAAAATTAAAATACAATTATTATATGATAGTTGTACAATATGCTTTAAAGTTTGTACATGTCTTAATGAGGTGTCTTGTAAAAGATTATACAATTTGTTTTAAAGTTTGTACATATGGTTATGGAAGTGTTTTATAATAAGGTTGATGCTTCAAATATTGTACATATAGTCATGTGGGTGTTTTACCATAAGGTTGTACATAATGCTTCAAATAAAGTATATATGATCATGGGGATGTTTTATCATAAGGTTATACATAATGATTCATATATTATACAATTAACATATTAGCATTTTTATTAAATATAATTTATTATTTTGATGACATCATTTTAAGGGCTTAGAATTTTTTTTTTCTTTTTGAATGTTTTTTAAGCTTGGATAATCCTTATTTATGACAGTATCATTATAGAGATTTTATTAGATACTATAGATAATTTGCTTTTCAATATATATATATATATATATATATATATATATATATATATATATATATATATATATATATATATATATATATATATATATAATGTCAGTTAGTATTTATAATGTTTCCAAAGTTAGTATATATATATATATATATATATATATATATATATATATATATATATATATATATATATATATATATATATATATATATATATATATATATATATATATATATATATATATATATATATGACAGTATCATTAGTCCGTTCCTACGGCTATTCCGTTAGGCCATTTTGGTGATCGCCTCAAAAATTGGGTGGTTTTCAATAAATCATAATCCGGATATAATCTATCAGGGAAGATGAAAACATCCCTGATGGGCTGGAGAGAAACTATATTTTTCATCTCAACCAAAGATTTACCAGCTAGATTTATTGCCCGCTGTGAATGGCGAGCCAAGTCTTAGAAGGGGGTTGGCAAAGTTCCTCGCCTTACTGAAGCCGGAAAGGCTTTTTGTTATGCCTAAAAGATTTACCAGTTCATAACAACCTTATCTGGAACACGTGCTCGTGATGGGAAAAATTAGTCATCAGTGAGAATATCCATGGATTCATTCCCATTTTATTCTACGAGGAACATGGTACGAATTTATCTTATCAGGGCTCAAATTTTTTTTCCTTTTCCTGCATCATATGTGTAATTATTTTGTTTTGCTGAGATGGAATGTAGTCAAGCTATGAGTTTCAAGAATCTTAATGCTATATTTCTTCGAAAAACTAAGGCACCGCCTCCAAATCAAGAAATTGCTGAACGAAATCTTGCTGAGGCCGAACATGAAGACAACCAAGATCCACTCGAGGTTGATCTCATAGTCTTTATTCCTGACATTTCATTCCCATCATCCACCATCAAGAAGTAGAAAGGAAAGGGGATTATGACCCACGAAACCTAAAAGATAACGGAATGTATGATCCCTTTTTATTGTTTTTGTTGGTTATCGTTTAGTATTTACTTCTTCTAAACTTTTGTATGTAGCTTTCAATTACCCCATATATTTTTGATAGAGGCTCCAATACTGAAGAAATTCATACTAATGACTCCTCCACTCCTCTAAATACCCATGGTGAATACTTCTCTTTTCCCCTTGAGGACTTTCTTCAAGCCTTCTCTTGGCTTGAATTTGATTATTCCAACCACAAATGTAGGTTGGAAAAACTTACCTCCACTGCCTTTGTTGGGCATTTATAGGATGCCTCGAAAGGAGGTCAGGGTTTCCTGTCATCATGCTTACATTGTGAGTAGCTAAGTTCTTGTAAACAGTTTGATCCGTGAAGAAGAAGATGAAGAAGTTATTGATGCTGATTAATCTGCTTGCCAGGGGAAGCTCAAATCTGCCGAGGATCATGCCACTAATCTTCAAAGGCGGCTAGAAGAAAAGGAGAAGGATGCAGAGATTGCTGCTCGTACTACTTCTGATCTCTAAAAGGATAAAGGTTGGGGCAACTGCCATTCTAATGAAGGTGTTGAATTCCAAATGTGTGATTGATCCCTTTAGTGCTTATGTGAAGGTTTCGTCAGAGATGGGGGTTTTGCAAATGGTCTTCTCATATCGACAACATCACGTAGACCCAACAACCCCACTCCATCAGGACATAACTGAAATCCTTAATCAGGATGCTCCCCAACAACGTGAGGCTGCTGAACAAGCTCTGAGGGATATTCAATTCCCTAGAGTTTGAAAAAACTTGTGCCTCTAAAGCCACTTTTAAATTCTTTAATTATTTTCATTAAATTTTATATCATCATGATGAATATTTTATGTCACATCTTCCCTGCCCGAAACGTTTTTAACCGCATGCATTTTTCTAGGCAGAACTTCCCCGCCTCTTTTAAATATCTAGTTCCATACCATCAGGTCCCGTTTCCACTCCTAGCGAGCTAATGAAAAGGCCGATGACGAAAGTTCGAGACGGAGCCGTATGATGCTGAAGTCTCACGTACGGTTCCCTGAGAAGGTAGTGTCTACCTAATGGAGCTTCGACCAATCACCACCAGTCAATTCCGCTTTGGGTAGTCGAACTACCGGATCAACTTCTGCCTACCCCGCCCTGTCAAAGATCAGGAGAAGTGTTGCAGGTCTCTTAGACAGAAGGTTCTTAGTTTAATCAAAAATAGAAACCGTCTGTAACCATAATATCTGGAATTAATTCAATAAGATCAGGACTAGTCTTTCGCTTCACACATCAGATAGAGATCTATTTTTTATTGCACCTTGCTAGCTCAAGAAAGAGGCGTTGCTGCTAATATCTATATGTCTTGAAGCAATGGAGTGCTTACCAAGAATGACCAATAAAGCAACATATTGATTAGCGATATAGAATATCTGTCCGGAAGCAAGAGATTGATAGTAATATTTCTGGTAAGATTTGTCCGTATAGAATATCTTGTCTTTTTAAAATTAGTTCTGTCATTGTTATTGACATACGTAGATCTAGACTACATTTATGAAGATTGGTAGTGTATTTTTTGCGTCCAACTCGTTGATCGTTTAGAAAAATAAACTTGTACAATCAAGAGCTAGAACACATCTCTTAACGGGTACATATAACTTGTATGGGGCTTACATGATTTGAAACAACCCAACCCGTATTCAACTGGATAAATTTTTTTTTTATATTAATATATACCATTATCGTGCCATTTAATAAATCGGAAGAGGTAAACCATTCCATTTAGACTTACAATGAGTTTAATGTTTACAAAAAGGCACGAAAGCCATTAGTCAAATGTAATACAAGTTCGACCCATTAAAATGATAGTTTTAATCCAAACTACACCCGAGCATGGTTTGGGGCTAAACTACCCAAAACACTAGGTCAACTTCCAAAAGCTTCAACCAAAAGCATCCCCTATCAAAATAAAGCGGGAGGCCACTAATCAAATCGAATACCCTTGCCTTTATCCAAGCCGGAGCCTAAAAAGGTAAACAACGAGAGGGTAAGCAATACGCTTAGTGAATGCAATAATTATACACATAAATATACAACTTACTTACTTGCAAACACTTATACCAATTCCACATACGTACTAGTAATATAATTAGCATACCATCATAAAGTATAACGCTAAATCCTCGATAACACAAGCTAGTATAACGAAAGCATATAACACGAGCAATATAATATGCTATACTACAACACACAAACATTGATGTTCACAACATCTATTAATATTCAAATTTCAAGGCTAGCCCTACGAATGGTATCGTCAACATCGAACTTAAACCCCATCCACCCCAAATAATGTGGTATTGTCAACATCGAACTTTAAACCCACATATGAGGTATCGTCAACACTGAACTTTAACCCCTCATCGATTTACTACAATAGTGTTATGGCATCGTCAACATCGAACTTTAACTCCATACATGAGGTATCGTCAACATCGAACTTTAAACCCTCATCCAACAAACAATATACTCTAGGATATGGTATCATCAACACCGAAGTTTAACCCATACCCCACAAGTAAATAAATCATATACATACATATATAATTATTCCACTCACCTTATAGACTAGGCGATGAATTAACAACTCCACAAGCTTCAAAGTGAAGTACCTAATACAATAAGTACAATTTCAATACACCAAACTAGTTGGACTTGACACCAACATTTACCACTTAAGCATTTAACGACCCATTTGCATTAAATGACCCATTTACTCCAAAACCGTCCATTAATGGCCAAGACTCACCATAAATCACTAAAAGCTAGTGATTATAGTCCAATAACAATAACTAACACCTTTTAGGGTATTTTCATTCTCTTCTTGTCCACTAAGTCAACAATTACTCTTTTGACCCATTTTAATGTAGTGACACGAACATTTCCATGTTTATATATATTAAATGAAATTTTTATTTACATGATTAAGTGTTTCCAACATGCTAAGAAATCGAACTTGTTAAGACTTGATTAATTGAAATAGGTTTCATATAGACAATTGACCGCCCAAGTTGACCGGTGATTCACGAACGTTAAAATTTGTAAAAACTATATGATGACATATATATGATTATATATATAGTTAACATGATATTATGATAAGTAAGTATCTCATTAGGTATTTTAATAATGAGTTATATACATAAAATTGAGTTTATTGAATTAAGAAACTCGAAACGGTATATATAACGATTATCGTTATAATAACGTCTTACTAAATACATATGAATCATATTAAGATATTGATACACTATGTTTAATCATGATAAATGATAAGTAAACATGTCATTAAGTGTATTAACAATGAACTACATATGTAAAGACAAGACTACTAACTTAATGATTTCGAAACAAGACATATATGTAACGATTATCGTTGTAAAAAAACATTTAACTGTATATATATCATACTAAGATATATTAATATATCATAATGTAGTGACCCGAACTTTTCCGAACCTTTCTATGATTATATGTTTAATGAAAACTATATTTACATGATTAAATGTTTACAACATGTTAAGCAATCATACTTGTTAAGACTTGGTTAATTGAAACGGAAATTTTGTAAACGTCTGATTACCTAGTTTGACCAATGATTCACGAATGCTATAAGTTGTATATGACATGATGATACATAAATGAATAAATATATATGTTTAACATGATATAATGATCATCAAGTATCTCATTAAAAATAGTAACAATAAGTTATATACTTAAAAAGGAGACTATTGACGTATGAAACTCGAAACGATACATATAACGATTATCGTTATAACCACGTCTTACTAAATATATATGAAGCATATTAATACATTGTTATATTATATATAACATGATAATATGATAATTAAATATATCATTAAGTGTATTAACAATGAACTACATAAGTAAAAACAAAACTACTAACTTAAGGATTTTGAAACGAGACATATATGTAACGATTATCGTTGTAACGACATTTAAATGTATATATCATATTAAGATATATTAATATATAATAATATCAAGATAATATAATAATTTAAAATCTCATTTGATATTATAAACTTTGGGTTAACAACATTTAACAAGATCGTTAACCTAAAGGTCTCAAAACAACACTTACATGTAAGACTAACGATGACTTAACGACTCAGTTAAAATGTATATACATGTAGTGTTTTAATAAGTATTCATACACTTTTGAAAGACTTCAAGACACTTATCAAAATACTTCTACTTAACAAAAATGCTTACAATTACATCCTCGTTCAGTTTCATCAACAATTCTACTCGTATGCACCCGTATTCGTACTCGTACAATACACAGCTTTTAGATGTATGTACTATTGGTATATACACTCCAATGATCAGCTATTAGCAGCCCATGTGAGTCACCTAACACATGTGGGAACCATCATTTGGCAACTAGCATGAAATATCTCATAAAATTACAAAAATATGAGTAATCATTCATGACTTATTTACATGAAAACAAAATTACATATCCTTTATATCTAATCCATACACCAACGACCAAAAACACCTACAAAAACTTTCATTCTTCAATTTTCTTTATCTAATTGATCTCTCTCAAGTTCTAACTTCAAGTTCTAAGTATTGTTCATAAATTCTACAAGTTCTAGTTACATAAAATCAAGAATACTTTCAAGTTTGCTAGCTCACTTCCAATCTTGTAAGGTGATCATCCAACCTCAAGAAATCTTTGTTTATTATAGTAGGTTATCATTCTAATACAAGGTAATAATCATATTCAAACTTTGGTTCAATTTCTATAACTATAACAATCTTATTTCAAGTGATGATCTTACTTGAACTTGTTTTCGTGTCATGATTCTGCTTCAAGAACTTCGAGCCATCCAAGGATCCGTTGAAGCTAGATCCATTTTTATCTTTTCCAGTAGGTTTATCCAAGGAACTTAAGGTAGTAATGATGTTCATAACTTCATTCGATTCATACATAAAAAGCTATCATATTCGAAGTGGTAAACTAGTAATCACTAGAACATAGTTTAGTTAATTCTAAACTTGTTCGCAAATAAAGTTAATCCTTCTAACTACACATTTAAAATCAACTATACACATGATATATATCTATATGATATGCTAACTTAATGATTTAAAACCCGGAAACACGATAAATACCATAAAACCGGATTTACGCCGTCGTAGTTACAACCGGGGGCTGTTTTGGTTTGGATAATTAAAAACTATGAAAAACTTTGATTTAAAAGCTATAATTCTGGGAAAATGATTTTTCTTATGAACATGAAACCATATCCAAAAATCATGGTTAAACTCAAAGTGAAAGTATGTTTTTCAAAATGGTCATCAAGATATCGTTCTTTCGACGGAAATGACTACCTCTTTCAAAAACGACTTGTAACTTGTATTTCCGACTATAAACCTATACCTTTTCTGTTTAGTTTCATAAATTCAAGTGCAATACGAAACCGTGGCCGCTTAAATCACTCAAAACGGATTAGAAACGAAGAAATGGCGAGCAAAACAAAATTGGTAGAAACTACTCATTTTAGCTACGTGAAAATTGGTAACAAATCTATTCCAACCATAACTTAATCAACTTGTATTGTATATTATGTAATCTTGAGATACCATAGACACGTATACAATGTTTCGACCTATCATGTTGACACATCTATATATATTTCGGAACAACCATAGACACTCTATATGTGAATGTTGGAGTTAGCTATACTGGGTTGAGGTTGATTCCAAAATATATATAGTTTGAGTTGTGATCAATACTGAGATATGTATACACTGGATCGTGGATTGATTCAAGATAATATTTATCGATTTATTTCTGTACATCTAACTGTGGACAACTAGTTGTAGGTTACTAACGAGGACAGCTGACTTAATAAACTTAAAACATCAAAATGTATTAAAAGTTTTGTAAATATATTTTGAACATACTTTGATATATATGTATATATTGTTATAGGTTTGTGAATCAACCAGTGGCCAAGTCTTACTTCCCGACGAAGTAAAAATCTGTGAAAGTGAGTTATAGTCCCACTTTTAAAATCTAATATTTTTGGGATGAGAATACATGCAGGTTTTATAAATGATTTACAAAATAGACACAAGTACGTGAAACTACATTCTATGGTTGAATTATCGAAATCGAATATGCCCCTTTTTATTAAGTCTGGTAATCTAAGAATTAGGGAACATACACCCTAATTGACGCGAATCCTAAAGATAGATCTATTGGGCCTAACAAACCCCATCTAAAGTACCGGATGCTTTAGTACTTCGAAATTTATATCATATCCGAAGGGTGTCCCGAATGATGGGGATATTCTTATATATGTATCTTGTTAATGTCGGTTACCAGGTGTTCACCATATGAATGATTTTTATCTCTATGTATGGGATGTGTATTAAAATATGAAATCTTGTGGTCTATTGTTATGATTTAATATATATAGGTTAAACCTATAACTCACCAACATTTTTGTTGACGTTTAAAGCATGTTTATTCTTAGGTGAATACTAAGAGCTTCCGCTGTTGCATACTAAAATAAGGACAAGATTTGGAGTCCATGTTTGTATGATATTGTGTAAAAACTGCATTCAAGAAACTGATTTCGATGTAAGATATTTGTATTGTAAACCATTATGTAATGGTCGTGTGTAAACAGGATATTTTAGATTATCATTATTTGATAATCTACGTAAAGCTTTTTAAACCTTTATTTATGAAATAAAGGTTATGGTTTGTTTTAAAATGAATGCAGTCTTTGAAAAACGTCTCATATATAGGTCAAAACCTCGCAACGAAATCAATTAATATGGAACGTTTTTAATCAATAAGAACGGGACATTTCAGTTGGTATCAGAGTGTTGGTCTTAGAGAACCAGAAAATTTGCATTAGTGTGTCTTATCGAGTTTGTTAGGATGCATTAGTGAGTCTGGACTTCGACCGTGTTTTCTTTAAAAATGATTGCTTAATATTTTTGTTGGAAACTATATATTATTAACATGTATATATTATGTGATATATTAATCTCTTAACATGTTTGATATTGTGTGATAGATGTCTACCTCTAGCACAAATCCCATTGACTCACCTAATAATAACGAAGAGTCGAATATATATTGGACTGATTCACAAGTTCCCGAAGAGGAACCGGAAGAAGAATCAGAACCGGAAGAAGAATCAGAACCGGAAGAGGAGGAACCGGAGGAGGAAATAGAACTGGTGGGGGAAATAATAAAACGGTTAAGTAAAAGAAAATCCTCAACCAACCGACCAAGGTTAATTATGGTCAATGGTGTTTCCGTCAAGGAAGCAAAATATTGGGAGGATTACCAATTCTCCGATGAATCGGATTCCGACGAGAATTCCGATGATGTTATAGAAATTACCCCAACTGAATTTAAAAAGGCAAAAGAAAATAATAAGGGAAAGGGCATAAAAATAGAGAAATCTAATTCCAACCCCGATGAACTTTATATGTATCGTCAACCCCCGAAGTCCTTAAGTTGTAACAATGACCCGGGAACCTCTAAACCACCAGGTTTTTCTAAACCGTTGTGGAATACCTAATGGTTTAGAAAAAGGGGCATATTCGATTTCGATAATTCAACCATAGAATGTAGTTTCACGTACTTGTGTCTATTTCATAAAACAGTTATAAAAACAGCGCATGTATTCTCAGTCCCAAAAATATATATTGCAAAAGCATTTAAAAAGGGATTAATGAAACTCACACATATAAATATTGTAAAACAGTTAATAAAGCATTTGCATGTATTCTCAGCCCAAAAACGTAAAGAGTAAAAAAGGCAAATGAAACTCACGTATATAATTATTGTAAAACAGTTAATAAAACATTTGCATGTATTCTCAGTTAAAAATATATTTCAAAAGCATTTAATAAAGCAGTTATAAAAACAGCGCATGTATTCTCAGTCCCAAAAATGTAAAGAGTAAAAGGGAATCAAATGAACTCACCTAATGTATTTTGTAGTAAAAATACATATGACTAAATTGAACAACTGAACAATGCAGGGTTGGCCTCGGATTCACGAACCTATATCATTCGTATATATATTAAAACATATAATGTAAATCACATAATTTTATTTATATTTTATTTATATATATTTGTAGTTATATAGAATCTATTTTAAATTCCATTTAAAAACATAAATTATTATTATATCTTAAATTATATGTTATATATATTTATTTTATATATATCTTTTAAAATAATTAGTATCTATTCGTTTAGTTATATTAGTATATCTGTTCATATATATCCTTGTATGTATATATACATTATTATTATTATTATGTTTGAAAATCAATAGTTTGTTACATTTTATTATTTATCTAAATAATGTTAATATATATAGTTATATGATATATGAAATATTAATATGGTTATAGTATGTGTACTAGATATATTTTATATACAAAATTATTTATTTGTAAAAAAAAAAATGATAGTTTTGATATTAGTAAGTTACTAATAATAATAACTTTATTAAGAATGGTAATACTAATAATAGTAATACTAATAATTATAAAAATATTAATAATTCTAATATAATAATATTTGTATTATTCTTATATCAATAATACTAGTAATAATTCTAAATATAATCATAACAATCTTAGTACTCAAATGATAAATTAGTAATCATAATAATAATAATAATAATAATCATATTTGTGACAATAATTGTAGTATTGATAATAAATGTTAACTAATACATTTATTAATAATAATAACTATAATATTATTTATAATAACAATTTTTAGTAATCACAATGGTAATAACAATTTATAATGGCAATAACAATAATAGTAATAATCATAATCATAATGAAAATGATAATAATAATAATAATAACAATAATAATAATAATAATAATTATAATAATTAAAATGGCTACCTTTTAACAAATAAGCTTCCTAAAAAAAACTAACTGCCGTCCCCGGGATTCGAACCCCCGACCTCTCGCATACCCAAATAACCCCTTGACCACTCTTCTACCTCTGCGTTTCTGATTATTATTACCTTTGAATTATATTTAAACTGTTTATATTTCCTGTCATATTCTCAAAATATTCACGCTATCAGAGAAATATCCATAACCGAAAAATCGAATCCTTGATTTCACTTAAGACTTGTAAGTAACCATAAAAGTAACAACAATATATGTTCTTGATAAAAAAATAAAAAAAAAAATTAAATAAACAGCTATCGTCGCTGTTGGAAAAAGAAGAAAAAAAAATTGATTAAGAGATTGAGATCGTTTTAGTCAAAGGTTATGACACAAAATATGTTTCAAATCACTCATAAAAACTTTCCTAATCGTCAATTGAAACAGAATCATTAAAACAAGCTTGAATTTCACGAAGAACAAAATGGTTGACTTTTTGTTTGAAAACTTTGACTCCAAAATTCGTCTTCGTTTCAAAGAATTGGAAGGTGGGATTTTAAAGAAAGTTTGACTAGCTAATTCCTAACCTAACTGCAATTTTACATTTTTAAATTTGTTTTGAAATCAAGGTTTTGCAGTTTGGGTTTCAAACAGAGGGTGTCGATTTTTTTTTATTTTCTCCGTTTTTGGTTTTTCAATCACTCAGAATATATTAGGTAGTTTATAGGATGTAATTCAGATGTCATACAGTACAAGATTCGTTCCCAATTGTTATGTAGCAAAAATCAAATTGTTCTGAATCTTAATCGTACAGAAAAAAAATTAAAAAATAAATAAAGTGTGATATGGATATATAACAGATTTAGATAGATACAAAAACTAGTACACAGTGGATTTGACAAAAGCAGATTCCAATATGTAACTATCTGATTCTATATAATTCGCATAATATAACTTAATATTAATAAATAACTAAGTATATTAATAATAATAATCCTAATAATAATAATGATAAAAATTAATGATAATAATAATAAATTTATTAGTGATAATAATATTATTAGTAATAATAATAATAATATGATGTTATTAATAATAACAATAATAATAATAATCTCTAATAAGTTTAATATTAATTAATGATAATGATAGTAATAATAAAATGTTAATAATAATAAAAGATATTAGTTCTTAATAATATTATCAGTTAATAATTCTTAATAATAATAAAAATATCTAAAAAAATATAACAAGTTACATGTATTCTATTTCATATTAGAATAATGATATTAATAATACTGATATAGATATTAATGTTAATATCAATAAAGGTAATCATAACTTTTTAATACTGATATTAATATTAATATTAATAGTAAAAATGATAGTAATATTAATATTACCATAATAACTATAATTTAATTATAATTAAACTTATTTATTATTACATATTATTGATTATGTAGTATATATATATTTATACTAAATATTTAATACACAACATGGACTTTACACACACACACACACACACACACATACACACACACACACACACACATATATATATATATATATATATATATATATATATATATATATATATATATATACTTTGATAACAACTTAAAAATTCTAAATTTGTATTTTCAAATTCTTAATTGGTTAAGGTGTAGTTTATTATTTCAAATTATTATATACATTTACATTTATATTTATATACATATTTATTTACAAACAATTGTTCGTGAATCGTTGGGCATAGTCAAAGGTCAAATGATTACATGAACACAGTTCGAAATTTTTGAGACTTCAATATTACAGACTTTGCTTATCGTGTTGAAATCATATGAAATTAAGTTTAAATTTGGTCGAAAATTTCCGGGTTATCACAGTACCTACCCGTTAAAGAAATTTCGTCCCGAAATTTGAGTGAGGTCGTCATGGCTAACTATAAAAATGTTTTCATGACGAATATGAGTTGATAAATAGAGTTTTATCATCATTGAGTAATATGGATAAAACAATTTGATTATTCGAAGAGCACGAGTGAAGCTATTCACAAAAGAATGAAATGAGAAACAAAGATTTTAAAAGAAATTCAGGTTTGAATTCCGGAATTCAAGGGATTTTAAAGAAAATCTTGAAGATCTATAAGATCTGATTCTTCAGGATTTATGGAAATTAAGATCTCTTTAATTAAATACGGTGATCTGCTTCGATTACTCTGTCTGATAGTTCCATTATAAATTAAACTCTTCCGTTCCATTATTCTCACAATTCCTATACTTTCCTTCTTATTTCAAACATCCAAAAGATTCTGAAAATGCTTCATGCTATATGTAAAATAGCAGTAATGTAAGTTTGCAAGTTATTGTATAAAGGTTTGAATATGATATATATATATATATATATATATATATATATATATATATATATATATATATATATATATTTGTGATTAGTTTTTCATATAGAATTGTAGTAGTTGAAATGGTATGTTAGCTACTAAGTATGAACTTAACGGGTAGGTACTACCCGAATTAAAGAGTATAAAATGCTAATATGAAGAAAGAGCTTTTATAAATAAGTTCATATTACGCTACGAAATACTATTGACTACTCTTGATATTCTATATGATTAACTCGTTTCATTTGGCTCTTTTGAAGGAAATGGCACCGACTACTCGACACACCTTGAATATGAGTGAAGAGGAATTTCGTGCCTTTCTTGCTTCAAACATAGCCGCAGTACAAGCCGCACTACATACCAACAATAACCTTGGATCTAGCAGTACAGGAAATCGTGTAGGATGCACCTATAAAGAATTCACTGCCTGCAAACCTTTGGTATTTGATGGAACAGAAGGACCAATCGGATTGAAACGGTGGACCGAAAAGGTCGAATCGGTGTTTGCCATAAGTAAGTGTACTGAAGAGGACAAAGTGAAGTACGCTACGCATACCTTCACAGGTTCTGCGTTAACATGGTGGAATACCTATCTAGAGCAAGTGGGACAAGATGATGCTTACGCACTATCGTGGTCAGCATTCAAGCACTTGATGAACGAGAAGTACCGTCCTATAACCGAGGTCAATAAGCTCAAGACAGAACTTAGAGGGTTACGAACCCAAGGATTTGATATTACCACGTATGAAAGACGATTCACAGAATTGTTCCTATTGTGTCCGGGAGCGTTCGAAGATGAGGAAGAGAAGATCGACGCATTCGTGAAAGGATTACCGGAAAGAATCCAAGAAGATATAAGTTCACATGAGCCCGCCTCCATACAACAGGCATGTAGAATGGCTCACAAACTAGTGAACCAGATTGAAGAAAGAATTAAAGAACAGACTGCTGAAGAGGCCAATGTGAAGCAAGTCAAAAGAAAGTGGGAGGAAATCGGGGATAAGAATCACCAATACAACAACAACAGCAATTACAACAATAATCGCAACAACTATCCCAATAATCGCAACATCAATTGCAACTACAACAAACGGCCCAACAACAACAACAACAACAACAACAACAACAACAACAACAACAACATCAACTACAACAATCATCCCAACAACAATAATAACCGCAACAACAACAACAATCAGAAGCAGCTATGCCAAAGGTGTAAAAAGTATCACTCGGGGTTCTGCACCAAATTTTGCAACAAGTGTAAAAGAAATGGTCATAGCACGGCGAAGTGTGAGGTCTACGGACCAGGGGTTAACAGAACAAAAGGAACAAATGGTGTCAGAACGAGTAATGGCGGAGCAAGTAGTGTCAGAGCAAGTTATGCCAATGTAGTTTGTTATAAATGTGGAAAACCGGGCCACATTATTAGAAATTGCCCGAACCAGGAGAACACGAATGGACAAGGTCGCGGAAGAGTTTTCAATATTAATGCGGCAGAGGCACAGGAAGACCCGAAGCTTGTTACGGGTACGTTTCTTATTGACAATAAATCTGCTTACATTTTATTTGATTCGGGTGCAGATAGAAGCTATATGAGTAGAGATTTTTGTGCTAAATTAAGTTGCCCATTGACGCCTTTGGATAGTAAATTTTTACTCGAATTAGCAAATGGTAAATTAATTTCAGCAGATAATATATGTCGGAATCGAGAAATTAAACTGGTTAGCGAAACATTTAAGATTGACTTGATACCAGTAGAGTTAGGGAGTTTTGATGTGATAATCGGTATGGACTGGTTGAGAGAAGTGAAAGCAGAGATCGTTTGTTACAAAAATGCAATTCGTATTATACGAGAAAAAGGAAAACCCTTAATGGTGTACGGAGAAAAGAGCAACGCAAAGTTAAATCTTATTAGTAACCTGAAGGCACAAAAACTAATAAGAAAAGGTTGCTATGCTGTTCTAGCACACGTCGAGAAAGTACAAACTGAAGAAAAGAGCATCAATGATGTTCCCGTCGCAAAAGAATTTCCCGATGTATTTCCGAAAGAATTACCGGGATTACCCCCACATCGATCCGTTGATTTTCAAATAGATCTTGTACCAGGAGCTACAGCAATAGCTCGTGCTCCTTACAGACTCGCACCCAGCGAGATGAAAGAACTGCAAAGCCAATTACAAGAACTTTTAGAGCGTGGTTTCATTCGACCAAGCACATCACCGTGGGGAGCTCCTGTTTTGTTTGTCAAGAAGAAAGATAGTACATTCAGGTTGTGTATCGACTACCGAGAGTTGAACAAACTTACCATTAAGAACCGCTACCCACTACCGAGAATCGACGACTTATTTGATCAACTACAAGGCTCGTCTGTTTATTCAAAGATTGACTTACGTTCCGGGTATCATAAAATGCGGGTGAAAGAAGATGATATTCCAAAGACTCCTTTTAGAACACGTTACGGTCATTACGAGTTTATGGTCATGCCGTTTGGTTTAACTAATGCACCAGCTGTGTTTATGGACCTTATGAACCGAGTGTGTGGACCATACCTTGACAAGTTTGTCATTGTTTTCATTGATGACATACTTATTTACTCAAAGAATGACCAAGAACACGGTGAACATTTAAGAAAGGTGTTAGAAGTATTGAGGAAGGAAGAATTGTACGCTAAGTTTTCAAAGTGTGCATTTTGGTTGGAAGAAGTTCAATTCCTCGGTCACATAGTGAACAAAGAAGGTATTAAGGTGGATCCGGCAAAGATAGAAACTGTTGAAAAGTGGGAAACCCCGAAAACTCCGAAACACATACGCCAGTTTTTAGGACTAGCTGGTTACTACAGAAGGTTCATCTAAGACTTTTCCAGAATAGCAAAACCCTTGACTGCATTAACGCATAAAGGGAAGAAATTTGAATGGAAGGATGAACAAGAGAAAGCGTTCCAGTTATTGAAGAAAAAGCTAACTACGGCACCTATATTGTCATTGCCTGAAGGGAATGATGATTTTGTGATTTATTGTGATGCATCAAATCAAGGTCTCGATTGTGTATTAATGCAACGAACGAAGGTGATTGCTTATGCGTCTAGACAATTGAAGATTCATGAACAAAATTATACGACGCATGATTTGGAATTAGGCATGGTTGTTTTTGCGTTAAAGACTTGGAGGCACTACTTATATGGGGTCAAAAGTATTATATATACCGACCACAAAAGTCTTCAACACATATTTAATCAAAAACAACTGAATATGAGGCAGCATAGTTGGATTGAATTGTTGAATTATTACGAATTTGAGATTCGTTACCACCCGGGGAAGTCAAATGTGGTAGCCGATGCCTTGAGTAGGAAGGACTGAGAACCCATTCGAGTAAAATCTATGAATATAATGATTCACAATAACCTTACTACTCAAATAAAGGAGGCGCAACAAGGAGTTTTAAAAGAGGGAAATTTAAAGGATGAAATACCCAAAGGATCGGAGAAGCATCTTAATATTCGGGAAGACGGAACCCGGTATAGGGCTGAAAGGATTTGGGTACCAAAATTTAGAGATATGAGAGAAATGGTACTTAGAGAAGCTCATAAAACCAGATACTCAATACATCCTGGAACGGGGAAGATGTACAAGGATCTCAAGAAACATTTTTGGTGGCCGGGTATGAAAGCCGATGTTGCTAAATACGTAGGAGAATGTTTGACGTGTTCTAAGGTCAAAGCTGAGCATCAGAAACCATCAGGTCTACTTCAACAACCCGAAATCCCGGAATGGAAATGGTAAAATATTACCATGGATTTCATCACTAAATTGCCAAGGACTGCAAGTGGTTTTGATACTATTTGGGTAATAGTTGATCGTCTCACCAAATCAGCACACTTCCTGCCAATAAGAGAAGATGACAAGATGGAGAAGTTAGCATGACTGTATTTGAAGGAAGTCGTCTCCAGACATGGAATACCAATCTCTATTATCTCTGATAGGGATGGCAGATTTATTTCAAGATTCTGGCAGACATTACAGCAAGCATTAGGAACTCGTCTAGACATGAGTACTGCCTATCATCCACAAACTGATGGGCAGAGCGAAAGGACGATACAAACGCTTGAAGACATGCTACGAGCATGTGTTATTGATTTCGGAAACAGTTGGGATCGACATCTACCGTTAGCAGAATTTTCCTACAAAAACAGCTACCATTCAAGCATTGAGATGGCGCCGTTTGAAGCACTTTATGGTAGAAAGTGCAGGTCTCCGATTTGTTGGAGTGAAGTGGGGAATAGACAGATTACGGGTCCGGAGATAATACAAGAAACTACCGAGAAGATCATCCAAATTCAACAACGGTTGAAAACTGCCCAAAGTCGACAAAAGAGCTACGCTGATATTAAAAGAAAAGATATTGAATTTGAAATTGGAGAGATGGTCATGCTTAAAGTTGCACCTTGGAAAGGCGTTGTTCGATTTGGTAAACGAGGGAAATTAAATCCAAGGTATATTGGACCATTCAAGATTATTGATCGTGTCGGACTAGTAGCTTACCGACTTGAGTTACCTCAACAACTCGCGGCTGTACATAACACTTTCCACGTCTCGAATTTGAAGAAATGTTTTGCTAAAGAAGATCTCACTATTCCGTTAGATGAAATCCAAATCAACGAAAAACTTCAATTTATCGAAGAACCCGTCGAAATAATGGATCGTGAGGTTAAAAGACTTAAGCAAAACAAGATACCAATTGTTAAGGTTCGATGGAATGCTCATAGAGGACCCTAGTTCACCTGGGAACGAGAAGATCAGATGAAGAAGAAATACCCACATTTATTTCCAGAAGATACGTCAACACCTCCAACTTCTTAAAATTTCGAGACGAAATTTATTTAACGGGTAGGTACTGTAGTGACCCGAACTTTTTCATGTTTATATATATATTAAATGAAATTTTTATTTACATGATTAAGTATTTCCGACATGTTAAGCAATCAAACTTGTTAAGACTTGATTAATTGAAATAGGTTTCATATAGACAATTGACCACCCAAGTTGACCGGTGATTCACGAACGTTAAAACTTGTAAAAACTATATGATGACATATATATGGATATATATATAGTTAACATGGTATTATGATAAGTAAACATATCATTAAGTATATTAACAATGAACTACATATGTAAAAACAAGACTACTAACTTAATGATTTTGAAACGAGACATATATGTAACGATTATCGTTGTAACGACATTTAATGTATATATATCATATTAAGAGATATTCATACATCATAATATCATGATAATATAATAATTTAAAATCTCATTTGATATTATAAACATTGGGTTAACAACACTTAACAAGATCGTTAACCTAAAGGTTTCAAAACAACACTTACATGTAACGACTAACGATGACTTAACGACTCAGTTAAAATGTATATACATGTAGTGTTTTAATATGTATTCATACACTTTTGAAAGACTTCAAGACAATTATCAAAATACTTCTACTTAACAAAAATGCTTACAATTACATCCACGTTCAGTTTCATCAACAATTCTACTCGTATGCACCCGTATTTGTACTCGTACAATACACAGCTTTTAGATGTATGTACTATTGGTATATACACTCCAATTATCAGCTCTTAGTAGCCCATGTGAGTCACCTAACACATGTAGGAACCATCATTTGGAAACTAGCATGAAATAACTCATAAAATTACAAAAATATGAGTAATTATTCATGACTTATTTACATGAAAACAAAATTACATATCCTTTATATCTAATCCATACACCAACGACCAAAAACACCTACAAACACTTTCATTCTTCAATTTTATTCATCTAATTGATCTCTCTCAAGTTCTATCTTCAAGTTCTAAGTGTTCTTCATAAATTCCAAAAGTTCTAGTTTCATAAAAAATCAAGAATACTTCCAAGATTGCAAGTTTACTTCCAAGTTTTCTAAATCCATTCCAAGTAATCATCCAAGATCAAGAAACCTTTGTTACTTACAGTAGGTTATATTTCTAATACAATGTAATAATCATATTCAAACTTTAATTCAATTTCTATAACTATAACAATCTTATTTCGAGTGAAAATCTTACTTGAAATTGTTTTCGTGTCATGATTCTGCTTCAAGAACTTTCAAGCCATCCAAGGATCCTTTGAAGCTAGATCCATTTTTCTCATTTCCAGTTGGTTTATCCAAGGAACTTGAGGTAGTAATGATGTTCATAACATCATTCGATTCACACATAAAAAGCTATCTTATTCAACGTTATAAACTTGTAATCACTAGAACATAGTTTAGTTAATTCTAAACTTGTTCGCAAATAAAGTTAATCCTTATAACTAGACCTTTAAAATAAACTAAACACATGTTATATATCTATATGATATGCTAACTTAATGATTTAAAACCCGGAAACACGATAAACACCATAAAACTGGATATACGCCGTCGTAGTAAAACCGGGGGCTGTTTTGGTTGGGATAATTAAAAGCTAAGAAGAACTTTGATTTAAAAGCTATACTTCTGGAAAAATGATTTTTCTTATGAACATGAAACTATATCCAAAAATCATGGTTAAACTCAAAGTGAAAGTATGTTTTTCAAAATGGTCATCAAGATGTCGTTCTTTCGACGGAAATGACTACCTCTTTCAAAAATGACTTGTAACTTGTATTTCTGACTATAAACTTATACTTTTTCTGTTTAGATTCATAAATTTAAGTTCAATACGAAACCGTGGCCACTGGAATCACTCAAAACGGATTAGAAACGAAGAAATGACGAGTAAAACAAGATTGATAAAAACTACTCATTTTACCTACGTGAAAGTTAGTAATAAATCTATTCCAACCATAACCTAATCAACTTATATTGTATATTATGTAATCTTGAGATACCATAGACACGTATACAATGTTTCGACCTATCATGTCGACCCATCTATATATATATTGCGGAACAACCATAGAGACTCTATATGTGAATGTTGGAGTTAGCTATACAGGGTTGAGGTTGATTCCAAAATATATATAGTGTTTGAGTTGTGATCAATACTGAGATACGTATACACTGGGTCGTGGATTGATTCAAGATAATATTTATCGATTTATTTCTGTACATCTAACTGTGGACAACTAGTTGCAGGTTACTAACGAGGACAGCTGACTTAATAAACTTAAAACATCAAAATATATTAAAAGTGTTATAAATATATTTTGAACATACTTTGATATATATGTATATATTTTTATAGGTTTGTGAATCAACCAGTGGCCAAGTCTTACTTCCCGACGAAGTAAAAATCTGTGAAAGTGAGTTATAGTCCCACTTTTAAAATCTAATATTTTTGGGATGAGAATACATGCAGGTTTTATAAATGATTTACAAAATAGACACAAGTACGTGAAACTACATTCTATGGTTGAATTATCGAAATCGAATATGCCCCTTTTTATTAAGTCTGGTAATCTAAGAATTAGGGAACAGACACCCTAATTGACGCGAATCCTAAAGATAGATCTATTGGGCCTAACAAACCCCATCCAAAGTACCGGATGCTTTAGTACTTTGAAATTTATATCATATCCGAAGGGTGTCCCGGAATGATGGGGATATTCTTATATATGCATCTTGTTAATGTCGGTTACCGGGTGTTCACCATATGAATGATTTTTATCTCTATGTATGGGATGTGTATTGAAATATGAAATCTTGTGGTCTATTATTATGATTTGATATATATAGGTTAAACCTATAACTCACCAACATTTTTGTTGACGTTTTAAGTATGTTTATTCTCAGGTGATTATTAAGAGCTTCCGCTGTCGCATACTTAAATAAGGACGAGATTTGGAGTCCATGCTTGTATGATATTGTGTAAAAACTGCATTCAAGAAACTTATTTTGTTGTAACATATTTGTATTGTAAACCATTATGTAATGGTCGTGTGTAAAAAGGATATTTTAGATTATCATTATTTGATAATCTACATAAAGCTTTTTTAAAACTTTATTGATGAAACAAAGGTTATGGTTTATTTTAAAATGAATGCAGTCTTTGAAAAACGTCTCATATAGAGGTCAAAACCTCGCAACGAAATCAATTAATATGGAACGTTTTTAATCAATAAGAACGGGACATTTCAGCGGCTGTACATAACACTTTCCACGTCTCGAATTTGAAGAAATGTTTTGCTAAAGAAGATCTCACTATTCCGTTAGATGAAATCCAAATCAACGAAAAACTTCAATTTATCGAAGAACCCGTCGAAATAATGGATCGTGAGGTTAAAAACTTAAGCAAAACAAGATACCAATTGTTAAGGTTCGATGGAATGCTCATAGAGGACCTGAGTTCACCTGGGAACGAGAAGATCAGATGAATAAGAAATACCCGCATTTATTTCCAGAAGATACGTCAACACCTCCAACTTCTTAAAATTTCGGGACGAAATTTATTTAACGGGTAGGTACTTTAGTGACCCGAACTTTTCCATGTTTATATATATATATTAAATGAAATTGTTATTTACATGATTAAGTGTTTCCGATATGTTAAGCAATCAAACTTGTTAAGACTTGATTAATTGAAATAGGTTTCATATAGACAATTGACCACCCAAGTTGACCGGTGATTCATGAACGTTAAAACTTGTAAAAACTATATGATGACATATATATGGATATATATATAGTTAACATGGTATTATGACACTTTTATTTCATAAATAAAGGTTTAAAAAGCTTTACGTAGATTATCAAATAATGATAATCTAAAATATCCTGTTTACACACGACCATTACAGAATGGTTTACAATACAAATATGTTACATCGAAATCCATTTCTTGAATGCAGTTTTTACACAATATCATACAAACATGGACTCCAAATCTTGTCCTTATTTTAGTATGCAACAGCGGAAGCTCTTAGTATTCATCTGAGAATAAACATGCTTTAAACGTCAACAAAAATGTTGGTGAGTTATAGGTTTAACCTATATATATCAAATCGTAACAATAGACCACAAGATTTCATATTTTAATACACATCCCATACATAGAGATAAAAATCATTCATATGGTGAACACCTGGTAACCGACATTAACAAGATGCATATATAAGAATATCCCCATCATTCCGGGACACCCTTCGGATATGATATAAATTTCAAAGTACTAAAGCATCCTGTACTTTGGATGGGGTTTGTTACGCCCAATAGATCTATCTTTAGGATTCGCGTCAATTAGGGTGTCTGTTCCCTAATTCTTAGATTACCAGACTTAATAAAAAGGGGCATATTCGATTTCGATAATTCAACCACAGAATGTAGTTTCACGTACTTGTGTCTATTTTGTAAATCATTTATAAAACCTGCATGTATTCTCATCCCAAAAATATTAGATTTTAAAAGTGGGACTATAACTCACTTTCACAGATTTTTACTTCGTCGAGAAGTAAGACTTGGCCACTGTTGATTCATGAACCTATAACAATATATACATATATATTAAAGTATGTTCAAAATATATTTATAACACTTTTAATATATTTTGATGTTTTAAGTTTATTAAGTCAGCTGTCCTCGTTAGTAACCTACAACTAGTTGTCCATAGTTAGATGTACAGAAATAAATTGATAAATATTATCTTGAATCAATCCACGGCCCAGTGTATACGTATCTCAGTATTGATCACAACTCAAACTATATATATTTTGGAATCAACCTCAACCCTGTATAGCTAACTCCAACATTCACATATAGAGTGTCTATGGTTGTTCCGAAATATATATAGATGTGTCGACATGATAGGTCGAAACATTGTATACGTGTCTATGGTATCTCAAGATTATATAATATACAATACAAGTTGATTAAGTTATGGTTGGAATAGATTTGTTACCAATTTTCACGTAGCTAAAATGAGAAAAATTATCCAATCTTGTTTTACCCATAACTTCTTCATTTTAAATCCGTTTTGAGTGAATCAAATTGCTATGGTTTCATATTGAACTCTATTTTATGAATCTAAATATAAAAAGTATAGGTTTATAGTCAGAAAAATAAGTTACAAGTCATTTTTGTAAAGGTAGTCATTTTAGTCGAAAGAACGACGTCTAGATGACCATTTTAGAAAACATACTTCCACTTTGAGTTTAACCATAATTTTTGGATATAGTTTCATGTTCATAATAAAAATTATTTTCCCAGAATAACAACTTTTAAATCAAAGTTTATCATAGTTTTTAATTAACTAACCCAAAACAGCCCGCGCGTTACTACGACGGCGTAAATCCGATTTTACGGTGTTTTTGTGTTTCTAGGTTTTAAATCATTAAGTTAGCATATAATATAGATATAGAACATGTGTTTAGTTGATTTTAAAAGTCAAGTTAGAAGGATTAACTTTTATTTGCGAACAAGTTTAGAATTAACTAAACTATGTTCTGGTGATTACAAGTTTAAACCTTCGAATAAGATAGCTTTATATCTATGAATTGAATGATGTTATGAACATCATTACTACCTCAAGTTCCTTGAATAAACCTACTAAAAATGAGAAAAATAGATCTAGCTTCAAAGGATCCTTGGATGGCTTGAAAGTTCTTGAAGCAGAATCATGACACGATAACAATTTCAAGTAAGATTTCCACTCGAAATAAGATTGTTATAGTTATAGAAATTGAATTAAAGTTTGAATATGATTATTACCTTGTATTAGAAAGATAACCTACTGTAAGTAACAAAGGTTTCTTGATCTTGGATGATTACTTGGAATGGATTTAGAAAACTTGGAAGTAAACTTGCAATCTTGGAAGTATTCTTGATTTTATGAAACTAGAACTTTTGAAATTTATGAAGAACACTTAGAACTTGAAGATAGAACTTGAGAGAGATCAATTAGATGAAGAATATTGAAGAATGAAAGTGTTTGTAGGTGTTTTTGGTCGTTGGTGTATGGATTAGATATAAAGGATATGTAATTTTGTTTTCATGTAAATAAGTCATAAATGATTACTCATATTTTTGTAATTTTATGAGATATTTCATGCTAGTTGCCAAATGATGGTTCCCACATGTGTTAGGTGACTCACATGGGCTGCTAAGAGCTGATCATTGGAGTGTATATACCAATAGTACATACATCTAAAAGCTGTGTATTGTACGAGTACGAATACGGGTGCATACGAGTAGAATTATTGATGAAACTGAACGGGGATGTAATTGTAAGCATTTTTGTTAAGTAGAAGTATTTTGATAAGTGTCTTGAAGTCTTTCAAAAGTGTATGAATACATATTAAAACACTACATGTATATACATTTTAACTGAGTCGTTAAGTCATCGTTAGTCGTTACATGTAAATGTTGTTTTGAAACCTTTAGGTTAACGATCTTGTTGAATGTTGTTAACCCATTGTTTATTATAATAAATGAGATGTTAAATTGTTATATTATCATGATATTATGATATATAATATATCTTAGTATGATATATATACAGCTAAATGTCGTTACAACGATAATCGTTACATATATGTCTCGTTTCGAAATCATTAAGTTAGTAGTCTTATTTTTACATATGTATTTCATTGTTAATACACTTAATAATATATTTACTTATCATTTAACATAATTAACCAAGTGTATCAATATCTTAATAAGATTCGTATGTACCTAGTAAGACGTTGTTATAACGATAATCGTTATTTATATCGTTTTCGAGTTTCTTAAATTAATAGTCTCATCTTTATGTATATAACTCATTGTTAAAATACCTAATGAGATACATACTTATAATAAAATCATGTTAACTGTATATATAACCATATATATGTCATCGTATAGTTTTTACAAGTTTTAACGTTCATGAATCACCGGTCAACTTGGGTGGTCAATTGTCTATATGAAACCTATTTCAATTAATAAAGTCTTAACAAGTTTGATTGCTTAACATGTTGGAAACACTTAATCATGTAAATAACAATTTCATTTAATATATATATAAGCATGGAAAAGTTCGGGTCACTACAGTACCTACCCGTTAAATAAATTTCGTCCCGAAATTTTAAGCAGTTGGAGGTGTTGATGTATCTTCTGGAAATAAATGCGGGTATTTCTTCTTCATCTGATCTTCACGCTCCCAGGTGAACTCGGGTCCTCTACGAGCATTCCATCGAACCTTAACAATCGGTATCTTGTTTTGTTTAAGTCTCTTAACCTCACGATCCATTATTTCGACGGGTTCTTCAATGAATTGAAGTTTTTCATTGATTTGGATTTCGTCCAACGGAATAGTGAGATCTTCTTTAGCAAAACATTTCTTCAAATTTGAGACGTGGAAAGTGTTATGTACAGTCGCGAGTTGTTGAGGTAGCTCCAGTTGGTAAGCTACTGGTCCGACACGATCTATAATCTTGAATGGTCCAATGTACCTTGGATTTAGTTTCCCCCGTTTACCAAATCGAACAACGCCTTTCCAAGGTGAAACCTTAAGCATGACCATTTCTCCAATTTCAAACTCTATATCTTTTCTTTTACTGTCCGCGTAGCTCTTTTGTCGGCTCTGGGCGGTTTTAAATCTTTGTTGAATTTGGATGATTTTCTCGGTAGTTTCTTGTATTATCTCCGGACCTGTAATCTGTCTATCCCCCACTTCACTCCAACAAATCGGAGACCTGCACTTTCTACCATAAAGTGCTTCAAAGTACGCAATCTCAATGCTTGAATGGTAGCTGTTGTTGTAGGAAAATTCTGCTAACGGTAGATGTCGATCCCAACTGTTTCCGAAATTAATAACACAAGCTCGTAGCATGTCTTCAAGCGTTTGTATCGTCCTTTCGCTCTGCCCATCAGTTTATGGATGATAGGCAGTACTCATGTCTAGACGAGTTCCCAATGCTTGCTGTAATGTCTGCCAGAATCTTGAAATAAATCTGCCATCCCTATCAGAGATGATAGAGATTGGTATTCCATGTCTGGAGACGACTTCCTTCAAATACAGTCATGCTAACTTCTCCATCTTGTCATCTTCTCTTATTGGCAGGAAGTGTGCTGACTTGGTGAGATGATCAACTATTACCCAAATAGTATCATAACCACTTGCAGTCCTTGGAAATTTAGTAATGAAATCCATGGTAATGTTTTCCCATTTCCATTCCGGGATTTCAGGTTGTTGTAGTAGACCTGATGGTTTCTGATGTTCAGCTTTGACCTTAGAACACGTCAAACATTCTCCTACATATTTAGCAATATCGGCTTTCATACCTGGCCACCAAAAATGTTTCTTAAGATCCTTGTACATCTTCCCCGTTCCAGGATGTATTGAGTATCTGGTTTTATGAGCTTCTCTAAGTACCATTTCTCTCATATCTCCAAATTTTGGTACCCAAATTCTTTCAGCCCTATACCGGGTTCCGTCTTCCCGAATATTAAGATGCTTCTCCGATCCTTTGGGTATTTCATCCTTTAAATTTTCCTCTTTTAAAACTCCTTGTTGCGCCTCCTTTATTTGAGTAGTAAGGTTAGTGTGAATCATTATATTCATAGATTTTACTCGAATGGGTTCTCTGTCCTTTCTGCTTAAGGCGTCGGCTACCACATTTGCCTTCCCCGGGTGGTAACGAATCTCAAAGTCATAATCATTCAACAATTCAATCCACCTACGCTGCCTCATATTCAGTTGTTTCTGATTAAATATGTGTTGAAGACTTTTGTGGTCGGTATATATAATACTTTTGACCCTATATAAGTAGTGCCTCCAAGTCTTTAATGCAAAAACAACCGCGCCTAATTCCAAATCATGCGTAGTATAATTTTGCTCGTGAATCTTCAATTGTCTAGACGCATAAGCAATCACCTTCGTCCGTTGCATTAATACACAACCGAGACCTTGCTTTGATGCGTCACAATAAATCACAAAATCATAATTCCCTTGACGACAATATAGGTGCCGTAGTTAGCTTTTTCTTCAATAATTGAAACGCCTTCTCTTGTTCATCCTTCCATTCAAATTTCTTCCCTTTATGTGTTAATGCAGTCAAGGGTTTTGCTATTTTGGAGAAATCTTGGATGAATCTTCTGTAGTAACCAGCCAATCCTAAAAATTTACGTATATGCTTCGGAGTTTTTGGGGTTTTCCACTTTTCAACGGTTTCGATCTTTGCCGGGTCCACCTGGATACCTTCTTTGTTCACTATGTAACCGAGGAATTGAACTTCTTCCAACCAAAATGCACACTTTGAAAACTTAGCGTACAGTTTTTCTTTCCTCAATACTTCTAGCACTTTTCTCAAATGTTCTTCGTGCTCTTGATCATTCTTTGAGTAAATAAGTAAGTCATCGATGAAAACAATGACAAACTTGTCAAGATATGGCCCACACACTCGGTTCATAAGGTCCATGAACACAGCTGGTGCGTTAGTCAATCCAAACGGCATAACCATAAACTCGTAATGACCATAACGCGTCCAAAAAGCAGTTTTTGGAATATCATCCTCCTTTACTCGCATTTGATGATATCCAGAATGTAAATCGATCTTCGAATAAACCGACGAGCCTTGTAGTTGATCAAATAAGTCGTCAATTCTCGGCAGTGGATAACGGTTTTTGATGGTAAGTTTGTTCAACTCTCTGTAGTAAATACACAACCTAAATGTACCATCCTTCTTCTTGACAAACAAAATAGGAGCTCCCCATGGTGATGTGCTTGGTCGAATGAAACCACGTTCTAATAGTTCTTGCAGTTGGCTTTGTAGTTCTTTCATCTCGCTGGGTGCGAGTCTATAAGGAGCACGAGCTATTGGTGCAGCTCCTGGTACAAGATCTATTTGAAAATCACCAGATCGATGTGGAGGTAGTCCCGGTAATTCTTTCGAAAATACATCAGGAAATTCTGTTGCGACGGGAACATCATTGATGCTCTTTTCTTCAGTTTGTACTTTCTCGACGTGTGCTAGAACAGCATAGCAACCTTTTCTTATTAGTTTTTGTGCCTTCAAATTACTAATAAGATGTAGCTTCATGTTGCCCTTTTCTCCGTACACCATTAAGGGTTCTCCTTCTTCTCGTACAATGCGAATTGCATTTTTATAACATACGATCTCTGCTTTCACCTTCTTCAGCCAGTCCATGCCAACTATTACATTAAAACTCCCTAACTCTACTGGTATCAAATCAATCTTAAATATTTCGCTACCCAGTTTAATTTCTCGATTCCGGCATATATTATCTGCTGAAATTAATTTACCGTTTGCTAATTCGAGTAAAAATTTACTATCCAACGGCGTCAATGGACAACTTAATTTAGCACAAAAATCTCTACTCATATAGCTTCTATCCGCACCCGAATCAAATAAAACGTAAGCAGATTTATTGTCAATAAGAAACGTACCCGTAACAAGCTCCGGGTCTTCTTGTGCCTCTGCCGCATTAATATTGAAAACTCTTCCGCGGCCTTGTCCATTCGTGTTCTCCTGGTTCGGGCAATTTCTAATAATGTGGCCTAGTTTTCCACATTTATAACAAACTACATTGGCATAACTTGCTCCGACACTACTTGCTCCGCCATTACTCGTTCCGACACCATTTGTTCCTTTCGTTCTATTAACCCCTGGTCCGTAGACCTCAGACTTCGCCGCGCTATGACCATTTCTTTTACACTTGTTGCAAAATTTGGTGCAGAACCCCGAGTGATACTTTTCACACCTTTGGCATAGCTGCTTCTGATTGTTGTTGTTGTTGCGGTTGTTATTATTGTTGGGATGATTGTTGTAGTTGCTGTTGTTGTTGTTGTTGTTGTTGTTGTTGTTGGGCCATTTGTTGATGTTGCGATTGATGTTGCGATTGTTGGGATAATTGTTGCGATTATTATTGTAATTGCTGTTGTTGTTGTATTGGTGATTCTTATCACCGTTTTCCTCCCACTTTCTTTTGACTTGCTTCACATTGGCCTCTTCAGCCGTCTGTTCTTTAATTCTTTCCTAAATCGGGTTCACTAGTTTGTGAGCCATTCTACATGCCTGTTGTATGGAGGCGGGCTCGTGTGAACTTATATCTTCTTAGATTCTTTCCGGTAATCCTTTCACAAATGCGTCGATCTTCTCTTCCTCATCTTCGAACGCTCCTGGACACAATAGGCACAATTCTGTGAATCGTCTTTCGTACGTGGTAATATCAAATCCTTGGGTTCGTAACCCTCTAAGTTCTGTCTTGAGCTTATTGACCTCGGTTCTGGGATGGTACTTCTCGTTCATCAAGTGCTTAAATGCTGACCAAGGTAGTGCGTACGCATCATCTTGTCCCACTTGCTCTAGATAGGTATTCCACCATGTTAATGCAGAACCTGTGAAGGTATGCGTAGCGTACTTTACTTTGTCCTCTTCAGTACACTTACTTATGGCAAACACCGATTCGACCTTCTCGGTCCACCGTTTCAATCCGATCGGTCCTTTGGTTCCATCAAATTCCAAAGGTTTGCAGGCAGTGAATTCTTTGTAGGTGCATCCTACACGATTTCCTGTACTGCTAGATCCAAGATTATTGTTGGTATGTAGCGCAGCCTGTACTGCGGCTATGTTTGAAGCTAGAAAAGTACGGAATTCCTCTTCATTCATATTCACGGTGTGTCGAGTAGTCGGTGCCATTTCCTTCAAAATAGTCCAATGGAACAAGTTAATCATACAGAATATTAAGAGTAGTTAATAGTATTTCGTAGCATAATATGAACTTATTTATAAAAGCTTTTTCTTCATATTAGCGTTTTATAAGTTTAAATTCGGGTAGTACCTACCCGTTAAGTTCATACTTAGTAGCTAATATACAATTCAACTACTACAATTCTATATGAAAAACTGATTATAATAATATTTCGCGTTCAAACTTTTACACAATATTTTACAAACTTACAGTACCGCTTATTTTACATATAGCATGAAATATAGCACACAATAAATTTGATAAAGATGGTTGAGAAGATAATTCTAACTAGTACACAAGTCGTTCAGCAAAGGCAATAAAGACACGTAATTCATACGTCCAGAAACAAGTCATGCATTCTGGTTTTACTAGGATTACTTCCCATCCTTGGTCTTGTGGAACATAACCGTTATGGCCGTTGATAAGATAGCATGTTGTAACGTCGTCAAAGGGACGAGGGTTACGTAATGTCCAACAGTCCCGTAACAATCTAAAAACCTCATTTCTTACCCCAATTACTGACTCCGTCACTTGTGGGAACGTTTTGTTTAATAGTTGTAGCCCGATGTTCTTGTTCTCACTTTAGTTAGAAGCGAACATTACTAATCCGTAAGCATAACATGCTTCTTTATGTTGCATGTTAGCCGCTTTTTCTAAATCATGAAGTTCTATATTCGGATACATTGAGTCAAAATAATTTCTTAACCCGTTGCGTAAAATAGCATTTGGGTTCCCCGCAATATATGCGTCAAAGTAAACACATCGTAACTTATGGGTTTCCCAATGTGATATCCCCCATCTTTCAAACGAAAGTCTCTTATAAACCAAGACATTCTTGGAACGTTCTTCGAATGTCTTACAAACTGATTTCGCCGTAAATAGTTGTGCCGAAGATTTCTGACCGACTCTAGACAAGATTTCATCAATCATGTCTCCGGGTAGGTCTCTTAAAATATTGGGTTGTCTATCCATTTTGTGTGTTTATACTGTAAAATAGACAAGAGTTAGATTCATAAAAAAAAATACTTATTAATACAAGCAATTTTTACATATATCATAAAGCATAAGCACACTATATTACATATATTACACCACACGAATACAACTATCTTATTCCGACTCGCTTGTTTCTTCTTCTTCGGTTTTGGTTCGTTTTGCCAAGTTTCTAGGGATATATGATGTTCCCCTAATACGAGCCGTCGTTATCCACATTGGTTTAGAAAAACCTGGTGGTTTAGAGGTTCCCGGGTCATTATTACAACTTAAGGACTTCGGAGGTTGACGATACATATAAAGTTCATCGGGGTTGGAATTAGATTTCTCTATTTTTATGCCCTTTCCCTTATTATTTTCTTTTGCCTTTTTAAATTCAGTTGGGGTAATTTCTATAACATCATCGGAATTCTCGTCAGAATCCGATTCATCAGAGAATTGGTAATCCTCCCAATATTTTGCTTCCTTAGCGGAAACACCATTGACCATAATTAACCTTGGTCGGTTGGTTGAGGATTTTCTTTTACTTAACCGTTTTATTATTTCCCCCACCGGTTCTATTTCTTCATCCGGTTCCGATTCTTCTTTCGGTTCCGATTCTTCTTCTGGTTCCGACTCTTCTTCCGGTTCCTCTTCGGGAACTTGTGAATCAGTCCACGAATCATTCCAATTTACATTTGACTCTTCATTATTATTAGGTGAGTCAATGGGACTTGTTCTAGAGGTAGAAATCTATCACATAATATCAAACGCGTTAAGAGATTAATATATCACAAATTATTCACATGTTAAAAATATATAGTTTCCAACAAAATTTGTTAAGCAATCATTTTTCAAGTAAACACGGTCGAAGTCCAGACTCACTAATGCATCCTAACAAACTCGATAAGACACACTAATGCAAAATTCTGGTTCTCTAAGACCAACGCTCGGATACCAACTGAAATGTCCCGTTCTTATTGATTAAAAACGTTCCATATTAATTGATTTCGTTGCGAGGTTTTGACCTCTATATGAGACGTTTTTCAAAGACTGCATTCATTTTAAAACAAACCATAACCTTTGTTTCATCAATAAATGTTTAAAAAAGCTTTATGTAGATTATCAAATAATGATAATCTAAAATATCCTGTTTACACACGACCATTACATAATGGTTTACAATACAAATATGTTACAACAAAATAAGTTTCTTGAATGCAGTTTTTACACAATATCATACAAGCATGGACTCCAAATCTCGTCCTTATTTAAGTATGCGACAGCGGAAGCTCTTAATAATCACCTGAGAATAAACATACTTAAAACGTCAACAAAAATGTTGGTGAGTTATAGGTTTAACCTATATATATCAAATCATAATAATAGACCACAAGATTTCATATTTCAATACACATCCCATACATAGAGATAAAAATGATTCATATGGTGAACACCCGGTAACCGACATTAACAAGATGCATATATAAGAATATCCCCATCATTCCGGGACACCCTTCGGATATGATATAAATTTCGAAGTACTAAAGCATCCGGTACTTTGGATGGGGTTTGTTAGGCCCAATAGATCTATCTTTAGGATTCGCGTCAATTAGGGTGTCTGTTCCCTAATTCTTAGATTACCAGACTTAATAAAAAGGGGCATATTCGATTTCGATAATTCAACCATAGAATGTAGTTTCACGTACTTGTGTCTATTTTGTAAATCATTTATAAAACCTGCATGTATTCTCATCCCAAAAATATTAGATTTTAAAAGTGGGACTATAACTCACTTTCACAGATTTTTACTTCGTCGAGAAGTAAGACTTGGCCACTGTTGATTCACGAACCTATAACAATATATACATATATATTAAAGTATGTTCAAAATATATTTATAACACTTTTAATATATTTTGATGTTTTAAGTTTATTAAGTCAGCTGTCCTCGTTAGTAACCTACAACTAGTTGTCCATAGTTAGATGTACAGAAATAAATCGATAAATATTATCTTGAATCAATCCACGACCCAGTGTATACGTATCTCAGTATTGATCACAACTCAAACTATATATATTTTGGAATCAACCTCAACCCTGTATAGCTAACTCCAACATTCACATATAGAGTGTCTATGGTTGTTCCGAAATATATATAGATGTGTCGACATGATAGGTCGAAACATTGTATACGTGTCTATGGTATCTCAAGATTATATAATATACAATACAAGTTGATTAAGTTATGGTTGGAATAGATTTGTTACCAATTTTCACGTAGCTAAAATGAGAAAAATTATCCAATCTTGTTTTACCCATAAGTTCTTCATTTTAAATCCGTTTTGAGTGAATCAAATTGCTATGGTTTCATATTGAACTCTATTTTATGAATCAAAACAGAAAAAGTATAGGTTTATAGTCGGAAAAATAAGTTACAAGTCATTTTTGTAAAGGTAGTCATTTTAGTCGAAAGAACGACGTCTAGATGACCATTTTAGAAAACATACTTCCACTTTGAGTTTAACCATAATTTTTGGATATAGTTTCATGTTCATAATAAAAATTATTTTCCCAGAATAACAACTTTTAAATCAAAGTTTATCATAGTTTTTAATTAACTAACCCAAAACAGCCCGCGGTGTTACTATGATGGCGTAAATCCGATTTTACGGTGTTTTTGTGTTTCCAGGTTTTAAATCATTAAGTTAGCATATAATATAGATATAGAACATGTGTTTAGTTGATTTTAAAAGTCAAGTTAGAAGGATTAACTTTTATTTGCGAACAAGTTTAGAATTAACTAAACTATGTTCTAGTGATTACAAGTTTAAACCTTCGAATAAGATAGCTTTATATGTATGAATCGAATGATGTTATGAACATCATTACTACCTCAAGTTCCTTGAATAAACCTACTAAAAATGAGAAAAATAGATCTAGCTTCAAAGGATCCTTGGATGGCTTGAAAGTTCTTGAAGAAGAATCATGACACGATAACAATTTCAAGTAAGATTTCCACTCGAAATAAGATTGTTATAGTTATAGAAATTGAATTAAAGTTTGAATATGATTATTACCTTGTATTAGAAAGATAACCTACTGTAAGTAACAAAGGTTTCTTGATCTTGGATGATTACTTGGAATGGATTTAGAAAACTTGGAAGTAAACTTGCAATCTTGGAAGTATTCTTGATTTTATGAAACTAGAACTTTTGGAATTTATGAAGAACACTTAGAACTTGAAGATAGAACTTGAGAGAGATCAATTAGATGAAGAAAATTGAAGAATGAAAGTGTTTGTAGGTGTTTTTGGTCGTTGGTGTATGGATTAGATATAAAGGATATGTAATTTTGTTTTCATGTAAATAAGTCATGAATGATTACTCATATTTTTGTAATTTTATGAGATATTTCATGCTAGTTGCCAAATGATGGTTCGCACATGTGTTAGGTGACTCACATGGGCTGCTAAGAGCTGATCATTGGAGTGTATATACCAATAGTACATACATCTAAAAGCTGTGTATTGTACGAGTACGAATACGGGTGCATACGAGTAGAATTGTTGATGAAACTGAACGAGGATGTAATTGTAAGCATTTTTGTTAAGTAGAAGTATTTTGATAAGTGTCTTGAAGTGTTTCAAAAGTGTATAAATACATATTAAAACACTACATGTATATACATTTTAACTGAGTCGTTAAGTCATCGTTAGTCTTTACATGTAAATGTTGTTTTGAAACCTTTAGGTTAACGATCTTGTTGAATGTTGTTAACCCATTGTTTATTATAATAAATGAGATGTTAAATTGTTATATTATCATGATATTATGATATATAATATATCTTAGTATGATATATATACAGTTAAATATCGTTACAACGATAATCGTTACATATATGTCTCGTTTCGAAATCATTAAGTTAGTAGTCTTATTTTTACATATGTATTTCATTGTTAATACACTTAATAATATATTTACTTATCATTTAACATAATTAACCAAGTGTATCAACATTTTAATAAGATTCGTATGTACCTAGTAAGACGTTGTTATAACGATAATCGTTATATATATCGTTTTCGAGTTTCTTAAATTAATAGTCTAATCTTTATGTATATAACTCATTGTTAAAATACCTAATGAGATACATACTTATAATAAAATCATGTTAACTATATATATAACCATATATATGTCATCGTATAGTTTTTACAAGTTTTAACGTTCGTGAATCACCGGTCAACTTGGGTGGTCAATTGTCTATATGAAACCTATTTCAATTAATCAAGTCTTAACAAGTTTGATTGCTTAACATGTTGGAAACACTTAATCATGTAAATAACAATTTCATTTAATATATATATATATAAGCATGGAAAAGTTCGGGTCACTACAGCCGCGAGTTGTTGAGGTAACTCAAGTCGGTAAGCTACTGATCCGACACGATCAATAATCTTGAATGGTCCAATATACCTTGGATTTAATTTCCCTCATTTACCAAACCGAACAACGCCTTTCCAAGGTGCAACTTTAAGCATGACCATCTCTCCAATTTCAAATTCTATATCTTTTCTTTTAATGTCAGCGTAGCTCTTTTGTTAACTTTGGGCGGTTTTCAACCGTTGTTGAATTTGGATGATCTTCTCGGTAGTTTCTTGTATTATCTCCGGACCTGTAATCTGTCTATCCCCCACTTCACTCCAACAAATCGGAGACCTGCACTTTCTACCATAAAGTGCTTCAAACGGCGCCATCTCAATGCTTGAATGGTAGCTGTTGTTGTAGGAAAATTCTGCTAATGGTAGATGTCGATCCCAACTGTTTCCGAAATCAATAACACATGCTCGTAGCATGTCTTCAAGCGTTTGTATCATCCTTTCGCTCTGCCCATCAGTTTGTGGATGATAGGCAGTACTCATGTCTAGACGAGTTCCTAATGCTTGCTGTAATGTCTGCCAGAATCTTGAAATAAATCTGCCATCCCTATCAGAGATAATAGAGATTGGTATTCCATGTCTGGAGACGACTTCCTTCAAATACAGTCGTGCTAACTTCTCCATCTTGTCATCTTCTCTTATTGGCAGGAAGTGTGCTGATTTGGTGATACGATCAACTATTACCCAAATAGTATCAAAACCACTTGCAGTCCTTGGCAATTTAGTGATGAAATCTATGGTAATGTTTTCCCATTTCCATTCCGGGATTTCGGGTTGTTGAAGTAGACCTGATGGTTTCTGATGCTCAGCTTTGACCTTAGAACACGTCAAACATTCTCCTACGTATTTAGCAACATCGGCTTTCATACCCGGCCACCAAAAATGTTTCTTGAGATCCTTGTACATCTTCCCCGTTCTAGGATGTATTGAGTATATGGTTTTATGAGCTTCTTTAAGTACCATTTCTCTCATATCTTCAATTTTTGGTACCCAAATCCTTTCAGCCCTATACCGGGTTCCGTCTTCCCGAATATTAAGATGCTTCTCCGATCCTTTTGGTATTTCATCCTTTAAATTTCCCTCTTTTAAAACTCCTTGTTGCGCCTCCTTTATTTGAGTAGTAAGGTTATTGTGAATCATTATATTCATAGATTTTACTCGAATGGGTCCTCTGTCCTTCCTGCTCAAGGCGTCGGCTACCACATTTGCCTTCCCCGGGTGGTAACGAATCTCAAAGTCGTAATCATTCAACAATTCAATCCACCTACGCTGCCTCATATTCAGTTGTTTTTAATTAAATATGTGTTGAAGACTTTTGTGGTCGGTATATATAATACTTTTGACCCCATATAAGTAGTGCCTCCAAGTCTTTAATGAAAAAACAACCGCGCCTAATTCCAAATCATGCGTCGTATAATTTTGTTCATGAATCTTCAATTGTCTAGACGCATAAGCAATCACCTTCGTTCGTTGCATTAATACACAACCGAGACCTTGCTTTGATGCGTCACAATAAATCACAAAATCATCATTCCCTTCAGGCAATGACAATATAGGTGCCGTAGTTAGCTTTTTCTTCAATAACTGGAACGCTTTCTCTTGTTCATCCTTCCATTCAAATTTCTTCCCTTTATGCGTTAATGCAGTCAAGGGTTTTGCTATTCTGGAAAAGTCTTGGATGAACCTTCTGTAGTAACCAGCTAGTCCTAAAAACTGGCATATGTGTTTCGGAGTTTTCAGGATTTCCCACTTTTCAACAGTTTCTATCTTTGCCGGATCCACCTTAATACCTTCTTTGTTCACTATGTGACCGAGGAATTGAACTTCTTCCAACTAAAATGCACACTTTGAAAACTTAGCGTACAATTCTTCCTTCCTCAATACTTCTAACACCTTTCTCAAATGTTCACCGTGTTCTTGGTCATTCTTTGAGTAAATAAGTATGTCATCAATGAAAACAATGACAAACTTGTCAAGGTATGGTCCACACACTCAGTTCATAAGGTCCATGAACATAGCTGGAGCATTAGTTAAACCAAACGGCATGACCATAAACTCGTAATGACCGTAACGTGTTCTGAAAGCAGTATTTGGAATATCATCTTCTTTCACCCGCATTTGATGATACCGGGAACGTAAGTCAATCTTTGAATAAACAGACGAGCCTTGTAGTTGATCAAATAAGTCGTCGATTCTTGGTAGTGGGTAGCGGTTCTTAATGGTAAGTTTGTTCAACTCTCGGTAGTCGATACACAACCTGAATGTACCATCTTTCTTCTTGACAAACAAAACAGGAGCTCCCCACGGTGATGTGCTTGGTCGAATGAAACCACGCTCTAAAAGTTCTTGTAATTGGCTTTGCAGTTCTTTCATCTCGCTGGGTGCGAGTCTGTAAGGAGCACGAGCTATTGGTGCAGCTCCTGGTACAAGATCTATTTGAAAATCAACGGATCGATGTGGGGGTAATCCCGGTAATTCTTTCGGAAATACATCGGGAAATTATTTTGTGACGGGAACATCATTGATGCTCTTTTCTTCAGTTTGTACTTTCTCTACGTGTGCTAGAACAGCATAGCAACCTTTTCTTATTAGTTTTTGTGCCTTCAGGTTACTAATAAGATTTAACTTTGCGTTGCTCTTTTCTCCGTACACCATTAAGGGTTTTCCTTTTTCTCGTATAATATGAATTGCATTTTTGTAACAAACGATCTCTGCTTTCACTTCTCTCAACCAGTCCATACCGATTATCACATCAAAACTCCCTAACTCTACTGGTATCAAGTCAATCTTAAATGTTTCGCTAACCAGTTTAATTTCTCGATTCCGACATATATTATCTGCTGAAATTAATTTACCATTTGCTAATTCGAGTAAAAATTTACTATCCAAAGGCGTCAATGGGCAACTTAATTTAGTACAAAAATCTCTACTCATATAGCTTCTATTCATACCCGAATCAAATAAAATGTAAGCAGATTTATTGTCAATAAGAAATGTACCCGTAACAAGCTCCGGGTCTTCCTGTGCCTCTGCCGCATTAATATTGAAAACTCTTCCGTGGCCTTGTCCATTCGTGTTCTCCTGGTTCAGGCAATTTCTAATAATGTGGCCCGGTTTTCCACATTTATAACAAACTACATTGGCATAACTTGCTCCGACACTACTTGCTCCGCCATTACTCGTTCTGACACCATTTGTTCCTTTCATTCTGTTAACCCCTGGTCCGTAGACCTCACACTTATCCGCGCTATGACCATTTCTTTTACACTTGTTGCAAAATTTGGTGCAGAACCCCGAGTGATACTTTTCACACCTTTGGCATAGCTGCTTCTGATTGTTGTTGTTGTTGTGGTTATTATTGTTGTTGGGATGATTGTTGTTGTTGTTGTTGTTGTTGTTGTTGTTGTTGTTGTTGTTGTTGTTGTTGTTGTTGTTGTTGTTGTTGTTGTTGTTGTTGTTGTTGTTGTTGTTGTTGTTGTTGTTGTTGTTGTTGTTGTTGGGCCGTTTGTTGTAGTTGCGTTTGATGTTGCGATTGTTGGGATAGTTGTTGCGATTATTGTTGTAATTGCTGTTGGTGTTGTATTGGTGATTCTTATCACCGTTTTCCTCCCACTTTCTTTTGACTTGCTTCACATTGGCCTCTTCAGCAGTCTGTTCTTTAATTCTTTCTTCAATCTGGTTCACTAGTTTGTGAGCCATTCTACATGCCTGTTGTATGGAGGCGGGCTCGTGTGAACTTATATCTTCTTGGATTCTTTCCGATAATCCTTTCACAAACGCGTCGATCTTGTCTTCCTCATCTTCGAACGCTCCCGAACACAATAGGCACAATTATGTGAATCGTCTTTCGTACGTGGTAATATCAAATCCTTGGGTTCGTAACCCTCTAAGTTCTGTCTTGAGCTTATTGACCTCGGTTCTAGGACGGTACTTCTCGTTCATCAAGTGCTTGAATGCTGACCACGGTAGTGCGTAAGCATCATCTTGTCCCACTTGCTCTAGATAGGTATTCCACCATGTTAACGCAGAACTTGTGAAGGTATGCGTAGCGTATTTCACTTTGTCCTCTTCAGTACACTTACTTATGGCAAACACCGTTTCGACCTTCTCGGTCCAACGTTTCAATCCGATTGGTCCTTCTGTTCCATCAAATTCCAAAGGTTTGCAGGCAGTGAATTCTTTGTAGGTGCATCCTACACGATTTCCTGTACTGCTAGATCCAAGGTTATTGTTGGTATGTAGCGCGGCCTGTACTGCGGCTATGTTTGAAGCAAGAAAGGCACGAAATTCCTCTTCACTCATATTCAAGGTGTGTCGAGTAGTCGGTGCCATTTCCTTCAAAATAGTCAAATGAAATGAGTTAATCATATAGATTATCAAGAGTAGTCACTAGTATTTCGTAGCGTAATATGAACTTATTTATAAAAGCTCTTTCTTCATATTAGCGTTTTATACTCTTTAATTCGGGTAGTACCTACCCGTTAAGTTCATACTTAGTAGCTAACATACCATTTCAACTACTACAATTCTATATGAAAAACTAATCACAAAAAAAAAATATATATATATATCATATTCAAACCTTTATACAATAACTTGCAAACTTACAATACTGCTATTTTACATATAGCATGAAATATAGCACATAAAACTTTGATACAAAGTAGTTGCGAAGATAATTCTAGTTAATAAATAAGGCGTTCAGCAAAGGCAACAAAGACACGTAATTCATACGTCCAGAAATAAGTCATGCATTCTGGTTTTACTAATACTACTTCCCATCCTTGGTCTTGTGGAACGTAACCGTTGTGACCGATAGTATGACAACGTGTTGTAACGTCGTCAAAAGGATGAAGGTTACGTAATGTCCAACAGTCCCGTAACAATCTAAAAACCTCATTTCTTACCCCAATTACCGACTCCGTCACTTGTGGGAACGTTTTGTTTAATAGTTGTAGCCCGATGTTCTTGTTCTTACTTTGGTGAGAAGCGAACATTACTAACCCGTAAGCATAATATGCTTCTTTATGTTGCATGTTAGCCGCTTTTTTCTAAATCACGAAGTCCTATATTCGGATATATTGAGTCAAAATAATTTCTTAACCCGTTGCGTAAAATTGCATTATATCCCTACTGGTACATCATTGTGTACTCATGTATATTCATCTGAAGAAAATATATATGTATATATATTTTCATAGGGATTGTGATTAAAAATTCTTTCGTACAAACTGTTAATGATGAAAATATTTTAACGGGTAGGTAATACCCGAGGAATATTTCAGATTTCACATTAATGAGTTACCCTGTACATTCTTCAAATCTGATTCAACAATCATTTCCTATCCTACTTACATCCACACATATACGTATCCGTTCATCAAAGAACAACTATTTTCATCCAAGTTCAACTTCATATTCGGATTTTGAACGATCAGAATCCAAGTCAAGATTTGACAAGTGGCATAATGAAGAAAACATTTGACGGAATAAAATTTGTTAGAAACAAACAAATTAACTATGAGAAATTTTGTTAAGAATCCACGTTAATAAAATCCTAGCTAACTGTTCCTAGCTAACTGTGGACTAATCAATTGAGGACTACCAACAGTGGACAATTAAAATGAATTAAAATAAATTAAAATATTGATTATAACATATGAAACAAAACAATACTTCAAGTTGCCACTTGATTTCATCTTAAACCTCATTTATATCTTGACGATTCCAAATTGCGTTCAAACCTTTCATAATTCTTGAAAATACCTCAATCGGGAGAATGAATCAACCGCACTTCATCTACGGAAGAAAAGATTTACGCATATAGTTATGCACCTGAAAACACTTGGAACCTGAATAAATGTTTAACACATATCATCTGTGTTAACTCCTTTGGCATTATTATTACTAAAATTAACTATGCAATTCCTTTTTAAATTAGCCAATTTTGCCACAGCTCCAGCAAGTCAACATCGACATTCATTTGGATTATTCTTATTATAACCTTGATATATAAGTTTGCCTTTCGTCATCGTTGCCGGAGAACCGTTTATATTCCACCACATTAGCATTAAACGTACCAGCAACTTCACTACTCATTGACTTAAGTCTCTCCGAAGAATCATTATATTTGTTCATTAAAACCCTATCATATACTTATCCTCATCTATTAAGAGAGTTGTCATATCAATTACCGAGAATTAGCAATCAGTATTTTGAATCTCGCAGCATTTCTACATCAATAGTTATATGTATACATATAACATTTATCTCTTAGAATTATGATCTCCCATTCTGAAATTCTGAACATCACTCTAGTCTACGAATCAGTTCTTTAAATTTTGAGAAAGCTGATAAGGCAGTGAAAACAGTTGATGACTTTAACAGTCAGAAGTATGAAGATAAAGAAGGGAGTGTTGGAAACGCTCAATAGAAAATTTAGTACCGAAACGCGAATTATGTGAAACCATGAAGAAGACTCTGAACGAATTACAAGGACTAAACTTGTACATAAAGAATCCTGATGATTCTGTTCTGATGAGATTTTTAGCGAATACCTTACTCCTTAATCACTCTAAATCATCGTGAATGAATTTCTTCATCACAATTTGATTATGAAATCCTGAGATATCATCGTACCTTTCTTTATTAATATCCTTAATATTTCTGAATATATCTTCATAAATATTTTCGTCCGATATTAATTATCCCTCCGCGCTATCTGTGTTATCTCATAAAAGGAAACTGTTTTGGTTTCTATATTCTGTAAATCTTCGAATTTAAAATATGAATGGTTTGAAGTAGTATTGGGAACTGATGCATGAGTTAGTATAATATAATGACACTTGATCAACGTGATTATATTACAGTAAGTCATGCTGAGCTTCTAATGGAATGTGATGATTCACAGTACCATCATCATGTACCATGTTACACGACTCTTCCATTCTACATAATCTCCAAACATATCAAGAACACAATTTCTTGATAGCTCTATCTTTTCGGATATTCTGGTAATTTGACAAATCAAGATTGTGCCATTACAATTTCCTTCTTAGAACATTAACTATGTTCATTCGAAACACCATACTTACGAATTTTGGACCATCATTCGCTTGACTCGCGGACGGAAAGAGAAAACGAAAGCATGAAGCTCCGAAATATAATAGGGAATATAAAGCCTGATAACAACCCCGAAACTACAAACCGTGTAAATCAATGCGTATAGCAATATAAAGACACGGGAGAATGAAAAACACTATAACCCCAAGGTAATAGTAGAAGTGAATAGATTCTTCTGGCGGTAGATGAAAGAGAAGAATGACAGATATAAAAGTCAAGAGTATATCCAGGATCAGGACGGGATGGAGCATATTGATAAATACTTTAAAGTATGAGTTGAGGGAGAAAGAATAGAAGGAGTGGGTTATAAGGTAATAAAGGGGGTGGATTTATAGTGAAATATCCGACAGAGCAATCGAAACAGATTATTGCATTTAACCAAAGAAGATCCTAATTTCCTAAATCGCCGAAGAACCAAATCTTATACGAAGATTTTCTTTAAATCCCATGAATCCTGGAAATCAATCATAACTACGTCATCGGTTAAAACGAATATACATTTACTCATTTCACTCTCTTGTGATAGCTTCGCTTATACTCTTCGCGAAATCAATTTGTTTTATGTATATTACTCAATGATGATAAAATTTTATTCATCGACTCATATTCGTCATGAAAACATTTTTTTATTGTTAACCATGAAACCCTCACTTAAATTTCGGGACGAAATTTCTTTAACGGGTAGGTACTGTAGTGACCCGGAAATTTCTGACCAAATTTAAACTTTAATCTTTATATGAATTCGACACGATAAGCAAAGCCTGTAATGTTGAGTCTCGAAAGTTTTGGAAACTATGTTCATATAATCAATTACCCTTTGACTGTTCTCGACGATTCACGAACAACTATTTGTAAATAGATACATATATATTTGAACATATAAATATTAGTTTGAAATATAATTTGAAATAATATATAATTTAATTGTAAGAAGTAATTTATAAAATAATAATCGATATAATAATGTTGATTATAAAATGAATATATGTGTATATATGGTATATACATAAATATTGTTATTACTAATATTATCATATTATTTTTATCATTTATTATTATTAGTATATTATTCAATATTATTATTATTATTATTACTATTAATATGATTATTATTATTAATTTGTAATATTTTTAATATATTAACTAAATATAAAATATATTATATAGATGATTTCTAAATCAATTAACATCACAATCAACTTTGAAAATTTTGTTTTTGTCTTTAAATTAATTTACCTTACATTTACTTTCTGTTAGCTGTCTAAATCTAACTATCATATCTATTCTATTTGGCTATCTATCTAATCCTATATATGCAAACATATATGCATATCGAGAGATACATCTGCATACAACTAAGGATTTACCACCTTCACTTTCATCATCATTCTTTGAGCTCCATCTTTCTTAATCTCTATATTACTCTCTCTGGCTACCTATCTTCTTCATCTTAGCAACCACCGGAGACCACCTTAAAACCGTCACTCACCTAACTATAAACCATCTTGTCTCCTTCTTCTCCATCACTACAAAACGCCACCTTTTACCCCTCTATCGATTTCTCTCTCTTTTCCTCTACTATTTCTGTCTTGTTGAATCCACGAACAACCACCATTACCAAACCATTGCTTACTGTTTCTACTTATGTATTTGTGATCAACCACCACCATAATCAGACCCATATTGCTAAGACATCGTCTCTCTCTCTCTCTCTCTCTCTCTCTACTAATCTGGATCGAAGGTATTTTCTGTTTCAACTTGTGTTTTTTTTCTTTCTTTCCTACTTATTGTTACAACCATCGCAAAGTCACACCCTTTCTATATACCTATCGAACAGACCCAAACAAACTGCAGCCAACATCATAACCACCGTCACACATCACTCACCACCACTACATCCAACACCACACGTTCACTTTTTATATCGAACTGTTTATAACCTACTGCTACAGAACCTGTTTGTTCCTATTTCCCGTTCAAAATCAAACCCACAAACCATTTAAAAAAAAAGCCTGCTGCTACGCCTTTGTTTATTTTTCGGATCTCTGTTGGTGTCAAACAAGACCCGTAGCAATTAAAAATTGCACCAAACACCACCTTTGTTTCTATTTTCTGTTCAAATTATGGATATGATTGATGAGTGTGATATTGACTAATAAAAGTGATAACAACTGGTAAGACTTATTAACCATATACACCAAACACATGTGGGGCTGCTGCGTAATTCTTTTCCTATTTTAATCAACACCACCGACGATTCTTTCCTTCTTAAATTTATGTGTTAAACGGTTGGGCTGATTTTATTAAATGGATTGGGTTTGTGAGGAAAAATATTGGGCCGTGTATTGGTTGAGTTGTTGGATTGATAAGATATAAAATGAAAAGGGGAAACCGATATAAGATATAGATGATACGTATTAGATTATGATAAAGTTATAAGATCACGTGAATGTATGATGATGATGAAATGAAACATGGTGATCTTGATGGAGATTTTAGGTTATGTATGTGTATGATTTAATGATGATTCAAGATGATTATGATTGTTTTTGCTTGGGTCGATTAGAATGATTGAAGATGAAGAAGATCACAGTTAAAGGGGTTAATATATTTAATTTAGGAGCTAGATCAGAAAAGCTGAGATAGTTAGATGGTTTGGAGCGTTGATGGTTAAACTAGAGGTCCTAGGTTCGAACCTTGGTCACCACAATAATTTCATTTTTAATAATAGCAGTTGTTGTTGGGCCGATTGGGCTGCCACTTTATGAGCTGGGCCGAGAATTAAGTATGCATGTTGGGCCAAATACGTAAACTCTTGTGTTGGATTGATTTCCATTTTAAGATATAGATGAAGATGATTATGATCAAAATGTTACGGATTAAATTTAAATAAATCAGTGATGGTATCACGAAAACAGAAATAGTGCAGTGGTTAAGGGTGATGTTTGGTTTAAGCGAGAGGTCTCGAGTTCGAGTCCCGTCTCGGGCAGTTTACCTCTTTTTAATGCTACTAAGGTATAATTTAATGTTATTATTATTATTTTTATTATTATGATTATTATTTTTATCACTATAAATATTGTTATTATTATTAGTATTATCATTACTTAATATTATTATTATTATTATTATTATTACTAATATTAACATATATAGTATTACTATTATAATTATGATCATTATTATTAATACTAACGTTATTATGAACATAATACAATTTAACATTATAAATATCATAATTACTCTTATTATTATCATAATTAAAAGTATTAGATCTATTATTATTATTACTATGAGTATTACTCCTGATATTATTGGTAATTTCAAAACTTCAATATTATTGTCACTATGATGAAAAGGTTTATTAATAATAGTATTATGAAAATAATACAAATTATTATTATTTTCGTAAATATTAGTATTAGTATCATTTTAGACTTATTATTATTATTATGAATAAAAGTATTATTATTAGGATTACCACTAGTAATAAGATTGTTATAATTATTATTATTATTAAGTATTATGAAATGATATCAAAATTATAAATTTTATTACCATTATTATTAAATTATCAATCTTATTAAAACTACTAATGTTATTATTGTATTTAATATTAGTATTATCATTATATTACTTCAAATATTATCTTAGTATTATTAAAATACTGTTTTAACAAACAAATGATTTATATATATATATATATATATATATATATATATATATATATATATATATATATATATATATATATATATATATATATATATATATATATATATATATATATATATATATATATATATTTAATATATAAAACATAACAAACTTAATATCTTATTTAGTTAAAATATATATAATAAGTACACAGAACACATAAGTTATTAACATAATAACGATATAACTAAGAAAGTTATATATATTTATTCGATTATGATTATGTGTATTAATATATATACACAAATGATATAGGTTCGAGAATCCGAGGTCAACCTTATACTTGTTCAATGTCGTTCTATGTATTTTTACTACAAAATACATTAGGTGAGTTTCATTTGATCCCTTTTTACTCTTTACATTTTTGGGACTGAGAATACATGCGCTTTTATAAATGTTTGACGCAATAGACACAAGTACCTTAACTGCATTCTATGATAGAATTATCTGGGATTGGGATTGATTATTATGACACGCATTAGCCCCCGGTTTCCGTTAAAGCGTGTGAGCTCCCGAGCCGGGTGGATGGTTTATTATTTACGACATTTTGGCACCGGTTGGCCTATATTTTATAAACATGTGTTCAGCCATGGGGTGAAAGACCGGTACAGATGGTTACTATTATATTTTGAATCCTCACCAGGTGTTCTTCATATGAAAGATATTTTTTGTGCAGTTGGAATGGGACTTCTGCACGTTTTATAATATTTGAAATCTTGTGGTCTATTAGAATGATGAAAATGAAATGATTACTTTAAACTAATGGACTCACCAACCTTTTGGTTGACACTTGAAAGAATGTTTATTCTCAGGTTTGAAAGAAGTCTTCCGCTGTGCATTAGCTCAATTTAAGGATATTACTTGGAGTCATTCATGACATATTTCAAAAGACGTTGCATTAGAGTCACTGAAGTTCATTAGAGATTATTAAGTAAATGACGGATTAGAACATTTATAGTTGGATATTATGAAATGGTATGCATACCTGTCAACTTACGATGTAATGAAAGTTTGTCTTTTAAAAACGAATGCAATGTTTATAAAATGTATCATTTAGAGGTCAAGTACCTCGCGATGAAATCAACTATTATGAATCGTTTATAATCAATATGGACTTCGTCCGGATGGATTAGGACGGGTTATAATATCAAATGAGATTTTAAATTATTATATTATCATGATATTATGATGTATGAATATCTCTTAATATGATATATATACATTAAATGTCATTACAACGATAATCGTTACATATATGTCTCGTTTCAAAATCATTAAGTTAGTAGTCTTGTTTTTACATATGTAGTTCATTGTTAATATACTTAATGATATGTTTACTTATCATAATATTATGTTAACTATATATATATCCATATATATGTCATCATATAGTTTTTACAAGTTTTAACGTTCGTGAATCACCGGTCAACTTGGGTCGTCAATTGTCTATATGAAACCTATTTCAATTAATCAAGTCTTAACAAGTTTGATTGCTTAACATGTTGGAAACACTTAATCATGTAAATAACAATTTCATTTAATATATAAATAAACATGGAAAAGTTCGGGTCACTACAGTACCTACCCGTTAAATAAATTTCGTCCCGAAATTTTAAGAAGTTGGAGGTGTTGACGTATCTTCTGGAAATAAATGCGGGTATTTCTTCTTCATCTGATCTTCTCGTTCCCAGGTGAACTCGGGTCCTCTATGAGCATTCCATCGAACCTTAACAATTGTTATCTTGTTTTGCTTAAGTCTTTTAACCTCACGATCCATTATTTCGACGGGTTCTTCGATAAATTGAAGTTTTTCGTTGATTTGGATTTCATCTAACGGAATAGTGAGATCTTCTTTAGCAAAACATTTCTTTAAATTCGAGACGTGGAAAGTGTTATGTACAGCCGTGAGTTGTTGAGGTAACTCAAGTCGGTAAGCTACTGGTCTGACACGATCAATAATCTTGAATGGTCCAATATACCTTGGATTTAATTTCCCTCGTTTACCAAATCGAACAACGCCTTTCAAAGGTGCAACTTTAAGCATGACCATCTCTCCAATTTCAAATTCTATATCTTTTCTTTTAATGTCAGCGTAGCTCTTTTGTCGACTTTGGGCGGTTTTCAACCGTTGTTGAATTTGGATGATCTTCTCGGTAGTTTCTTGTATTATCTCTGGACCCGTAATCTGTCTATCCCCCACTTCACTCCAACAAATCAGAGACCTGCACTTTCTACCATAAAGTGCTTCAAACAACGCCATCTCAATGCTTGAATGGTAGCTGTTGTTGTAGGAAAATTCTGCTAACGGTAGATGTCGATCCCAACTGTTTCCGAAATCAATAACACATGCTCGTAGCATATCTTCAAGCGTTTGTATCGTCCTTTCGCTCTGCCCATCAGTTTGTGGATGATAGGCACTACTCATGTCTAGACGAGTTCCTAATACTTGCTGTAATGTCTGCCAGAATCTTGAAATAAATCTGCCATCCCTATCAGAGATAATAGAGATTGGTATTCCATGTCTGGAGACGACTTCCTTCAAATACAGTCGTGCTAACTTCTCCATCTTTTCATCTTCTCTTATTGGCAGGAAGTGTGCTGATTTGGTGAGAAGATCAACTATTACCCAAATAGTATCAAACCCAAGGACTGCAAGTGGTTTTGATACTATTTGGGTAATAGTTGATCGTCTCACCAAATCAGCACACTTCCTGCCAATAAGAGAAGATGACAAGATGGAGAAGTTAGCACGACTGTATTTGAAGGAAGTCGTCTCCAGACATGGAAAACCAATATCTATTATCTCTGATAGGGATGGCAGATTTATTTCAAGATTCTGGCAGACATTACAGCAAGCATTAGGAACTCGTCTAGACATGAGTACTGCCTATCATCTACAAACTGATGGGCAGAGTGAAAGGAAGATACAAATGCTTGAAGACATGCTACGAGCATGTGTTATTGATTTCGGAAACAGTTGGGATCGACATCTACCGTTAGCAGAATTTTCCTACAACAATAGCTACCATTCAAGCATTGAGATGGCTCCGTTTGAAGCACTTTATGGTAGAAAGTGCAGGTCTCCGATTTATTGGAGTGAAGTGGGGGATAGACAGATTACGGGTCCAGAGATAATACAAGAAACTACTGAGAAGATCATCTAAATTCAACAACGGTTGAAAACCTCCCAAAGTCGACAAAAGAGCTACGCCGACATTAAAAGAAAAGATATAGAATTTGAAATTGGAGAGATGGTCATGCTTAAGGTTGCACCTTGGAAAGGCGTTGTTCGATTTGGTAAACGAGGGAAATTAAATCCAAGGTATATTGGACCATTCAAGATTATTGATCGTGTCGGACCAGTAGCTTACCGACTTGAGTTACCTTAACAACTCGCGGCTGTACATAACACTTTCCACGTCTCGAATTTGAAGAAATGTTTTGCTAAAGAAGATCTTACTATTCCGTTGGATGAAATCCAAATCAATGAAAAACTTCAATTCATTGAAGAACCCGTCGAAATAATGGATCGTGAGGTTAAAAGACTTAAGCAAAACAAGATAACAATTGTTAAGGTTCGATGGAATGCTCGTAGAGGACCCGAGTTTACCTGGGAACGAGAAGATCAGATGAAGAAGAAGTACCCGCACTTATTTCCAGAAGATGAGCCAACACCTCCATTCGCTTAAAATTTCGAGACGAAATTTATTTAACGGGTAGGTACTGTAGTGACCCGAACTTTTCCGAACCTTTATATGATTATATGTTTAATGAAAACTAAATTTACATGATTAAATGTTTACAACATGTTAAGCAATCTAACTTGTTAAGACTTGGTTAATTGAAACGGAAATTTTGTAAACATCTGATTACCCAGTTTGACCAATGATTCACGAACGCTATAAGTTGTATATGACATGATGATACATAAATGAATAAATATATATGTTTAACATGATATAATGATCATCAAGTATCTCATTAAAAATAGTAACAATAAGTTATATACTTAAAAAGGAGACTATTGACGTATGAAACTCGAAACGATACATATAACGATTATCGTTATAACCACGTCTTACTAAATATATATGAAGCATATTAATACATTGTTATATTATATATAACATGATAATATGATAATTAAATATATCATTAAGTGTATTAACAATGAACTACATAAGTAAAAACAAGACTACTAACTTAAGGATTTCGAAACGAGACATATATGTAACGATTATCGTTGTAACGACATTTAAATGTATATATCATATTAATATATATTAATATATCATAATATCAAGATAATATAATAATTTAAAATCTCATTTGATATTATAAACTTTGGGTTAACAACATTTAACAACATCGTTAACCTAAAGGTCTCAAAACAACACTTACATGTAAGACTAACGATGACTTAACGACTCAGTTAAAATGTATATACATGTAGTGTTTTAATATGTATTCATACACTTTTGAAAGACTTCAAGACACTTATCAAAATACTTCTACTTAACAAAAATGCTTACAATTACATCCTCATTCAGTTTCATCAACAATTCTACTCGTATGCACCCGTATTCGTACTCATACAATACACAGCTTTTAGATGTATGTGCTATTGGTATATACACTCTAATGATCAGCTCTTAGCAGCCCATGTGATTCACTTAACACATGTGGGAACCATCATTTGGCAACTAGCATGAAATATCTCATAAAATTACAAAAATATGAGTAATCATTCATGACTTATTTACATGAAAACAAAATTACATATCCTTTATATCTAATCCATACACCAACGACCAAAAACACCTACAAACACTTTCATTCTTCAATTTTCTTCATCTAATTGATCTCTCTCAAGTTCTAACTTCAAGTTCTAAGTGTTCTTCATAAATTCTACAAGTTCTAGTTACATAAAATCAAGAATACTTTCAAGTTTGCTAGCTCACTTCCAATCTTGTAAGGTGATCATCCAACCTCAAGAAATCTTTGTTTCTTACAGTAGGTTATCATTCTAATACAAGGTAATAATCATATTCAAACTTTGGTTCAATTTCTATAACTATAACAATCTTATTTCAAGTGATGATCTTACTTGAACTTGTTTTCGTGTCATGATTCTGCTTCAAGAACTTCGAGCCATCCAAGGATCCGTTGAAGCTAGATCCATTTTTCTATTTTCCATTAGGTTTATCCAAGGAATTTAAGGTAGTAATGATGTTCATAACATCATTCGATTCATACATAAAAAGCTATCATATTCGAAGTGGTAAACTAGTAATCACTAGAACATAGTTTAGTTAATTCTAAACTTGTTCGCAAATAAAGTTAATCCTTCTAACTACACTTTTAAAATAAACTATACATATGATCTATATCTATATGATATGCTAACTTAATGATTTAAAACCCGAAAACACGATAAACACCATAAAACCGGATTTACGCCGTCGTAGTTACAATCGGGGGCTTTTTGGTTTGGATAATTAAAAACTATGAAAAACTTTGATTTAAAAGCTATACTTCTGGGAAAATGATTTTTCTTATGAACATGAAACTATATCCAAAAATCATGGTTAAACTCAAAGTGAAAGTATGTTTTTCAAAATGGTCATCAAGATGTCGTTCTTTCGACGGAAATGACTACCTCTTTCAAAAATGACTTGTAACTTGTATTTTCGACTATAAACTTATACTTTTTCTGTTTAGATTCATAAAGTTAAGTTCAATACGAAACCGTGGCCACTGGAATCACTCAAAACGGATTAGAAACGAAGAAATGGCGAGTAAAACAAGATTGATAAAAACTACTCATTTTACCTACGTGAAAGTTAGTAATAAATCTATTCCAACCATAACCTAATCAACTTATATTGTATATTATGTAATCTTGAGATACCATAGACACGTATACAATGTTTCGACCTATCATGTCGACCCATCTATATATATATATATATATATATATATATATATATATATATATATATATATATATATATATATATATATATATATATATATATATATATTGCGGAACAACCATAGACACTCTATATGTGAATGTTGGAGTTAGCTATACAGGGTTGAGGTTGATTCCAAAATATATATAGTTTGAGTTGTGATCAATACTGAGATATGTATACACTGGGTCATGGATTGATTCAAGATAATATATATCGATTTATTTCTGTACATCTAACTGTGGACAACTAGTTGTAGGTTACTAACGAGGGCAGCTGACTTAATAAACTTAAAACATCAAAATGTATTAAAAGTTTTGTAAATATATTTTGAATATACTTTGATATATATGTATATATTGTTATAGGTTTGTGAATCAACCAGTGGCCAAGTCTTACTTCCCGACGAAGTAAAAATCTGTGAAAGTGAGTTATAGTCCCACTTTTAAAATCTAATATTTTTGGGATGAGAATACATGCAGGTTTTATAAATGATTTAAAAAATAGACACAAGTACGTGAAACTACATTCTATGGTTGAATTATCGAAATCGAATATGCCCCTTTTTATTAAGTCTGGTAATCTAAGAATTAGGGAACAGACACCCTAATTGACGCGAATCCTAAAGATAGATCTATTGGGCCTAACAAACCCCATCCAAAGTACCGGATGCTTTAGTACTTCGAAATTTATATCATATCCGAAGGGTGTCCCAGAATGATGGGGATATTCTTAAATATGCATCTTGTTAATGTCGGTTACCAGGTGTTCACCATATGAATGATTTTTATCTCTATGTATGGGATTTAAATGAAATTGTTATTTACATGATTAAGTGTTTCCAACATGTTAAGCAATCAAACTTGTTAAGACTTGATTAATTGAAATAGGTTTCATATAGACAATTGACCACCCAAGTTGACCGGTGATTCACGAACGTTAAAACTTGTAAAAACTATATGATGACATATATATGGTTATATATATAGTTAACATGATATTATGATAAGTAAACATATCATTAAGTATATTAACAATGAACTACATATGTAAAAACAAGACTACTAACTTAATGATTTTGAAACGAGACATATATGTAACGATTATCGTTGTAACGACATTTAATGTATATATATCATATTAAGAGATATTCATACATCATAATATCATGATAATATAATAATTTAAAATCTCATTTGATATTATAAACATTGGGTTAACAACACTTAACAAGATCGTTAACCTAAAGGTTTCAAAACAACACTTACATGTAACGACTAACGATGACTTAACGACTCAGTTAAAATGTATATACATGTAGTGTTTTAATATGTATTCATACACTTTTGAAAGACTTCAAGACACTTATCAAAATACTTCTACTTAATAAAAATGCTTACAATTACATCCTCGTTCAGTTTCATCAACAATTCTACTCGTAGGCACCCGTATTCGTACTCGTACAATACACAGCTTTTAGATGTATGTACTATTGGTATATACACTCCAATGATCAGATCTTAGCAGCCCATGTGAGTCACCTAACACATGTGGGAACCATCATTTGGCAACTAGCATGAAATATCTCATAAAATTACAAAAATATGAGTAATCATTCATGACTTATTTACATGAAAACAAAATTACATATCCTTTATATCTAATCCATACACCAACGACCAAAAATACCTACAAACACTTTCATTCTTCAATTTTCTTCATCTAATTGATCTCTCTCAAGTTCTATCTTCAAGTTCTAAGTGTTCTTCATAAATTCCAAAAGTTCTAGTTTCATAAAATCAAGAATACTTCCAAGATTGCAAGTTTACTTCCAAGTTTTCTAAATCCATTCCAAGTAATCATCCAAGATCAAGAAACCTTTGTTACTTATAGTAGGTTATATTTCTAATACAAGGTAATAATCATATTCAAACTTTAATTCAATTTCTATAACTATAACAATCTTATTTCGAGTGGAAATCTTACTTGAAATTGTTTTCGTGTCATGATTCTGCTTCAAGAACTTTCAAGCCATCCAAGGATCCTTTGAAGATAGATCCATTTTTCTCATTTCCAGTAGGTTTATCCAAGGAACTTGAGGTAGTAATAATGTTCATAACATCATTCGATTCATACATAAAAAGCTGTCTTATTCAACGTTATAAACTTGTAATCACTAGAACATAGTTTAGTTAATTCTAAACTTGTTCACAAATAAAGTTAATCCTTCTAACTAGACTTTTAAAATCAACTAAACACATGTTCTATATCTATATGATATGCTAACTTAATGATTTAAAACCCGAAAACACCATAAAACTGGATATACGTCGTCGTAGTAAAACCGGGGGCTGTTTTGGTTGGGATAATTAAAAGGTAAGAAGAACTTTGATTTAAAAGCTATACTTCTGGAAAAATGATTTTTCTTATGAACATGAAACTATATCCAAAAATCATGGTTAAAATCAAAGTGAAAGTATGTTTTTCAAAATGGTCATCAAGATGTCGTTCTTTCGACGGAAATGACTACCTCTTTCAAAAACGACTTGTAACTTGAATTTCCGACAATAAACTTATACTTTTTCTGTTTAGATTCATAAAGTTAAGTTCAATACGAAACCGTGGCCACTGGAATCACTCAAAACGGATTAGAAACGAAGAAATGGCGAGTAAAACAAGATTGATAAAAACTACTCATTTTACCTACGTGAAAGTTAGTAATAAATCTATTCCAACCATAACCTAATCAACTTATATTGTATATTATGTAATCTTGAGATACCATAGACACGTATACAATGTTTCGACCTATCATGTCGACCCATCTATATATATATTGCGGAACAACCATAGACACTCTATATGTGAATGTTGGAGTTAGCTATACAGGGTTGAGGTTGATTCCAAAATATATATATATATAGTTTGAGTTATGATCAATACTGAGATACGTATACATTGGGTCGTGGATTGATTCAAGATAATATTTATCGATTTATTTCTGTACATCTAACTGTGGACAACTAGTTGTAGGTTACTAACGAGGACAGCTGACTTAATAAACTTAAAACATCAAAATGTATTAAAAGTTTTGTAAATATATTTTGAACATACTTTGATATATATGTATATATTATTATAGGTTTGTGAATCAACCAGTGGCCAAGTCTTACTTCTCGATAAAGTAAAAATCTGTGAAAGTGAGTTATAGTCCCACTTTTAAAATCTAATATTTTTGGGATGAGAATACATGCAGTTTTTATAAATGATTTACAAAATAGACACAAGTACGTGAAACTACATTCTATGGTTGAATTATCGAAATCGAATATGCCCCTTTTTATTAAGTCTGGTAATCTAAGAATTAGGGAACAGACACCCTAATTGACGCGAATCCTAAAGATGGATCTATTGGCCCTAACAAACCCCATCCAAAGTACCGGATGCTTTAGTACTTCGAAATTTATATCATATCCGAAGGGTGTCCCGGAATGATGGGGATATTCTTATATATGCATCATGTTAATGTCGGTTACCAGGTGTTCACCATATGAATGATTTTTATCTCTATGTATGGGATGTGTATTGAAATATGAAATCTTGTGGTCTATTGTTACGATTTGATATATATATAGGTTAAACCTATAACTCACCAGCATTTTTGTTGACGTTTAAAGCATGTTTATTCTCAGGTGAATACTAAGAGCTTCCACTGTTGCATACTAAAATAAGGACAAGATTTGGAGTCCATGTTTGTATGATATTGTGTAAAAACTGCATTCAAGAAACTGATTTCGATGTAACATATTTGTATTGTAAACCATTATGTAATGGTCGTGTGTAAACAGGATATTTTAGATTATCAGTATTTGATAATCTACGTAAAGCTTTTTAAACCTTTATTTATGAAATAAAGGTTATGGTTTGTTTTAAAAATGAATGCAGTCTTTGAAAAACGTCTCATATAGAGGTCAAAACCTCGCAACAAAATCAATTAATATGGAACATTTTTAATCAATAAGAATGGGACATTTCAGTTGGTATCAGATATATTTATATTGAAGTTTTAGATGTATGTACTATTGGTATATACACTCCAATGATCAGCTCTTAGCAGCCCATGTGAGTCACCTAACACATGTGGGAACCATCATTTGGCAACTAGCATGAAATATCTCATAAAATTACAAAAGTATGAGTAATCATTCATGACTTATTTACATGAAAACAAAATTACATATCCTTTATATCTAATCCATACACCAACGACCAGAAACACCTACAAACACTTTCATTCTTCAATTTTCTTCATCTAATTGATCTCTCTCAAGTTCTATCTTCAAGTTCTAAGTGTTCTTCATAAATTCCAAAAGTTCTAGTTTCATAAAATCAAGAATACTTCCAAGATTGTAAGTTTACTTCCAAGTTTTCTAAATCCATTCCAAGTAATCATCCAAGATCAAGAAACCTTTGTTACTTACAGTAGGTTATCTTTCTAATACAAGGTAATAATCATATTCAAACTTTAATTCAATTTCTATAACTATAACAATCTTATTTCGAGTGAAAATCTTACTTGAAATTGTTTTCGTGTCATGATTCTGCTTCAAGAACTTTCAAGCCATTCAAGGATCCTTTGAAGCTAGATCCATTTTTCTCATTTCCAGTAGTTTTATCCAAGGAACTTGAGGTAGTAATGATGTTCATAACATCATTCGATTCATACATAAAAAGCTATCTTATTCAACGTTATAAACTTGTAATCACTAGAACATAGTTTAGTTAATTCTAAACTTGTTCGCAAATAAAGTTAATCCTTCTAACTAGACTTTTAAAATCAACTAAACACATGTTATATATCTATATGATATGCTAACTTAATGATTTCAAACCCGGAAACACGATAAACACCATAAAACTGGATATACGCAGTCGTAGTAAAACCGGAGGCTGTTTTGGTTGGGATAATTAAAAGCTAAGAAGAACTTTGATTTAAAAGCTATACTTCTATAAAAATGATTTTTCTTATGAACATGAAACTATATCCAAAAATCATGGTTAAACTCAAAGTGAAAGTATGTTTTTCAAAATGGTCATCAAGATGTCGTTCTTTCGACAGAAATGACTACCTCTTTCAAAAACGACTTGTAACTTGTATTTCCGACTATAAACTTATACTTTTTCTGTTTAGATTCATAAAGTTAAGTTCAATACAAAACTGTGGCCACTGGAATCACTCAAAACGGATTAGAAACGAAGAAATGGCGAGTAAAACAAGATTGATAAAAACTACTCATTTAACTACGTGAAAGTTAGTTATAAATCTATTCCAACCATAACCTAATCAACTTATATTGTATATTATGTAATCTTGAGATACCATAGACACGTATACAATGTTTCGACCTATCATGTCGACCCATCTATATATATATTGCGGAACAACCATAGACACTCTATATGTGAATGTTGGAGTTAGCTATACAGGGTTGAGGTTGATTCCAAAATATATATATATAGTTTGAGTTTTGATCAATACTGAGATACGTATACACTGGGTCGTGGATTGATTCAAGATAATATTTATCGATTTATTTCTGTACATCTAACTGTGGGCAACTAGTTGTATGTTACTAACGAGGACAGCTGACTTAATAAACTTAAAACATCAAAATGTATTAAAAGTTTTGTAAATATATTTTGAACATACTTTGATATATATGTATATATTGTTATAGGTTTGTGAATCAACCAGTGGCCAAGTCTTACTTCCCGACGAAGTAAAAATCTGTGAAAGTGAGTTATAGTCTCACTTTTAAAATCTAATATTTTTGGGATGAGAATACATGCAGGTTTTATAAATGATTTACAAAATAGACACAAGTACGTGAAACTACATTCTATGGTTGAATTATCGAAATCGAATATGCCCCTTTTTATTAAGTCTGGTAATCTAAGAATTAGGGAACAGACAACCTAATTGACGCGAATCCTAAAGATAGATCTATTGGGCCTAACAAACCCCATCCAAAGTACTGGATGCTTTAGTACTTCGAAATTTATATCATATCCGAAGGTTGTCCCGGAATGATGGGGATATTCTTATATATGCATCTTGTTAATGTCGGTTACCAGGTGTTCACCATATGAATTATTTTTACCTCTATGTATGGGATGTGTATTAAAATATGAAATCTTGTGGTCTATTGTTACGATTTGATATATATAGGTTAAACCTATAACTCACCAACATTTTTGTTGATGTTTAAAGCATGTTTATTCTCAGGTGAATACTAAGAGCTTCCGCTGTTGCATACTAAAATAAGGACAAGATTTGGAGTCCATGTTTGTATGATATTGTGTAAAAACTCTATTCAAGAAACTGATTTCTTGAATGCAGTTTTTACACAATATCATACAAACATGGACTCCAAATTTTGTCCTTATTTTAGTATGCAACAGCGGAAGCTCTTAGTATTCACCTGAGAATAAACATGCTTTAAACGTCAACAAAAATGCTGGTGAGTTATAGGTTTAACCTATATATATATCAAATCGTAACAATAGACCACAAGATTTCATATTTCAATACACATCCCATACATAGAGATAAAAATCATTCATATGGTGAACACCTGGTAACCGACATTAACATGATGCATATATAAGAATATCCCCATCATTCTGGGACACCCTTCGGATATGATATAAATTTCGAAGTACTAAAGCATCCGGTTCTTTGGATGGGGTTTGTTAGGCCCAATAGATCTATCTTTAGGATTCGCGTCAATTAGGGTGTCTGTTCCCTAATTCTTAGATTACCAGACTTAATAAAAAGGGGCATATTCGATTTCGATAATTCAACCATAGAATGTAGTTTCACGTACTTGTGTCTATTTTGTAAATCATTTATAAAACCTGCATGTATTCTCATCCCAAAAATATTAGATTTTAAAAGTGGGACTATAACTCACTTTCACAGATTTTTACTTCGTCGGGAAGTAAGACTTGGCCACTGGTTGATTCACAAACCTATAACAATATATACATATATATCAAAGTATGTTCAAAATATATTTACAAAACTTTTAATACATTTTGATGTTTTAAGTTTATTAAGTCAGCTGTCCTCGTTAGTAACCTACAACTAGTTGTCCACAGTTAGATGTACAAAAATAAATCGATAAATATTATCTTGAATCAATCCACGACCCAGTGTATACGTATCTCAGTATTTAGTCACAACTCAAACTATATATATATTTTGGAATCAACCTCAACCCTGTATAGCTAACTCCAACATTCACATATTGAGTGTCTATGGTTGTTCCGCAATATATATATAGATGGGTCGACATGATAGGTCGAAACATTGTATACGTGTCTATGGTATCTCAAGATTACATAATATACAATATAAGTTGATTAGGTTATGGTTGGAATAGATTTATTACTAACTTTCACGTAGGCAAAATGAGTAGTTTTTATCAATCTTGTTTTACTCGCCATTTCTTCGTTTCTAATCCGTTTTGAGTGATTCCAGTGGCCAAGGTTTTGTATTGAACTTAACTTTATGAATCTAAATAGAAAAAGTATAAGTTTATAGTCGGAAATACAAGTTACAAGTCGTTTTTGAAAGAGGTAGTCATTTCCGTCGAAAGAACGACATCTTGATGACCATTTTGAAAAACATACTTTCACTTTGAGTTTAACCATGATTTTTGGATATAGTTTCATGTTCATAAGAAAAATCATTTTTCTAGAAGTATAGCTTTTAAATCAAAATTCTTCTTAGCTTTTAATTATCCCAACCAAAACAGCCCCCGGTTTTACTACGACGGCGTATATCCAGTTTTATGGTGTTTATCGTGTTTCCGGGTTTTAAATCATTAAGTTAGCATATCATATAGATATATAACATGTGTTTAGTTGATTTTAAAAGTCTAGTTAGAAGGATTAACTTTATTTGCGAACAAGTTTAGAATTAACTAAACTATGTTCTAGTGATTACAAGTTTATAACGTTGAATAAGACAGCTTTTTATGTATGAATTGAATGATGTTATGAACATCATTACTACCTCAAGTTCCTTGGATAAACCTACTGGAAATGAGAAAAATGGATCTAGCTTCAAAGGATCCTTGGATGGCTTGAAAGTTGTTGAAGCAGAATCATGACACGAAAACAATTTCAAGTAAGATTTTCACTCGAAATAAGATTATTATAGTTATAGAAATTGAATTAAAGTTTGAATATGATTATTACCTTGTATTAAAAAGATAACCTACTCTAAGTAACAAAGGTTTCTTGATCTTGGATGATTACTTGGAATGGATTTAGAAAACTTGGAAGTAAACTTGCAATCTTGGAAGTATTCTTGATTTTATGAAACTAGAAATTTTGGAATTTATGAAGAACACTTAGAACTTGAAGATAGAACTTGAGAGAGATCAATTAGATGAAGAAAATTGAAGAATGAAAGTGTTTGTAGGTGTTTTTGGTCGTTGGTGTATGGATTAGATATAAAGGATATGTAATTTTGTTTTCATGTAAATAAGTCATGAATGATTACTCATATTTTTGTAATTTTATGAGATATTTCATGCTAGTTGCCAAATGATGGTTCCCACATGTGTTAGGTGACTCACATGGGCTGCTAAGAGCTGATCATTGGAGTTTATATACCAATAGTACATACATCTAAAAGCTGTGTATTGTACGAGTACAAATACGGGTGCATACGAGTAGAATTGTTGATGAAACTGAACGAGGATGTAATTGTAAGCATTTTTGTTAAGTAGAAGTATTTTGATAAGTGTCTTGAAGTGTTTCAAAAGTGTATGAATACATATTAAAACACTACATGTATATACATTTTAACTGAGTCGTTAAGTCATCGTTAGTCGTTACATGTAAGTGTTGTTTTGAAACCTTTTGGTTAACGATCTTGTTAAGTGTTGTTAACCCAATGTTTATAATATCAAATGAGATTTTAAATTATTATATTTTCATGATATTATGATGTATGAATATCTCTTAATATGATATATATACATTAAATATCGTTACAACGATAATCGTTACATATATGTCTCGTTTCAAAATCATTAAGTTAGTAGTCTTGTTTTTACATATGTTGTTCATTGTTAACATACTTAATGATATGTTTAATTATCATAATATCATGTTAACCATATATATATCCATATATATGTTATCATATAGTTTTTACAAGTTAAACGTTCGTGATTCACCGGTCAACTTGGGTGGTCAATTGTCTATATGAAACCTATTTCAATTAATCAAGTCTTAACAAGTTTGATTGCTTAACATGTTGAAAACACTTAATCATGTAAATAACAATTTCATTTAATATATATATATAAACATGGAAAATTTCGGGTCACTACAGTACCTACCCGTTAAATAAATTTCGTCCCGAAATTTTAAGCAGTTGGAGGTGTTGACGTATCTTATGGAAATAAATGCGGGTATTTCTTCTTTATCTGATCTTCTCGTTCCCAGGTGAACTCGGGTCCTCTATGAGCATTCCATTGAACCTTAACAATTGGTATCTTGTTTTGCTTAAGTCTTCTAACCTCACGATCCATTATTTCGACGGGTTCTTCGATAAATTGAAGTTTTTCGTTGATTTGGATTTCATCTAACGGAATAGTGAGATCTTCTTTAGCAAAACATTTCTTCAAATTCGAGACGTGGAAAGTGTTATGTACAGCCGCGAGTTGTTGAGGTAACTCAAGTCGGTAAGCTGTTGGTCCGACACGATCAATAATCTTGAATGGTCCAATATACCTTGGATTTAATTTCCCTCGTTTACCAAATCGAACAACGCCTTTCCAAGGTGCAACTTTAAGAATGACCATCTCTCCAATTTCAAATTCTATATCTTTTCTTTTAATGTCAGCGTAGCTCTTTTGTCGACTTTGGGCGGTTTTCAACCGTTGTTGAATTTGGATGATCTTCTCGGTAGTTTCTTGTATTATCTCCGGACCCGTAATCTGTCTATCCCCCACTTCACTCCAACAAATCGGAGACCTGTACTTTCTACCATAAAGTGCTTCAAACGGCGGCATCTCAATGCTTGAATGGTAGCTGTTGTTGTAGGAAAATTCTGCTAACGGTAGATGTCGATCCCAACTGTTTCCGAAATCAATAACACATGCTCGTAGCATGTCTTCAAGCGTTTGTATCGTCCTTTTGCTCTGCCCATCAGTTTGTGGATGATAGGCAGTACTCATGTCTAGACGAGTTCCTAATACTTGCTGTAATGTCTGCCAGAATCTTGAAATAAATCTGCCATCCCTATCAGAGATAATAGAGATTGGTATTCCATGTCTGGAGACGACTTCCTTCAAATACAGTCATGCTAACTTCTCCATCTTGTCATCTTCTCTTATTGGTAGGAAGTGTGCTGATTTGGTGAGACGATCAACTATTAACCAAATAGTATCAAAACCACTTGCAGTCCTTGGCAATTTAGTGATGAAATCCATGGTTATGTTTTCCCATTTCCATTCCGGGATTTCGGGTTGTTGAAGTAGACCTGATGGTTTCTGATGCTCAGCTTTGACCTTAGAACACGTCAAACATTCTCCTACGTATTTAGCAACATCGGCTTTCATACCCGGCCACCAAAAATGTTTCTTGAGATCCTTGTACAACTTCCCTGTTCCAGGATGTATTAAGTATCTGGTTTTATGAGCTTCTCTAAGTACCATTTCTCTCAAATCTCCAAATTTTGGTACCCAAATCCTTTCAGCCCTATACCGGGTTCCGTCTTCCCGAATATTAAGATGCTTCTCCGATCCTTTGGGTATTTCATCCTTTAAATTTTCCTCTTTTAAAACTCCTTGTTGCGCCTCCTTTATTTGAGTAGTAAGGTTATTGTGAATCATTATATTCATAGATTTTACTCGAATGGGTTCTCTGTCCTTCCTGCTCAAGGGGTCGGTTACCACATTTGCCTTCCCCGGGTGGTAACGAATCTCAAAGTCGTAATCATTCAACAATTCAATCCACCTACGCTGCCTCATATTCAGTTGTTTTTGATTAAATATGTGCTGAATACTTTTGTGGTCGGTATATATAATGCTTTTGACCCCATATAAGTAGTGCCTCCAAGTCTTTAATGCAAAAACAACCGCGCCTAATTCCAAATCATGCGTCGTATAATTTTGTTCATGAATCTTCAATTGTCTAGACGCATAATCAATCACCTTCGTTCGTTGCATTAATACACAACCGAGACCTTGCTTTGATGCGTCACAATAAATCACAAAATCATCATTCCCTTCAGGCAATGACAATATAGGTGCCGTAGTTAGCTTTTTCTTCAATAACTGGAACGCTTTCTCTTGTTCATCCTTCCATTCAAATTTCTTCCCTTTATGCGTTAATGCAGTTAAGGGTTTTGCTATTCTGGAAAAGTCTTGGATGAACCTTCTGTAGTAACCAGCTAGTCCTAAAAACTGGCGTATGTGTTTCGGAGTTTTCGGGGTTTCCCACTTTTCAACAGTTTCTATCTTTGCCAGATCCACCTTAATACCTTCTTTGTTTACTATGTGACCGAGGAATTGAACTTCTTCCAACCAAAATGCACACTTTGAAAACTTAGCGTACAATTCTTCCTTCCTCAATACTTCTAACACCTTTCTCAAATGTTCACCGTGTTCTTGGTCATTCTTTGAGTAAATAAGTATGTCATCAATGAAAACAATGACAAACTTGTCAAGGTATGGTCCACACACTCGGTTCATAAGGTCCATGAACACAACTGGTGCATTAGTTAAACCAAACGGCATGACCATAAACTCGTAATGACCGTAACGTGTTCTGAAAGCATTCTTTGGAATATCATCTTCTTTCACCCGCATTTGATGATACCCGAAACGTAAGTCACTCTTTGAATAAACAGACGAGCCTTGTAGTTGATCAAATAAATCTTCAATTCTCGGTAGTGGGTAGCGGTTCTTAATGGTAAGTTTGTTCAACTCTCGGTAGTCGATACACAACCTGAACTTTATATGTAACAGCGGTTACAAACTGCTATTTAACAGAAGACATCACTTTTAGATTCCTACATCTTTCGAAGCCATACTTTGAATTCAAAACTGTGCTAGATCCATTGGCGTGTTATTACCAAAAATAACTCTACAATACCGTTTCAAAAATTAGCCAATTTTGTCACAGCTCCAGCAAATCAACTTCGACTTTCATTCGGATTAGCCTTACTACAACTTTGATATATAAGGTTGCCTTTCGTCATTGTTACCGGAGAATCCTTTATATCTCATCACATTAGCAGTAAACTTACCGGCAACTTCATTGATCTTTGATTTTTTCGAAAAATCATTATATTTGTCGAAACCCCATCCTGTGCCCATCTGCATCTTGTAACGATAGTTGCCATACCAAAAATCTTCAATCATTATTTTGAATCTCGCAGCGTTTTTACATCAACAGTTATATGTATACATATAACATGTATCTTTTAGAATTATGATCTTCCATTCTGAAATTCTGAATAAGCATCCCAATTTACGAAATCAATTATCGGAGTATTAAAAGAACTGATAAAGCTGCAAAAACTATGGATGACTGTAACAGTCAAAAGTTTGATAATAAAAGAATGGTCCGTGGAAAAAGCTCGGTAAAACATCGAAATCTGCTTTCTACATTATAATATCTTCAATATTCCTATGATATTGTTATATCTTCCTTAGTCATAAATATCCTCAATATTTCCGAAGGTATCCTTATATCGTTTTTGTTTGTAATTATCTTTGCCGTCATTCTATTCTTGATATATCATATCAAAAATTGCTTTGACTTCTAAATTCTAGTAAAACCCTAGAAGTTTTAAATCTTTGGATACTCTTAAGTAATATTGGAATGAAAGCATGAGTTAATGTAATATAATGACACTTGATCAATGTAATTATATTACAGTAAATCATACGGAAGTTCTAATGGAACGTGATAATGGTAATACTTGATCAACATTACCATCACCACGAACCGTGTTACTCGACTTATATTCATCATGAACCCTGTTACTTGATTCGAATTCATTATGAACCCAAACTCGACCCGAGATGGGCATTCATAAATCTATCTGCGTATCAAGCTCGAAGAAATCTTAAATCCTATCATTTTCTTCTTCGATGAAATATTCTTAGATGACTAAAATCGTTCTATTAAGAATCTGAGTTCAAAATTTGGTACTAAAACATTCTCGATTTCAATTCCAACTATCACCACTCAAATTTCGGGACGAAATTTCTTTAACGGGTAGGTACTGTAGTGACCCGGAAATTTTCGACTAATTTTAAACCGAACTCTCGATACGATTTAATATATTTTGACATGATAAGCTAAGTCTGTTATCCTGAGTCTCAAAATTTTTACTGTTTCTATACATTCATTGGACCTTCGACTGTTCCCGATGATTCACTAACGACTATTTGTAAATTGATATGTATGTATATATATATATATATATATATATATATATATATATATATATATATATATATATATATATATATATATATATATATATATATATATATATATATATATATATATATAATAAATGTTATTAATCGTTTGTATGAAATAATTGTTATAAATAAATATTAATGTTAATGTTAATATCATTATTATGAAAATTATCATTTTAACATAATATATAGATATAAAATTCGATACATTTAATTTGTCATATTATTATTATTACTAATAGTATTATTATCATTATCAATATCATTTTTATTATAATTAGTAGTAAAATTATGATTTTAGTTATTATTAAGATTATTAATATTGTAATTTTTATAATTACCATTATCATTAAAATCAGTATTAATATTATAGATAATATTATAAAAATAATATAATTGATCATTAATATTATAAATAATAAAAAATTTTAATATTGTTATTAATAATTATTATTATCATTATTTTTAATTTTATTATTAATTATATAATAATTATTATTACTAGTATATTTATTATTAATATACGTATTTACTTATTAATACTAAAATGATAAAACAAATATATAACTGGAATCAATTTTACATCTCAATCAAACCTTAATCTATTTTTGTTCATGCTTCTGAATTTATTATACATCCAAATCAATTCGTACAAATCAAAGATTCAATCTTAAGAAAAAAATCTGATAGAATCAAAATCAGATATAATCATTCAGTAAGATACAAAGATTGTTAGATATTGAACACATGAAGAATCGAATTCAGTTGTGTATCAACAACACTTTTCTTTTTATATTATTCTATCCTTCCTTCCTGTCTGCAATTTGTACTATCGAATCTTCACTTCAATAAGACAATCGAGTAACAACAAATTCAGTTGAAGGTCTTACTCAGTTTTTATTTCCTTCTGTTCCAGATTGATTCTTCTGGTTGACTGCTTCCAAGCTATGTAACAAAAGTTGTCAGAAATAAATATCAATTAAGCGTACAAATTTGTTACAGGTCACTATTTGTTTTGTTTTTCCTTCTTAACTTCTTCTACTGGAATATCAAGTCGATACCTTCTTGAATATAAAATAAATCGATTGTACCTTTAAGTTCTATTTCAATCAATTAAATGCACAATATGTATATAGATAATTACATATACAAAGGATAGAGAGGGAGAGAGAGATATAGAGTTACATTCATCCATCTACTTCTTCCTTGTGATTTCTTCGACAACTCAAACCCACATCGGGTATCATCAATCACTTCACCATAATGAAAAACCATCACCTTCGAACCACCTTCCTCTTCTACTATCTCACCTTAACACTCATCGAAACATCACCTAAACATTTTCGATCATCTTTATTTGTTAATAATTCGTTGTTACTAATGGCACTATAAACAAACACCAAACAAAAACTAATTAATCACCACGAACCCATTTCCATTTCTATTTATCTTCAATTCCTTCCACGATGAATAACACAACGACAATAAATCTTCTAAATATTTTGTTTACAGCGGTTTCTGTTCGAGTTTAACCCATGACAACCAACACCACAACCCATGTAAATTTCTACTCGCTACATCTGCTGCAACTTTATGGTTCTGTTTTGCTGTTCACCAACCTAAAGAGAGTTCTTACTACTGCGTTTCTTCTAGGTGTTTTCTGATCAACGAAAACAATAAGAATGATGTTAAGCAATAAACTAATTGTTGATTACGTGTTAGTTGGTGAAGTAATAAAGAAAATAGTGAATAAAAATGAGATGAAAATGGAACGAGTAAATACTACATATATTCTTCTTTCGGTTCCTTTTTGCTCAAACCCCACATCCTTACACACTACCGAATAACCCACTTACTATTACCATACTTTCCATTTGTTATCATACAACACCACGTGAATTATTTGAGGAAAAAGGGTGGTCAACTAAATTAGATAATGGACCACATGTTCTAGTTCCTTTCTTTGCCTTTGAGCCGACATAACCAAGGTGAAATATGGAAATTATAATGATAAAGTAAAGATGGGATTAGGCAGAAAACTGGACGCGACACTTTTACTTTTGGGATGCTTTATATTTTTTTTATTCTTTTTTTCGGTCGAGAGATTATCAAATTAGTCCATGAATGTGGATCTTTTGGACCGTACCATCATTCAGTTATTGGGCCACGTTCTGCTGTTGGACTGGGCTGCATGGTTGCGGATTATAAGTGGGCCGTGCCCTGATGAGTTGCTAGGCCAAGAATTTCCGGTGGATCGTAGTAGGCTAGAAACAGAAATATATTAGTATGAATAAGATTGATGGTGATAGTAAATATGATGCATTTTTTTCATGTTTCCCAACAATCATGGCTTTATAGCTAAATTAAATGATGATGAGGTCTAGATAAGAATGATGATTATTAGATAAAGGAAGTATGATAATGATGTAGTGGTATTTCTGTTTCCACTTCTTTTACAGATCGAGGGTTATACCCTAAAACTGAACCCCATTTGATTAAATAAAGGTCTATTATAATATTTAAGTTAAGTGGATGATGACAGGTATATGATGGTAAAAAGGAAACGAATTTTTGAGATAGTAACGAACAAGATATCGTCATAGTTGATGGCTAAGAGTTTTTGTATTTGGGCTTCAATTATGTTTTAAATAAATTGCATTAAGGGTTGCATGTTGGGCAGTAAACTTGAAGGTAACTAGAGCTGAGATTTTGATTTGCTATTCGGGCTTCGACATAGGTTATATACTGGGCTTGAGTAAGGAGGGTTAGTGGACCGAGGGGTTTCAGTTACTTTGTTGGGCCGAAGCCCAAATTTATTTAGCAATGAATGATAATGGAACATGATAGTGATTATGATGTTGATCGATGAAGACCATGATGATGATTAATGATACGATTTAGATAATGAGATGATGAGACAATGGTAAATATGATGAAACTGTGGTACGAGCTTGATATCATGATATGATACGTGATATTGTGATAATAAATCATGTTGGATCATGATGAAAAAGATTAAATGGGTTTTGTTAAAAGGAAACTATTAGACATAGGTTATAATCATCTATTAAGGGGTAAAAATCAGAAATGAGGTGACAAAGGAATGATTAAAGGCGTTATCGGCTTAGCGGGACGTCGCGGGTTCAAACCCGAGCTTGGGCATTCTTGTTATTTTTAAGGACTACTTCTTGTGAGGTAGTTTTCTTATTATTATTATTATTATTATTATGATTATTATTATTATTATTATTATTATTATTATTATTATTATTATTATTATTATTATTATTATTATTATTATTATTATTATTATTATTATTATTATTATAATTATTATTATAATTATTATTATTTTTATTATTATTATTATTATTATTATTATTATTATTATTATTATTATTATCATTTTTATTAAAAACTATCATTTTTATTAAAAGTAACATTTTTACTATTATTATCATTATTAATAAAAGTATTATTATTATAACTATTATTTTAAAACAAGTAATATTATGTAAAAATATACTCAATACGTACAAAATAACTATATTAATAATTTAATGAAACATATAAGCTATAAAATGATATCACTAATGAATACATATATAATTTGTTCGATTACAATTATATGTGTTAATATATATAATGGATATAGGGTCATGAATCCGAGGCCAACCCTGCATTGTTCAATATAGTCATATGTATTTTTACTACAAAATACAATAGGTGAGTTCATTTGCTCCCTTTTACTCTTTACATTTTTGGGACTGAGAATACATGCGCTGTTTTTTATAACTGCTTTATTAAATGTTTTTGAAATATATTTTGAACTGCGAATACATGAAATGCTTTTATAAATGTTTGACGAGATATACACAAGTTAAACATTCCTCGAATGAATTATTATGCAGACAGAAGTTCTGCGGATTATTATTGAATTATGTGGACATTATAATTGCCACCGTTGAATTATGTGGTTATGATAATTTCCACCATTGAATTATGTGGACATGATAATTGCCACCATTGAATTATGTGGACATGATAATTGCCACCAATTGATATGAATATTATGTATCGAGAGAATGATTTTATACACAGGTTATGTGTATGTTATTTTTGTGCACAAGATGTATGTACGGTTACTAAGATTTATGAAAGATGATTTCGTACACGAGAAAGGTGTACTGTATTTAAAAGATATTGCATGTACATTACAGGTGGGTATAGGATTCGGGCCCATTTGTACCATGCATCATTTAAATCTTGTGGTCTATCAAAATGATAAATTTTATTGTTTTATGATAAACCTATGAACTCACCAACATTTTGGTTAACACTTTAAAGCATGTTTATTCTCAGGTTTGAAAGAAATCTTCCGCTGTGCATTTGCTCATATTACTTGGAGTCGTTTATGGCATATAGAGGTCCGTTTATCGCAATGGTACCAGATGTTATTGTATTCGTTCAAGAGAATTTGGACGGGGTAACTTTTAAAATCTAATATTTTTGGGATGAGAATACATGCAGGTTTTATAAATGATTTACAAAATAGACACAAGTACGTGAAACTACATTCTATGGTTGAATTATCGAAATCGAATATGCCCCTTTTTATTAAGTCTGGTAATCTAAGAATTAGGGAACAGACACCCTAATTAACGCGAATCCTAAAGATAGATCTATTGGGCCTAACAAACCCCATCCAAAGTACCGGATGCTTTAGTACTTCGAAATTTATATCATATCTGAAGGGTGTCCCGGAATGATGGGGATATTCTTATATATGCATCTTGTTAATGTCGGTTACCAGGTGTTCACCATATGATTGATTTTTATCTCTATGTATGGGATGTGTATTAAAATATGAAATCTTGTGGTCTATTGTTACGATTTGATATATATAGGTTAAACCTATAACTCACCAACATTTTTGTTGATGTTTAAAGCATGTTTATTCTCAGGTGAATACTAAGAGCTTCCGCTGTTGCATACTAAAATAAGGACAAGATTTGGAGTCCATGTTTGTATGATATTGTGTAAAAACTGCATTCAAGAAACTGATTTCGATGTAACATATTTGTATTGTAAACCATTATGTAATGGTCGTGTGTAAACAGGATATTTTAGATTATCATTATTTGATAATCTACGTAAAGCTTTTTAAACCTTTATTTATGAAATAAAGGTTATGGTTTGTTTTAAAATGAATGCAGTCTTTGAAAAATGTCTCATATAGAGGTCAAAACCTCGCAACGAAATCAATTAATATGGAACGTTTTTAATCAATAAGAACGGGACATTTCACATAATATCATTATAATGTAATAATTTAGCATCTCATTAGATATAATAAACATTGGGTTAATAACATTTAACATCATCGTTAACTTAAAGGTTTCAAATCAACATTTACATGTAACGACTAACGATGACTTAACGACTCAGTTAAAATGTATATACATGTAGTGTTTTAATATGTATTCATACACTTTTGAAAGACTTCAATATACTTATCAAAATACTTCTACTTAACAAAAATGCTTACAATTACATCCTCGTTCAGTTTCATCAACAATTCTACTCGTATGCACCCGTATTCGTACTCGTACAATACACAGCTTTTAGATGTATGTACTATTGGTATATATACTCCAATGATCAGCTCTTAGTAGCCCATGTGATTCACCTAACACATGTGGGAACCATCATTTGGCAACTAGCATGAAATATCTCATAAAATTACAAAAATATTAGTAATCATTCATGACTTATTTACATGTAAACAAAATTACACATCCTTTATATATAATCCATATACCAATGACCAAAAACACCTATAAACACTTTCATTCTTCAATTTTCTTCATCTAATTGATCTCTCTCAAGTTCTATCTTCAAGTTCTAAGTGTTCTTCATAAATTCTATAAGTTCTAGTTTCATAAAATCAAGAATACTTCCAAGTTTGCTAGCTTACTTCCAATCTTGTAAAGTGATCATCCAACCTCAAGAAATCTTTCTTATTTACAGTAAGATATCTTTCTAATACAAGGTAATGCTCATATTCAAACTTTGATTCAATTTCTATAACTATAACAATCTTATTTCGAGTGGAAATCTTACTTGAACTTGTTTTCGTGTCATGATTCTGCTTCAAGAACTTTCAAGCCATCCAAGGATCCTTTGAAGCTAGATCTATTTTTCTCATTTCCAGTAGGTTTATCCACAAAACCTGAGGTAGTAATGATATTCATAGCATCATTCGATTCATATATATAAAACTACCTTATTCGAAGGTTTAAACTTGAAATCACTAGAACATAGTTTAGTTAATTCTAAACTTGTTCGCAAACAAAAGTTAATCCTTCTAACTTGACTTTTAAAATCAACTAAACACATATTCTATATCTATATGATATGCTAACTTAATGATTTAAAACCTGAAAACACGAAAAACACCGTAAAACCGGACATACGCCGTCGTAGTAACACCGCGGGCTGTTTTGGGTTTGATAATTAAAACTATGATAAACTTTGATTTAAAAGTTGTTCTTCTGGGAAAATGATTTTTCTTATGAACATGAAACTATATCCAAAAATCATGGTTAAACTCAAAGTGGAAGTATGTTTTTTAAAATGGTCATCAAGACGTCGTTCTTTCGACTGAAATGACTACCTCTTACAAAAATGACTTGTAACTTATATTTTAAACTATAAACCTATACTTTTTCTGCTATATTCATAAAATAGAGTTCAATATGAAACCATAGCAATTTGATTCACTCAAAACGGATTTAAAACGAAGAAGTTATGGGTAAAACAAGATTGGATATTTTTTTGATTGTTGTAGCTACGGGAAATATTGTAACAATTCTATACAAATCATATCCTAGCTAACTTATATTGTATTATACATGTATTCTAATATATTATGTAATCTTGGGATACCATTTACACGTTTGCAAATGTTTTGACATATCATATCGACCCATCTATATATATTATTTGGAACAACCATAGACACTCTATATGCAGTAATGTTGGAGTTAGCTATACATGATTGAGGTTGATTCCAAAAATATATATTCTTTGAGTTGTGATCTAGCCTGAGACGTGTATACACTGGGTCGTGGATTTATTCAAGATAATATATATCAATTTATTTCTGTACATTTAACTATGGACAACTAGTTGTAGGTTACTAACGAGGACATCTGACTTAATAAACTTAAAACATCAAAATGTATTAAAAGTGTTGTAAATATATTTTGAACATACTTTGATATTTATGTACATATTTGTTATAGGTTCGTGAATCGACCAGTGGCCAAGTCTTATTTCCCGACGAAGTAAAAATCTGTGAAAGTGAGTTATAGTCCCACTTTTAAAATCTAATATTTTGGGATGAGAATACATGCAGTTTTATAGATGATTTACGAAATAGACACAAGTAAATGAAACTACATTATATGGGTGAATGATCGAAGCTGAATATGCCCCTTTTGCTTGGTAACCTAAGAATTAGTAAACCAATCTACTAATTAACGCGAATCCTAAAGATAGATCTATTGGGCCTAACGAACCCCATCCAAAGTACCGGATGCCTTAGTACTTCGAATTCGTTTTTATCATGTCCGAAGGATTTCCCGGAATGATAGGGGATATTCTTATATGCATCTTGTTAATGTCGGTTATCAGGTGTTCACCATATGAATGATTTTTATCTCTATGTATGGGATGTATATTTAAATATGAAATCTTGTGGTCTATTATTATGATTTGATAATATATAGGTTAAACCTATAACTCACCAACATTTTTATTGACGTTTTAAGCATGTTTATTCTTAGGTGATTATTAAGAGCTTCCGCTGTTGCATACTAAAATAAGGACAAGATTTGGAGTCCATGCTTGTATGATATTATGTAAAAACTGCATTCAAGAAACTTATTTTTGATGTAATATATTCTTATTGTAAACCATTATGTAATGGTCGTGTGTAAACGATATATTTTAGATTATCATTATTTGATAATCTACGTAATGGTTTTTAAACCTTTATAGATAAAATAAAGGTTATGGTTGTTTTAAAAATGAATGCAGTCTTTGAAAAACGTCTCATATAGAGGTCAAAACCTCGCGACGAAATCAATTAATATGGAACGTTTATAATCAATATGAATGGGACATTTTAGTTGGTATCCGAGCGTTGGTCTTAGAGAACCAGAAATTTGTATTAGTGTGTCTTATCGAGTTTGTTAGGATACATTAGTGAGTCTGGACTTCGACCGTGTTTTCTTTAAAAATGATTGCTTAACACTTTTGTTGAAAACTATATATTATTAACATGTAAATATTTTATGATATATTAACCTCTTAATGTGTTTGATATTGTGTGATAGATGTCTACCACTAGTACAAATCCCATCGATTCACCTAATAATAATGAAGAGTCAAATATATTTTGGGACGATTCACAAATTCCCGAAGAGGAACCAGAAGAAGAGGAACCGGAAGAGGAGTAACCGGAGGAGGAGGAACCGGAAGAAGAGGAACCGGAAGAGGAGAAACCGGAAGAAGAAGAGGTTCCGGAGGAAGAAATATTGATACCTATAGTAAATCGATTAAATAAAAGAAAATCCTCAACCAACGGACCAAAGTTAATAATGGTCAATGGTGTTTCCACCGAGGAAGCAAAATATTGGGAAGATTACCAATTTTCCGATGAATCGGATCCCGATGAGGATTCCGATGATGTTATAGAAATTACCTCGACCCAATTTAATAAAGTGAAAGAAAATAATAAGGGAAAAGGTATAAAAATAGAGAAACCCGATTCCAACCCCGATGAACTTTATATGTATCGGCAACATCCGTATTTCCTAAAATGTAACAATGACCCGGGAACCTCTAAACCACCAGTTTTTCTAAACCATTGTGGAAAACGACGGCTCGTATTAGAGGAACACCATATATTCCTAGAAAATTAGGAAAACAAACCAAGTCCGAAGAAGAAGAAACCAGTGATTCAGATTAGAGGGTTGTAATCATGTTGTGTATTATATGTATTGTAGTGTGCTTGTACTTTTATGTTCTATGTAAAAATTGCTTGTATTGTTTGTTAATTATCTTTTACGAATCTAATCCTTGTCTATTTTACAGTATAAAAACAAAATAGACATTAAGGGTAGACAACCGAATATTTTAGAAGATCTACCAAAGGATATGATTGAGGAAATCTTGTTTAGAGTCGGTCAGAATTCATCAGCACAATTAATTATGGAAAAATTAACTTGTCAAACATTTGAAAGACTTTTCAGAAATGCCTTAGTTTATAAAAGGCTTTCCTTTGATAGGTGGGGTATATCACATTGGGGAGACCGTAAGTTACGCCGTGTTTTCTTTAAAGCGTTAAATGCGGGGAACCCAAATGCAATTTTACGGGTTAAGAACCTATTTTGACTCAATATATCCCAACATAGGATTTCGTGAATTAGAAAGAGCTTCTAATATGCAACATAAAGAAGCATGTTATGCTTACGGGTTAGTGATGTTCGCTTATTACCAAAGTGAGAAAAAGAACATCGGATTGCAACTTTTAAATAAAACCTTCCCACAAGTGACGGATTCAGTAGTTGGGGTGAGTAACAAGGTTTTTAGATTATTACGGGGATGTTGGACATTATGAAACCCTCGTCCTTTTGACGACATTACAACATGCTGCCTAGCCAATGGTCATAACGGTTATTTTCCACAAGACCAAGGATGGGAAGTCGTCTTAGTAAAACCAGAATGCATGACTTGTTTCTGGACTTATGAATTACGTGTCTTTATTTCCTTTGCTGAACAACTTGCGTATTAACTAGGTTTATCTTCAAAAACTGTCCTGTATCAAAGTGTACTATATTTCATGTTATATGTAATATAGCGAAGTTGTAAGTTTGAAGAATATTTGTATGTGATATATTATTATAATCAGTTTTTCATATGGAATTGTAGTAGTTGAATTGTATATTAGCTACTAAGTATGAACTTAACGGGTAGGTAGTACCCGAATTTAAACTTATAAAACGCTAATATGAAGAAAAAGCTTTTATAAATGAGTTCATATTATGCTACGAAATACTATTGACTACTCTTAATATTCTGTATGATTAACTCGATTCAGTTGGCTATTTTGAAGGAAATGGCACCGACTACTCGACACACCACGAATATGAGCGAAGAGGAATTTCGTACCTTTCTTGCTGCAAACATAGCCGCAGTACAGGCTGCGCTACATACCAACAATAACTCTGAATCTAGCAATGCAGCTAACGGCGCAAGAAATCGTGTAGGATGCTCCTACAAAGAATTCACTGCCTGCAAACATTTGGAATTTGATGGAACCGAAGGACCAATTGGATTGAAACGGTGGACCGAGAAAGTCGAATCGGTGTTTGCCATAAGTAAGTGTACTGAAGAGGACAAAGTTAAGTACGCTACGCATACCTTCACAGGTACTGCGTTAACGTGGTGGAACACCTATCTTGAACAGGTAGGACAAAATGCTGCTTACGCACTACCGTGGTCGGCATTCAAGCAATTGATGAACGAGCAGTACCGTCCCAGAAACGAAGTCAATAAACTCAAGGTAGAACTTAGAGAGTTAAGAACACAAGGGTTCGACATTACCACGTATGAATGATGATTCACAGAGTTGTAACTATTGTGTCCGGGAGCGTTCGAAGATGAAGAAGAGAAGATCGACGCGCTTGTAAAAGGGTTACCAGTAAGGATTCAAGAAGATGTGAGTTCACACGAGCCCGCTTCCATACAAAAGGCAAGTCGAATGGCTCATAAACTCATAAATCAGATTGAGGGAAGAATTAAAGAGCAGGCGGCTGAAGAAGCCAACACGAAACAACTCAAGAGGAAGTGGGAGGAAAACGGTGACAAGTGTCACCATTACAACAACAATAACAATTACAACCACAATCGCAACAACTATCCCAACAAGCGCAACAACAATCGCAACAATAACCGCAATCCTAACAATAACTACAACAAACATCCCAACAACAACAACAACTACAACAACCGTTTCAACAACAATAACAACCCCAACAACAACCTCAATAACAACAACGACAACAAAAACTAAAAACAGCCATGTCATAGGTGTGAAGAAAATCATCAGGGGTTTTGCACGACATTTTGTAACAGGTGTAAAAGAAATAGTCATAGGCGATAAAGTGTGAGGTCTACGGACCAAAGTTTAACAGAACTAAAGGAACAAATAATGTCGGAACAAGTAATGCCGAAACGAATAGTGTCGGAGCAAGTAATACCAACGCTGTTTGTTATAAATGTGGAAAACTGGGCCACATTATTAGAAATTTCCCGAATCAGGGGAATACTAATGGGCAGGGCCATGGAAGAGTTTTCAATATTAATACGACAGAAGCACAGGAAGACCCGGAGCTTGTTACGGGTACGTTTCTTATTGACGATAAATCTGCTTATGTTTTATTTGATTCGGGTGCGGATAGAAGCTATATGAGTAGAGAATTTTGTGCTAAATTAAGTTTCCCATTGACGCCTTTGGATAATAAATTTTTACTCGAATTAGCAAATGATAAATTAATTTCAGCAGATAATATATGTCGGGATAGAGAAATTAAACTGGGTGATGAAACGTTTAAGATTGATTTAATACCATTCGAGTTAGGGAGTTTTGATGTAATAATTGGCATGGACTGGTTGAAGAAGGTAAGAGCAGAGGTTGTTTGTTACAAAAATGCGATTCACATTATGCGTGAAAAAGGAAAACCTTTAATGGTGTACGGAGAAAAGAACAACGCGAAATTAAATCTTATTAGTAGTTTGAAGGCGCAAAAACTAATAAGAAAAGGTTGTTACGTCATTCTAGCACACATCGAGGAAATTAAACCTGAAGAAAAGAACATCAGTGATGTTCCCGTCGCAAAAGAATTTCCAGACGTATTTCTGAAAGGATTACCGGGATTACCCCCACATCGATCCGTTGAATTTAAAATAGACCTTGTACCAGGAGCTGCACCAATAGCTCATGCTCCATACAGACTCGCACCCAGCGAAATGAAAGAATTACAAAGTCAGTTACAGAAACTTTTAGAGCATGGTTTCATTTGACCAAGCACATCACCATGGGGAGCTCCTGTTTTGTTTGTCAAGAAGAAAGATGGTACATTCAGGTTGTGTATCGACTACTGAGAGTTGAACAAACTTACCATCAAGAACCGTTACCCACTACCGAGAATTGACGACTTATTTGATCAACTACAAGGCTCGTCTGTTTATTCGAAGATCGATTTACGTTCTGGATATCATCAAATGCGGGTGAAGGAGGATGATATTCTAAAGACTGCTTTTAGGACGCGTTACGGTCATTACGAGTTTATGGTTATGCCGTTTGGATTGACTAACGCACCAGTTGTGTTCATGGACCTCATGAACCGAGTGTGTGGGCCATATCTTGACAAGTTTGTCATTGTTTTCATCGATGACATACTTATTTACTCGAAGAATGATCAAGAGCACGAAGAACATTTGAGAAAAGTGCTAGAGTTGCTGAGAAAAGAAAAACTGTACGCTAAGTTTTCAAAGTGTGCATTTTGGTTGGAAGAAGTTCAATTCCTTGGTCATATAGTGAACAAAGAAGGTATTCAGGTGGATCCAGCAAAGATTGAAACCGTTAAAAAGTGGAAAACCCCAAAAACTTCGAAACACATACGCCAAATTTTAGGGCTAGCTGGTTATTATAGGAGATTCATCCAAGATTTTCCTAAAATAGCAAAACCCTTGACTGCATTAACGCATAAAGGGAGGAAATTTGAATGGAAGGATGAACAAGAAAAAGCGTTTCAATTGTTGAAGAAAAAGTTAACTACGACACCTATATTGTCATTACCTGAAGGGAATGATGATTTTGTGATATATTGTGACGCCTCAAAGCAAGGTCTCGGTTGTGTATTAATGCAACGAATGAAAGTAATTGCTTATGCGTCTAGACAATTGAAGATTCACGAGCAGAATTATACGACGCATGATTTGGAATTAGGCGCGGTTGTTTTTGCATTAAAGACTTGGAGGTACTACTTATATGGGGTCAAAAGTATTATATATACCGACCACAAAAGTTTTCAACACATATTTAATCAGAAACAACTGAACATGAGGCAGCGCAGATGGATTGAATTTTTGAATGATTACGACTTTGAGATTCGTTACCACCCAGGGAAGGCAAATGTGGTAGCCGACGCCTTGAGCAGAAAGGACAGAGAACCCATTCGTGTAAAATCTATGAATATAATGATTCACACTAACCTTACTTCTCAAATAAAGGAGGCGCAACAAGGAGTTTTAAAAGAGGGAAATTTAAAGGATGAAATACTCAAAGGATCGGAGAAGCATCTTAATATTCGGGAAGACGGAACCCGGTATAGGGCAGAAAGGATTTGGGTACCAAAATTTGGAGATATGAGAGAAATGGTACTTAGAGAAGCTCATAAAACTAGATACTCAATACATCCTGGAACGGGGAAGATGTACAAGGATCTCAAGAAACATTTTTGGTGGCTGGGTATGAAAGCCGATGTTGCTAAATACGTAGAAGAATGTTTGACGTGTTCTAAGGTCAAAGCGGAGCATCATAAACCATCAGGTCTACTTCAATAACCCAAAATCCCGGAATTGAAATGGGAAAACATTACCATGGATTTCATCACTAAATTGCCAAGGACTGCAAGTGGTTTTGATACTATTTGGGTAATAGTTGATCGTCTCACCAAATCAGCACATTTCCTACTAATAAGAGAAGATGACAAGATGGAGAAGTTAGCACGACTGTATTTGAAGGAAGTCGTCTCCAGACATGGAATACCAATCTCTATTATCTCTGATAGGGATGACAGATTTATTTCAAGATCCTGGCAGACATTACAGCAAACATTAGGAACTCGTCTAGACATGAGTACTGCCTATCATCCACAAACTGATGGGCAGAGCGAAAGGACGATACAAATGCTTGAAGACATACTACGAGCATGTGTTATTGATTTCAGAAACAGTTGGGATCGACATCTACCGTTAGCAAAATTTTTCTACAATAACATCTACCATTCAAGCATTGAGATGTCACCGTTTGAAGCACTTTATGGTAGAAAGTGCAGGTCTCCAATTTGTTGGAGTGAAGTGGGGGATAGACAGATTACGGGTCCGAAGATAATACAAGAAACTACTGAGAAGATCATCCAAATTCAACAACGGTTGAAAACCGCCCAAAGTCGACAAAAGAGCTACGCCGACATTAAAAGAAAAGATATAGAATTTGAAATTGGAGAGATGGTTATGCTTAAGGTTGCACCTTGGAATGGCGTTGTTCGATTTGGTAAATGAGGGAAATTAAATCCAAGGTATATAGGACCATTCAAGATTATTGATCGTATCGGACCAGTAGCTTACCGACTTGAATTATCACAACAACTCGCGACTGTACATAACACTTTCCACATCTCAAATTTGAAGAAATGTTTTTCTAAAGAAGATCTCACTATTCTGTTAGACGAAATCCAAATCAACGAAAAACTTCAATTCGTCGAAGAACCCGTCGAAATAATGGATCGTGAGGTTAAAAGATTTAAGCAAAACAAGATACCAATTGTTAAAGTTCGATGGAATGCTTGTAGAGGACCCGAGTTCACTGGGAATGAGAAGATCAGATGAAGAAGAAATATCCGCACTTATTTCCAGAAGATACGTCAACACCTCCAACTGCTTAGAATTTCGGGACGAAATATATTTAACGGGTAGGTACTGTAGTGACCCAAACATTTCCATGTTTATATATATTAAATGAAATTGTAATTTACATGATTAATTGTTTCCAACATGTTAAGCAATCAAACTTGTTGAGACTTGATTAATTGAAATAGGTTTCATATAGACAATTGACCGCCCAAGTTGACCGGTGATTCACGAACGTTAAAACTTGTAAAAACTATATGATGACATATATATGATTATATATATAGTTAACATGATATTATGATAAGTAAGTATCTCATTAGGTATTTTAACAATGAGTTATATACATAAAATTGAGTTTATTGAATTAAGAAACTCGAAACGGTATATATAACGATTATCGTTATAACAACGTCTTACTAAATACATATGAATCATATTAAGATATTGATACACTATGTTTAATCATGATATATGATAAGTAAACATGTCATTAAGTGTATTAACAATGAACTACATATGTAAAAACAAGACTACTAACTTAATGATTTCGAAACGAGACATATATGTAACGATTATCGTTGTAACAACATTTAACTGTATCTATATCATACTAAGATATATTAATATATCATAATATCATTATAATATAATAATTTAACATCTCATTAGATATAATAAACATTGGGTTAGCAACATTTAACATGATCGTTAACTTAAAGGTTTCAAATCAACATTTACATGTAACGACTAACGATGACTTAACGACTCAGTTAAAATGTATATACATGTAGTGTTTTAATATGTATTCATACACTTTTGAAAGACTTCAAGACACTTATCAAAATACTTCTACTTAACAAAAATGCTTACAATTACATCCTCGTGCAGTTTCATCAACAATTCTACTCGTATGCACCCGTATTCGTACTCGTACAATACACAGCTTTTAGATGTATGTACTATTGGTATATACACTCCAATGATCAGCTCTTAGCAGCCCATGTGAGTCACCTAATACATGTGGGAACCATCATTTGGCAACTAGCATGAAATATCTCATAAAATTTCAAAAATATTAGTAATCATTCATGACTTATTTACATGTAAACAAAATTACACATCCTTTATATCTAATCCATATACCAACGACCAAAAACACCTACAAACACTTTCATTCTTCAATTTTCTTCATCTAATTGATCTCTCCTAAGTTCTATCTTCAAGTTCTAAGTGTTCTTCATAAATTCTATAAGTTCTAGTTTCATAAAATCAAGAATACTTCCAAGTTTGCTAGCTTACTTCCAATCTTGTAAAGTGATCATCCAACCTCAAAAAATCTTTCTTATTTATAGTAAGATATCTTTCTAATACAAGATAATACTCATATTCAAACTTTGATTCAATTTCTATAACTATAACAATCTTATTTTGAGTGGAAATCTTACTTGAACTTGCTTTCGTGTCATGATTCTGCTTCAAGAACTTTCAAGCCATCCAAGGATCCTTTAAAGCTAGATCTATTTTTCTCATTTCCAGTAGGTTTATCCACAAAACCTGAGGTAGTAATGATGTTCATAACATCATTCGATTCATATATATAAAACTACCTTATTTGAAGGTTTAAACTTGAAATCACTAGAACATAGTTTAGTTAATTCTAAACTTGTTCGCAAACAAAAGTTAATCCTTCTAACTTGACTTTTAAAATCAACTAAACACATGTTCTATATCTATATGATATGCTAACTTAATGATTTAAAACCTGGAAACATGAAAAACTGTAACAACCCAACCCGTTAACCATCCGTAAAAGTGCCATAAAAAAAAATTTGAGAGCCAGTTGATCTGGACGGCGTCCAGTAATCTGGATGGCGTCCAGTAATCTGGACGGCGTCCAGTTGTAAAAACCAGGACGGCGTCCAGCCATCTGGGATGGCGTTCAGATGTGCTGCCAGATTCTGATCAGTTTTACGTTTTACACACGGGTGAAAAACCCGCTTCTCGACACTTTTAAACCAACACACTTTCACAATATATTACAATAGGTTAAACTAAGAGTTTTTCATAATAAAAATCGAGTTTTACGACACCGGGCTCACATCGACCCAAAATACCACAAGTGACTATTTCGACCCATTAGTTTATACAAAACATAGACCGAGCATGGGATTGGGGACACGCTACCCAATCCTAAACAAATCCAATAGCAAGTCTTCTAAAGCAACTACGCAAGTCCACTAGTCCCCGCGCTTACACGAGCCACCGCATCCATGCAATCTATAAAAATGTAAACAACGAGAGGGTAAGCTAACGCTTAGTGAGTGAAAATATAGTACATACATATATATGTATAAAATGGACACTCCACAATAATAATCAAATAGCGCATACCGAAGCATCCAAGTATAAGGCAAGCAAAACCTAGCATACCGTATGTTCACTAAGCACAAGCTAACAACACCAACAATATAGTAAGTTCGCAAACAACGTTACGAGCAATGCCAATAAGCTACAACCAGAAGGTTATTTACATCACGTCAATACAACATTATACGTATACAATATATATATATATATATATATATATATATATATATATATATATATATATATATATAACAACGCGTAAAACTCCCAAGGTTAACCATAACGCTATGGTGCTACCGGCTCGTGGTTCACACTCGATGCTACCGGCTCGTGGTTCACATCAATTATTTTATAGTGCTACCGGCTCGTGGTTCACACTTGATGCTACCGGCACGTGGTTCACATCAATTATTTTATAGTGCTACCGGCTCATGGTTCACACTCGATGCTACCGGCTCGTGGTTCACATCAATTATTTTATATTGCTACCGGATCGTGGTTCACACTCGATGCTACCGGCTTGTGGTTCACATCAATTATTTTATAGTGCTTCTAGCTCATGGTTCACACTCGATGCTACCATAACATCCACAAACAAATACGCCATAAACATGAACACATAATTATTCCACTCACAATATTAACCCTTCGCCATTGGGGTTATATAATCCACATCACCCGCCCATGTGATAACGTACACACAAAGTGTGCACCTCGTCAAAGGTGGTCAACCAAAACGCACAACCGTGCCAATTGGACCTATACACAAGTCCATCAATCCACCTATATGTGAAGTGAGCTCTATGACCGAGAACCACTTCACCCGACCCGCACCCATCCTACACATACATATGCGCATAGGATATTAACACTCACCTTGTCGCCTTGATGAATGCAACCGAATAACCCGCAACGCGCCAAATGGAAAGTACCTATTCCATTATCACAAATACAATAACATGATTAGGGTTGACTTACAAACCAACCCATATGACACTTAGTGCAATTTCGACCCAAATACACTTTCAAGTACAAACCACGCCCAAAACTAACCAATAATCACTAACACGAGTGAAAATGGTCCTAACACACCATTTAAACCCGAACACAAGTGTTAAACACGTGTCGTACCCATTTTGATACCAAAACCCTAATTTGACCCATTTCAAAATTAGGCAACCAAACACACCCAAAAGTGTTCCAACACTTCCATAATCACTATACCTAGTGATTAAACTCACCATCAAACCCTAAACAATGCCAAATCATCAACCGACCCAAAACCCGCTAAGTGACAAGAACAACAAGTCACCATAAACCCATTTCATCATCTAAAAGGGTTTCATAACTATCTAGCTCAATACCCTAACTTGAACATCAAATCTAACAAATGAAATTCGGAGTTTGAGCTTACCAATACCACCACAACGTAGCTAAGAGCGAGATGAACAACTTTAGAACCCGAGCTTTTGCGAGAATCTGACTCCTTCTTCTCCAAATCCACCTCTCTCTCTCTAGAACTTCTCCCCTCTCTCTAGATAATGTTGGGAGTGTTCGTGAGGATGAAATATGATCCACAAATGACCAAGGAACCAGCCTTGAAGGCTCAAAACTGACATTTAAGTGATTTTACCATTTTACCACTTTTAAAATAATTAAAACAGCTGGCTCGACAGACCGTTTGGACGGCGTCCCACCTTTTGTTGCTGGACGGCGTCCCCCCTATCGGGACGACGTCCCACCTTTTGTTGCTGGACGGCGTCCCTCCTATCTGGACGGCGTCCCGACCTACTGCAAAATCAGAAGCAAAAACAGGGTGTTACAACTCTCCCCCACTTAGAATCGATCACGTCCTCGTGATCCTCGTCACTTAACCAAATGGACCACACTCCACGGTCCTCAACATAAGTCCCAATCCGACTTCCCTAGTCAACTCTTCCCAAGGAATCACCTTTAACAACTAAAATCGTCTCCCGCGATTTATCAAACCCACTATCCGAGCACTAAAACCATGCTCACTCCCTATCATCGGGAAAACTCAACCAATCTCGGACCGAGATATCAACCCTTCAGCGTACCATTACAGGTACAATGCTAGAAGCAACCAAGTCTCAATCCTAAAGTCAACAATCCGAAACGATGAAGACTGAACCACATGAATCCTTACTGATTACAATTATCACTAAACATCCTTTGTAGTGCGCAATACAACCAATACGCCACTATCCTAACATCATAAACAACGGCTAAAACCAAAAGCGCCCAAAACGACTATGGCAATGCTAATCCCAAGGTGTACAAAATCGGCTATTGTCACACCCGTGACAACATGTGAGCGAAACACGGCTATCGCATCACAAATCACACCACACGGTCCTCACGACCCCACCATCGGCGTATAAAACAACCGATAGTTCCCACAACACAACTCAAGAATGGTACTCTCATTTCCCACCGGTACTCGCATTTCCCGATAATGTTATGCCATGCCGACGTAACACTACTCTCCTGATGAAGTCAGCAGACCCCGAAGGCCATGCTTCACCAATCTCAACACCGGATGAAGTCAGCGGACTCGAAAGTCATGCTTCATCGATATATCACCTCGCTCATGATGAAGTCAGCGGACCCGAAGATCATGCTTCACCAATCGCATACTCCCATGATGAAGTCAGCAGACCCTAAAGGTCATGCTTCCCCAATCAACCACACCATAATGAAGTCAGCGGACCACGAAGGTCATGCTTCATTAATCAACAATCTCATGATGAAGTCAGCAGACTCCGAAAGTCATGCTTCATCATTCATCAATACCACGATGAAGTCGGCGGACCCCGAAGGTCATGCTTCATCAATCACATACGCACTTTCGGCCTCAAAGAACGAGTAGTGCAACATCGAGCTCTGTTACACTATAGTGAACCCTAGCGGATACCACTAACCATCCACAATCGAGCAAGTACCACCTATATCGAACATAGGTACCAAACAATAATTCTCCAAAAGAGAACCCGACTCACACACATCCCTTAACCGAGGGATTTTACCTTGCTCGCCAAACACGTCCATTTTCTCTCAACGAGATTCACCAACATACCACTTCAGTGATAATTTACAAATCCAATATCATAAGTACAAGTTAACTAAAATTGTACTCTACCACAAATCGACCCAAACTGTGTCTCGACCAAATTTTCGGATCTACCAAAAGCATCATCCGAAATCTCACACTAAAACTTCCTCGTGCGGGAGTGTAACTCCCCCACTTGGAACTACGTTCCAATATCCATAACTCGTACAATGCTACCAAAGGTAGACTTTACCAACAATTGGGTTCACACGACCCATCACTACATCTTGCTCCAACCATGAGCATACAAAGGATTTCAAACGATCCTTAAACACTTCGAATGAAAGTGTACCACAAAATGCGCAAACTATACTCTCGCAATCATCCAATTGCTTTAGTTTGTCAGATTTCAACCCAGTCACTCATGTACCTAAGGGTTTCTCCGATACCCTAAGTACAACGTAACCGCATCACTATCGGAGTCGAACACCACGCTAGTAGGTATAAGAGAGGCACCTAATGTCGCGTCATGTAGACTCCATTACCAACATACATCAAGGTCTAAAACACTCGATCTCAAGGGTTCTAACCACCCGACGAACCTCACGGTTCATCAACTTTAACACGAGGGCGAACACGCTCTAACATCCGAACACCTAAGCCCATCCACATGGCTTGGTAGAAACATTTCCCAATACTAAGGAATGCTTGGTTGCACCAAGTCTTACGCCTTCGCCCAACAATCAAAACGTCACCATAGGGTACTTCCATTAGGAACGTCACCCATAACAACAATATCAAGCACAACATAATGGATCTAATAAACTCAACTCAACGGCACATAATAAATAATCAAAGGACATATTTATTAAAATGAAACGTACCTTAACGTCTCCTTGCCGCACCTGTCCCCGCTAACTTGGGACACTCCGACTTACGATGTCCTTCTTCTTGGCAATTGAAACACACCATACCATCACCCTTAGGTACCGAACATTCCCAAGACTTGTGACCCCTCATGCCACAATTGTAACATCTAGATGCACTAGAATCCGATATACCAGTCCATGTACCACCCGTGCTCACGCTCGGACCCTTAGTCCTCTTACTTGGAGCACCATAAGAAACAACCCTTCTCTCACTTGAAGGTTCACCAACCTTCGATCGCGAATACGACTCGAAACCTCTAGCCGCGGCGAATAACTCCGCAAACGATTTCGCCTGAACTCTGCTAATCTTACTCTTCAAGTCATCATTCAAGGTTCGATAGAAATCTTGCATCAACAAATGATCACTCTCCAAATACTCCGGGCAAAAACGAGCCTTCGCCATAAAGGTCGTCTTGAGAGTATTCAAATCCATAGAACCCTGTTGCAAATTTCACAACTCATTACGCAATTCCCACAAATCGGCTGAAGTTCGGAACTCCTCGAAGAATTCCTTCTTAAACTCGTCCCATGATAACGCCATAAATGGTTCACCACCGACAAGATTAATCTTACCATCCAACCAATCCTTCGCCCTACCCCGCAACAAACTAGTAGCGAGTCTTGTCCTCTTTTCAGGAGGGCATTCAATAGTACGAAAACACCCTTCGACATTTGAGATCCAAGTTGTGCTTATCAAAGGATCCGGTTTCCCGTCATACATTAAGGGTTTAGTCCTCATGAAGTTCTTAAGACAATGCTCCATTCCACTACTACCTTGAAGTTCGGAATACTTCCTATCCATTTCTTCTCAAAACACACTCATTTGCTCCGCAACGGCGGCCGCAACTCTAGCGTTAAACTCCACGTCTTTCGTCTCGATCCCATTTCCCGTCGCCATTCTAAGGAATGCAAAAGCAATTAGATCACGAACGTATAAAGCACACATACAACACCACCCCATCTTGCTAAACACTCGTCGTACATCACTTGCTAGACACGATTTGCACCCGTAATAAGGTTTGCAAGTCCGTATTACGCATACACGCCGTATCGGCTCGTTAGTACAACGACCGCCTCGCTCGATGAATATCCAAACGCAAACATAAACAAAACACAACGCAATCACATATTAATAATATCCACATATTAATATAAACGTTAGTCCTCCTACAAACAAGGTAATAACTATAACCCATTCCGACCCGTAATCCTACAAGTCCCGCAACAATAAGCACACACAAAAATCTAAGTCTAGGCACCTATCTCAAGTCGCCTAAATCCCTTAGGCCATGCTCTGATACCACTTGTAACAACCCAACCCGTTAACCATCCGTAAAAGTGCCATAAAAAAAAAATTTGAGAGCCAGTTGATCTGGACGGCATCCAGTAATCTGGACGGCGTCTAGTTGTAAAAACCAGGACGGCCTCCAGCCATCTGGGACGGCGTCCAGATGTGCTGCCAGATTCTGATCAGTTTTACGTTTTACACACGGGTGAAAAACCCGCTTCCGGACAATTTTAAACCAACACACTTTCACAATATATTACAATAGGTTAAACTAAGAGTTTTTCATAATAAAAATCGAGGTTTACGACACCGGGCCCACATCGACCCAAAATACCACAAGTGACTATTTTAACCCATTAGTTTATACAAAACATAGACCGAGCATGGGATTGGGGACACGCTACCCAATCCTAAACAAATCCAAAAGCAAGTCTTCTAAAGCAACTACGCAAGTCCACTAGTCCCCGCGCTTACCCGAGCCACCGCCTCCATGCAATCTATAAAAATGTAAACAACGAGAGGGTAAGCTAACGCTTAGTGAGTGAAAATATACTACATACATATATATGTATAAAATGGACACGCCACAATAATAATCAAATAGCGCATACCGAAGCATACAAGTATAAGGCAAGCTAAACCTAGCATTCCGTACGTTCACTAAGCACAAGCTAACAACACCAACAATATAGTAAGTTCGCAAACAACGTTACGAGCAATGCCAATAAGCTACAACCAGAAGGTTATTTACATCACGTCAATACAACATTATACGTATACAATGTATATATATATAAGAACACGTAAAACTCCCAAGGTTAACCATAACGCTATGGTGCTACCGGCTCGTGGTTCACACCATACGCAATTGAGTCATACTCCTTTATAGTGCTACCGGCTCGTGGTTCACACTCGATGCTACCAGCTCGTGGTTCACATCAATTATTTTATAGTGCTACCGGCTCGTGGTTCACACTTGATGCTACCGGCACGTGGTTCACATCAATTATTTTATAGTGCTACCGGCTCGTGGTTCACACTCGATGCTACCGGCTCGTGGTTCACATCAATTATTTTATAGTGCTACCGGCTCGTGGTTCACACACGATGCTACCGGCTCGTGGTTCACATCAATTATTTTATAGTGCTACCGGCTCGTGGTTCTCACTCGATGCTACCATAACATCCACAAACAAATACGCCATAAACATGAACGCATAATTATTCCACTCACAATATTAACCCTTCGCCATTGGGGTTATATAATCCACATCACCCGCCCATGTGATAACGTACACACAAAGTGTGCACCTCATCAAAGGTGGTCAACCAAAATGCACAACCGTGCCAATTGGACCTATACACAAGTCCATCAATCCACCTATATGTGAAGTGAGCTCTATGACCGAAAACCACTTCACCCGACCCGCACCCATCCTACACATACATATGCACATAAGATATTAACACTCACCTTGTCGCCTTGATGAATGCAACCGAATAATCAGCAACGCGCCAAATGGAAAGTACCTATTCCATTATCACAAATACAATAACATGATTAGGGTTGACTTACAAACCAACCCATATGACACTTAGTGCAATTTTGACCCAAATGCACTTCCAAGTACAAACCGCGCCCAAAACTAACCAATAATCACTAACACGAGTGAAAATGGTCCTAACACACCATTTAAACCCGAACACAAGTGTTAAACACGTGTTGTACCCATCTTGATACCAAAACTCTAATTTGACCCATTTCAAAATTAGGCAACCGAACACACCCAAAAGTGTTCCAACACTTCCATAATCACTATACCTAGTGATTAAACGCACCATCAAACCCTAAACAAGGCCAAATCGTCAACCGACCCAAAACCCGCCAAGTGACAAGAACAACAAGTCACCATAAACCCATTTCATCATCTAAAAGGGTTTCATAACAATCTAGCTCAAAACCCTAACTTGAACATCTAATCTAACAAATGAAATTCGGAGTTTGAGCTTACCAATACCACCATAACGTAGCTAAAAGCGAGATGAACAACTTTAGAACCCGAGCTTTTGCGAGAATCCGACTCCTTCTTCTCCAAATCCACATCTCTCTCTAGAACTTCTCCTCTCTCTCTAGATAATGTTGGGAGTGTTTGTGAGGATGAAATATGATCCACAAATGACCAAGGAACCAGCCTTGAAGGCTCTAAACCGGCGTCTAAGTGATTTTACCATTTTACCCCTTTTAAAATAATTAAAACAGCTGGCTCGACAGACCGTTTGGATGGTGTCCCAAACTTTGGACGGCGTCCCACCTTTTGTTGCTGGACGGCGTCCCCCCTTTCGGGACGGTGTCCCACCTTTTGTTGCTGGACAGCGTCCCTCCTATCTGGACGGCGTCCTGACCTACTGCACAATCAGAAACAAAAACAGGGTGTTATAAAAGCACTGTAAAATTGGACATACGCCGTCGTAGTAACACCGCGGGCTGTTTTGGGTTTGATAATTAAAAACTATGATAAACTTCGATTTAAAAGTTGTTCTTCTGGTAAAATGATTTTTCTTATGAACATGAAACTATATCCAAAAATCATGGTTAAACTCAAAGTGGAAGTATGTTTTTCAAAATGGTCATCAAGACGTCGTTCTTTCGACTTAAATGACTACCTCTTACAAAAATGACTTGTAACTTATATTTCTAACTATAAACCTATACTTTTTCTGTTTAGATTCATAAAATAGAGTTCAATATGAAACCATAGCAATTTGATTTACTCAAAACGGATTTAAAACGAAGAAGTTATGGGTAAAACAAGATTGGATATTTTTTGATTGTTGTAGCTGCGGGAAATATTGTAACAATTCTATACAAATCATATCCTAGATAACTTATATTGTATTATACATGTATTCTAATATATTATGTAATCTTGGGATACCATAGACACGTATACAAATGTTTTGACATATCATATCGACCCATCTATATATATTATTTGGAACAACCATAGACACTCTATATGCAGTAATGTTGGAGTTAGCTATACAGGGTTGAGGTTGCTTCCAAAAATATATACACTTTGAGTTGTGATCTAGCCTGAGACGTGTATACACTGGGTCGTAGATTGATTCAAGATAATATATATCAATTTATTTCTGTACATTTAACTATGGACAACTAGTTGTAGGTTACTAACGAGGACAGCTGACTTAATAAACTTAAAACATCAAAATGTATTAAAAGTGTTGTAAATATATTTTGAACATACTTTGATATTTATGTACATATTTGTTATAGGTTCGTGAATCGACCAGTGGCCAAGTCTTACTTCCCGACGAAGTAAAAATCTGTGAAAGTGAGTTATAGTGCCACTTTTAAAATCTAATATTTTGGGATGAGAATACATGCAGTTTTATAAATGATTTACGAAATAGACACAAGTAAATGAAACTACATTATATGGGTGAATGATCGAAGTCGAATATGCCCCTTTTCTTGGTAACCTAAGAATTAGTAAACCGATCTACTAATTGACGCGAATCCTAAAGATAGATCTATTGGGCCTAACGAACCCCATCCAAAGTACCGGATGCTTTAGTACTTCGAATTCGTTTTTATCATATCCGAAGGATTTCCCAAAATGATAGGGGATATTCTTATATGCATATTAATGTCGGTTACCAGGTGTTCACCATATGAATGATTTTTATCTCTATATATGGGATGTATATTGAAATATGAAATCTTGTGGTCTATTATTATGATTTGATAATGTATAGGTTAAACCTATAACTCACCAACATTTTTGTTGACGTTTTAAGCATGTTTATTCTCAGGTGATTATTAAGAGCTTCCGCTGTTGCATACTAAAATAAGGACAAGATTTGGAGTCCATGCTTGTATGATATTATGTAAAAACTGCATTCAAGAAACTTATTTTTGATGTAATATATTCTTATTGTAAACCATTATGTAATGGTCGTATGTAAACGGTATATTTTAGATTATCATTATTTGATAATCTACGTAATGCTTTTTAAACCTTTATAGATAAAATAAAGGTTATGGTTGTTTTAAAAATGAATACAGTCTTTGAAAAACGTCTCATATAGAGGTCAAAACCTCGCGACGAAATCAATTAATATGGAACGTTTATAATCAATATGATCGGGACATTTCATTTAACACTTAGACTCGCAAATTGGTCAAACTCGGACCCATTAACAAATCTTTCATCCATGTGTATTAGTGACTAACAACACAATTTAACACTTACAATCTCGATTTACATAATCAAACCCTAGATTATAGCTATTAGGGGTTCCTTACATCAATATAACCCAAATTCACCCATTCAACCCCCCAAATGGGTCTTACAAGTCTCAAGTAAACAAAACCCTAGCCATAAATCAATTAAATCTCAAAACACGGAGTTAAGACTTACCAACACTACCTCAACGTAGCTAGTGACGTAGGGAACAACTTTAAAACTTGGACTCGGGTGAGATTTGGTCTCTTTCTTCTCCAAGTGAGCTCTCTCTCACTAAAAACCTCAACTCTCTCTCTAGATTTAATTTAGGTAGATGAAGATGTGATAAATGAGGATAGGATAAGATTGAATCAGTTTTAGACTCCCCAAAACCGTCCATAAGTGAAAAGACCAATAATCCCTCTAAGATGCCATTTAATTTGGGTCAAAAATGTAAAACAACGACATTTGTCATGTTTCGCGACACCAGGTCGCGTTTCGCGACACCTAAACGCGACAAACCAAATCAAAACACGATAAGGTAGACAGAACTGGGTTCCAGAAGTTGTCACGTCCCAGCCAGCTTTGTCGCTTATCGCGACAAACCAAAACGCGATGAAACACACTAAAACGCGACAGAAGGCCTGATCAAACCATTTTCTACATTTTCAAACATTTAAACTATAAACATTCGTTTGCGGTTTATAATAAACGTTTAAAAGGTGAAATACGTACCTTTAGACCACGTACGAGGAAAACGGGGTGTTACAACTCTCCCCCACTTGAATCGGAGCGCGTCCTCGCGATCCAAGCCGCATGACAAGCCGGAAGATACACCAATACAAATTCTTTGGGTTCCCATGTAAACTCGAAACCTTTACTATGACTCCATTGAACTTTAAAAGTTCTCACCTCTTTATTCCTCAACCTCTTTACCTTTTCATCGAGTATAGCAATCGGCTTCTCAACATGCTCTAACTTGTTGTTTAGTTCAATCTCGTCTAATGGCACCCATTAAGAATCATCCGCAAGACACTTACGGAGATGGGAAACATGAAATGTATTATGGATCCCCGCAAGCTCTTCGGGTAATTCCAAACGATACGCAACTTCACCAACACGAGCTAAAATTTTAAAAGGACCAACAAACCGAGGAGCTAACTTTCCTCGTTTTCGAAACCGAATAACACCCTTCCATGGTGAAACTTTGAGCATCACCATGTCGCCTTCTAGAAACTTAATCGGTCACCTTCATTTATCGGCATACGACTTTTGTCTATCTTGAGCCTTTTTCAAATGAGCCCGAATCATATCAATCTTGCTATTCGTCTCTAGAACCAAATCGGTACTCCCGATTTCTCTTTATCCCACTTCACCCCAACATATAGGAGTTCGACACCTTCACCCAGAAAGCATCTCATACGGTAGCATTCCAATACTAGCATGATAACTATTATTGTACGAGAATTCCACCAACGGTAAGTGATCATCCCAACTACCACCGAAATCAATAATACACGCCCGTAACATATCCTCCAATGTTTGATTCGTACGTTCGGTTTGACCATCCATTTGAGGATGGTACGCCGTGCTCAATTTCAATTGTGTACCCATATCTTCATGAAACTTTTCCCAAAACCGAGATGTGAAACGAGTATCTCGACCCAAAATAATAGATATAGGAACCCCATGCCTTGATATCACTTCCTTGATAAATAACTTAGCCAAAGTCTCCGACGATATCTCTTCCCGAATGGGAAGGAACAAAGCACTTTTCGTCAATCGATCAACTATCACCCAAATCGAATCAAATTGGGTTCTCGCCGTCTTAGGTAACTTTGTAATGAAATCCATGGTAATGTGCTCCCATTTCTATTTCGGGATTTCTAACAGTTGTAACATACCATACGGCTTTTGGTGTTCGGCTTTAACTTGCAAACACGTGGCGCATTATTCAACATACTTAACAACATCACGTTTCATGCCCGGCCACCAATACTCCTTCCTTAAATCAAGATACATTTTCGTTGCGCCCGGGTGAATGGAATACTTTGACTTACGTGCTTCATCAAGTGGCACTAGTCGATTACCACCCATCTTAGGCACCCATACACGTCCCTGAAAGGACAACAAACCATGCAGGCCTAAGGTAATAGACTTCGTTTGCCCCACTATTTGTTCTTCATGCTTATTATTAACAAAAGCTTCAATTTGAATCTCACCAAGCTTTACAAGAAAATTATTTTTAATAATCATGCGTGACAATTCTACTTGTATTGCCGGATGTTGACTCTTTCGAATCAACGCATCCGCGACCACATTCGCTTGCTCGGATGATAAAGTATCTCACAATCGTAGTCTTTCACCACATCCATCCAAGTACGTTGACGATAATTCAAATCTCATTGATCAAAAAGATGTTTCAAACTCTTATGATCTGAATAAATCGTACACTTGACACCATAAAAGTAGTAGCGCCAAATTTTCAACGCATGAACCACCGCCGCCAATTCAAGATCATGAGTCGGGTATCTCGTCTCGTGTTCCTTCAATTGTCGAGAGGCATAAGTGATGACTTTACCTCTTTGCATTAGAACACACCCGAGCCCATTTAAAGAAGCATCACAATAAACCGTCATGTCTTCTACACCTTCCGACAGCACTAACACTGGAGCTTGACACAACTTCTCTTTTAACAATTGGAAAGCGATCTCTTGCTCATTTTCCCAATTAAATCTAGCGTTCTTCCTCGTCAATTTCGTCAATGGAGAAGCAATCTTATAAAAGTCTTGGATAAACCGACAATAATAACCGGCCAATCCGAGAAAGCTTCAGATTTCCGTAGGCGTAGTCGGTTGTCCCCAACTCTTCACCATCTCTATCTTCCCTGAATCTACTTGAATACCTTCTTTATTCACAATATGACCAAGGAATTGAACTTACCTTAGCCAAAACTCACACTTGGAGAGCTTAGCATACAACTTCTCCTTTCGTAACGTCTTCAACACACCACGCAAATGATGTTCATGTTCCTTCATACTCTTCGAATAGACAAGTATGATGTCAATGAACACAATTACCGACTTGTCCAACATAGGTTGGCACACTCGGTTCATAAGATCCATGAATGTCGTCGGTGTATTCGTAAGACCAAAAGGCATAACTACAACCTCAAAATGCTTGTAACGCGTTCGGAAAGCCGTTTTCTCAATATCCTCCTCACGAACCCGCATTTGGTAATAGCCGGACCGTAGGTCAATCTTAGAGAAATACGTTGTACCTTGGAGTTGGTCAAACAAATCGTCAATACGAGGCAATGGATAACGATTCTTGATCGTCACTTTGTTCAACTCCCGATAATCGATGCACATCCGCATACTACCAACCTTCTTCTTCATGAATAAAACCGGAGCACCCCATGGCGAAGCACTCGGTCGAATAAAACCCTTCTCGAGCAACTCTTGGGTTTGATTTAACAATTCTTGCATTTCGATCGGCGCTAAATGATAAGGATTTTTAGCAATGGGAGTAGCACCCGGAACCAACTCAATGCGAAATTCAACTTGTCTTTCCGTCGAAACACCCGGAAATTCATCCGGAAACACGTTTTCGAATTCATTTACCACCAGAATTTTACGAATGGATTGTGGCTCTTCACGAGTATCAACTACATGAGCGAGAAAAGCCATACCACCACTATTAAGAACTCGACGTGCCCGTGCAATAGTGCATAAAGGCACTAGTCTTCTTCGCTTCTCGCCATGAATAATTAATTCTCCCCTACTTGGGGTCTTTACGCGAATAGACTTTTCATGGCATGCAATGTGACGACCCGAAAATTTCTGATCAAATTTAAACTTAATCTTTATATGTAACGACCCGGAAATTTCCGACCAAATTTAAACCTTAATCTTTATATGTTTCCGACACGATAAGAAAAATCTGTAATGTTGAGTCTAGAAAGTTTGAAAACTATATTCGGATAATCAGTTACCCTTTGACCATGCCTGACGATTCGCGAACATTTATGTGTAAATAGATATGTAAGAATATATATATACATATATACAAATTTCAGTTATATACATAATTATATAAAAACAGACATTTACAAAAGTAAATACAAATATATATATAAGGAAACCAATTTTATGATTTATTGTTTATTATTAATATTATTATTTGATATTCTTATTATTTATATAATTATTACTATTATTAATATAATTAGTTATTTATTATTATTAAGATTAATTTCAATTATATAAAGTATATACATATGAATATTGTACCAAATTTGTTATCTGTATCTATTACCCAATAGTGCATTTTTGTTTTTGTCTCTCAATCTGTTAAATATTAAAATCTTTCGTACCAATCAATTGGATTTTTAAACTGTTGTTTTTATTTTTTTCCCGTGATTAATGAGTGGAATTACTGTGTTTCTTTTGGTTGCATTTCCCAACTTGATTCCTCTACATATGTAATATGTGCATATATATTTACATGTTTATGCACTTTGGAACACACACATACACGATACAAACAAATTAGAATTCACCATTTTCAATCTCATCACCTTCTTGAACCTTGCACCCGTGACACCAAGCAATCACCAAGCGCCACCATCCTCCATCACTACCATCATCACCAACTAACCAACCATCGAGAACACCATGATAGTCACCATCGTGACATCATTAGAACACCCCATACCATCGTGAACCATCTTTGATCGACCACCTATGCACCACCCAACTTAAAACCCACAACAATCAATCACGACCTAAACTCACCACCACTTCATTATGACCTCAAGAACCCCCATCTCCACTAAACGTAACACCAAGAACCACCTTCAAACCATCGGCTACTATCTCCACAACCATCATGAAACCCACCACCATGAAAATCATCGAAAAACCCATTGAACCCATCGTGAGAAGCATACGGTTGCTGTTATTGTTTTCTGTTTTGAAGCACACACCATGCACCACCAACGAACTCCATCACTAAACTATTTTCTTGTTTCTTGTTCGAAGTTAATTGCTACCATGGTCTTTCTGTTTTCATCTCGTCAATCATCACAAAACAATCATCACCACTGCTACCTGTTACTGCAGCTGTGCTGCTGTAACCGTCACCCATCACAACCCCATCGACAACTATTGTTATTTTCTATTCCTGTTTCGGCTCCTATTTTCTGTTAAAATGCGTAACAGCTGTTACAACAGCTTGGGTTCTTGTTTCTAATCGAGCTAGGGTATCTATTGTATGACTTTTCATTATGGCCGACACCCACTAAAAAGATTATCCCACTTGATTTGTCAAGGGCATAAAATAATGATAAAGAGGAATAGAGCTGGCGGATTATTATTATTATTATTTTTCTGTTATAAGAACAGGAACCGTAATTTAATTGCAGTAGACTTGGGGAACTGTTTTGGGCCGTAGGCCTTTTAATTGTAACGGACCAATTCTAAGATTTGTTTTCCTGTTGGGCTGCAAATGTTTGAGTTTAAATTGTGATCGTGTTATTGCAAAATGATACCGATGATATTGATGAAAATGTTACGTGATATTGAATTCGGGAAGAAGAAGAATTTAAAACATAGATATAAGGGTTAGCTAGATTTAGGAAAAGATTTAATCAGAAATGTTTGAATAGAGGAATGGTTAGACGGTGTTTGGGGTAACGGGAGGTCGCGGATTCGAATCTCACCTGTGACAATTCTGTTAAACAGAATTTTTGAAAAGGGTATATACATTTCATTTCTATTTTTATTATCATTATCATTATTATTATCATTATCATTATTATTATTATTATTATTATTATTATTATTATTATTATTATTATTATTATTATTATTATCATTTCTAATATTATTTTAAGTATTAATATAATTTTAACAAACAAAATATATATATACATATATATACAAAAATATATTTTCTACATATAACATAACAAAAGTAATATTTTAAATATATAAAAAGAATATATGAAAACTATAGATTAATAATATAAAAATAATAGAGCTAATATATATATATATATATATATATATATATATATATATATATATATATATATATATATATATATATATATATATATATAATGATATAGGTTCGTGAATCCGAGGCCAACCTTATACGTGTTCAATGATGTTATATGTATTTTTACTACAAAATACAGTATGGTGAGTATATAGTTCCCTTTTAAACTCTAAATATTTTGGGATGAGAATACATGCATTTTATGATTTACGTTATGGACATAAGTGATCAAAAATAAATTCTATGTTGAGTTATACCATGGCATATTTCTTTATACTTGGTAGCTAATATTTACATGAGGAATGTAAACGCGAATCCTGTTGATAGATCTATCGGGCCTGACAACCCCAACCGGGCTGGACGACCAGTTTTCAACGGTTGCACAGTACTTCGTTTCTGTATACTACACTTGGTACGGTGTAGCAATTATTTAAGAATATGCTGCGATGATTTAAATGTTAAGTATGGTTACCAAGTGCTCAACTACTTTTACATACACTTGCGAGTGTATTATGTTTAAATATATGAAATCTTGTGGTCCATAATTATAACGCTGCTAGCATCAAACCTATATCTCACCAACTTTATGTTGACATTTTAAAGCATGTATTCTCAGGTATTAAAGAAATCTTCCGCTGTGCATTAGCTCATTTTAAGGACATTACTTGGAGTCGATCATCGCAATGGAACCAAATGTTGATGACTTTGTCTAGGTGGATAAGGACGGGTCTTTACAGGTGGTATCAGAGCGATGGTCTTAGCGAACCAGGTCTTGCATTAGTGTGTCTGACTAGTAGTTGTTAGGATACATTAATGAGTCTGGACTTTGACCGTGTCTACATGTCAAAAGTTTTGCTTACCATATCTAGTCGGAAATCATCTACTTATCATCCTTAGGGAATTGCCTGCTTATCATTCATAAATCTAGACACATCTTACTGCATTTAGTGCATCGATAGTGTATAGACAAAAATTCATATCTTAGCGTATCTGATAATTCATATCTGAGCACATCTGTAGACTTGCCTGACATATGCCGTAAATTCCTCTGTAGTCTACGAAATCTTTAGGATTATATATATAGATATTCTATATAGTTAGAATATCATCCGATATCTGAAAATCATTTTACATCGAAGATCCATTTCATCCATCAAATTGCTCTCTTAGCGATGAACCTGAAGCACTTAACGGCGAACCTGCTCGAAACACCATTTTCTCTCTCATTTCTAGAGTATCTCGTCACGATTATATACTATCCCATATTTCGAATCTCGTTCATTCGCTGGCTCCAACCGCCAATCATCCCGTATAATAGAAGAAGTCAACGAGCTCCGCGCTCGGGTGATGGCTTTAGAGAATATGGTGCGAAGGTTACAAACACCAGCAGCAGCACCAGCAGCATAATCAGCATCACCATCATCAACGCCAATAGTACCTTTATCACCCTCAACCACAACCGCGTCATAAACCTCAACATCATAATTTGTGCCTCGAATATCAACATCACACGCCTCAATATCACCATCTATACATCAAGTATGATCTTCGTTCTACATATCGTTTCTACATCGATTATCTTCGCTTTACGTATCATTTTACCTCATTTGTCTTCGTTCGACATGACGATTATGTAATCTCTAATGCTTTAGAGATCATGTAATCAAGTATTAACGATAAATCAAATGAGTTCAATATCCTATTGACTCATTAAATTCATAATTACATTCGAAGAAAATATATATGCAAGTATATTTTCATAAAGATTGTAATTAAAAATTCCTCCATACAAACTGTTAATGATGAAAATATTTTAACGGGTAGGTAACACCCGAGGAATATTTAGATTTCACATTAATAAGTTACATTCTTCGAATCTGATTCAACGGTCATTTACTATCCTACCTACAACCACCGATATACGAATCCATTTCCATTCAAATTTCATAATTGGATTTTGACCTATCAGAATCCAACAAGTGGCATAATGAAGAAAACATTGGATATGATAAAATTTGTTAGAAACAAACGAGCTAATTAATTGAAATATTGTTAAGATTCCACGCTAACTGTTCCTAGCCAACTGTTCCCAGCTAACTATTAATTCCGTATTACATTTTATTTATCGCAATTTAATTTATTGTCATTTAATTTCTGTTATTTACTTTACGCACTTTAAATCGGGACACATGTACACAATATGTCGGATTAATTCTGAGACAATACGTTGTACACGGGTCATGATATATATTTATTTATTTTACGCACTATAAATAAAGGGACACGTATACAAGGTTTCGATCTATCATATTGACCCATCTATATATATATTTCGGAACAACCGTAGACACTCTATATGTGAATGTTGGAGTTGGCTATACAGGGTTGGAGTTGATTCCAAAATATATATATGGTTTGAGTTGTGATCAATACTGAGACCGGTACACGGGTCACGATACGTATTAATTAATTTGAATATTATATATATAACTGTTTATGAATCATTGGACCATTGGACAATTGGACTACTAACTTTGGACAATTAAAATGAATTAAAATATTGATTATAACATATGAAACTAAACAATTCTTCAAGTTTGCCACTTGATTTCATCTTAAACCTCATTTGTACCTTGACAGTTACATTCCGCGTTCAAATCTTTTCATGATTCTTGAAAACATCTCGACCGAGAAGTTGAACCAACTACACTTCATCTACGGAAAAAAAAAATTTATGCATATAGTTATGCACCTGAAAACTCTCGAATCAAAAGTCGTAGTTCAACACGTACTCGCGTCGAATTCTTTAGCATTTATTAGCAAAAACAACCTTACAATTCCTTTTCAAAGTAGCCAATTTTGTCACAGCTTCAGCAAATCAACTCCGACTTTTCATCCGAAACAACCTCATTATAACTTTGATATATATGCATGCTCTTTTATTGTTACCGGGGAACCTTTTATATTCCACCATATTACCATCAGCGTTTAATCAACTAAAAACACAATTCTTCTGAAACCACCTCGGTTTGATAACCGATGACCCAAATTCGTTAACTTTGAAAATGCTGACGAAGCAGCATGTTGTGGATGGTCTTAATGGCCAAGAGTTTGATGAGAAAGAATGGAGTGATGGAAACATTCAATAGAAAATGAATTATGTGAAACTGGGAAAGAAGCCGTGGGCAAATCACAAAGAATAAGTTTGACTTTAAAGGGACCAAATGATTCAGTGCCTGCTGAAACCGTTAGTAAGAACCCTACTCCTTATTCTAAACCTTCACAGATAAATATTCTTCATTATTATATCTTGAACATTCTAAGATATCATCGTATTTTTCATTATAAATATCCTCGATATTTCTGAGGATATTCTCATAAGTATTCCTATCTGAGATCATTTATCTCTCCATAATATCTGCGTTACAACCTAAAATAAACTGTGATAGTTTCTAAATTCTGAAACCTCCAAGTTTAAAATATGAATGTTTTGAAGTAGTGTTGAGAACTGAAGCATGAATTAGTATAATATAGTGACACTTGATCAATGTCATTATATTACAGTAAGTCATGTTGAGTTTCTAATGGAATGTGATGATTCACAGTACCATCATCATGTGTCATGTTACACGACTCTTACATTCTATTAAAATTCTAAAAATATCAAGAAAATATTTCTTGATAATTCGGTCTGTTCCAAGATAATCTGGTAATTTGACAAATCAAAATCATGCCATTATCATTTCTTTCTGAAAGTATTAGCTATGTTCATTCCAAATTTCATACCTACGAATTCCAGACCATTGCTCACTTGACTCGAAGTCGGGAAGAGAAAACGAAAGCAAGAAATTCCGAAAAATAATGAAGGATATAAAACCCAACAACCACCCAGAATTTACAAACTGTGTGTATCGATGCAGATAGTAATATAGAGACACGGGAGAACTAGAAACACTATAAACACAAGAGTATAGTAGAAGTAAATAGATTCTTCTGATGGTAGATGAAAAAGAAGAATGACAGATGTGAAAATTAAGAGTATATCAAGGATCAGAATGAGATGGAGCATATTGGCGAATGTCTTAAAGTAGGAATTAAGGAGAAAGAATAGAAGATGTGAGTTGTGGAAAATAAGGAAACGAAAGGGGTGGATTTATAGTGAAATATCCGGCAGAGAAATTGAAACAGATTGGCGCATTAAATCAAAGAAGATCATAATTTGCTTATTCACCGAAGAATCAAGTCTTTTAGATTTCCAAGATTTTCTTTTAAATCCCTTAAATTCTGGAAATTCACTGTGACTATGTCAAAAGTTAAATCTCTATCTCAATCTCTTGTGACAACTTCACTCGTACGCTTCACATAATCGAATTATTTTACCACGATTACTGAATGGTGATAAAACTCTAGCTATCAATTCATATTCGTCATAAAAATATTTTATTGTTAGTCATGACGATCTCGATCAAATTTCGTGGACGAAATTTCTTTAACGGGTGGGTACTGTAACGACCCGGAAATTTCCGACCAAATTTAAACCTTAATCTTTATATGTTTCCGACACGATAAGAAAAATCTGTAATGTTGAGTCTAGAAAGTTTGAAAACTATATTCGGATAATCAGTTACCCTTTGACCATGCCTGACGATTCGCGAACATTTATGTGTAAATAGATATGTAAGAATATATATATACATATATGTAAATTTCAGTTATATACATAATTACATAAAAACAGACATTTACAAAAGTAAATACAAATATATATATAAGGAAACCAATTTTATGATTTATTGTTTATTATTAATATTATTATTTGATATTCTTATTATTTATATAATTATTACTATTATTAATATAATTAGTTATTTATTATTATTAAGATTAATTTCAATTATATAAAGTATATACATATGAATATTGTACCAAATTTGTTATCTGTATCTATTACCCAATAGTGCATTTTTGTTTTTGTCTCTCAATCTGTTAAATATTAAAATCTTTCGTACCAATCAATTGGATTTTTAAACTGTTGTTTTTATTTTTTTTCCCGTGATTAATGAGTGGAATTACTGTGTTTCTTTTGGTTGCATTTCCCAACTTGATTCCTCTACATATGTAATATGTGCATATATATTTACATGTTTATGCACTTTGGAACACACACATACACGATACAAACAAATTAGAATTCACCATTTTCAATCTCATCACCTTCTTGAACCTTGCACCCGTGACACCAAGCAATCACCAAGCGCCACCATCCTCCATCACTACCATCATCACCAACTAACCAACCATCGAGAACACCATGATAGTCACCATCGTGACATCATTAGAACACCCCATACCATCGTGAACCATCTTTGATCGACCACCTATGCACCACCCAACTTAAAACCCACAACAATCAATCACGACCTAAACTCACCACCACTTCATTATGAACTTAAGAACCCCCATCTCCACTAAACGTAACACCGAGAACCACCTTCAAACCATCGGCTACTATCTCCACAACCATCATGAAACCCACCACCATGAAAATCATCGAAAAACCCATTGAACCCATCGTGAGAAGCATACGGTTGCTGTTATTATTTTCTGTTTTGAAGCACACACCATGCACCACCAACGAACTCCATCACTAAACTATTTTCTTGTTTCTTGTTCGAAGTTAATTGCTACCATGGTCATTCTGTTTTCATCTCGTCAATCATCACAAAACAATCATCACCACTGCTACCTGTTACTGCAGCTGTTCTGCTGTAACCGTCACCCATCACAACCCCATCGACAACTATTGTTATTTTCTATTCCTGTTTCGGCTCCTATTTTCTGTTAAAATGCGTAACAGCTGTTACAACAGCTTGGGTTCTTGTTTCTAATCGAGCTAGGGTATCTATTGCATGACTTTTCATTATGGCCGACACCCACTAAAAAGATTGTCCCACTTGATTTGTCAAGGGCATAAAATAATGATAAAGAGGAATAGAGCTGGCGGATTATTATTATTATTTTTCTGTTATAAGAACAGGAACCGTAATTTAATTGCAGTAGACTTGGGGAACTGTTTTGGGTCGTAGGCCTTTTAATTGTAACGGACCAATTCTAAGATTTGTTTTCCTGTTGGGCTGCAAATGTTTGAGTTTAAATTGTGATCGTGTTATTGCAAAATGATACCGATGATATTGATGAAAATGTTACGTGATATTGAATTCGGGAAGAAGAAGAATTTAAAACATAGATATAAGGGTTAGCTAGATTTAGGAAAAGATTTAATCAGAAATGTTTGAATAGAGGAATGGTTAGACGGTGTTTGGGGTAACGGGAGGTCGCGGGTTCGAACCCTACAAATCATTATATTAAAATCATTATATAAATATTAATATTAGTATTAATATCATTATTATTAATATTATTAAAATGATAATACATAGATATAAAATTAATACATGAAATTTGTTACATTATAATTATTATTATTTTAGAATTATTATTATCATTATCACTAAAAATCATTATATTTTTTTATAGTTATCATTATTATTATAAATAATACAATATATTATTATTATCATAAATAATATCATATTTATAACTATTATTATCAGTATTATTATTATTTATTATTATTATTATGATTATTAATATTAATAGTATTATTATTATTATTATTGATATAATTATTATTAATTAGTATTATTGTTATTAATATTATTGTTATTATTATATATATTATATGTAAATATAAATAAAAACGCGTATATGCTTTCCAATCAGATATTTGTTTTCTTCTTCTGTTTTCTTCTGATCCGTGATTACATGTCGAACCCTACAAACAATATTTATCAATTATTAATTCTGTATCAATCATTCAATCACTATATGTATATCGTTCGCTGATAGCTGCAAGATTAAAAATAGATAAATGAAATAAATAAATAAAAACAACCTATGTTTTCATATTTCGAGCTGTGAAGATCAAAAGATAGAAATCGAATCAAAAATCAAAATCTATAAATGCCATTGTGTTAGGAATCACCCATTTGAACTATCTGTAAGTTCTCAGACACTAATTTATTCGATTGATTTCAAATTTCGAAGTCAAAGTTGAAAACCAAAAAGTTAAACGAATTGTTCATCGCGAAATTCGAATTCGTTTTAATGTTTTGAGTTAAATTGATGATTTATAAAGCTTCTATGAAAGATTTAAAACATATTTTATGTTGTAATCATAATCCAAAATAGCCTTGAATTCAAAATCACGATTTTTTTTTCGCGAACTGCACAACAGTTTTTTTTTGTTTTTTTTTTTGTTGTTAAACAAAATTTCCTCAATCACAGGACGTTTCTACTTAAGTTTCAAGTTTAATTCAAACTTTGGGCTCACTATTTTGATTGTGAGAATATCATTGATCGATTGAATCTGTTAGAGAAGAGAAGAAATAAGAAACAGATGAAAACGGATATATGTATAGTTAAGTTGGGAATAAAAACAGATAAGCTGAAATAGACAAATGGTTAGGGGTGTTTGCGGGTGAGCGAGAGGTCGAGGGTTCGAGCGTGGTTCGGGGCATTTGTTTTCAGAAAAGCTTTATAAGGTAGTTCTTTCCTTATAATTATTATGATTATTGTTATATATTATTGTTGTTATTATTATTCCTAGTATTACTAGTATTATAATTATTATTAGAATTGTAATTATTATTATTATCATTTAGTTATTATTAACTAATACCATTAAGTGTTATTATTATTATTATTATTATTAATAATAATATTAACATGATTATGATTATTGTGAATATTATTAAGTATTATGAATATATAGATTAAAGATTTTGAATAATATTATTTTGTCATTTTTATTAGTAGTAATATCATTATTAGCATTAAAATAAGTATTATTATTATTTTCATTATTGTTACTATTATTATTATTATTATTATTATTATTATTATTATTATTATTATTATTATTATTATTATTATTATTATTATTAACATAAGTACTATTATTATTAATATTATCATTATCATTATTAGTATTGTTATTATTATTAAAATTTATTATTTTTACAACTATATTATTATTATTACTATTATTTTTACTATTATTATCATTATTATTACTATTACACCTATATTATTATTAAAAGAATCATTATTGGTAAAACTATCATTTTTATCATTTTTATATCTAATTATTGGTATTATTATCTTTAATTTAATAGTAGTATAATTATTAATTTTACAAACAAAAGAGATTCATATATAAAAAGTATATGACATACTATATTTTTATATGAAATATTATTAACTATAATAATAACTAAATTACATTTAGTGTATAAAAATATTTTAAGATATTATAAGTAACAATATAAACACATATATAGATATAAATATTAATTTTAATACATTATATATACATAACAATAAGTTACAATTTAATAATATATTATAATAAATGTATGTACAACTTTGTTCGATTACAATTATATGTGTTAATATATATACAAATGATATAGGTTCGTGAATCCGAGGCCAACCCTGCATTGTTCAGTATCGTCGTATGAATATTTTTACTACAAAATATTGTATCGTGAGTTTCATTACTCCCTTTTTAAATGTTTTTGCAATATATATTTTTGGGACTGAGAATACATGCACTTTTATAAATGTTTGACGAAATAGACACAAGTAATCGAAACTACATTCTATGGTTGAATTGTTATACCGAATATCGCCCTTGTTGAACTTGGTAGCCTAAGAATTGGTGTTTACTATAATTGCCACCAATTGACGTGAAACCTAAAGATAGATCTATGGGCCTTGACAAGCCCCAGTCAGAGAATTTGAACTGCTTTAATACTTCGATGTTTATATGTTTGAGGATATTCTAGATGCATTTTGTTAATGTAGGTTACCAGGTGTTCAATCCATATGAATGAATTTTAAACACTTACGAGTGTATGATTATTGATTAAATGAAATCTTGTGGTCTATTAAAATTATGGAAATGATTGATTACGATAAACTAATGAACTCACCAACCTTTTGGTTGACACTTGAAAGCATGTTTATTCTCAGATTTGAAAGAAATCTTCCGCTGTGCATTTGCTCATTTTAGAGATATTACTTGGAGTCATTCATGGCATATTTCGAAAGACGTTGCATTCGAGTCGTTGAGTTTATCAAGATTATTATTAAGTCAATTATAGTTGGATGTATTATGAAATGGTATGCATGCTGTCAACTTTCGTTGTAAAGAAAGTTTGTCTTTTAAAAACGAATGCAATGTTTGTAAAATGTATCATATAGAGGTCAGAACCTCGCAATGAAACTAAATGTTGAAGACTTCGTCTAGATGGATTAGGACGGGTCTTTACAGGTGGTATCAGAGCGGTGGTCTTAGTGAACCAGGTCTTGCATTAGTGTGTCTAATAGGTAGTTGTTAGGATGCATTAGTGAGTCTGGACTTCGACCGTGTCTGCATGTCAAAAGTTTTGTTTATCATTTCTAGTCGAAAATCATCTGCTTATCATCCTTAGGAAATTACCTACTTATCATTCTTAGTCTAGACACATCTTACTGCATTGATTGCATGAATAGTGTATAGACAAATTCATATCATAGCGTATTTGCTACTCCATATCTTAGCGTATCTGTTACTATAGACTTTATCTGACACGTTTCCTTAATTCCCTCCGTAATCTATGGGATCTTTTGTACTATGTATAGGTATTCTATGTAATTAGAATATCATCCGATATTCGAAAATCATTTCATATTGAAAAACACTTTACTCAATCATACGAAATGGAACTCGCCACTAGTTCAAGTTCCTCGGATTCTGACAGCTATTCCGATATGGAAACACACTTGAGCTCCGAAAGTAGTATAACCGGAATGGATCAACAAATCAGTCATCACCAATTCTGGATGAATTGGGGATGGATTCGTAGTCGAATTAATCAATGGAGACGCGAAGAAGGCGATCCCTTCCACCAACCGAATTCACCTCTTGGTGAAGAACCTGAAGCACTTACCGGTGAACCTGTTCGAAACACCATATTCACCCTCATTACCAAGATATCTCACAACGATTATATGATATCCCAAATTCTGAACCTTATTCATCCTCTCGTTCCGACCGACAATCATCCCAGAATAATATAAGAAGTCAACGAACTTCGCGCTCAAATAATCAATTTGGAGAATATGGTGCAAAATTTACCAGCTTCAGCAACATCATCGGCACCAACAGTACCATCAATAAACAGCACCAGTACCATCAACAATCCATGCCTCAACATCTCATTATGTACCTCGAGTATAGTCATCGTTCTACGTATCGTTCTATATCATTTATCTTCGTTCAACATGGTGATTATGTAATCTCTAATATTTTAGAGATTATATATTTTTGTTCTAACGGTATATCAAATGAGTTTAATATCATATTAACTCATTAAATCCTTGATTACATCTGAAGAAAATATACATGTATATATATTTTCATAAAAATTGTAATTAAAAATTCTTTCGTACAAACTGTTAATGGTGAAAATATTTTAACGGGTAGGTAATACCCGAGGGATATTTAGATTTCACATTAATAAGTTACACTGTACATTCTTTGAAAGCTGATTCAACAGTCAATTACTCCTATATACATCCACGGATATACGTATCAGTTCACCGCAGAATAACCATTTTCATTCAATTTCATATTTGGATTTTGACTTATCAGAATCCAACAAGTGGCATAATGAAGAAAACATTCGACAAAAAAATAAAATTTGTTAGAAACAAACAAATTAACTATGAGAAATTTTGTTAAGAATCCACGCTAACAAAATCCTAGCTAACTGTTCCTAGATAACTGTTCCTAGCTAACTGATTACATTTTATCGCAATTTATATTCTCGCAATTTTATTTATCGTCATTAAATTTTCTGTTATTTATTTTACGCACTTTAAATATCGGGGCACGTATACAAGGTTTTGACATATCATATCGACGCATCTATATATATTATTTGGAATAACCATAGACACTCTATATGCAGTAATGCTCGAGTTAGCTATACAGGGTTGAGGTTGATTCTGAAATAATAAATATACTTTGAGTTGTTATCGAGTCTGAGACATGTATACAATGGGTCACGATATGTATTAATTAATTCGAATATTATATATTAAACTATATATGAATTATTAAATTACTAACTCTGGACTACTAACTGTAGACTACCAACATTGGACAATTAAAATGAATTAAAATATTGATTATAACATATGAAACTAAACATTTCATCAAGTTTGCCACTTGATTTCATCTTAAACCTCATTTGTATCTTGACGATTACAATCTGCGTACAAACCTTTCATGATTCTTGAAAACACCTCAATCGAGAGGATGAACCAACCGCACTTCATCTACGGAAGGAAAGATTTATGCAAATAGTTATGCACCTGAAAAACACTCAGAACCTGAGTAAACGTTTAACACGTATCTGTGCTAGCTCCTGTGGCATTGTTATTACCGAAAATAACTTTGCAATTCCTTTTCAAATTAGCCAATTTTGTCACAGCTCCAGCAAATCAACATCGATCTTTCATTCGGATTAGCCTTATTATAACCGTGATATATAAGTTGCCTTTTGTCATCGTTACTAGGGAACCGTTTATATCTCACCACATTAGCAGTAAACACACCAGCAACTTCATTGATCTTTGATTTTTCAAAAAATTATTATATTCATTGAAACCCTACCATATACTGAAAGGACCCGTTCATATACATTATAAACGATTCACAATAGTTGATTACATCGCGAGGTATTTGACCTCTATATGATATATTTTACAAACATTGCATTCGTTTTTAAAAGACAAACTTTCTTTACAACAAAAGTTGACGGCATGCACACCATTTCATAATACATCCAACTATAATTTGGCTTAATAATAATCTTGATGAACTCAATGACTCGAATGCAACGTCTTTCAAAATATGCCATGAATGAATCCAAGTAATATCCTTAAAATGAGTTAATGCACAGCGGAAGATTTCTTTAATACCTGAGAATAAACATGCTTTAAAGTGTCAACCAAAAGGTTGGTGAGTTCATAGGTTTATCATAACAATCATTTCAATATATTAATAGACCATAAGATTTTCGTTTATAAATATATGTACACTCGTAAGTCTATAAAAGTATTCTATAAGTTGTAGGCACCCGGTAACAAGCCTTAACGTTCATGTTTTACCCTCTAAAGTACACCAGATCAGGTGTGTTTAAAATAACCTCGAAGTACTAAAGCATCCCATAGTCAGGATGGGGTTTGTCAGGCCCAATAGATCTATCTTTAGGATTCGCGCCTACCGTACATAGACAAGTAGTTTAATGTTACCAAGCTAAGGGTATATTTCTGGTTTAAACCCACATAGAATTAGTTTTAGTACTTGTGCCTATTTAGTAAAACATTTATAAAACAGCGCATGTATTCTCAGCCCAGAAATATATATAAAAAGGGAGCAAATGAAACTCACCATACTGTATTTCGTAGTAAAAATACATATAACGTCATTTAACAAGTGCAAGGTTGGCCTCGGATTCACGAACCTATATTAATTATATATATTTATATGTTGTTCAATATTTGTCTAACAATTTTTGGTCAAGTCATAGTGTACCACAATCCTAATGCTCGAGACTAATATGCAAAAGTCAACAAAAGTCAACTTGACCCAAAATGACTTCTAAAATTTATACGTGTTTATTATATAACTTAACTATAGTCGTTTTATATATTTAAATATATTTATTAGATTTTATAATAATAAAAGTCATTTATTAATAAAAATTTATATTAACGTTTATATATAATATATACTTTTATATATCTTAAGTAGTAAAATTTATAAAGTTCACTTAATATCGTAGAACTATAGTGGTAAGTATTATTAATGTAATTATATTACGCGTGGTGAAAAATATCTTTGTATCCCCTATTTATTTGATAAAATAATATTGATCATAATAATAATAAGTAAAAGTTGTATTATTTTGTAATAATAATTATTATTATTCTATAACAATATTTATATTTACTAAAAATGGTATTATGATAAAATGATAATACTAACATAATAGTAATAATGATATTTTATAATAACAATGATATTTCTATTAAAATAATAACGACGATAGTAATAATAATCATTTTAACAATAATACTAAAATTCAGTTGACTATAACTTCTAATCCGTTCATCGAAACCATTCGATATCTAAATGAAAAGTTCTTAATTTTTTGCTAGCTTTCCAATGACATGCATATCCTATATACTCGAGCACTAGTCAGGGATACACTATTGATATATAAAAGTTAAGTTATGAGTGCTCACATATCAATATTGAGATTCAATATTGCAGGAAAGTACGTAGACGCAACGGAGATGATAAACACTAGATTGACCTCACGAGCATACCCATAAACCATACCCATCACCTCCATAGCTATAACCCATAATTTCCTTAGCTTCGACTCATTCAAAAAACTATTTTGAAATCACTCGGACATCGCTCCGTCGTAATATTTTATGTATACTAATAATATCTTGAAATAATACAGAGCAAATATATATATATATGTAAATCGATTGAGAGAGTTTATAGAAATATATTTTCAAGTTTCTATGAAATAATGAAACCTATTGAATTCTATTTATAATAGATTTTGAATTATTAAAGTGAATTATTAAAGTATGAATTATTAAAGTGAATTATTAAAGTATGAATTATTAAAGTGAATTATTAAAGTTAAAGTAAAGTAAAAGTAAAGTAAAGGTAAAGTTAAAGTATAGTAAAAGTATAAAAACTATGTATGTATAATACGCGTATAAATATATATAATATTAATTTAAATCGTTATATATTTTTAATGAAACAAAATATAAATATCGTTATATTTATTATACTGGTTAAGTAATGAGTTGTCAAAAGTGATTCTAGATATTTATAAAAGTTATATACGTTTTAATAATAAAGTTCTTTTTAAACTGAAAATGTTTTTGTACGTTTGAAAATAGATTAATAGAATATTATGGAAACCAATTTTCCACTAGCTTTTGTCTAACTTTCGTAAATGACACTTTTTATTTTTATTTATAAATAGCTTTACAAATTATTCCAAATATCGTTAAGAGGAATAGATTTTCTCAAATCATAGTGGACCTCTCAACAGAGACTTGTAATCATAATTCAATGTTTCTGATAATTCAATCATTTAATATATTTTTTTTTAATTTCGTCGATAATCATATTGAAACAAATACGTTCATATAAAGCATTATACGTTTAAATACTTTGTTGACATTTTCAATTTATAACATATACACATATACATACATATTCATATATGTTTATTTAATGGTTCGTGAATCATTGGAATTTGGTCGAGGTTTAAATGAATGTATAAACATAGTTTAAAATCCTTGAGGTTTAACTTAACAAACATTGCTTATCGTGTCAGAATAATATAAAGATAAAGTTTAAATTTAGCCGGAAATTTCCGGGTCGTCACAGTACCTACCCGTTAAATAAATTTCGTCCCCGAAATTTGATAGAGGTCGTTATGGCTAACAATGAGAATGTTATTATGACGTAACGATTATGAAGTTTTATCATGTCTAAGAAGTATGGATAAAATAATTCGATTACTCGAAGCGTATGAGGGAAGTTATCGTAAATGAAGGAAATAAGATTATAGTGATTCGTCATATCTTTTGACATCATCACAATTGATCTCCGAATTTAAAGAAAATCTTTGTAATCTATGTTGGATTTGATGCTTCGGTGATTAAGGAGATTATGATTCTCTTCGAATTAATACGATAATCCATCTTGATTTCTCTATCGGGTATTTCATTATAAATCCACCTCCTTCGTTTTCTTACAACTCACACCTTCTATTCTTTCTCCCTCAACTCATATTTTAAAGTATTTGTCAATATGCTTCATCTAGTACTGATTCTCGATATACTCCTCACTTTCATATCTGTCATTTTTCTTTTTCATCTGCCTCTGGAAGAATCTATTTACTTCTACTATACTCTTGGTTTTATAGTGTTTTTAGTTCTCCCGTGTCTTTATATTGCTATATGCATTGATATATACGGTTTGTGATTTATGGGTTGTTGTTGGGTTTTATATCTTCCCTTATATTTCAAAGTCCTTGCTTCTTCTATAATCATTATCATCCACAGTTAATGCTCTCTTCTATTTGCTATGATTTATACTCCCATTTCTAGTTCGGAGCTTTGTCCTTTCGTTTCTTCTTCTTGCGATTAAGCACCGATTGTAATGGTCCAGAATTCGCAGATATAAATTTCGGAATGAACATTGTTAATGTTCTAGGAAGGAAATTGTAATGGCACGATCTTGACTTGTCAAATTACCAGAATACCTCGGAAAAGGCCGAATCATCAAGAAATATTTTCTTGATATTTAGAGATCAAAGAGAATACAAGAGTCGTGTAACATAGCACATGATGATGTTATGATCTGTGAATCATCATGTTCCATTTAGAAACTCAGCATGAATTACTGTAATATAATCACGTTGATCAAGTGTCATTATATTATACTAACTCATGCATCAGTTCCCAACATTACTTCAAAACATTCATAATTTAAACTCGAAAGTTTATAGAATATAGAAACTAATAGTTTCTTATATGATGTAACACTGATAGCGCAAAGAGATAAATGACTTCAGATAAGATTAGTTGTGAAAATATTTTCAGAAATATCTCGGATATTTATAATGAAAGATATGATAATATCTTAGAATTTCTAATATTGATGGATGATGATGAAGATTTGTCTGTAAAGGTTTAGAATAAAGAGTAAGGTATGCGTTAATGACTTTAGCAGGCACTGAATCATTTGGATTCTTTGAAGGCAGATTTAGTCTTTGTGATTTGTCCACAGCCTCCTTCATAGTCTGTTCAATTCGTTTTTCAGTTCCAAACCTTCTCTTTTTCTCAGCTTTACCACCTTACTATTCGTTGTCATCAAACTTTTTACTGTTAAGATCGTTTACAGTTTTTGATGCTTCGTCAGCATTTCAAGAACTAGTTTGCAGTTCAAAATATTTTTCAGAACTTCACATACAAAGTATGTAAGTCCAGGAGATAGACGTATTACGTACACATATAACTGTTGGTGTAGACATGCTGTGAGATTTCAAAATACTGGTTACTGTTTTCCGATGATTCGTATGACAATTCTTGTTACAAGATGCGAATGAGTAAATGATGTGATTTCAATAAATATAATGATTTTTCAAAAAGTCAAAGATAATTGAAGCTGTTGGTAAGTTTATTGCTAAGGTGGCGAGATATGAAAGGTCCCCAATAACGATGATGAAAGGGCAATGTATCTATCGAGGTTATAATAAGACTAGTCCGACTGAAAAGTCGAAGTTGACTTGCTGGAGCTGTGACAAAACTGTCTACTTTGAAAAGGAATTGAAAAGTCATTTTAGCTAATAAATGCCAAAGGGTCTGACACGGATACGCGTCGAACTATGACTTTGGCTTCGAGAGCTTTTTAGGTACATAAATGTGGGTAATATGTGGTTGGATCATCATCTCGATTGTTCATTGTTTGAAGTGTCTTCGAAAACTTCGGAGAGTTTGAACACAGTTTGTAATCGTTAATATACATATGATGTTCTAACACAGTTTTGAAGTCAAAGTATAGCTTTGAAAGATGTAGGAATCTAAGAGTGATGTCTTCTGTTAAATCATGACTTGGATTTTGATTTGTCAAAATCAGAATGCGTAATCAAATTTGGGTGAGAATGGTTGTTTTGATTACTATACAAGAATGTATATTATTGTGAGATTTTGGGAGTATAGTTGATGATTTGCTTAATCAGATTCGAAAAATGTAACATATTAATTTTGAATTTATATATCTCTCGGGTATTACCTACACGTTAAAAAAAATTTCACAATTAATATTTTGTACAACAGAATATTATTACAGTCTTTATGAAAATATAAATGTGCATATTTTCTTCAGATGTAACATAGATTTAATGAGTTAATATTAAATTAAACTCATTTGATTTACGGTTGAAACTAGAACTGAATAATCCCTAAAGACTTTAGAAATTACATAACTTTTACGGAGTATTTATTCAATAAAATTGAAATTATGAATTAATACTTCGTTATTTGTTGGTGTTTGTAACCCTTGCACCATATTCTCTAAAGCCACTACTCGAGCGCGAAGCTCTTTGACTTCTTATATTACACTGGGGTGATTGTCGGTTCGGACGAGTGGATAAATAAAATCTAGAATTTAATGTAGTATATAATCGTGACGAGATACTCTGGAAATGAGAGAGAAAATGGTGTTTCGGACCGGTTCGCCGGTAAGTGCTTCAGGTTCATCGCCAAGAGGGCAATGTGGTGGATGGAAAGGATCACCTTCTTCTTGTCTCAATTATTGAGGAGGCTATGAACATATCCCCAATTCATCCAGAATAGATGATGGCTAATTGGTTGATCCATTCCGGTCACACTGCTTTCGGAGCTTGAGTGGGATTCCATATCGGAATTCGAGGGACTTGAACTAATGACGAATTCCATTTTGTTCGATTGAATAAAGGATTTTTTGATATGAAATGATTTTTCAGCTATCGGGTGGTATTCTAATTACATAGAATATCTATATATATAGCGCAAAAGATTTCGTAGATTACGGAGGAATTTACGTGATATGTCAGGCAAAGTTTCCAGTAACAGATACGCTAAGATATGGATTAGCAGATACGCTAAGATATGTATTTTGTCTATACACTATTTATGCAATCAATGCAGTAAGACGTGTCTAGACTAAGAATGATAAGCAGGCAATTCCCGACAAAAATGATGAGCAAAACTTTTGACATGCAGACACGGTCGAAGTCCAGACTCACTAATGCATCCTAACGACTATCAGTTAGACACACTAATGCAGACCTGGCTCGCTAAGACCACCGCTCTGATACCAACTGAAAGGACCCGTTCATATACATTATAAACGATTCACAATAGTTGATTACATCGCGAGGTATTTGACCTCTATATGATATATTTTACAAACATTGCATTCGTTTTTAAAAGACAAACTTTCTTTACAACAAAAGTTGATGGCATGCATACCATTTCATAATACATCCAACTATAATTTGGCTTAATAATAATCTTGATGAACTCAATGACTCGAATGCAACGTCTTTCAAAATATGCCATGAATGACTCCAAGTAATATCCTTAAAATGAGTTAATGCACAGCGGAAGATTTCTTTAATACCTGAGAATAAACATGCTTTAAAGTGTCAACCAAAAGGTTGGTGAGTTCATAGGTTTATCATAACAATCATTTCAATATATTAATAGACCACAAGATTTTCGTTTATAAATATATGTACACTCGCAGGTGTATAAAAGTATTCTATAAGTTGTAGGCACCCGGTAACAAGCCTTAACGTTCATGTTTTACCCTCTGAAGTACACCAGATCAGGTGTGTTTAAAATAACCTCGAAGTACTAAAGCATCCCATAGTCAGGATGGGGTTTGTCAGGCCCAATAGATCTATCATTAGGATTCGCGCCTACCGTACATAGACAAGTAGTTTAATGTTACCAAGCTAAGGGTATATTTCTGGTTTAAACCAACATAGAATTAGTTTTAGTACTTGTGCCTATTTAGTAAAACATTTATAAAACAGCGCATGTATTCTCAGCCCATAAATATATATAAAAAGGGAGCAAATGAAACTCACCATACTGTATTTCGTAGTAAAAATGCATATAACGTCATTTAACAAGTGCAAGGTTGGCCTCGGATTCACGAACCTATATTAATTATATATATTTATATGTTGTTCAATATTTGTCTAACAATTTTTGGTCAAGTCATAGTGTACCACAATCCTAATGCTCGAGACTAATATGCAAAAGTCGACAAAAGTCAACTTGACCCAAAATGACTTCTAAAATTTATACGTGTTTATTATATAACTTATATAGTCGTTTTATATATTTAAATATATTTATTAGATTTTATAATAATAAAAGTCATTTATTAATAAAAATTTATATTAACGTTTATATATAATATATACTTTTATATATCTTAAGTAGTAAAATTTATAAAGTTCACTTAATATCGTAGAACTATAGTGGTAAGTATTATTAATGTAATTATATTACGCGTGGTGAAAAATATCTTTGTATCCCCTATTTATTTGATAAAATAATATTGATCATAATAATAATAAGTAAAAGTTGTATTATTTTGTAATAATAATTATTATTATTCTATAACAATATTTATATTTACTAAAAATGGTATTATGATAAAATGATAATACTAACATAATAGTAATAATGATATTTTATAATAACAATGATATTTCTATTAAAATAATAACGACGATAGTAATAATAATCATTTTAACAATAATACTAAAATTCAGTTGACTATAACTTCTAATCCGTTCATCGAAACCATTCGATATCTAAATGAAAAGTTCTTAATTTTTCGCTAGCTTTCCAATGACATGCATATCCTATATACTCGAGCACTAGTCAGGGATACACTATTGATATATAAAAGTTAAGTTATGAGTGCTCACGTATCAATATTGAGATTCAATATTGCAGGAAATTACGTAGACGCAACGGAGATGATAAACACTAGATTAACCTCACGAGCATACCCATAAACCATACCCATCACCTCCATAGCTATAACCCATAATTTCCTTAGCTTCGACTCATTCAAAAAACTATTTTGAAATCACTCGGACATCACTCCGTCGTAATATTTTATGTATACTAATAATATCTTGAAATAATACAGAGCAAATATATATATATATATATATATATATATATATATATATATATATATATATATATATATATATATATATATATATATATATATATATATATATATATATATATATATATATATATATATATATATATCGATTGAGAGAGTTTAGAGAAATATATTTTCAAGTTTCTATGAAATAATGAAACCTATTGAATTCTATTTATAATAGATTTTTGAATTATTAAAGTGAATTATTAAAGTATGAATTATTAAAGTGAATTATTAAAGTATGAATTATTAAAGTGAATTATTAAAGTTAAAGTAAAGTAAAAGTAAAGTAAAGGTAAAGTTAAAGTATAGTAAAAGTATAAAAACTATGTATGTATAATACGCGTATAAATATATATAATATTAATTTAAATCGTTATATATTTTTAATGAAATAAAATATAAATATCGTTATATTTATTATACTGGTTAAGTAATGAGTTGTCAAAAGTGATTCTAGATATTTATAAAAGTTATATACGTTTTAATAATAAAGTTCTTTTTAAACTGAAAATGTTTTTGTACATTTGAAAATAGATTAATAGAATATTATGGAAATCAATTTTCCACTAGCTTTTGTCTAACTTTCGTAAATGACACTTTTTATTTTTATTTATAAATAGCTTTACAAATTATTCCGAATATCGTTAAGAGGAATAGATTTTCTCAAATCATAGTGGACCTCTCAACATAGACTTGTAATCATAATTCAATGTTTCTGATAATTCAATCATTTAATATTTTTTTTTAATTTTGTCGATAATCATATTGAAAAAAATACGTTCATATAAAGCATTATACGTTTAAATACTTTGTTGACATTTTCAATTTATAACATATACACATATACATACATATTCATATATGTTTATTTAATGGTTCGTGAATCATTGGAATTTGGTCGAGGTTTAAATGAATGTATAAACATAGTTTAAAATCCTTGAGATTTAACTTAACAAACATTGCTTATCGTGTCAGAATAATATAAAGATAAAGTTTAAATTTAGTCGGAAATTTCCGGGTCGTCACATATACTCATCTGCATCTTGTAACAAGAATTGCCATACCAATTACTGGGAATCGACAAATCAGTATTTTGAATCTCGCAGCGTTTCTACATCAATAGTTATATGTATATATATAATATTTATCTCTTAGAATTAAGATCTTCCATTCTGGAATTCTGAAAAGCACCCAGTCTACGAATCAATACTCCAGATTTTAGAAAAGCTGAATAAAGTAGCAAAAACTGTAAACGACCTTAACAGTCAAAAGTTTGATGATAAAGAAGAATGTGTTGGTAAAGCTCAGAAAAAGAGAAGATTTAGAACTGGAAAACGAATTGAGCAAAACATGAAGGAGGCTGTAGACAAATCACAAAGACTAAACATGCCTTCAAAGAATCCAAATGATTCGGTATCTGCTGAAGTCATTAACGAATGCCTTGCTCCTGACTCTAAACCTTTACGAACAAATCTTCTTTATCATCCATCGATATTAGAAATTCTAAGACATCATCGTATCTTTCATTATAAATATCCTCGATATTTCTGAAGATATTTTCATAATTATTCTTATCTGAAATCATTTATCTCTTCGCGTTATCTGTATTACATCATAAAGGAAACTGTTAGTTTCTAAATTCTGAAACATTCAAGTTTAAAATATGAATGATATTGAAGTAGTGTTGGGAACTGAAGCATGAGTTAGTATAATATAATGACACTTGATCAACGTGCTTATATTACAGTAAGTCATGCTGAGCTTCTAATGGAACGTGATGATTCACATATCATAACGTCATCATATGCCATGTTACACGACTCTTACATTCTACCTAATCTCCAAACATATCGAAAACATATCTTCCTGATAGTTCTATCTTTTCTCCTGAATTCTGGTAATTTAACCAATCAAGATTGTGCTATTACAATTTCTTTCTTAGAACATTAGTCATGTTCATTCGAAACTTCATATTTACAAATTCTGGACCATTATTCGCTTGACTTAAAGTCGGGAAGAGAAAAGAAAGGTATGGAACACCAAAATAATAAGGAAACGAAGGGAGTAGATTTATAGTAAAATATCAGACAGAGCAATCAAAACAGATTATCGTATTTAACCAAAGAAGATCTAATTTCCTTAATTATCGGAGAATCAAAACTTATTGCGAAAATTTTTTCTCTAAATCCCTTGAATTCCGAAAATCAACTTTGACTACGTCAGAGGTTAATACAAATCTTTATAATCTCATTTCAGTTCACTATTTTGTGATAGCTTTACTCGTACTCTTCACATAAACGAATTGTTTTATCCATATTACTCAATGATGATAAAATTTTATTTATCAACTCATATTCGTCAGGAAAACATTCTAATTGTTAGCCATGACGATCTCAATCAAATTTCGGGACGAAATTTCTTTAACGGGTAGGTACTGTGACGACCCGAAAATTTCTGACCAAATTTAAACTTAATCTTTATATGTTTCCGACACGATAAGCAAAGTCTGTTAGTTTAAGTCTCAAAATTTTGAACTATTTTATGAATTCGTTTAACCCTCGACAAATTTTCGACGATTCACGAACCTTTAATTGTAAATAGAAATGTATATATAAACAACTACACATGAAAATAATTATATATTATAAATAAATTATAATAACGAACTATCATGTGATTTAATTATTATGAAGGAAAACTTAAACTTGTTATTTAAAACTGTTTATTTAAATATAGAGAATAGATTGAATTTACATAATTTGACAATGTTAATAATGTATTTAATGTTATACTCTGAAATTAATTGTTTCAATATATATAATTAATATATTACTTACTTGATACTTAAAATATAATTAAATATGTAGCAATGAAAGTGTATATATATATATATATATACATACATATACATACATACATACATACATACATACATACATACACATATATATATATATATATATATATATATATATATATATATATATATATATATATATGATTGTGATACAAAAATTTCTGATTGTATGTATACTATTATATATATACATATTAAATATTCAATGTATGTTATTATATATATATTATGATATTACATAACTAATAAAAAGTAATATTAATATATGTAATTACAAGTTAAAATATGGTTATTAGATATACCTTCATTAAAATATAAATATTAATATTAGTATTAATATCAGTATTATTAATATTATTAAAATGATAATACATAGATATAAAATTAATACATGAAATTTGTTACATTATAATTCTTATTATTATTTTAGAATTATTATTATCATTATCACTATAAATCATTATATTTTTTTTATAGTTATCATTATTATTATAAATAATACAATATATTATTATTATCATAAATAATATCATATTTATAACTATTATTATCAGTATTATTATTATTATTATTATTATTTATTATTATTATAATGATTATTAATATTAATAGTATTATTATTATTGATATAATTATTATTAATTAGTACTATTGTTATTAATATTATATATATATATATATATATATATATATATATATATATATATATATTATATGTAAATATAAATAAAAATGCGTATATGCTTTCCAATCAAATATTTGTTTTCTTCTTCTGTTTTCTTCTGATCCGTGATTACATGTCGAATCCTACAAACAATATTTATCAATTATTACTTCTGTATCAATCATTCAATCACTATATGTATATCGTTCACTGATAGCTGCAAGATTAAAAACAGATAAATGAAATAAATAAATAAAAACAACCTCTGTTTTTATATTTCGAGCTGTGAAGATCAAAAGATAGAAATCGAATCAAACATCAAAATCTATAAATGCAATTGTGTTAGGAATCACCCATTTGAACTATCTGTAAGTTCTCAGACACTAATTTATTCGATTGATTTCAAATTTCGAAGTCAAAGTTGAAAACCAAAAAGTCAAACGAATCGTTCATCGCGAAATTCGAATTCGTTTTAATGTTTTGAGTTAAATTGATGATTTATAAAGCTTCTATGAAAGATTTAAAACATATTTTATGTTGTAATCATAATCCAAAACAGCCTTGAATCCAAAATCACGAATTTTGTTTTTTTTTTTCGCGAACTGCACAGCAGTTTTTTTTTTTTTTTTTTTTTTTGTTAAACAAAATTTCCTCAATCATAGGACGTTTCTACTTAAGTTTCAAGTTTAATTCAAACTTTGGGCTCACTATTTTGATTGTGAGAATATCATTGATCGATTGAATCTGTTGGAGAAGAGAAGAAATAAGAAACAGATGAAAACGGATATATGTATAGTTAAGTTGGGAATAAAAACAGAAAAGTTGAAACAGACAAATGGTTAGGGGTGTTTGAGGGTGAGCGAGAGGTCGAGGGTTCTAGCCTGGTTCGGGGCATTTGTTTTTAGAAAAGCTTTATAAGGTAGTTCTTTCCTTATAATTATTATGATTATTGTTATATATTATTGTTGTTATTATTATTCCTAGTATTACTAGTATTATAATTATTATTAGAATTGTAATTATTATTATTATCATTTAGTTATTATTAACTAATACCATTAAGTGTTATTATTATTATTATTATTATTATTATTATTATTATTATTATTATTATTATTATTATTATTAATATTAACATGATTATGATTATTGTGAATATTATTAAGTATTATGAATATATAGATTAAAGATTTTGAATAATATTATTTTGTCATTTTTATTAGTAGTAATATCATTATTAGCATTAAAATAAGTATTATTATTATTATTTTCATTATTGTTACTATTATTATTATTATTATTATTATTATTATTATTATTATTATTATTATTATTATTATTATTATTATTATTATTATTATCATTATCATTATCAGTATTGTTATTATTATTAAAATTTATTATTTTTACAACTATATTATTATTGTTACTATTATTTTTACTACTATTATCATTATTATTACTATTACAACTATATTATTATTAAAAGAATCATTATTAGTAAAACTATCTTTTTTATCATTTTTATATCTAATTATTGGTATTATTATCTTTACTTTAATAGTAGTATAATTATTAATTTTACAAACAAAAGAGATTCATATATAAAAAGTATATGACATACTATATTTTTATATGAAATATTATTAACTATAATAATAACTAAATTACATTTAGTGTATAAAAATATTTTAAGATATTATAAGTAACAATATAAACACATATATAGATATAAATATTAATTTTAATACATTATATATACATAACAATAAGTTACAATTTAATAATATATTATAATAAATGTATGTACAACTTTGTTCGATTACAATTATATGTGTTAATATATATATACAAATGATATAGGTTCGTGAATCCGAGGCCAACCCTGCATTGTTCAGTATCGTCGTATGAATAATTTTACTACAAAATATTGTATCGTGAGTTTCATTACTCCCTTTTTAAATGTTTTTGCAATATATATTTTTGGGACTGAGAATACATGCACTTTTATAAACGTTTGATGAAATAGACACAAGTAATCGAAACTACATTCTATGGTTGAATTGTTTTACCGGATATCGCCCTTGTTGAACTTGGTAGCCTAAGAATTGGTGTTTATTATAATTGCCACCAATTGACGTGAATCCTAATGATAGATCTATGGGCCTTGAGAAGCCCCAGTCAGAGAATTTGAACTGCTTTAGTACTTCGATGTTTATATGTTTGGGATATTCTACATGCATTTTGTTAATGTCGGTTACCAGGTGTTCAATCCATATGAATGAATTTTAAACACTTACAAGTGTATGATTATTGATTAAATGAAATCTTGTGGTCTATTAAAATTATGGAAATGATTGATTACGATAAACTAATGAACTCACCAACCTTTTGGTTGACACTTGAAAGCATGTTTATTCTCAGGTTTGAAAGAAATCTTCCGCTGTGCATTTGCTCATTTTAGAGATATTACTTGGAGTCATTCATGGCATATTTCGAAAGACGTTGCATTCGAGTCATTGAGTTCATCAAGATTATTATTAAGTCAATTATAGTTGGATGTATTATGAAATGGTATGCATGCCGTCAACTTTCGTTGTAAAGAAAGTTTGTCTTTTAAAAACGAATGCAATATTTGTAAAATGTATCATATAGAGGTCAGAACCTCGCAATGAAACCAAATGTTGAAGACTTCATCCAGATGGATTAGGACGGGTCTTTACATGCAATATCGGCTCTATAACGATCGAGCCAATCCATACCAACGACAATATCAAAATTCACCCAACGTTATCTGGATAAGATCAATTTTAAACGTTTCGGTACCAAACAAGATATCACAATTATTACAAACGTCAACCCCTAGCACCGTCTTACCATCTGCTATTTCAACTTCTACCGGATGACTTAACTTAGCTAGCAGTTTATCAAGCTTAGACACAAAATGTAGAGATACAAACGATAAATTAGCACCGCTATCAAATAGTATCCTTGCCGGATTAGAGTTAACCATAAAAGTACCTGAGACAACTTCGTTGGATTGCTTGGCCTCATCATTCGTCATCAAATAATTGCTACCCTAGCCATACCCGCCGCCTTCTCTTACTTTTTGACATGATCTGTGTTCAAGTCGGGACACTCCGACCTTCGGTGTCCTTCTTTGTTACAATTAAAACAAGTGAGTTTGTTTTTCATAGAAGGCTTTGTACAATCTCGAGACAAATGTCCCCGTACCCCGCAATTGTAGCAAATAGGGATAAAATTCCCGAAACCACCCTTCTTTACGCTATTCACACTTTCGGAACCTCTCTTGTTTTTCTTGTTGGAAAAGTTCAAATGGTTTGAACCTTCAAATTTTCTCTTTGAGAAAGTGAAGTCACTCTTTTTTGGAACCTCCGGCTCGAAACCCCGAGCCAATTCAAATAATTCGTCAAAAGTCTTAGCCATTTCCCGACTAATCTTACACTTCAACTCATCGTTCATGGTACGGTAGAAGTCTTACATCAACTTGCGATCATCACCAACATACTCCGGACAAAAACGAGTCTTTGCCAAGAAGGTAGACTTGAGAGTAACCAAGTCCATTAAATCTTGTCGCAAATTGTACAACTCGTCCCGGATTTTATCAAGGTCGGAAGGAGTTCGGTATTCTTTGAAAAATTCCTTTTTAAACTCTTCCCACGTCAAACTCATGCATTGCTCTTCCCCATATAATTGGACTTTATCATCCCACCACATCTTTGCCTCTTCATGCAACATGCTAGAACCTACCTCGCTTTCTTCTCGGGAGGATATTTCGCGGTACGGAAAGCCCCCTCAATATCGAAGATCCAACACGTACTTTTCACCGGGTCCCTCACTCCATTAAACAGAGGTTGGGCATCCTTGAAATTTTTGTAATGGAAGTCCCGCCTTCCATGTCCACCATTACCCTCACCACCTTCACCACGAGGATAAATATTTCTAGCGTTAAGTGCCTCTTCAATCGTGGCCTTCATTCGTTCATTAATTAAATTGGTTACTTGCCCATTGACCGAATCTTGGAAGACCCTTCGGACGTCCTCAAGAAATTCCGCTTTTTGCTTTTTAAAGATGGCCTCAACTTTGGCCGTGAATTCGAGATCCTCGCTCGTACCTCCGTCATTGTTTTCAGGTCCGTTTCTCGTCTTCATACTATAAAACGGAAATAAGTTAAACAACGAAAACGAAAGGACATCATGTATATACAAATACACCTCACCGCCCCATCTTACTCAACAATCATTGTACATCGCTTGTTCGACACGATTTGAACCCGTAACAATAGTAGCTAATCATTGTTACGTGAGCACGTCGCATTAACTTGCTAGTACAACGTCTATCTCGCTTGATGATTGCAAAATACAACATAAAACAATTAGTGCAAAGTTAGTTCACTTATTCCTAGGCACTAACCAATTCCCGGTCCGACCCGTCTCCTACAAGTCCCGCTTAAAGCGCATTCACAATAAAGTCTAAGTATAGGCACCTATCTCAAGTCTCCTAAATCCCTTAGACCATGCTCTGATACCACTTGAAACAACCCAACCCGTATTCAACCGGATATTTTTTATTTATTTATTAATATATACCATTATCGCGCCATTTAATAAATCGGAAGAGGTAAACCATTCCATTTAGACTTACAACGAGTTTAATGTTTACAAAAAGGCACGAAAGCCATTAGTCAAATGTAATACAAGTTCGACCCATTAAAATGATAGTATTAATCTAAACTACACCCGAGCATGGTTTGGGGCTAAACTGCCCAAAACACTAGGTCGACTTCCAAAAACTTCAACCAAAAGCATCCCCTATCAAAATAAAGTGGGAGGCCACTAATCCAATCGAATACCCTTGCCTTTATTCAAGCCGGAGCCAAAAAAGGTAAACAACGAGAGGGTAAGCAATACGCTTAGTGAATGCAATAATTATACACATACATATACAACTTACTTACTTGCAAACACTTATACCAATTCCACATACGTACTAGTAATATAATTAGCATACCATCATAAAGTATAATGCTAAATCCTCGATAACACAAGCTAGTATAACGAAAGCATATAACACGAGCAATATAATATGCTATACTACAACACACAAACATTGATGTTCACAACATCCATTAATATTCAAATTTCAAGGCTAGCCCTACGAATAGTATCGTCAACATTGAACATAAACCCCATCCGCCCCAAATAATGTGGTATCGTCAACATCGAACTTTAAACCCACATATGAGGTATCGTCAACACCGAACTTTAACCCTTCATCGATTTACTACAATAGTGTTATGGCATCGTCAACATCGAACTTTAACTCCATACATGAGGTATCGTCAACATCGAACTTTAAACCCTCATCCAACAAACAATATACTCTAGGATATGGTATCGTCAACATCGAACTTTAACCCATACCCCACAAGTAAATAAATCATATACATACATATATAATTATTCCGCTCACCTTATAGACTAGGCGATGAATTAACAACTCCTCAAGCTTCAAAGTGAAGTACCTAATACAATAAGTACAATTTCAATACACCGAACTAGTTGGACTTGACACCAACATTTACCACTTAAGCATTTAACGACCCATTTGCATTAAATGACCCATTTACTCCAAAACCGCTCATTAATGGCCAAGACTCACCATAAATCACTAAAAGCTAGTGATCATAGTCCAATAACAATAACTAACACCTTTTAGGGTATTTTCATACTCATCTTATCCACTAAGTCAACAATTACTCTTTTGACCCATTTTAACACTTAGACTCGCAAATTGGTCAAACTCGGACCCATTAACAAATCTTTCATCCATTTACAAGTGTATTAGTGACTAACAACACAATTTAACACTTAAAATCTTGATTTACATGACAAAACCCTAGATTATAGCTATTAGGGTTTCCTTACATCAATATAACCCAAATTCACCCATTCAACCCCCCCAAATGGGTCTTACAAGTCTCAAGTAAACAAAACCCTAGCTATAAATCAATTAAATCTCAAAACACGGAGTTAAGACTTACCAACACTACCTCAACGTAGCTAGTGACGTAGGGAACAACTTTAAAACTTGGACTCGGGTGAGATTTGGTCTCCTTCTTCTCCAAGTGAGCTCTCTCTCACTAAAAACCTCAACTCTCTCTCTAGATTTAATTTAGATAGATGAAGATGTGATAAATGAGGATAGGATAAGATTGAATCAGTTTTAGACTCCCCAAAACCGTCCATAAGTGAAAAGACCAATACACCCTCAAAGATGCCATTTAATTTGGGTCAAAAATGTAAAACAGCGACATTTGTCGCGTTTCGCGATACCAGGTAACATTTCGCGACACCCAAACGTGACAAACCAAATCAAAACGTGATAAGGTAGACATAACTGGGTTCCAGAAGTTGTCGCGTCCCAGCCAGCTTTGTCGCGTATCGCGACAAACCAAAACGCGATGAAACATACTAAAACGCGACAGGAGGCCTGATCAAACCATTTTCTACATTTTCAAACATTTAAACTATAAACATTCGTTTGCGGTTTATATTAAACGTTTACAAGGTGAAATACGTACCTTTAGACCACGTACGAGGAAAACGGGGTGTTACATGATTTGAAGTCTATTTGCCGCTAGACAGTTATTCTTTGACGGTCATGAATTTTGATTGTTTGCACCAAATACATTGTCAGCTAGTACTCTTCATAGAGTGTTTCTTTAATTGTGAAATATTGACCGTAATACGTAACATTTTAAAGTAAATAAATACATGACAAATCAAGAACTTTTAGCATGGAGTGATCAATTCCAGTCTCAAAACTCCATCAAAATGTAAGTTATTTTTTTTTCTCAGCCACGTTTGTATATGTTGATCAGCATGAAATGTTGGTTAGAGCTTTCACAACTGCTTGTCCCTGGGCTACTTCTGTTGTATGCCCATGCAGGCTTCGTTTGTCTAAATGCTTTCCTCCCAGATGAACCAGCCTCATTCCCTTCAAACAGTATGTATCTTCCATGGCACAATAAATCTCCTACATGATAGCTTCTTTATTTAGTCTATTTGTTGAGCTCTTCATGGACTTCATCAAAGTAAGTCAATCTTTCCATCACGGATTTCCTTGGTTGATCATGCCCTTACTTCCTAGCCTTTGAGCCATAGTAATGTCCTTCCTTCCTAACAAATCTTCCCGGAATTGAAATCCTAGAAGACTTAACAGTTGCTACTCCCCTTATCATCTTTCTGCCAGCTAAAAGTTTTGTTCGAATCCGGTTTCTTGAACTTTTTTATTTGCAGCAAATGATACAAGTCTCCTGTCTTTATCCTTGCCACAATTTCTCATATCAAAGATTTACACTCGTTTGTCCCGTGACCACAGCCTTCATGAAAATCACAATATCTATCATTTTTCTGTCTGTCACGCTTCTTCAGGGACGCTGGTGGGTAAAATTTTTCCTTCACTTGTTCCGTCATCATTATTTCTCATGGTGTCTTAGTTAAGCTTTCTAGCAAAGAACGTTTTCATACAGCTCCTGAACGATTTATCATACCGGTAATTTTCATATCCTTTTGCATGATTGTTATGCCTCTTATTGTAATTATGACTATTTTCACTCATCAATCCATTAATATCATACTTGGCCATGCCTTCACTCCTTTTTTTCATTGTCCTTTCTTCTTTGAGCCGTGTGATAACCCATCTGACCATCCTTCCCAGATGAGTTGTATTGTATTGAAATTGTAACAGTTCTTACGAAAGTAGACGATATATTCTAATGTAATTACGCCACAAAGTATGGATATGCTTCTTTATCCAAGCATGAAATGGATCCTGGTATACGCGGACTCTCAGGCAGGCAAGGAATTATTTGACATTCTAACATGTATCTTGTGACGAAGACATCAACTTATCTCCCGACCTCTGATTTATTTCATGGGCATACAAGTGTATGCCTTTGCAAGTTCTAATATTGTAAAAGGAATTTTCCACAAAGATTCGGGAAGCTTGTGATGCTCCCAGGTGGTAACTTAGAAACCCATTCTCTTGCTACTGATTGTAACACAGTGGGGAACAAATGACAAGCAACCTCATCACTCCAATGTTGAGGTTTAATAGCCCATTTAAATATTTGTAAAAAATCGCGTGGATCACTTGTTTCATCATATACACAATACACCTAATGTTACCATTATTACTATTTGTTCTGACAACACAAAATTTGCAATTCTGTCCAAAATTTCTTACTGGTGACTAATTATTCCACATAATTTTTAGCTTGGTTCCCGGTTATGAGAGCACATAAGTTATCCAATGCTATTTCCTGAACAATAGGCTGAGATAGTGAATGCTTATAAGCTGGTGGTGCCGCTTGAGTCAATAATTCTGTTAGCCAAACAGTCGCTTCTTCTGTCTTCATTCCTTCACTTCCTAGCCGGACTGGTGGCAAAGATCTAAAGCTAATTGCTCCCGACTTTTGAAGTCATCTTCAGTTTGTTAAGTCCTTATCGGATATCTTACTCCAAACATATTCTTCAGTTTTGCTAGGATTTGACTTTCAACATCCTCCAAGATCATTTTTGATATCATGCCTACATCCTCCTAATTTGAACCGTTTTTGCTAGTACCACCGGTAGTCTGCCCAAGGAAATTGAAATTCAACTTTCTAGCTCCGACCAGAGATGCCTCCATATGTTGCTCATCACTGTTATCAAACATATTCATGTCTTCATCATCACCTTCCATACCTTCATTGTTCACTGTTCCTGATTGGACATGAGAAATTACTTTCTCAGCCATCAACGACGCTTCTGGAGCCTTATGAGCTTTATCTGCCCTAGAAATCCTATTTTTGATGTCTTGTTGCTCTTTGAGACTGTTGATATATGTGTTCGTATCTCTAGACAATGCCATTTGATCGAACCTAAACTAATAGTTAAAGGGTTGAGTGCTAAATTTGGGGAAAATATGATTGATTGATTGATTGTTTTAACTCCGATAAAAGTGCAAAGCCGATCGAAATCTAGATTCACGAGGGTGTATAACAATCAATTGGATTTTTCTACTCAAAATAGTTGAGTAATTAATATATGAGATGAATGAACTCCAGTGATGATCGGAATTCATTCGGAATATGAGTAAACTGTTCTGTATGGTATGATTTTGACAGAGTAAGTTTAAAGTGACTGCAAGTGTTGAAATTAATTACCCAAGGGGTTTATTTATAGGCGGGAAAGTTTGTAACATAAATGGCTGACGTGACACATGTACCATTTGTGAATGTAACAAACTGGACCTAACAAATTTTCTTGGATCTATGGACTGACGTGATACAGACGCCTCTCTCGTGTGACATCCGCACGTGTGTAGGCAACTAGATAGCACACATGTTTGCCAAAGCTAAAGGGCTTACATGTAAACCCTGCCCAAATTATTCTTCAAGTATACCTTCCCGATATCTTTTGTCAAAATCCTTCCCATCCAGCATGACTTGCTAATGTTCCATCCGAAATTCTTCTACCCTGCGTTTGATCACGGTGCCAGCTTCTTTGTATGAGTCTTTTTTTTCCAACTTATCCCCTACTTCTTTTAAAGATGCACATTTTTGACCGGTGTCAGGTCCATTCATTATCCTTGCTGGTCTCGATATATTTATAAAATAGATAATCTTTATACCAAAATTCAGATACATGATGCGGATCCTGGGACGTATTATTAACAGTTGTTTGCCGACGAATTCTCTCCGAGAAGGTTAGGCGGGAAGTTTTAAAATTTTAAATTTTTGGAGCCAAATTAATTTTACCGGAAAAGAAAAATATAACAAACTACAATCCCTTGTTGTTGACCTGTCGAGGAGAAAGATTACAAGGGTAAACTTTCTTTTTTTAGCCAAAAATTTTTTACCGAAAAAAAAAAAAAAAATTCTTTGCGGAAATCTTAGGAGGGAATTCTTCTTTTTTGATGCCAAAATATATTTGTCGAAAAATTAAAAATAATAAATACATCCTTTTACTAATGACATTTCATGTTGTCGGCAAAGAGTTTGATCAAAAAGTAGACCGAATGAAAGTCCCGACGTTTGTAGTTTGGTGGGGATTTTCCCAACGACATTTTGTCTTCGAGGACATAGCACTAGTGTGGTGGCCTTTCAAAGTTGAGGTTTAAGTAATAAGATGAAGAAGATATGTATATATTTCATGATTAATTGCGTGAGTGTCTAACTAGTTGTCTTAAAATTATGAAAGTTGTACTAAATTAATGTACATTCTTCTTATTAAACTTATTAAAAAAAAAAAAAAGTAACAAATATGAACATGCAACAAAAAGTCTAACAATGGAAATGAATATAAATAATTCATTAAATGGCTTTCATGGCTAGAGTATCATTTCTGATCTATAATTTTAAGCCTCTTCTAATTACTTGCTACGACATAGATTATGGATTGATTATATATTACTATTTACTTGCCGTTCAAAAATATCAATAAAAATAAAATTTTACAAATTCTTTGGTCAAACCCAGTTGGCTATATCAATGACTAACAGAAGTAACCCACATTATTATCTTCGCTAAAAAGCTAAACTTCTTTCGAATCTAGTGTTAATTTGCAAATGGAAAAATCTATGTTCAGATTTTTCGAGGTTGAAGAAGAAGAAGAAGAAGAAGCAAAATCCAATAACACTGATCATCTTCATGATGATCAAACTCTCGTATCAAAATCATTTTCTAAGGTGATTTTTTAGACTTGCATTAAGTTTACTTTCTTTATATTTGGTAAAATATACATACACATTTATACATTTAATTATATTGTCCCAAGTAAGACCTTCGTATCAATATCATTAGGTTAATTTAGAGATTTAATGTATTTAGGATCTTGCTGACCCTATGATCATGCGTTAATATGCTAATTAAATAGACAGTGAAGATGTAGTAGAAGATTATATTCAGGTTGAGAGGTGAATATGATTCTTATAAGAACATTATATATATGCATCTTTTTATATGTGACACTATATATGTGCATTTTTTTATATGTGACATTATATATCAATATATGTGCATCTTTCTATATGTTAGTTAATTAAAATGCTCCCCTCAGATAGTCTCAATAGAGAAAACTTACATGCACAACTGTAACAACTGAATATTATGAATATAGTAGTGCATTGGGTCAACTTTGTAGTCAGAAACTTAATGTGCAGTTCATATTTATGTTCTTTCAGGATGGTTCAACTAAAACTGAGATGGGTCAAGATAAAGATTCAGTTTTCAAGTCGTTGCAAATCGACTTTAACGACTTTTTCCAACAAGAAGTTCCAAAAAGTTCCGACAGCCGAAGTAATCATGATCAAGAAGGTGATCATGGAAGTGAACACATTTCTCTAACCCTTGGAACAGTTTCCAGCTATGAAGCTAAGATCGATGGTCTAAAGAAGTTGGATTGTTTTAGCAAAAGCAAAGGTGATAATAACGATTATTATCAGGATCTAAAACTAGGTTTGGGTTGTAAATATGACTCAATTCCAATTAGAGTTGACTTAAGCGATGCGAAAAAAGATAATATGACCTTGGAACGGCAGGTTCATTGCTTGAAGACCGAAAGAAGCCAAGATATTGATCTTTTTGATCAGATTCCTTTAAAGAAAGCTAGGGTTTCTGTGAAAGTTGTTTGTGACACCCAAACGGTAATAATGTTATACGACAAAAGTTTCATTTGGATATTGTGAAATGTAATGTTTGGCTGTAGGGTGGTAATAATCAAACTAAGATGCATTCTATGGCACATTAATGTATATTAAATTGGTTGTTTATCAAGATCATGTTATGAGGTTGACTTTTTGATGGATTATAATACAGATGAATGATGGATGTCAATGGAGAAAATATGGACAGAAGATTGCGAAAGGAAATCCATGCCCTCGAGCATATTATCGATGCACTGTTTCAGCATCATGCCCCGTCAAAAAACATGTAAGTTCTTATTCAAATTGCTTTTAAAAGGATAAGATATTTCTTGTTCAAGTTATCCGGAGAAAGGAAGTATTTTTATACTCATATGTACGCAACTTATTCAAATTTCCCATGACCGTTTACAACCACTTTCTCTTACCACCCCAAGATATGCTTCTAGTTTGAATCTCAGACTTCTTGAAAGGAATTCAGATCTCAATCACTAAACTATCTTGAGATAGTTCTTCACTAAAATCAAAAACTATCCACACATGGTCAATGGGTAGATATTGATTACATCATTATCCCTAATGACCTTTCAAAAAATTATTATCTCTAACGGGTCAACTAAGTGAATGAGTAAAACAGGTCAGATAGTTTGAGGGGTCAAAGGTCGCCCAAATTTTTAATAATTTTGTTCAAAATACTTCGATTGTTATGGTAGAGATGCTATGTCATCTAAAACGTCCTTTTATTATTTTTTTTTTCTTTTTTTCTTTCAGAACATCAAACTCACGCACTCTACATAATTTTAAATGAATAATGTCTTAAACATAACTCAGACCTTTAAGGTCAGAGGAGCTCCTCGATACCGCTAGGCCATAGGCCCTTTGGTCTAAAACGTCCTTAGTAACTCCTAGGGATGGCACTCGCGGGCGACGGGTACAGATCCTTAATTATCCGCGACCCGCGACTCTCCCGCCATGAGTTTTTCTTTACCCGCGGGTACTCGTTTACCCGCCACGGGTAAATTTTTCTGCCCGTACCCGTGACTCGCGGGTACACGAAAACCGCGGGTACACAAAACCCGCGGGTTTACAAAATGTGCACTTTAACTAATTTTTAATCACGGATACCCACTACCCGCAGGTAAACCCACGAATAATTATGTAAATACATTAAAAAATTTAATTATATATTATACAATTAAGTATATGTATGCGGGTAAACGAGTATACCCGCGGGTAGCTCAAACGGGTATCACGGATTTTCGGGTCGGGTTTTACCTGCGACCCTCCAATGGGTACAAAATTTTGCCCGACCCGTGCTCGCAGGTACATCTTTTTATAAATACCCGCCCGCAACGGGCACAGGTACCCGCGGATCACAGATTTTTTTCCGGCCATTACCATCCCTAGTAACTCAAAAATCCACATTTATTATTCTCTAACTAATTTCCAACAATTATTTAGGTGCAAAGATGTGCAGAAGACATGTCTGTGTTGATTACTACATATGAAGGAACTCATAACCACCCACTTTCACTATCAGCAACCGCCATGGCTTCCACCACATCTGCCGCCGCCTCAATGTTAAAATCCACCTCATCAACCTCACAACCAAATCTCACAACTACCGCCACCTCATCACCTTACACCGCCTCGGCAACCACCTTTTCAAACCACAATTGCACACCTTACATAAGGCCAACTCAACACCCATTTTATCTACCCAGCACCACAATATCAACATATCAGTCCCACCCAACTATCACCCTTGATCTCACATCGAATCCCCATTTCAACAGATCAAACACGTCCAACTTTTTAACGACTGAAACAAGATCTTCTTCTTCCACATGCCTCAACTTTTCTTCTCCATCGTCGTATTCTTCTTCCACAATCGAATTTAACTACAAGAATTCTATGCCTTTTTCGTATCTCGGAAGACAAAATCCATCACGCGATAACTTTCAGATTAATTCTACTTCTTCGGGAATGTATTCAGCAGATACTATTGCAGCTGCTACGAAATCTTTAGCATCAAACCCGTCTTTCAGGTCAGCATTAGCAGCATCAATAATGCCACTTATAAGAAACATCGAGGGTGGGGCCAGAATTTGATGACAACATTTTCAATAATATTGTGACTTGATGCGAACACAATTTTGGTTTCGCTGTTTTTAGTTTCTCATTTCTGTTGTTTATCATAAATATCTTTAACACATGTATATGCATTTCCACCAGTCCATCTTATAAGAGAAGTGATATTTCCAAACACATTTTTGATAAATCCACACAGATTTACTAAATTGCTCTTAATGATATGATGCACAAGTTTTTCACTACAAATTATTGTAGGGACATTATTGGAAAATATCAACAAAAGTGTGTGAATCTATAAAAAACTTGTTTGGAAATATCACCTCCCATCTTATAATAAGCTGCGATAATGTAAACGCTATGAATCTATGATGGTATACATAGGCAAAAATAATGTAATGATGTGCTACACAAATTTCCGCATTTGATTGTAGCTTTATTCAAACTAAAGACCACGGGTTTTTTTTTTTTTTTTTTTTTTTCCTTTTCTTTCTAACATCCAATACGAGAGTACTCAGGGGACTTAACCACCCACATGTTCATTTTCCGCAGTTACATAACTCGTTCCCAACTGTTGCCCAGGTAGGAAATCCGCCTCAATCCGAGGGCATAGGCAGTAAAACCCCCTCCCCACTGCCCCCGCAAAGCGATGTGCGGAAGGCACCCTTGGGTGCAGTGGCGGAAATAGGATTTTTTTCACCGGAGGCAAAAAAAAAAAATGAAACCGTAGCAATTTTTTTTGGAAAAAATATGGAGGTTTTTGGCCAAAAAATTGAGGTTTTTAAGCAAATTATAAAGATTTTTGGGCAAAAGTTGAATATTTTGGGCAAAATTTGAAGGTTTTGGAGGAAAAGTTGGAGAATTTTGGGCAAAATTTCAAGGTTTTGGGCAAAATATGTAGGTTTTAGGGCAAAAAAATTCCACCGGGGGCAAAGTCGAAAAATCTAAAATTTTTACACTGAAAAAAAAACCCACTGGGGGCGCGCGCCCCCTGCCCCCATGTAGTTTCACCACTGCTTGAGTGGAATTCAAGTGTAAAAGGACAACCTTATGTGCAATGCTACAGTTCACAGGAGTCAAACTCCCGGCCTCTCGCTAAAAGAGACAGGTACTACCACATGAGCTACAATACAACTATCCAAAGTCAAAAACCACGGTTTCTTACTTTAGAAAAGTAAATAAGCTCTTTCTAAAGCATCAAGAAAGAAGATAAATGTATATGATGAATACCGACTATCGTATCAAAACCCAACTTTTTTGCAGCATCTTTAATCTGAAAGGTTTATCACCATCAAGCTCATACAACACTCCATTAATGAATGGTTCAACGTTTGAACTATTTAATTAAGAGGTAATCAAACGCACTCTAAGTGTAAGTTTCTTATAAATGTTCTATATTTCATAGTTTCTCTGCTATAATAGGTCTTTGATATTTTGTGTTAAATCGTTTTATGTTAAAACCGACATGATAAAAAGCGAAAAAATCATAATGAATTTGATTTTAGTTTTCCTTAAATTTACAGATATGAATTTGATTCTAAATTCAATTTTAGTTTTATTAATATTATTATATTATAATTATAATTAATATTAAAATCGATTAAATGGAGAGCCGGCTTCAATTGATAGTATAATAAGTTACACATTAATTGGGTCATCGCACATCACTTTTTGATCTATCTACATCTAATTTACTATTATCCCCTTAACTATACTTAAAATAATAATATAAGTTTAACTCCTTAGATTAATTTAGAGGCATAACTATGGATATGTGAGACAAAAGTGCAGATGGATAAAAAAGTGGTGTGTAAGGATCACCTCCTAATTAATAATTAATAAAATATACTGTAACACCCCGTTTTCCCGTACGTATCGAAAGGTACATACTTAATCATTTGTACGTCTATAACTCATTAGCTTATGCGTAAATGTACGAATATATGTGTATATATATATATATATGTGTATACTTGATGATGTGTGCATATATATATAAGTTTAAACATGGGTTTTGTTAGCATTAAGTCTTGTGAGACTATTGTGGAAGGCTAGGTGAATATAGGAAGCGGGTTTGGATTGTACAAATTAAATAACATCGAAAATTGTTTAAGGTGGTCAAACTGTTCAGATGCAGCCTTAAGCCGCGCCGCGGCAAATGGGTCCGCGCCGCGGCATATCAAGCGAACCAGGATCAGGAAGTGGGTTAAAGAGGGCCTATTTTCCCTTTATGTGTCGCGCCGCGACGATTAAGTCCTCGCCGCGACAGTTCTGCTGAACTGGTGTCGGACTTAGCTCAATTTAAGGGATTTTAAGGGGCAAAATGGTAAATTGACATGTGGATCTAATGAGAGTATTAACTCTCCACCACATATCCATTTAATTCATTTCTTTTTCTCTTTTCTCTCCATTTTCTCTCCCAAAACACAAAACCCACTTAGTTTGATCTTGAGATTTGGAGTTGGAGATTTGTGAATCAAACCTAGGAGCAAGAATTAAAGTTGTTCCTTGAGTCTCTAGCTACGCGTTGATAGTCTCGGTAAGTTCTAACTCTAAGTTTTGAGTTTTAATTGATTAATGACTATGGTTTTGAGTACTAGGGATTTGTAAGACTCATTTGGTGGTAAAATGGGTGAGTTTGGGTTATGTTGTAGTAATGAAACCCTAAAAGCCACAATCTAGGGTTTTGGCCTTGTGATTTGAGGTTGTAAGTGTCAATTGGTGTTGTTAGTCACTAATGCACTTTAAGATTTATGAAAGAAGTGTTAATGGGTAAGTTTGACTTGATTGTGAGTTTAAGTGATATAAAATGGGTCAAAATGTACTAGTTGACCCAATTAGATGAAATGGGTATTGATTACCCTAAGCTTTGTGTTAGTTGAAGTTAATAGACTTTAATTCACTAGTCTTAGTGATTAAAGTCGAGTCTTGGCCATTTATGGGCGGTTGTGTGTAGTTGAGTCATTTAATGCAAATTGGGTCATTAAATGCTCAAGTGGGAGTATTGTGGTTAATCCCACTAGTTGTGAAATTGATTGTGCACTTAATGATTTAGGTACATTGCGTTGAAGCTCGGAAGTGCTAAATCATCATCCTTGTGACAAGGTGAGTGGAATAATTATACGTTCATGTATATGGCGTGTTTATTTGTGAATGTTATGGTATGAACCATGTGTCGGTAGTGCCATAACATGTATGTGACAGATATAGGATGTGAACGACGTGCCGGTAGCATCGAGTGTGAACGACGTGCCGGTAGCACTATAAAATGAGGCGTGAACCACGTGCCGGTAGCGTCAAAGTGTGAACCATGTGCCGGTAGCACTATAAAAGAGTGAGACTCAAATGCGTATGGTGTGAACCACGTGCCGGTAGCACCATAGCGTTATGGTTAACCATATTGTGTTGTGATCGTTTAGCATTATATATATATATATATATATATATATATATATATATATATATATATATATATATATATATATATATATATATATATGGTGGTGAGTATATGCTAATGAGATTTTGTGTCAATGTACGACTTGTTGGTATTTCGGGTATGATTGACTTGCTATGTGAGTTACATGTTCGTGCGAGGTATTTGGTATTTGTGATTGCAAATAGATGGGTTATATATATGTATGTATAACTATTGCATTCACTAAGCATTGCTTACCCTCTCGTTGTTTACCATTTTTATAGGTTCCGGCTTGGACAAGGGTAAGGGCATACGGTTGGATTAGTTGTCTCCTGGTTGTGTTGACAGGGGGTGCTTTTGGGATAGCTTTTTAAGTGGCCTAACGTTTTGGGTAGTTTAGCCCCAAACTATGCTCGAGTGTCGTTTGGATTATAAACTATCATTGTAGTGGGTCAAACTTGTATTAAACTTAATTAATGGCCTTCGAGCCTTTGTAAACATTTAAATGGTTGTACGTTTAAATGGAACTTGTGGAATGGTTTACATATTTAATTGGCGCGTAAATGTGTATTGTATAAAAAAAATTATCGTATGGAATACGGGTTGGGTTGTTTCAAGTGGTATCAGAGCATGGTCTAAGGGATTTAGGTGACTTGAGATAGGTGCCTAGATTTGGGCTTTATTGTGTGAGCGCTTTATGCGGGACTTGTAGGACTTTGGGTCTAATCGGGAATTGTTAGTGCTTTGGTTTATATGAACTAACCTTGTGCTAATTGATTTGTGTTGTGTTTAGCAAGCATCGAGTGAGATGGATATTGTACTAGCAAGTTAATGCGACGTGCTCGCGTAACAATGATTAGCTACCATTGTTACGGGTGCAAATCGTGTCAAACAAGTAATGTACGACGATTGTCGAGCTAGATGGAGTAGTGTGGTGTACATGTATATACTTACATGTTATGTCTTTTCGTTCTTTGTTTAATATTTTCCGTTTTATAGAATGAAGACGAGAAACGGACACGATAATGATAACGGTGGTACGAGTGAGGATGTTGAACTCACGGCCAAGGTTGAGGCCATCTTTAAAAAGTTAAAGAAGGATTTTCTTGACGATGTCCGAAAGGTCTTCCAAGAGTCGGTCGATGGACAAGTGACCGAAATGATCAACGATCGAATGAAAGCCGCAATAGAGGAGGCTTTAGAGGCTAGAAACATTTATCCTCGAGGCGAAGGGGGTGAAGGTAATGGTGGGGGTGGAAGGCGGGACTTCCACTACAAAAACTTCAAGGATACTCAACCTCCGATGTTTAATGGGGTGAGGGATCCATTGAAAAGCACTTGTTAGATTTCAGATATCGAGGGAGCTTTCCGTACTGTGGAATATCCTCCCGAGAAGAAGACGAGATATGGGTCTAGCATGCTACGTGAAGAAGGCAATTTATGGTGGGACGACAAAATCAATTTATATGGTGAAGAGCAATGCATGAGCTTGACATGGGAGGAGTTTAAGAAGGAATTCTTCTAAGAATACCGAACTTCTTCCGACCTTGATAGAATCCGGGATGAGTTGCATCATTTGCAACAAGGTTCGATGGACTTGGTTACTCTCAAGTCTACCTTTTTGGCAAAGATTCGCTTTTGCCCGGAATATGTTGGTGACGATCACAAGCTAATGAAAGATTTATACCGTACCATGAATGATGAGTTAAAGGGTAAGATTAGTCGGGGAATGTCTAAGACTTTTGAAGAGCTATTCGAGTTGGCTCGGGGTTTTGAACTGGAGGTTCCGAGGAAGAGTGATTTCACTTTTTCTAAAAGAAAGTTTGAAGGTTCGAGTCATTCGAACTTTTCAAATAAAAAGAACAAGAAAGGCTCCGAAAGCTTAAATAATGTGAAGAAGGGTGCTTTCGGGGGTTTCGGGCCCACGTGTTTTAATTGTAAACAAAGGGGACACATGACCCGTGATTGTACCAATGGCCCGAACAAATTTACTTGCTATAATTGTGGTAAGGAAGGACACCGAAAGTCAGAGTGTCCCGATTTGAACAACGATAATGTTAAAAGGCTAGAGAAGGCGGCGGGTATGGCTCGAGGTTGAAACTATTTGATGACTAACGACAAAGCCAAGCAATCCAATGAAGTTGTCTCAGGTACCTTCTTGGTTAATTCTAATCCGGCAAGGATTCTTTTTGATAGCGGTGCAAATTTGTCGTTTGTGTCTCCAAAATTTGTGCCTAAACTTGATAGACCGTTAGCTAAGTTAAGTCGTCCGGTAGAAGTCGAAATAGCGAACGGCAAGACGGTGCTAGTGGTTGATGTGTGTAAGAACTGTGATGTCGGTTTTGGTGCCGAAAACTATAAAATTGATCTCATCCCTATGACTTTGGGCGATTTTGATATCGTTGTTGGTATGGATTGGCTCGATCGAAATAGAGCCGATATTGCATGCCATGAAAAGTTTATTCGTGTGACGACCCCAAGTGGGGGAGAGTTGATTATTCATGGCGATAGACGAAGAAGACTTGTGCCGATATGTTCTTTTGCACGAGCACGTCGTTTTCTTGTTAGTAGTGGTTTGGCTTTTCTTGCCCATGTTGTTGATACTCGTGATGAGCCACCACTTATTCGTGAAATTCCGGTGGTTAGGGAATTCGAAGTCGTTTTTCCGGACGAGTTACCGGGCGTTCCGGCGGAAAGACAAGTTGAATTTCGCATTGAGCTGGTTCCGGGAGCTACTCCCATTGCTAAAACTCCTTATCGTTTAGCACTAACGGAAATGCAAGAGTTGTTATATCAAACCCAAGAGTTACTCGAGAAGGGTTTTATTCGACCGAGTGCTTCGCCGTGGGGCGCTCCGGTTTTATTCGTGAAAAAGAAGGATGGTAGTATGCGGATGTGCATCGACTACAGGGAGTTGAATAAAGTGACAATCAAAAATCGTTATCCACTGCCTAGGATCGACAATTTGTTCGATCAACTCCAAGGTGCGACGTATTTCTCTAAGATCGACCTACGGTCCGGCTATCACCAAATGCGGGTCCGTGAGGAAGATATTGAGAAAACGGCTTTTCGAACGCGTTATGGGCATTTTGAGTTCGTAGTTATGCCTTTTGGTCTTACGAATGCACCGGCGGCATTCATGGATCTTATGAACCGAGTGTGCCAACCTATGTTGGACAAGTCGGTGATTGTGTTCATTGACGACATACTAGTCTACTCGAAAAGTATGAACGAGCATGAACGTCATTTACGTGAAGTATTGAAGACGTTACGAAAAGAGAAGTTGTATGCTAAGTTCTCCAAATGTGAATTTTGACTAAGGGAGGCTCAATTCCTTGGTCACATTGTAAACAAAGATGGCATTCAAGTAGATCCGGGGAAGATAGAGACGGTGAAGAGTTGGAGACAACCGACTACGCCTACGGAGGTCCGAAGTTTTCTCGGATTGGCCGGTTATTATCGTCAGTTTATCCAAGACTTTTCTAAGATCGCTTCTTCATTGACGAAATTGACGAGGAAGAACGTGAGGTTTGTTTGGGAGAACGAGCAAGAAATTGCTTTTCAATTGTTAAAGGAGAAGTTATGTCAAGCTCCGGTGTTAGTGTTGCCGGAAGGAGTGGAAGACATGACGGTTTATTGTGATGCTTCGTTAAATGGACTCGGGTGTGTTCTAATGCAAAGAGGTAAAGTCATCGCTTATGCCTCTTGACAATTAAAAGAACACGAGACGAGATATCCGACTCATGATCTTGAGTTGGCGGCGGTTGTGCATGCGTTGAAAATTTGGCGCCATTACTTGTATGGTGTCAAGTGTACGATTTATTCGGATCATAAGAGTTTGAAACACCTCTTTAATCAACGAGATTTGAATTATCGTCAACGTAGGTGGATGGATGTGGTGAAAGATTATGATTGTGAAATACTTTATCATCCGGGCAAGGTGAATGTGGTCGCGGATGCGTTAAGTCGAAAGAGTCATCACCCGGCGTTACGATTGGGATTGTTACGTATGATTATTACTAACGATTTTCTTGAAAAACTCGGTGTGATTCAAATAGAGGCTTACGTTCACAACAAGCATGCGGAGCGAATTGTGGGACAATCGGAGTTCATTACTATGGGCTCGCGTGGTTTGTTGTCTTTTCAAGGAAGAGTGTGGGTGCCTAAGATGGGTGATTACCGACAAGTGCTACTCGAAGAAGCACATAAGTCAAAGTATTCCATTCATCCGGGCGCGACGAAAATGTATCTTGATTTAAGGAAAGATTATTGGTGGCCGGGCATGAAACGTGATGTTGTGAAGTATGTTGTGCAATGCGTCACGTGTTTACAAGTTAAATCCGAGCACCAAAAGCCGTATGGTAAGTTACAACCGTTAGAAATCCCGAAATGGAAATGGGAGCACATTACCATGGATTTCATCACAAAGTTACTTAAAACGGTGCGAACCCAATTCAATTCGATTTGGGTTATAGTAGATCGATTGACGAAAAGCGCTTTGTTTCTTCCCATTAAGGAAGCGATATCGTCGGAGACCTTGGCTAAGTTGTTTATCAAGGAAGTCATCTCTCGACACGACGTTCCTATATCGATTGTTTCGGATCGAGATAATCATTTTACATCTCGATTTTGGTAAAAGTTTCATGAGGATATGTGTACACAATTGAAATTGAGCACGGCGTATCATCCTCAAACGGACGATCAAACCGAACGTACGAATCAAACTTTGGAAGATATGTTACGTGCGTGCATTATCGATTTTGGTGGTAGTTGGGACGAGCACTTACCTTTGGTGGAATTCTCGTACAATAATAGTTATCATACTAGTATTGGGATGCCACCTTATGAGATGCTTTATGGGCGTAGGTGTCGAACCCCGATTTGTTGGGGTGAAGTGGGACAAAAGGAAATCGGGAGTACCGATTTGGTTTTAGAAACGAATAGCAAGATTGATGTGATTCGAGAGCATTTGAAAAAGGCTCAAGATAGGCAAAAGTCGTATGCCGACAAACGTAGACGAACGATCAAATTTCAAGAAGGTGACATGGTGATGCTTAAGGTTTCGCCATGGAAAGGTATTATTCGATTCCGGAAACGAGGAAAGTTAGCTCCTCGGTTTATTGGACCATTTAAGGTTTTAGCTCGTGTTGGTGAAGTCGCGTATCGTTTGGAATTACCCGAAGAGCTTGCGGGGGTCCATAACACATTTCATGTTTCCCATCTCCGTAAGTGTCTTGCGGATGATTCATCTTGGGTGCCATTAGACGAGATTGAGCTAAATAATAAGTTAGAGTATATCGAGGAACCGATTGCCATACTTGATGAGAAGGTCAAAAGGTTGAGACATAAAGAGGTTAGGACTTTTAAAGTTCAATGGTGTAACGACCCGGATTTTTCCGATCATTTTATACCTATGAGATTAATATTTACATAAATTAAACCTTACCAACATGATAAGCAATCTAAATTGTTGAGATTTATGTTTTTAAAAAGAGTTTTACACAACGTTTGACCGTCCAATTTGACCGATGATATCACGAACTATATAACAAACGATAATTATATGTTTGTGTATATATATGTATTTATGTATATTTAACATGATCTAAGAATGGTTTAACATCTCATTGTGTACTAATAACAATAAGTTATAAGTATACTTTGAGACTACTAACTTAAGTTTTCAAAATGATAACTATACGTAACGTTATTTGACATATATACCTTTAACCTATAATACTTATACAAGTATCGTATAAATATGTATTTAATCACTTTTAAAGGGCTTATATACATAAAACAATATAAGTATATTTACAAAAGATAGCTATATTTGAATTCTCGTTCCGTTTCCTCAAAATTTCTACACGTATACCTAGAGTATATGTACTCGTATCATACCAGCTCCTATACGTATTTACTATTAGTATATACACATCACAATCACTTTATTAGCAGCCATGAGTCAGCCAATTTTGGATCTTAGCATGCATGATTAATCAATTTGGCATATTACAAGACTTTTGCACAATATTACAAATTTATACATCTTTTCACCACCATTTATACTCCATTCCAATTTCATTTTTACTACACATTTTCTCTAACCAAAAACACACTCTTAGGAACCTTAAGTGTTCTTCACAATCTCAGCAAATAACCATGAAGATCTAGCTTAAAAAACAAGCCTTAATCATCATAATAAATTCCTTACAAGAAAACTTCAATAATCCTTCCAAAAATACAAGTTTACTTCCAACCTTTTGATCCAACTCCACCACTCTTTTGGTTCTAGGATTTTTCTAATCTTTTACAGTAACTTTGTCCAAGTAACTTGAGGTAGTAACCTTTTTCATAACCTTATTCGATTCATATTTATATAGCTATCTTATTTTGTGTTGTAAAATTTTAACAACAAGAACGTAGTTTGAATGATTTCAAACTTGTTTGCAAACTAAATAGATCCTTCTAACTTAACTTTTAAAACACTTCAAGACCTATAATATATCATAATAATATGCTAACTTAACAAGATATAACTTGGTTTTACAAAGAACATCTTAAAAACTGAATCTACGTTGTCGGAGTGCAACCGGAGGCTGTTTTGGGTTGGATAATTAAAAACCATCTTAAGCTTTGAATTGGAAGTTCATGTTCTGGAAAAATGATATTTCTTATGAATATGTTAACACATAAAAATTTCATGGTTTAACTCAAAGTGTAAGTATTTTTAGAAAAATGATCATTAAATGTTGTTGTTATGATGGAAAATGATCACTTTCATAAGTTTTACCAAAGTTTGACCTATAACCTGTGATTTCGAATACAACCTAAGGTATTCTCAGTTCATATTCTTAAAATTTGACTCGATCCAAGGAAGTGGCAAGTTGAACCAACAAAAACGGAGTTGTAATGAAGAAACTACGACTAAAACAAGATCGGGTATCTGAAGCTAGTTTAGCTACGAAAATATTTAGAGAAAAATTAAATTAATCATATATTTCTAATTAATATGATATTTCATATATATTTACTTATGATTTGATTTTATATATTTCAGGACCACCCGTAAACAACACGAGAAGATTAATCATAAGACCTCATGATTGTACGCAACACGTCATTTGACAACACGGTACTTTATGTACGCAACACGTCACTTGACAACATGGTACCATGGGTCGAGATTAATTCTGATCAATACGAATATGATGGGGTCTTTATTTATTTTATTTAAGCAACTAATTGTGGACCACTAACATCGGACTGCTAACTACGGACTAAGAAAATATTTAAAGTATTAAAAGTATATATATATATATATATATATATATATAAAACTAAGAAAATATTAAAAGTATTAAAAGTATATATATATATATATATATATATATATATATATATATATATATATATATATATATATATATATATATATATATATATATATATATATATATATATATATATATATATATATATATATATATATATATATATATATATATATATATATATATGTAACGGTTACTTAAAAAGAAAATATGTTGATATATTATATATATGGTTAGGTTCATGATATCTATCGGAGACCAAGTCGTGATAAATACCTTCAAGGAAAAAGTGAGTATATAGTCCCACTTTTAAACTCTAAATATTTCGGGATGAGAATACATGCATTTTATGATTTACGTTATGGACACAAGTGATTAAAAATATATATTCTACGTTGAGTTGTACCACTGGCATACTTCCCTATAACTTGGTAACTATTATTTACATGAGGTATTGTAAACGCGAATCCTGTTGATAGATCTATCGGGCCTGACAACCCCAACCGGACTGGACGACCAGTATTCAACGGTTTCACAGTACTTCGTTTCGGTGACTACACTTGGTACGGTGTAGTAAGATTTCATAATAAAGGGAATATGCGACGTTGATTAAATGTTAAGTATGGTTATCAAGTGCTCAACAACTTAGAATATTTTTATTAAAACGTTTATATATGAAATCTTGTGGTCTATATTTATAACGCTGCCGGCATTAAACCTATATCTCACCAACTTTATGTTGACGTTTTAAGCATGTTTATTCTCAGGTGATAACTAAAAGCTTCCGCTGAAACATGTTGAATTTAAGCAAGATCTTGAGTATGCATATTTGTGTCAAAAATAAAACTGCATATCGGAGGATTTGTAATGTAAAATATGTTGGAAGTCGTATTGTTATTATCACATGTAAAGTTTGTAAGTCTAAGATTATCGCTAAACGATAATCATTATTAAGTTGTTTAAACCTTGTATTTGTAATAAAAGCTATGGTTTGTATTGTAAAAACGAATGCAGTTTTTGAAAAATGTCGCATATAGAGGTCAATACCTCGCGATGAATTCATATGTTATTGTATTCGTCCTTATGGTTAAGGTCGGGTTATGACATGTGGTATCAGAGCGTTGGTCTTAGAGAACCAGAAAATTTGTATTAGTGTATCTTATCGAGTTTGTTAGGATGCATTAGTGAGTCTGGACTTTGACCGTGTTTGATTTAGAAAACTATTGCTTATCCTTGTTGGTTAAAAATTAATATGTAAATATTATGTGATACTAACATGCTAGTTGTTATGTGATAGATGTCTAGCTTAGAACTTGTTATCACATTCAGCGACTCCGAACCAGAATCTTCAGATGGTGTTCCAGTCATTAACCTATCCAATGATGAAAACGACACCTTTGGGGAAGACTCACAAGTTCCGGATGAATTAATTGAAGAGGAACCGGAAGGTGATCCTGAGGAGGAAAAAATACAGGAAATTACGAAAGACAAGTTCGAACGAGGAAAGAAACGAAAGGCTACTGAATTGGAAAATCCAATCCCGAGTTTAGAGAGGATGTTGTGGCACCAACTCCACCAGATACTTCCACACCTATTCCCGTTATTCCTATTAGTTCTATCCGGACATCCAGTTCTTCGGTTCCTCAGCCAAAACGCAGGGAGACAACCAGGATAACCTATAAGCGATTTCTTTGAACACAAATGCTTTGGGTTAAATGATGCGCTGTTGTTTTAAACCATGGGATCATATAATGTTTTGTATAATATTACTAGTGTGGTTTGCTTAATGTTTGATGTAAGATAAGCATATGTAAAATAGTGAAGTGTGAAATGCAATAATTTTCCATGGTTGAGTATTATTTGGGTGATAGTAATTGATTTTCGTACTAAGCTATTAAGTATGAACTTTAACGGGTAGGTACTACCCTAGGTATAATTATAAAATGCTGATAAGAAGAAAAGGATTTTATAATAATAATTGGTTCATATTATTAATAAGCTACGATGTACTGTAAATACATACTACATCTATAATATTCCATGTGAATAATTATTTTTTTTCCATTTTTATGTAAGATTATGGCGCGATTGAACCGAATGACGGAACAAGAAATCCAGGAACTCATCAATCAGCGAGTGAACGACAGAATGTTATGGGTCAAGGCTGCAAGAGGTGCTGCAGTTAACCCAAATCCTCGTGTGGGATGCACTTACAAAACTTTTCAAGGTTGCAAGCCCTCATCATTCAGTGGAACAGAAGGACCGGTCGGTTTAACCCGGTGGATCGAAAAGATTGAGTCTGTGTTTAAAATCAGTGGCTGTATTGAGAAGGACATGACCAAGTATGCATCGTGCACCTTACAAGATAGTGCACTCATGTGGTGGAAAAACTATGTGAAGGCCGTAGGAGGAGATGTAGCTTATGATACTCCCTGGGAAGAATTCAAAACAATGCTAATCAACGAATATTGTCCAAGGAACGAGGTTAGGAAGTTGGAAGCTGAATTACGAAGCCTGAAAGTTGTTGGTACTGAACTCACCAACTACAATCAGCGATTCATGGAATTAGCTTTGCTATGTCCCGAGTTGGTACCAACCGAAGAACGGAAGATTGAACTGTACAAAGACGGTTTGCCTAAAAAGGTCAAGGCAAATGTTACAGCATCCAAACCCAAGACTATTCATGAAGCTATCACCATGGCGAATGAGTTGATGGACCAGATTATTCTAGATAAGAACACTGATGTCAAGACATCGGGAAACAAAAGAAAGTGGGAAGGTAATCATTAACAATCCAACAAGAAACAAGAAACCACGCAAGGTGCGGGTAGCGGTTCGAACTCAGGTTACAAGGGACGAAATCCTTTATGTAATAGATGTCACAAACATCACTCTGGTTATTGTAATGTGGTGTGCAACAATTGTAATCGAAAAGGTCATCTTGCTGAAGATTGTAGGGTTCCCGCTACAAATACAAACGGTACCAAGACTCCTGCCACCAATGCAAATAGAACTGCCTTGGCCACTATTACTTGTTATGGGTGTGGGAAACAGGGTCATTATAAGAGTCAGTGCCCGAATCCAGAGAAGAATAATGGATATGCACATGGAAGAGCATTTGTTATTAATACTAGAGAGGCGTGCGAAGACCCAGAGCTTGTTACGGGTACGTTTACCATTAATAACTTATCCGCATCTATTATATTTGATACTGGTGCCGATAGAAGTTACGTGTGTAGAGACTTTCACACTAAATTGAATTGTTCATCATTACCTCTAGATGCTAAGTACATGATTGAGTTAGCTAATGGTAAACTAATTAAAGCCGATAAAATTTGCCGTGATTGTAAAATAAATTTAGCCGGAGAAACATTTAAGATTGATTTGATACCCGTAGAATTAGGAAGTTTTGATGTAATAGTCAGCATGGACTGGATGTCCAAAATAGGAGCTGAAGTTGTGTGCGCCAAGAAGGCAATTCGCATTCCTCGTAAAGATAAAACGCCAGTAATGATTTATGGAGAGAAGGGTAACTCAAAGCTAAAACTCATTAGTTGTTTGAAAGCTCAAAAGTGCTTGAAGAAAGGGTGCTATGCCATCTTAGAATATGTTAATAAAGTCAAAACGAAGGAAAAAGTGAAGAGCATCAATGGCGTGCCTGTGGCAAGAGATTTTCCTGAAGTCTTTCCGGAAGAGTTACCGGGATTACCTCCATTTAGATCTGTAGAATTTCAAATAGATCTAGTACCGGGAGCTGCACCAGTGGCTCGTGCTCCATATAGACTTGCAGGTTCTGAGATGAAAGAGTTACAAAGCCAGTTACAAGAATTACTAGACCATGGTTTCATTCGACCGAGCACTTCACCGTGGGGAGCTCCGATTTTATTCGTCAAGAAGAAAGACGGATCTTTCCGAGTGTGTATAGATTATCGTGAATTAAATAAGTTAACTATCAAGAATCGGTATCCAATACCGAGAATTGATGACTTATTTGATCAATTGCAAGGATCATGTGTTTACTCGAAAATCGACCTAAGGTCAGGCTATCATCAACTACGCGTCAAAGAAGAAGATATTCCAAAAACTGATTTTCGGACACGCTACGGTCATTATGAATTTTTGGTCATGCCGTTTGGATTAACGAATGCGCCAGCTGTATTCATGGACCTCATGAATCGAGTTTGTAGTCCGTATTTAGATAAGTTTGTTATCGTTTTCATTGACGATATTCTTATCTATTCCAAGAGTGAGCAAGAGCATGAGCAGCATTTAAGGATGGTATTAGAATTGTTAAGAAAAGAACAGTTATACGCCAAATTTTCTAAGTGTGCATTTTGGTTGAAAGAAGTGCAATTTCTTGGCCACGTTGTTAGTAGCAAAGGAATTCAGGTTGATCCAGCTAAAATTGAGGCCATTGAAAAATGGGAGACTCCTAAGACACCAACGCAGATACGCCAATTTTTGGGTTTAGCTGGTTATTATAGAAGGTTTATTCAAGATTTTTCCCGAATAGCTAAACCATTAATAGCGTTAACGCAAAAAGGGAAGAAGTACGAATGGACCTCTGAGCAGGAGAGTGCATTTCAATTACTGAAGAAGAAGTTGACTACGGCACCTATTTTATCGTTACCTGAAGGGAACGATGATTTTGAGATATATTGTGACGCTTCGCGACAAAGTTTTGGTTGCGTCCTTATGCAACGAAAGAAAGTTATTGCATACGCATCTCGTCAATTGAAGATTCACGAGCGGAATTACACGACGCATGATCTAGAACTGGGAGCAGTAGTGTTTGCATTGAAGATATGGAGACACTAATTATATGGGGTTAAATGCACTGTGTTTACCGATCATAAAAGCCTTCAACATATCTTCGATCAGAAACAGCTGAACATGAGGCAACGTAGGTGGGTCGAGCTGATAAACGACTATGATTGTGAGATTTGCTATCATCCCGGGAAAGCGAATGTAGTGGCCGACGCTCTAAGCAGAAAGGAACGGGAACCAATTCGAGTATGAGCGATGAACATAAAAATTCGCATGAATCTCAACTCACAAATCAAAGAGGCTCAACGAGAAGCTCTTACTAAAGAAAACATAGGAAATGAAATAATGAAGAAGTATGAGAAGCAACTCGTTATACGAGAAGACGGAATTCGATATTTTGCAAACCGTATTTGGGTACCGAAGTTGGGTGGATTAAGGAAGTTGATATTGAATGAGGTACATAAGACAAGATACTCGATACATCCTGGAGTTGGAAAGATGTATCAAGATCTTAAGACGCATTATTGGTGGCCTAATTTAAAGACAGATGTTGCAACATATGTTGGGGAATGTTTAACTTGTTCCAAAGTCAAAGCAGAACACCAGAAGCCGTCAGGGTTACTTTAACAACCAGAAATCCCAAAATGGAAATGGGACGGTATTACCATGGATTTCATCACAAAGTTACCTAAGACTGCCTGGGGTTATGACACCATTTGGGTAATAGTTGATCGTCTCACCAAATCTGCACATTTCTTGCCTATAAAGGAAACGGATAGAATGGAGAAACTATTACGATTATACATAAAGGAAATTGTTTCAAGGCATGGAATACCTATTTCCATTATATTCGATCGTGATAGTAGATTTACATCAAAGTTTTGGCAATCACTACAGGAGGCCCTGGGAACTCGTTTGGATATGAGCACCGCATATCATCCACAAACTGACGGGCAGAGTGAAAGAACAATTCAGACTCTTGAAGACATGCTCAGGGCATGTGTGATCGATTTTGGAAACGGATGGGATAAATATCTACCATTAGCAGAATTCTCGTATAATAACAGTTATCATGTGAGCATTAAAGCTGCACCATTCGAAGCATTGTATGGAAGGAAGTGTAGATCCCCTATTTGTTGGAATGAAGTTGGAGATCGACAATTAACTGGTCCCGAGATCATACACGAAACGACTGAGAAGATAGTACAAATCAAGGAGAGATTGAAAACAGCCCGTAGTCGCCAAAAGAGCTACACCGATGTTCGAAGGAAACCATTAGAGTTTCAGATCGGTGACATGGTTATGTTAAAGGTGTCACCTTGGAAAGGTGTAATACATTTCGGTAAAAGGGGTAAACTGAACCCAAGGTATGTAGGCCCGTTCAAGATCATCGAACGCATTGGATCGGTAGCTTATCGACTGGAGTTACCGCAACAACTCGCCGGAGTACATAATACATTTCACGTATCAAACCTTAAGAAATGTCTTGCAAAGGAAGATCTCACCATTCCTCTTGAAGAAATCCAAGTCGACGAGAAACTACAATTCATAGAAGAACCAGTCGAAATCATGGACCGTGAAGTTAAACAACTCAAGCAGAGCAACATACCGATCGTTAAGGTTCGTTGGAATGCTCGAAGGGGTCCCGAGTTTACTTGGGAATGAGAGGATCAGATGAAACGAAAGTACCCAAATTTGTTTCCCGAGAACGCAAAATAGGTACAATTTTAAAATTTCGGGACGAAATTTATTTAACGGGTAGGTACTGTAACGACCCGGATTTTTCCGATCATTTTATACCTATGAGATTAATATTTACATAAATTAAACCTTACCAACATGATAAGCAATCTAAATTGTTGAGATTTATGTTTTTAAAAAGAGTTTTACACAACGTTTGACCGTCCAATTTGACCGATGATATCACGAACTATATAACAAATGATAATTATACGTTTGTATATATATATATGTATTTATGTATATTTAACATGATCTAAGAATGGTTTAACATCTCATTGTGTACTAATAACAATAAGTTATAAGTATACTTTGAGACTACTAACTTAAGTTTTCAAAATGATAACTATACGTAACGTTATTTGACATATATACCTTTAACCTATAATACTTATACAAGTATCGTATAAATATGTATTTAATCACTTTTAAAGGGCTTATATACATAAAACAATATAAGTATATTTACAAAAGATAGCTATATTTGAATTCTCGTTCCGTTTCCTCAAAATTTCTACACGTATACCTAGAGTATATGTACTCGTATCATACCCAGCTCCTATACGTATTTACTATTAGTATATACACATCACAATCACTTTATTAGCAGCCATGAGTCAGCCAAATTTGGATCTTAGCATGCATGATTAATCAATTTGGCATATTACAAGACTTTTGCACAATATTACAAATTTATACATCTTTTCACCACCATTTATACTCCATTCCAATTTCATTTTTACTACACATTTTCTCTAAACAAAAACACACTCTTAGGAACCTTAAGTGTTCTTCACAATCTCAGCAAATAACCATGAAGATCTAGCTTCAAAAACAAGCCTTAATCATCATAATAAATTCCTTACAAGAAAACTTCAATAATCCTTCCAAAAATACAAGTTTACTTCCAACCTTTTGATCCAACTCCACCACTCTTTTGGTTCTAGGATTTTTCTCATCTTTTACAGTAACTTTGTCCAAGTAACTTGAGGTAGTAACCTTGTTCATAACCTTATTCGATTCATATTTATATAGCTATCTTATTTTGTGTTGTAAAATTTTAACAACAAGAACATAGTTTGAATGATTTCAAACTTGTTTGCAAACTAAATAGATCCTTCTAACTTAACTTTTAAAACACTTCAAGATCTGTAATATATCATAATGATATGCTAACTTAACAAGATATAACTTGGTTTTACAAAGAACATCTTAAAAACTGAATCTACGTCGTCGGAGTGCAACCGGGGGCTGTTTTGGGTTGGATAATTAAAAACCATCTTAAGCTTTGAATTGGAAGTTCATGTTCTGGAAAAATGATATTTCTTATGAATATGTTAACACATAAAAATTTCATGGTTTAACTCAAAGTGTAAGTATTTTTAGAAAAATGATCATTAAATGTTGTTTTTATGATGGAAAATGATCACTTTCATAAGTTTCACCAAAGTTTGACCTATAACCTGTGATTTCGAATACAACCTAAGGTATTTTCAGTTCATATTATTAAAATTTGACTCGATCCAAGGAAGTGGCAAGTTGAACCAACAAAAACGGAGTTGTAATGAAGAAACTACGACTAAAACAAGATCGGGTATCCGAAGCTAGTTTAGCTACGAAAATATTTAGAGAAAAATTAAATTAATCATATATTTCTAATTAATATGATATTTCATATATATTTACTTATGATTTGATTTTATATATTTCAGGACCACCCGTAAACAACACGAGAAGATTAATCATAAGACCTCATGATTGTACGCAACACGTCATTTGACAACACGGTACTTTATGTACGCAACACGTCACTTGACAACATGGTACCATGGGTCGAGATTAATTCTGATCAATACGAATACGATGGGGTCTTTATTTATTTTATTTAAGCAACTAATTGTGGACCACTAACATTGGACTGCTAACTACGGACTAAGAAAATATTAAAAGTATTAAAAGTATATATATATATATATATATATATATATATATATATATATATATATATATATATATATATATATATATATATATATATATATATATAAGTTTAAACATGGCTTTGTTAGCATTAAGTCTTGTGAGACTATTGTGGAAGGCTAGGTGAATATAGGAAGCGGGTTTGGATTGTACAAATTAAATAACATCGAAAATTGTTTAAGGTGGTCAAACTGTTCAGATGCAGCCTTAAGCCGTGCCGCGGCAAATGGGTCCGCGCCGCGGCATATCAAGCGAACCAGGATCAGGAAGTGGGTTAAGGAGGGCCTATTTTCCCTTTATGTGTCGCGCCGCGACGATTAAGTCCGCGCCGCGACAGTTCTGCTGAACTTGTGTCGGACTTAGCTCAATTTAAGGGATTTTAAGGGGCAAAATGGTAAATTGACATGTGGATCTGATGGGAGCAATAACTCTCCACCACATATCCATTTAATTCATTTCTTTTTCTCTTTTCTCTCCATTTTCTCTCCCAAAACACAAAACCCACTTAGTTTGATCTTGAGATTTGGAGTTGGAGATTTGTGAATCAAACCTAGGAGCAAGAATTAAAGTTGTTCCTTGAGTCTCTAGCTACGCGTTGATAGTCTCGGTAAGTTCTAACTCTAAGTTTTGAGTTTTAATTGATTAATGACTATGGTTTTGAGTACTAGGGATTTGTAAGACTCATTTGGTGGTAAAATGGGTGAGTTTGGGTTATGTTGTAGTAATGAAACCCTAAAAGCCACAATCTAGGGTTTTGGCCTTGTGATTTAAGGTTATAAGGCCACTCCCTATCGTAACTAAACTATTCATCCTCTTAACCTTTCACATCAGCGCCACATCAACACTAATATCCTATAACTAACTCATAACTAAACACTCCCTATCATGGCTAAAATAATACTCCTCTTAATATACAACGTACAAGCAATAAAGCATCAAGTCCAACAATAAAAAGCTAATGGGACCCACAATTCTGATAACTAACCAAAACTCTTCCATTAAATCCATAGTGAGTGCGGGTAACTAATGCGGGTAACTAAGCCGTACCTATGGTTCATTACGGATAACTACGGGTAATGAGCGAGTAACCAACCATAGGGAGTGGTCTAAGTGTCAATTGGTGTTGTTAGTCACTAATGCACTTTAAGATTTATAAAAGAAGTGTTAATGGGTAAGTTTGACTTGATTGTGAGTTTAAGTGATATAAAATGGGTCAAAATGTACTAGTTGACCCAATTAGATGAAATGGGTATGGATTACCCTAAGCTTTGTGTTAGTTGAAGTTAATAGACTTTAATTCACTAGTCTTAGTGATTAAAGTCGAGTCTTGGCCATTTATGGGCGGTTGTGTGTAGTTGAGTCATTTAATGCAAATTGGGTCATTAAATGCTCAAGTGGGAGTATTGTGGTTAATCTCACTAGTTGTGAAATTGATTGTGCACTTAATGATTTAGGTACATTGCGTTGAAGCTCGGAAGTGCTAAATCATCATCCTTGTGACAAGGTGAGTGGAATAAATATACGTTCATGTATATGGCGTGTTTATTTGTGAATGTTATGGTATGAACCATGTGCCGGTAGTGCCATAACATGTATGTGATGGATATAGGATGTGAACCACGTGCCGGTAGCATCGAGTGTGAACCACGTGTCGGTAGCACTATAAAATGAGGTGTGAACCACGTGCCGGTAGCGTCAAAGTGTGAACCATGTGCCGGTAGCACTATAAAAGAGTGAGACTCAAATGCGTATGGTGTGAACCACGTGCCGGTAGCACCATAGCGTTATGGTTAACCATATTGTGTTGTGATCATTTAGCATTATATATATATATATATATATATATATATATATATATATATATATATATATATATATATATATATATGGTGTTGAGTATATGCTAATGAGATTTTGTGTCAATGTACGACTTGTTGGTATTTCGGGTATGATTGACTTGCTATGTGAGTTACATGTTCGTGCGAGGTATTTGGTATTTGTGATTGCAAATAGATGGGTTATATATATGTATGTATAACTATTGCATTCACTAAGCATTGCTTACCCTCTCGTTGTTTACCATTTTTATAGGTTCCGGCTTGGACAAGGTTAAGGGCATACGGTTGGATTAGTTGTCTCCCGGTTGTGTTGACAGGGGGTGCTTTTGGGATAGCTTTTGAAGTGGCCTAACGTTTTGGGTAGTTTAGCCCCAAACTATGCTCGAGTGTCGTTTGGATTATAAACTATCGTTGTAGTGGGTCAAACTTGTATTAAACTTAATTAATGGCCTTCGAGCCTTTGTAAATATTTAAATGGTTGTACGTTTAAATGGAACTTGTGGAATGGTTTACATATTTAATTGGAGCGTAAATGTGTATTGTATAAAAAAAAAATATTTTATCGTATGGAATACGGGTTGGGTTGTTTCATATACTCCGTAAACCTATTTCATGACTAAAATTCCTATTTAAAATTGATTTTTCATTATTATTTTAATTAATTTATGAACTTTTTGTTCTTTCGGCAATCGGCCTTTATTGAAAGTGAACTGAATTTTCGGTTCAATTTTAGGTCAAAATTTTGATCCTTAACTTTTCGAATTTTTTGTGACGTTGGTCCCTCTATTATACACCAAAAAGCTAACAGCGTCTCTATGTTTTTTTTTGCTAACAGCATTTTTCCATTATCCCCTTTAAACATACCGAGTCTCCGCGTCAACCATCCGTTTAAATTGGACGTTAAGTGCCATCACATGCCTGAAACGTGATGGCTAAATTTTGTCCTTTTCGTTCGTTTGCTGATAGTAAGCGGGCATATATAGGATGCTTCCCTCTCATTTCACAAATCAAAATTAAAAACCCTAGAAAAAAATCCCCAATTCGTATATCAGTATGATTTAGCGAAAAGTAGAAATGTAGAAACATTTCAATTCATCTCGTGACGCTTTCTACAAAATATCAGATCTAAACATGAAGAATTGAGCTCAAATTTCGGAGTCAAAGTTCCGAACTCAAAAGTCAACTTCATCTTCCTGAATCAAATTCAGAAACTATATGTTGTTTCAGATCCAAGTGATAGTTGTTGAATGTCAAGGTGATGATATAGAACATTTTTCATGTCGAAATCGAGTTCTAACAATCTACGGATTCCAAAATCAATCTTCTAAGTTCATCATCAAAACTGTTACTGTTCGTGACTGTTCTTCGATGATTATAGGAACTTAATGCTGTTATGGATGAAGATTGATATTAAAATCTTTAAATCGTGGCTTCTGGAATCTGTCTCAACAAAGTTCATGTCTCAATTTGTTCAATTAATACGTTTCAGATTTCATGTTCGAATGTTGAAAAACGAGCATTTTCATACTTGATTCTGGAATTGAATGTTGTTTTGATCTAAGTTGCTTCACAAAAGATCTTAGTCGCATGTGATTTGATTTTAAGGATAATAAATAGGGTTTATAGCGATTTTAAATTTGGGGATGAACACAAGAGAAAATGTAAAGAAGGAATTAGGGTTTGTGTAAATTAAGTAAGGTTAGAGATGAAGATGGAGGATAAAAAAATGAATTCACCCTCACATTTATTGCACTGTGATGACACTTAACATCCAATTTAAACATATGGTTGGTGGAGGGACTATATATGTTTAAATTAGATAATGAAAGGATTCTGTTATCAAAAGAAATTGCAGGAACGTTGTTAGTTTTTTTTTTATGTATAATGGAGGGACCAACGACACAAAAAAAAGTTTAAATTTTCAAAATTGAATGATGAATAAACACCCATATTCAACCGTTTTAGATAAAAGGACTAATAGTTCAAGCCCGAATAACACCAAGGGGTTAAAGTGAAATAGTTATATTTATACCAATTCATTCGCCACATTTCATTCAGCAATCCCCGCCACTTCATACACCATTTCCACGCGGCAGATAACAAACAAACTCAATTTTATTCACATTCTTTTTCCTTTTTTTTCTGTACCAGATCGCCATTTTCATTTTTCTTTCTTTTGTGTTTAAGATTCAATTATTCGCTGTGTTTCATATCAATCTGATCATCAACACAGACAACCTAACACCAGGTAATACATAGCAACAATTTATGTTTGTGTATTTTGAATTGTATATTTAACAAAATCGTTTAATTAGTCGTTACAATTTCTATTAATATATATCAGTAGCAATAAGCCAATCACCAAATCAAGTTTTGGTATAGAAAACTTATCGACAATTTCTATTAATTCGTCATAATCAAATGTTGCTTCATTACTAATTTCCGTTAATATGACTTGGCCGTAATTTAACACTTTTTTGATTGGACACATTACGTTAAGGGCCATTGGCCAGCGGTATCGAGTTGACCCTCCTAACTAGGAGGTTGTAGGTTCGAGTCCTGCTTAGGACAATTTGCATATATATTTCACAGTTAATTTGTATAGTGGTATGTGTGAGTTTGTCTTTCAAAAAAAAAAAAAATGTTCACAGGAGAGATTTGAACCCGAATCCCTTTCGGTGACAGACATTCATTCACCTTACCAATATACCATCTTGTAAACGTGTATACGGAAAAGGTTTTCCGGTTCAGGCTAACGGTAACGGGGGTAGGCCGTTTTCAAAGATAAACTAATAGTGCGGTTTAAATCTAAGACCTCTTGTGCCCGGTGGCGGAATTTGAACCCGATAGGGCGAAACTAGTGAAAGGGGTAAACACTAAAAAAAACCTTTAAGTAAATTTTTGTTAGTGTATTTTTTTTGTAAACGAGCTGGAGTGGATACCCCTTGGTTGCACTATGTTGTCCGCCTCTGCTTGTGCCCGAACCACTAGGGTATTCGGTATTGGTATTTTAAGATGGTAACCATGCCATCTTCTTGTACCTTCCAAAATATATATTGTCTCATAAGTTAATACGGAGTATTATTTTTTTAAAACAAATGGATACCTAATGTTTATGCATTCTAAATTCTCGCTGACCCAGTCGATCCATTTTCATTATAGCCAACCTGACTGATTGGTGATAAGTAAATGGATCGATAAACTCTGATGTTTTTTATATCTTCATTGGTGATAAGTTTTCGTTTTGAGTGTTCGATTGTGATAGGTAATACATTTTCCATATACAGTAAGAAGAAAGAATGTCAGATGCACAAACAAAAGCAAAAGAAAAATCAGATGTTACAACAGAGTACGATGAGTACTTCGAGATGGTTCAAACTAGGAAGAAATTGTCTCCTTCATTACAGGAGAAATTAACAACTGCATTCACTCGAATTCCAGTTTCTTCGTTTCCTCCAGTCCCCAGAGGCAAAGGTTATCGTTAATATTACTTCTCGTTTTTTTTGTAATTACTAAAGTTTTGGATTTAATGAATAATTATAATTATATTTTTTAGTTATTGAGATTCAAGCGGACACTACAATAGCGGACGCCGTCAAAATTCTCTCAGAATCAAATATCATATCAGCACCAGTTAGAAACCCAGAAGCTGGGGACAGTACAGATTGGAAAGAAAGGTACCTGGGGATACTTGATTACTCAACTATAGTTTTATGGGTGTTGGAAACTGCAGATTTGGCTGCTGCTGCATTAACTGCCACGTCAGCAACCGCAGCGGGAGTTGGTGCTGGAGCTGCAAGCACACTTGGAGCCATCGCGTTAGGTGCTACTGGTCCGGTGGCTGCCGCTGGGCTAACCGTTGCTGCAGTTGGTGCGGCGGTTGCTGGCGGTGTTGCCGCTGAAAAGGGAATAGCTAAAGACGCGCCGACTGCGGCTGATGAATTGGGGGAGGATTTCTATAAAGTTATCCTTCAAGAAGAGCCTTTTAAGTCTACTCAGGTGTGTTTTTCTACAATGGATTGTTGAGTTAGACTACAATGTTGACTAGGGTAAACACCAAAAAGATATTACTCCCTCAGCCTCAAAATAACTGTCTCGTTTCTCGTTTGACTTTTGAAAGTTTTTCTTTCACAACTTTTGCTTTAAATGTTTTTTTTGGTTTGTTATATATAATTTTTGATAAAATTTATATGAATGGAATAGGATTTAAACGTGTTTTCATTGTTATAATTTTTATTAAATATTCAATTAAATATTATATAAAGACACAACCAAATATATAAAGTCAAAGTTGTGTAAGAAAGACTTCAAAAGTCAAACTAGGACAATTATTTTGGAACAGATGGAGTATTGCACAAGCATGTTAAACGGATAAGATTTTCTTGTTCAGGCTATCCGGGGAGGGCAAGGGCAAGTATTTTTATTCAGATATACACGGCCTAACCGGTTATCCTATGACCGTTTCCGACCCTTTCCTTGGCCACCCCAAAATATGCATGCTGGTAGTTATGTTTGAACCTGAAACTTCTTGTACCTCCAATCACTAGGCTATTTATACTGTATGCTTTAGCAGTTGTACGTTGTTCACTTGTATTGGGTACTTTGTGTATTTACAAAGTAAATGGTGCATCTGTTTACATTTTTGCAAGTACAATGGAATTTTATTTTTTTTTTTCTTTTTTTTTTTTTTGCTTTTGCCCCGTTGACTACAAACATGTATTGCTATTTCAGGTGAAGTCCATTGTGAAAAGTTACCGTTGGGCACCTTATATTCCGGTCAAAACTGACAGTTCTATGCTGAGTGTTCTATTGCTGCTTTCAAAGTATCGGCTGAGGAATGTTCCGGTCATAGAACCCGGGGAATCGTTGATTAAAAACTTCATAACTCAGTCTGCAGTTGTTCAAGGTCTTGAACAATGCAAAGGACGAGATTGGTTTGATGCTATCGCTCATCTTCCTATAACTGAGTTGGGACTCCCTTTCGTTTCCAAAGATAAGGTGACAATTTTTAATTTCAACTGGGATTGGTTTAGCCAATTTGGGTAATGGGTCAAGATGGGTTTCGAATGTTGGTCACTTTTTGTCTTTGTTTCGTTTGTTTGTTTGTTTCGGCTTTTTTTTGGTTGGTAGGTTAGTTTTGTTTTGTTGTTTGGTCTTTATCCTTGTATTGTTTCGTTTGGTTTCTTTCATTTTTTTTGATGAAAGTTGCATTGTTATTTATATAAAAAATTTTTTTTGCCAAAAAAGGTAATAAGCAGTCAAAGCGATGAACTAGTTCTTGAAGCGTTCAAGAAAATGAAAGACAACCAAATCGGAGGTCTACCCGTTGTGGAAGGCCCAATAAAGAAGATTGTGGGTAATGTTAGCATAAAAGACATCACATTTTTGTTACTCAAGCAGAAGCTTTTCACCAATTTCAGGTACTCAATATTCGTTATTGCAAAAAAAAAAAAATAAAAATAAAAAAATTTTAAAAAAAATTCATTATGTTGTATATTTTTTCTTGATTATTGTTAATTTTTGTACTCTTTCAGGAAGCTGACCGTTAAAGATTTCTTGAACACAATTGCTACAACATCGGAGGAGAACTTGAAGGTTATTACACCAATAACATGCAAACTTGGGTCAACACTTGGTGAGGTGATAAGCGTTTTATCGTCAAAATGTGTTCATAGGATATATGTTGTGAGTGATGGTAATGCTGTCCTTGGTGTTATTACACTTCGAGATGTGATTTCTTGCTTCATCACCGAACCTCCAAATTACTTAATGGAGGTGCATGGATGTGCGATTAATTAGATGTTAAGCAAGGAGAATAGTAGAAATTAAGATTAGATGAGATGTAACTAAATGTCGCCTAAATGTTCTTGAATGTTCTACTCAATTACAAGGATTTTGTTTTTTGTTTCCTTTTCTTTTCTGTCTAGTTTGATTCATCTACTCTTATATATATATTGACTCATGGTAGCAAGAATACGAACATATTATTAGATGTATACATTTGGTATACAAAATACTAAATCTTTTAAGGATTTAGGGGAGAATGGGATAGATAGTGAACAAATGTAGTGAGGTTTTTCTGTTCATGTGTGCGATTTAACTGGGTTATCTTATCACTTGGTATTTATAACCCTCACTGGTCACGTCTCTAATGAGGTTTGAATCCGAGACTTATGATATTAGGAATCTCCAAGACATTATGAGTATGCCAGGAGGAGGTTAACTACTATTGTATATGATAAATGGGATAAATAGTGAGCGAGTGTAGTGTTTGTATTAGTTCACAGTAATTGAACTATGAACACCAGACTCTCAATTAAACAATAAATAAGAATTATTAGTGCAAGAATTGAGAGAACACGATAATGAAATATAAAATTGATAATGTTGATCGTGCAAAGATACAAGTTCAAAGCAAACCATACGACCCTATTTATACAGATAAACACCAAATTTAAAAATTTGGTTTCCAAAACAACTTAGCTATAAATAAGGTAAAGATAAACTTAAAAACTAAACTAATATGCAAATAACTCTAAAGTTAATCTTCTGGAGATAAAACCGAATCAAAACAAATCTTCTTAAACTTTAAACATATCTCCAGAATATTCCTTAGCTTAGGCATCAAGAAATCTCAAACCGTTGACTTCAGTGAACATCAGAGTCTACAACTTCAGACTCTAAATCTCCAGACTCTAGCATGCTTTTGACTCATCAGATTTTTATTTTCCCAACAATCTCCCCTATCTGATGATGTCAAAACAACCTGTACACCTAATTAACCACCTTAGCACACTCCTTTTCGATAAGCTTACACTTGTTCTTCATGTGAGGAATTTTCTTCAAGTGATTCAACAATTGAACCCTAAAAGGAAAAGTTTGCTCTGTCTCACATCTGGATAATAAACTGATCAACATCTCAATACTAGCCCCTTCAATCTGATCAACCCTAATCAACATCCTTTGATTTTCATTTGTCTTAAACATCAAACCATCCAAATACTCAACATACTTATCATCAACAAACTCTAAATGTTCAGGGACAACATACCTTTCAACATGTCCCTTAGCTCTTCTTTCTTTCATCTCTAGATCAAACATTCCACAAAACACCTCATAATCCTTAAAACTTATAAGCCATTCTTCAAACACCAAATGTACCAGCATATAAACTCTCTTCAACACTTCTTTCACAACAACTTGATCTCCTGCATACTCTTTGATACACACAGCTATGCCTTTCCACTCACAAAAACCCAAACGAACAATTTGATTTATTTTAACTCTTAACCTCCTATCTGGTAAGTGTGTCATTGTTAGCAGTAGAGTTACACCTTCAAATTCAGATTGGTTAGAGTGAGGTGGGATTTTCTCACCTATGTCTTCACAAAAACCCAAACGAACAATTTGCTCAGCAGCAGTGGGTGAAGATGGGTTAGAGTGAGGTGGGATTTCCTCACCCATGTCTTCAGCCTGCTCTATTTGTGAAACAACATGGGGTGGAGTTTGTGTGGGGGTAGAATCTGATTGCTCAGATTCTAAAGATGGTTGACCATTGTTGTGATCTCCTGCAGCCCCTGATTGCTCAGATTCTGAAGAAGATGCCCCTGCAGACCCTGATTGCTCAGAATCTGTAGGTTGGTCTGCACGGCCAAGATTGACCCAATGCAACGTAGCAGGAGTAAGAGCTACCTCTTGATCATTCACAATGTGGCTGTGAAATATTCTGACACTACATTCTGGAATAAAAGTATACTCATACACATGAAACACTTTAAGCCCATTATACAAAGCAGGTGTCATTGCTTGTTCAAACGTTAAACTTAAAAACCTGATAAAAGGCACATTATGATCTCTTGGAGTTTTTTCAGTGAGAACCAAGAGCTCATTGAAGATTAAACGTGCAAAATCAATATCCCTTGAAATGTCCCGTTCATATTGATTATAAACGTTCAATATTAATTGATTTTGTCGTTAGGTTTTGACCTCTATATGAGACGTTTTTCAATGACTGCATTCATTTTTAAAACAACCGTAACCTTTATTTTATCGATAAAGGTTTAAAAAGCATTACGTAGATTATCAAATAATGATAATCTAAAATATACCGTTTACACACGACCATTACATAATGGTTTACAATAAGAATATATTACATCAAAAGTAAGTTTCTTGAATGCAGTTTTTACATAATATCATATAAGCATGGACTCCAAATCTTGTCCTTATTTTAGTATGCAACAGCGGAAGCTCTTAATAATCACCTGGGAATAAACATGCTTAAAACGTCAACAAAAATGTTGGTGAGTTATAGGTTTAGCCTATATATTATCAAATCATAATAATAGACCACAAGATTTCATATTTCAATATACATCCCATACATAGAGATAAAAATCATTCATATGGTGAACATCTGGTAACCGACATTAACAAGATGCATATAAGAATATCCCCTATCATTCCGGGAAATACTTCGAACATGATAAAAACGAATTCGAAGTACTAAAGCATCCGGTACTTTGGATGGGGTTCGTTAGGCCCAATAGATCTATCTTTAGGATTCACGTCAATTAGTAGATCGGTTTACTAATTCTTAGGCTACCAAGCAAAAGGGGCATATTCGGCTTCAATCATTCACCCATATAATGTAGTTTCATTTACTTGTGTCTATTTCGTAAAACATTTATAAAACTGCATGTATTCTCATCCCAAAATATTAGATTTTAAAAGTGGGACTATAACTCACTTTCACAGATTTTTACTTCGTCGGGAAGTAAGACTTGGCCACTGGTCGATTCATGAACCTATAACAAATATGTACATATATATCAAAGTATGTTCAAAATATATTTACAACATTTTTAATACGTTTTAATGTTTTAAGTTTATTAAGTCAGCTGTCCTCATTAGTAACCTACAACTAGTTGTCTACAATTAGATGTACAGAAAATAAATCGATATATATATATTATCTTGAATCAATCCACGACCCAGTGTATACACGTCTCAGGTTAGATCACAACTCAAAGTATATATATTTTTAGAATCAACCTCAATCCTGTATAGCTAACTTCAACATTACTGCATATAGAGTGTCTATGGTTGTTCCAAATAATATATATACATGGGTCGATATGATATGTCAAAACATTTGCATACGTGTCTATAGTATCCCAAGATTACATAATATATTAGAATACATGTATAATACAATATAAGTTAGCTAGGATATGATTTGTATAGATTTGTTAAACATTTCCTATAGCTAAAATAATCAAAAAATATCCAATCTTGTTTTACCCATAACTTCTTCATTTTAAATCCGTTTTGAGTGAATCTAATTGCTATGGTTTCATATTGAACTTAAGTTTATGAATCTATACAGAAAAAGTATAATTTTATAGTTGTAATTACAGGTTACAAGTCATTTTTGTAAAGGTAGTCATTTCAGTCGAAAGAACGACGTCTAGATGACCATTTTGGAAAACACACTTCCACTTTGAGTTTAACCATGATTTTTGGATATAGTTTCATATTCATAAGAAAAATCATTTTCCCAAAAGAATAACTTTTAAATCAAAGTTTATCATAGTTTTTAATTAACTAACCCAAAACAGCCCGCGGTGTTACTACAACTGCGTATATCCGGTTTTACGGTGTTTTTCGTGTTTTCCGGTTTTAAATCATTAAGTTAGCATATCATATAGATATAGAACATGTGTTTACTTGATTTTAAAAGTCAAGTTAGAAGGATTAACTTTTGTTTGCGAACAACTTTAGAATTAACTAAACTATGTTCTAGTGATTACAAGTTTAAACCTTCGAATAAGATAGCTTTATATGTATGAATCGAATGATGTTATGAACATCATTACTACCTCAAGTTTTCTGGATAAATCTACTGGAAATGAGAAAAATGGATCTAGCTTCAAAGGATCCTTGGATGGCTTGAAAGTTCTTGAAGCAGAATCATGACACGAAAACAAGTTCAAGTAAGATTTCCACTCGAAATAAGATTGTTATAGTTATAGAAATTGAATCAAAGTTTGAATATGAATATTACCTTTAATTAGAAAGATAACCTACTGTAAATAACAAAGGTTCCTTGATCTTAGATGATTACTTGGAATGGATTAGAAAGCTTGGAAGTAGACTTGCAAACTTGGAAGCGTTCTTGATTTTATAAAACTATAACTTATAGAATTTTTGAAGAACACTTAGAACTTGAAGATGGAACTTGAGAGAGATCACTTAGATGAATAAAATTGAAGAATGAAAGTGTTTGTAGGTGTTTTTGGTCGTTGGTATATGGATTAGATATAAAGGATGTGTAATTTTGTTTTCATGTAAATAAGTCATGAATGATTACTCATATTTTTGTAATTTTATGAGATATTTCATGCTAGTTGCCAAATGATAGTTCCCACATGTGTTAGGTGACTCATATGGGCTGCTAAGATCTAATCATTGGAGTGTATATACCAATAGTACATACATCTAAAAGCTGTGTATTGTACGAGTACGAATACGGGTGCATACGAGTAAATTGTTGATGAAACTGAACGAGGATGTAATTGTAAGCAATTTTGTTAAGTAGAAGTATTTTTATAAGTGTCTTGAAGTCTTTCAAAAGTGTATGAATACATATTAAAACACTACATGTGAATACATTTTAACTGAGTCGTTAAGTCATCTTTAGTCGTTACATGTATATGTTGTTTTGAAACCTTTAGGTTAACGGTCTTGTTAAATGTTATTAACCCATTGTTTATTATATCTAAAGAGATGTTAAATTGTTACATTATCATGATATTATGATATATAATATATCTTAGTATGATATATATACAGTTAAATGTCTTTACAACGATAATCGTTACATATATGTCTCGTTTCAAAATCATTAAGTTAGTAGTCTTGTTTTTACATATGTAATTCATTGTTAATACACTTAATGACATGTTTATTTATCATTTATCATGATTAAACATAGTGTATCAATATCTTAATATGATTCATATGTATTTAGTAAAACGTTGTTATAACGATAATCGTTATATATATCGTTTCGAGTTTCTTAATTTAATAAACTCAGTTTTATTTATATAACTCATTGTTAAAATACCTAATGAGATACTTAATTATCATAATATCATGTTAACTATATATATATGTCATCATATAGTTTTTACATGTTTTAACGTTCGTGAATCACCGGTCAACTTGGGTGGTCAATTGTCTATATAAAACCTATTTCAATTAATCAAGTCTTAACAAGTTTGATTGCTTAACATGTTGGAAATATTTAATCATGTAAATAACAATTTCATTTAATATATATAAACATGGATAAGTTCGGGTCACTACAGTACCTACCCGTTAAATAAATTTCGTCCCGAAATTTTAAGCAGTTGGAGGTGTTGACGAATCTTCTGGAAATAGATACGGGTATTTCTTCCTCATCTGATCTTCTCGTTCCCAGGTAAACTCGGGTCCTCTACGAGCATTCCATCAAACCTTAACAATTGGTATCTTGTTTTGCTTAAGTCTTTTAACTTCACAATCCATTATTTCGACGGGTTCTTTGATGAATTGAAGTTTTTCGTTGATTTGGATTTCATCTAACGGAATAGTGAGATCTTCTTTAGCAAAACATTTCTTCAAATTCGAGACGTGGAAAGTGTTATGTACAGCCGCGAGTTGTTGAGGTAACTCAAGTCGGTAAGCTACTGGTCCGACACGATCAATAATCTTGAATGGTCCAATATACCTTGGATTTAATTTCCCTCGTTTGCCAAATCGAACAACGCCTTTCCAAGGTGCAACTTTAAGCATGACCATCTCTCCAATTTCAAATTCTATATCTTTTCTTTTAATGTCGGCGTAGCTCTTTTGTCGACTTTGGGCGGTTTTCAACCGTTGTTGAATTTGGATGATCTTCTCGGTAGTTTCTTATATTATCTCCGGACCCGTAATCTGTCTATCCCCCACTTCACTCCAACAAATCAGAGACCTACACTTTCTACCATAAAGTGCTTCAAACGGCGCCATCTCAATGCTTGAATGGTAGCTGTTGTTGTAGGAAAATTCTCCTAACGGTAGATGTCGATCCCAACTGTTTTCGAAATCAATAACACATGCTCATAGCATGTCTTCAAGCATTTGTATCGTCCTTTCACTCTGCCCATCAGTTTGTGGATGATAGGCAGTACTCATGTCTAGACGAGTCCCCAATGCTTGTTGCAACATCTGCCAGAACCTTGAAACAAATCTACCATCCCTATCAGAGATAATAGAGACGGGTATTCCATGTCTGGAGACAACCTCCTTCAAATACAATCGCGCTAACTTCTCCATTTTGTCATCTTCTCTCATTGGCAGGAAGTGTGCTGACTTGGTGAGACGATCGACTATTACCCAAATAGTATCATAACCACTTGCAGTCCTTGGCAATTTAGTAATGAAATCCATGGTAATGTTTTCCCATTTCCATTCCGGGATTTCAGGTTGTTGTAGTAGACCTGATGGTTTCTGATGTTCAGCTTTGACCTTAGAACACGTCAAACATTCTCCTACATATTTAGCAATATCGGCTTTCATACCTGGCCACCAAAAATGTTTCTTGAGATCCTTGTACATCTTCCCCGTTCCAGGATGTATTGAGTATCTGGTTTTATGAGCTTCTCTAAGTACCATTTCTCTCATATCTTCAAATTTTGGTACCCAAATTCTTTCAGCCCTATATCGGGTTCCATCTTCCCGAATATTAAGATGCTTCTCCGATCCTTTGGGTATTTCATCCTTTAAATTTCCTTCTTTTAAAACTCCTTGTTGCGCCTCCTTTATTTGAGTAGTAAGGTTATTGTGAATCATTATATTCATAGATTTTACTCGAATGGGTCCTCTGTCCTTTCTGCTCAAGGCGTCGGCTACCACATTTGCCTTCCCCGGGTGGTAACGAATCTCAAAGTCGTAATCATTCAACAATTCAATCCACCTAGCTGCCTCATATTCAGTTGTTTCTGATTAAATATGTGTTGAAGACTTTTGTGGTCGGTATATATAATACTTTTGACCCCATATAAGTAGTGCCTCCAAGTCTTTAATGCAAAAACAACCGCGCCTAATTCCAAATCATTCGTCGTATAATTCTGTTCTTGAATCTTCAATTGTCTAGACGCATAAGCAATTACTTTTGTTCATTGCATTAATACACAACCGAGACCTTGCTTTGAGGCATCACAATATATCACAAAATCATCATTCCCTTCAGGTAATGACAATATAGGTGCCGTAGTTAACTTTTTCTTTAACAATTGAAACGCTTTCTATTGTTCATCTTTTTATTCAAATTTCTTCCCTTTATGCGTTAATGCAGTCAAGGGTTTTGCTATTCTGGAAAAGTTTTGGATGAACCTTCTGTAGTAACCAGCTAGTCCTAAAAACTGGCGTATGTGTTTCGAAGTTTTCGGGGTTTCCCACTTTTCAACGGTTTCAATCTTTGCTGGATCCACCTGAATACCTTCTTTGTTCACTATGTGACCGAGGAATTGAACTTCTTCCAACCAAAATGCACACTTTGAAAACTTAGCGTACAGGTTTTCTTTTCTCAGCAACTCTAGCACTTTTCTCAAATGTTCTACGTGCTCTTGATCATTCTTCGAGTAAATAAGTATGTCATTGATGAAAACAATGACAAACTTGTCAAGATATGGCCCACACACTCAGTTCATGAGGTCCATGAACACAGCTGGTGCGTTAGTCAATCCAAACGGCATAAGCATAAACTCGTAATGACCGTAACGCGTCCTAAAAGCAGTCTTTAGAATATCATCCTCTTTCACCCGCATTTGATGATATCCAGAACGTAAATCGATCTTCGAATAAATAGACGAGCCTTGTAGTTGATCAAATAAGTTGTCGATTCTCGGTAGTGGGTAGCGGTTCTTGATATTAAGTTTGTTCAACTCTCGGTAGTCGATACACAACCTAAATGTACCATCCTTCTTCTTGACAAACAAAACAGGAGCTCCCCATGGTGATGTGCTTGGTCGAATGAAACCACGTTCTAATAGTTCTTGCAGTTGGCTTTGCAGTTCTTTCATCTCACTGGGTGCAAGTCTGTAAGGAGCATGAGCTATTGGTACAGCTCCTGGTTCAAGATCTATTTGAAATTCAACAGATCGATGTGGAGGTAGTCCCGGTAATTCTTTCGGAAATATTTCGGGAAATTATTTTGCGACGGGAACATCATTGATGCTCTTTTCTTCAGTTTGTACTTTCTCGACGTGTGCTAGAACAGCATAGCAACCTTTTCTTATTAATTTTTGTGCCTTCAAATTACTAATAAGATGTTGCTTCGTGTTGCCCTTTTCTCTGTACACCATTAAGGGTTCTCCTTCTTCTCGTACAATGCGAATTGCATTTTTGTAACATACGATCTCTGCTTTCATCTCCTTCAGCCAGTCTATGCCAACTATTACATCAATACTCTCTAACTCTACTGGTATCAAATCAATCTTAAATATTTCGCTACCCAGTTTAATTTCTCGATTCCGGCATATATAATCTGCTGAAATTAATTTACCGTTTGCTAATTCGAGTAAAAATTTACTATCCAACGGCGTCAATGGACAACTTAATTTAGCACAAAAATCTTTACTCATATAGCTTCTATCCGCACCCGAATCAAATAAAACGTAAGCAGATTTATTGTCAATAAGAAACGTACCCGTAACAAGCTCCGGGTCTTCCTGTGCCTCTGCCGCAATAATATTGAAAACTCTTCCGCGGCCTTGTCCATTCGTGTTCTCCTGGTTCGGGTAATTTCTAATAATGTGGCCCGGTTTTTCACATTTATAACAAACTACATTGGCATAACTTGCTCCGACACTACTTGCTCTGCCATTACTCGTTCCGACACCATTTGTTCCTTTTGTTCTATTAACCCCTGGTCCGTAGACCTCACACTTCGCCGCGCTATGACCGTTTCTTTTACACTTGTTGCAAAATTTGGTGCAGAACTCCGAGTGATACTTGATAACGCCATTTTCATACATATATTTTGGGCGTTATCTTGTTCCATTTGCTAGTATTTTGAAGACTTTGATGGAGATATCGAGTTATTTGAGTTTAAAATGAAGAAAGTGTCAAGATATGGTTCGTTGGCTCATTATTGTTGATTTTATTGAAGATATAGCCAAAACGAAGTTAGAGTTGAAGATAAATGTGCCTCGGGTGAAAAAATCAGTTTCCATCGCTTCAGGATGAGGTTTATCGCGTTTTGGTCATCGTGATACGTGACAAAGTGCATCAGAACACGACATGGAAAAAAGGGCATTCTGACCAATCTGTCGCGTCTGAGTCTGCTATATCGCGTCCCAGTTCATCGCGTTACGCGATGAGGATGTCGCGGATCACGATGGTATGTCGCGGAACGCGACATGAGTCGGTTTCAGCTGTTTTTTCAGATTCTATAAATAGACGAATTTTACCCCAATTTAGGGTATGCAGTTTTTATTCCGAACTTTAGCCTACAGCAACTTTAGTTACGAATTTCTTTGTCTTTCTTCATTATTTTACAAGGGTTTAAGCTACAATATCATTCTTGGTTAGTTTAATTACTTTTATTAATTTGTTCTTCATTCTATTCAATGATTATGTTTAATTGTTCTTCTTATTTATTTGTTCTTTACTTTACCATGAGTAGCTAAATATTTAGTATTCGTTTAGATGCATGAACCTAGGTGACAGATTACGATCTTTTGGTTAACAACAATTAATTAAAATTACACAAGTTTATGTCTAGCTAAGATCCACCATTATTAAAGCTTATTGATTGTTAGATCACAGAAGTTATTAATTAACTAACGACAGTTAAATTGATTAATAGCTTTTACTAGATTATTGAACGTGAATAATTTAGGAATACGTGAGATTTTATGAGGGACACCGATAATAAAATTAATCGTATAGTGGTTGAGCTTGAAATTAGTTGCAATAATTGTGAGGTTGTAAGGGACACCAAACCAACCTAAGTTAGATTGTAATCTTGAGTAATATCATTGTGAATTGGTTAGTAACTCTAGGTTAACGACAGTTATACTTAGGTTATTAGTCTTAAACTGTAGGAATCGACAGATAAATACAGTGTCACATCATCGTAATTGTTTACTTAACGAGTTTAAATGAGCAATCCTAGCCTAGGGAATTGTAGCTAAGTGGATACCTTTGCTTCTTATTGAATTAAGTTTAATTTACTTTCGCGTTTAATCAGTTTTACAACAAAAACCCCCTTTTAAATCTTAGAATAATTAATAGTTCAAGTTTTCAATTACCTGCTCTCTGTGGAACGAATTGGTCAAATACTTGTTTAATTACTACACGAACTGGTTATAGTTGCCTGTATTGTGTGATAATCGATAGGTATTTAGCTAATAATTTAGAGTACGAAATTACACATCAACTTTTTGACGCCGCTGTCGGGGAGCGGTGTAATTATTGGGAATTTGGTTAAGCTTTTGATTATTCGATCCTTTTGTGAGAAGCAATTCTTACAAAAGTTATTTTTTCTGTTTTACTATTTTTGTTTAGATTTACGCGCGGTTTTGTTGTGGTGTGATCGCAGGTTAGGTACAAATAACTCTGGAACCGTCTAGAGTTTACTACACACGCAGCAAAGCTAAAGAAGAACAGGAAATCGCCGAGGATTTCGCTGAGTTACCTTTTTATATTCCGGATTTTGAGTATATTAAGGAAGAAGTTAACATGGCTGAAGGAGCAGCAGGACAAACTATGGAAGCATTGATGAAAGCCACAAGGGCTGGTAACGGACACACCATCAGACAACCACCAGTCACTACAGATTTTGAAGTCAAGGGACAGATTCTTAATATGATAACTCATCAATGTCAGTTCAGGGGTACACCGAAAGAGGATGCATTTGAGCATCTTCGGAACTTTAAAAGCATTTGCAACTTGTTCAAGATTGCAAATATCGCGGAGACAGTTATCTATTTGAGGGTTTTTCCTTGGTCTTTGAAAGATGACGCCAAGGATTGGTTAGACTCATTGCCTGAAGGTGAAATTGATAGTTGGGCTACAATGGAATATAAGTTTCTGCAACGTTTCTTTCCAGCTGCAAAGGCCGCTCAACTGCAGAGTGAAATTAATCACTTTGTTCAGAAGCCACATGAGACACTTTATGATGCTTGGACACGATTCGGAAAAATTTTACGTAATTGTCCTCAACACGGGTTGAACAACTTCAATAAGGTCCAAATTTTCTACAAAGGTGTTAATGTGCCAACAAGGAAAGAACTTGATATTGCTGCAGGTGGTTCTTTGATGAAAAAGACTCCAGATGACGCTTACGAAATCATCTCAGATACTGCCACGCATTCGTATGATTGGCATCAAGAATTAGTTGTTTCTTGCTCTTCTCGCTAGTACCGAAACTAGTGATGAGCTCGCATCGGTTAGAGCACAACTAGCAACTGTTAAAAGACAAATGGAATCGATGACTAAAGAGATGCATGCTATGAAGGTGGGTAGTGAATTGTGCCAAGGACCGCATCTTACCAAAGATTGTGATCAAGCATCAATGGAGGAACAGGCTAATTATCTGGGTTATGTTAAGAAGGGTGATTTTGCCCTTAATGAATTTCCGGGTGGGAGACAGTTTTTCAATCAGGCGAATAACATGGGCGGTAACAATTATCAGAGTGGTAATCCGGTTTATCAGGGCAATCAGAAGGTATATCCGTACAGGCCGCCTGGGTTTAATAATAGAAATCCGCAAGCACCATCTAGGAATTTCCAGCAGCCTATGCCACCAGTTCAGCAGCCAGAGAATAAGATGCCTCCGTTTGAAGAATTGCTAAGGGGTTTTATCATGAAAAAGGACGAGCGTATCACTGCTTTGAGGCAAGATGGGGAATCTACAAAACAGCAAGTTAGAAATCAGCAGGCTTCGATTCAGAACTTGGAACGGGATGTGGGGCGTATTGCTCAATCTTTATCGGAGAGACCACCGGGTGCTCTCCCAGCTAATACGCAATCTAATCCCAATAATAAGATGCCGGCTAGGAATGAACACGTGAATGCTATAACCACTCGAAGTGGTTTGGTTATTAACAAGGAGACTCCGAAGTCTTCTCCTATTGTTTCTTCTAATGTTTTGCAGGTACCTATTAATGAGGAGGAAAAGGAAGAAGAGCCCGAGTTAGAAAAGTCGCTTGATGAAGAGAAAAAGGAAGATGATCCGCCGGAGATCATAACTAAATCACCGCCGTTGAAGGAATACAAAGCACCAATTCCTTACACGAAAGCGTTAAAAAGGATAAGCTCGCTAGTCAATATCAGAAATTTGCAAACATGATTAAACAGATTAGCGTGAACATGCCACTCGCGGAAGTGCTCCAAGGGATGCCTAACTATGGGAAGTTTCTCAAAGATCTAATCTCCAAGAAAGGTAAGTACCATGAGGTATCCGCTGCATTCCTCCATAAGGAATGTTCAGCCATCTTGAAAAAGGATAAGATGCCTCTAAAATTGGGCGACCCGGGTAGTTTTCTTATTCCTTGCGCTATGGGTAATTCGAATGTGTACGACGCACTTGCCGACTTAGGTGACAGTGTTAACCTTATGCCATATTCGTTATATCTTAAACTCGGCCTAGGAGACTTGAAACCTACGAGAATGGGGATTCGCTTAGCGAACCACTCTTTTGATACTCCCATTGGAATAGCCGAGGAAATATTGGTAAAGGTTGAGTCACTTGTATTTCCAGTTGATTTCGTGATCTTAGAGATGAGAGAGGACACTAAGGTGCCCATTATTCTAGGTCGACCATTCCTTAACACCGCGGATGCTATCATCCACATTCAGAAAGAACAACTTAGCTTAGGTGTTGGGAATGAGAGGGTGATTTGTCACATTAATAAAGCCATGAGACACCCTATTTTAACTGATGATGAATGTTTTGCTATTGATGTTATTGACGATTGTGTTGAGCATGATTTGCAGGAATTGTTAAATGTAGACACGTCAGATGTAATCATGATGGGTGAAGTCAACGGTGACTTCGACCTGGAAGTTGAGTTGGAGGATTTGCTAAAAGAGGATGAGCTTAAAGAATCGGAATCATTTGAAACTATCCGGTTGAAAAATGAATTTCGCATCAAAACATCTCTCGAAGAACCGCCCACCTTGGAGCTTAAGGAGCTTCCACCTCACATGGAATATGCTTATCTTCAAGGTACGTCCCAATTGCCGGTTATTATTTCTTCGACACTTACCGACGACCAAAAGGGTCGGTTGGTTTCCGTTCTTAAATCCCACAAAAGGGCAATAGCTTGGAAAACCTCGGACATACCGGGCATCAATCTGGCCTTTTGTACTCATCGAATCCTAATGGAAGATGATTTTAAACCCGTGGTGCAAAGGCAACGTCGTCTAAACCCGAATATGAAAGAGGTCATTAAAAAAGAGGTGGTTAAATTGCTCGATGCCGGGTTAATTTATCCCATCTCGGACAGCCCGTGGGTAAGCCCTGTTCAAGTTGTGCCCAAAAAGGGAGGCACGACTGTTGTTCTCAACGAGAAGGACGAACTTGTCCCTACTCGTACTGTCACGGGATGGAGAGTTTGTATCGATTATCGTCGTTTGAACGATGCCACTAGGAAGGACCACTTCCCGCTTCCATTTATTGATCAAATGCTTGAGCGTTTAGCGGGAAGGGAGTTCTATTGTTTCCTAGATGGATTTTCAGGCTACTTCCAAATCCCCATTGATCCGAAGGACCAGGATAAAACACATTTACTTGTCCTTTCGGTACCTTTGCTTATCGGCGAATGCCATTCGGGCTATGCAATGCCCCGAGCACCTTCCAAAGGTGTATGGTCGCCATCTTTCATGACATGATCGAGGACTTCATGGACGATTTTTCTGTCTTTGGAGACTCTTTTGATTCGTGTCTTGTTAATCTTGAAAAAGTGCTCAAAAGGTGCGAGGAATCAAACCTTGTTCTTAACTGGGAAAAATTCCACTTCATGGTGAAGGAAGGCATTATCTTAGGGTACAAAATCTCTCGTGCAGGTATTGAGGTTGATAAGGCCAAAATTGATGTTATTTCGGGCCTTCCCAAACCTACTAACGTTAAAGCCATTCGTAGTTTTCTTGGTCATGCGGGATTCTATAGACGGTTCATTAAGGACTTCTCTAAGATTGCCCGACCAATGACTAAACTCCTTGAGAAGGACGTTCCTTTCGACTTTAATATCGAATGCGAGAACGCTTTCAACTTCTTAAAAGAGAAGCTCACACACGCGCCTATCATGGTATCTCCCGATTGGTCTCAACCTTTCGAGCTTATGTGTGATGCTAGTGATTTCGCGTTAGGCGCGGTTTTAGGTCAACGCCACGTTAATCACTTTAAACCTATTTATTACGCGAGTAAGACAATTACGGGGGCTCAATTAAATTATACCACCACGGAAAAGGAGCTCCTTGCGGTCGTCTTTGCGTTTGATAAATTTAGGTCATATTTGGTGTTGTCTAAAACGGTCGTTTACACCGATCATTCGGCCCTTAAGTACTTGTTCTCTAAACAAGATGCTAAGCCTAGACTCAATCGTTGGATTCTTCTTCTCCAAAAATTTGACATTGAGATCAAGGATAAAAAGGGTGCCAAAAATTTAGCCGCGGATCATTTATCTCGTCTTGAAAATCCAAACCTAGAGGAACTCAATGAATCGGACATTCATGATACATTCCCCGATGAGTCCCTTATGGGTATCGAAATTGAATCCGAAACTCCTTGGTTCGCCGATATTGCTAATTATCTAGCCGCGGGCATTCTTTCCAAAGGTTTAACTTACCAACAAAAGAAGAAATTCTTTGCGGATATTAAGTTTTACTTTTGGGATGCCCCAAATCTTTTTCGAATTGGGGCGGATCAAGTGATTCGTCGTTGTGTTTATGGGAAGGAAGCTCGACAAATTCTAGAGCATTGTCACCAAGGAACCACAGGTGGGCATCTTGGAGCTAATTATACGGCTAAGAAAATCTTCTATTCGGGATTCTATTGGCCTACCATTTTCAAAGATGCTAGTGCCTTTATCAAAACTTGTGACGCTTGCCAAAGGGCGGGAAACATCTCCAAAAGAGATGAGATGCCTCAAACGAGTATTCAAGTTTGTGAGATATTTGACATTTGGGGGATAGACTTCATGGGACCCTTTCCCGCATCCAACAAATGCAAATACATCCTTGTGGTGGTTGACTACGTGGCAAAGTGGGCGGAGGCCAAAGCTTTGCCTACTAATGACGCAAGAGTCGTCGTTGACTTCCTTAAAAATCTCTTTTCGCGTTTCGGGCTTCCAAAAGCCTTGATTAGTGATCGCGGTACGCACTTTGCAAATCAACTACTCGAGAAGGTGCTTAAGAGGTATGGAGTAACCCACCATTTCTCCACGGCTTACCACCCTCAAACGAGTGGCCAAGTTGAGAATACTAACCGCGCACTAAAACGCATTCTTGAAAGAACGGTGAAAAACAATCCTAAGATTTGGAACCGGAAGTTGAATGACGCACTATGGGCATTTTGACCTGCGTATAAAACGCCCATTGGTACTACACCATTCCGTCTCATTTATGGAAAAGCGTGTCATTTACCGGTTGAAGTGGAGCATAAGGCGTATTGGGCACTTAAACAGTGTAATACGGACCTTAAGGAAGCGGGAGAACATCGATTTTTGCAAATTCATGAACTTGAGGAATTGCGAAACCATGCTTATGAGAATTCGCGCATTTATAAGGAGAAGACGAAGTTATGGCATGATGCACGTTTGAAGATGAGAAAAGAATTTGAACCGGGCGATAAAGTTTTGTTATTTCAATCTAAGTTCAAATTCTCCGCCGGAAAGCTTAGGTCACGATGGTCCGGTCCATTCGTGGTGAAGAAATTTTTTTCGGCCGGGCACGTGGAATTGTTAGATAATGAGGGTAGAAGCTTTAAGGTGAATGGTCATCGGTTAAAATTGTATCACGAGGCATTCGATAACCCCGAGAGGGAGGACCTCACCCTCTACTCGAAAGACACATGAACGTGGCCATGAGTCGAGAAAATGACTCGTTAAAAAATCAAATCGTGTAGAGTTTTGTATTGTTGTTTTTTTTCTTTGTTAGGTAATTTGTGTGTATTTTTGCTTTAATTAGTAAACCATGAAAAATCAAAAAAAAAAAAAAAACAGTATAAAATCTGAAGAAAAAAAAGTCACCAAAACGCGATAAACCCCATCAAAACGCGACAGAATGGTCAGAACGGACCCCATAAGTTGTCGCCTTTAAAGCGTAGTTGTCGCGTTTGAATCCATCTTATCGCGTAACGCGACACCTTGTCGCGAAACGCGACGCGTTTAGCAGAATTGGATTAAATACGTTTTTTCCAGTTCTTTTTGTCACCACCACTTAATTCTTTTTATCCATCTCGTATTTTCTGCTACCAATACACCATAACCCATCAATTAAACCTTCAATTTCCTCGCGAATCTTCATTTAATCCACAATAACATCATGGCTAGGGTATGATTTAACATTTTCTTGCTTGTTTTCATCTTTTTCTCATGATTAATTTCGAATTTCATTAGGGTTTAAGTGAAAAACAAGTGTGGGGGTGTGTTTATGTGTTATTGTTCGATTTATATTGAAAATTATGTATGCTTAACATGTTATTACTTCGATTTTCATGCCTATTGTTCTATAATTTCGTTCTTGATTTCTAGGGTTCTTATGGTATGATTAATTGGGAGTTTTTGAATTGGTGAGTTAAATTGATATGTTTTGAATGTTGTATGATTGTTAGTTGAGTATAAATACCATGAATTCATGCTTGAATTGTCTAGATTTTGATTTTGATTTCTAGGGTTCATGTGTAATTGGGGATTTTGACTTAGTTGACTGGGTTTGACTCAGTTTGACTTTTGGACTGTGTTTAATATGTGCTGATGATATGTATTACATGACTATATGTTTGATTGTTGATTTATTTGGTTATAGTTACATTTACTTGTTGAGAGGATGAAGTTATTGCATTAATGTATGTGACTTGATTTGACGTCCATGTGTTAAAATTGCTTACAAGGTTTTGTACGTATGAAAGTTGAGAAATTGGTTCTAAATGCATGATAGTTGTTTGAGTTTTATATGATTTATGCTTTTGGAATGTTTTTAAGTGACCATTGACATTATGTGCCTTAGGTATAGTTTTGAGAGAATGCAGGTTATCGCTAACGCTAACATGTCCTTTGGGATATATCTTTTTGTTTGTCATTGTATGTGCTTTTCAGACAGGAGGACGTGGTAATGCTAGGGGTGCTTCAAGTTTCGGTGCTGCAGCCGGTACAGCTGAGGAAGTTCAACCGCAACCTCCAATTCCTCAAACAGAGTTACATGTGAATTTACGGTTTAATGGTCGATTGGAGGTTATTAAGCAAAGAAAGGCGGATGTTCAAGAATTGATTCGGAAAGAATTTGAACCACATCGGGTGGTTGATTGGAATGTTTTGTAAAGGGGAGGTTTACATGCTACGGTTATAGAGTATTTGCAGTTGGAATGGCACAGTAATGTGTATAATGATTGGGTTGCTTTCTTTGGGATTCATGAAGTAGTTTACCGGGAATTGGTTATTGAATTGTACGCTACATATGTGATGAACCTTCACCCTGAAAACGTTGATGATCCAACGTTTATGACTTTTCGTTTGGGTGGGGTTAACCGCTCTATGTAATTATTTCAGTTGGCTACTTGTTTGGGAATTTATACCGATGAAGAACGCACACGAGTTAGTTTTCGAGATTATCTTTGGGGTGCTGAAAGGGTAATTGATATGATTGATCCTCGTGAATTTGATGCAGCTAGAGTTTGGGGGGATATTGCTTCTGATTCTGAATGGAGCCCGAGTAACTGTCCTTGTGTTCATATCATGGATCTCGCTCTTCGTGCAATTCAACGAATGGTTGCGCATACTATTACACATTGAAGAATTGGGAATGAGAAGGTCTCTTTAACGGACCTTTGGTATGTGAACCAATTCCGAACCAAAACACCTACTTCGGTTGCTTATGGAGTGGCTTATTTTCTTAAACATCAGGGTAGTGGACTTCGTTCTGCGGGAAGTCCGATTCGAGGTGGTCATTTTATCACGAGGATTGCATCGGTTTTTGAGATTGATAGATCGGATATGGAGCGAATTATTACTGAGGCGGTTGTGTTAGGAGAAAATGTTTTTCGAGGAGCAAGAGTAATATCTATTGAGCATGGTCAGGTTATTCCAAATAGAGTTTGTCGTCGTCGTCCCCGAGATGCGCAGGGTGCACAGGAGGAGGATGAAGAGATGGCCGAGGGTGGTCAAGATGCGGGTCAAAGTGTCGGGGGTCAACGTTTTACAAACCGGGATTTAATGGAACAGATGCGTAATATGCAGCTTTATAATGAGGAAACCCGAGCACGCTCGGAAAGTCAGATTACATATGGCATTAGTGAGGTTACGTATCATCACGATTGGCATCGACACAACATGGAGCTTGTTTCTCCTAATACCATCTTTACTCCTTATGGCACTCGTGTTTCATGGACTCCGGAGTCGACAGGTCCTTATCGGGTGTATGATCGCACAGCAGCTCAGGAAGTTTGGGAGGATATGGTCCGACGAAGAGGAGCAGGTTCTAGTTCTCAGTATGATGAAGGTAACCAGGGAGGTCAGTCAGGTGGTGGAGGTCCTTATGGTGGGTAGTATGATGGATCTTATGGTGGGTATAACCCTTGGTGATTGGATGCGGTGGTGATCGTGTGGTGACAAGAAAAACAAAACTTTTTAATTTCGTTTATTAGTTTTTATTTTGATGACTGTAATCTTAATTAGGATGATGGTAGTTGTTAGTCGTTAAACTTAATACTTTGGATTTTTAATGGGGCGTTTCGGTACCGTGGTGGTACCACCCCATTAGTTATGGTATGTATGTTTTCGTTTCAGGTTCCACGGTGGTTGTGCTTTATTATTTTTCAAAGTCTGGCAGTAAGTTCAACACCTTACTTGATTATGATGTTTTGGTGATCGAGTGGATGCCGATGTTCTTATGCTGGCAGTAAGTTCAGCGCCATCGTGCACCGTCTTTCCGCGATCTACGGATCTCTTTTCTTTGCTTTTCCCTTTTTCACTATTTTGTCCCCTCGAATTTATTTTTGATTTTATGATTTCATGTAAATGAGGGCATTACATGATCTTAAGTGTGGGGGGGAGAGATAAATTCTCGCGGATTTTTGAAATTTTTGCATGTTTTAATTGCCTAGTGGTCAAAAGTTGTGGAGTTTTTAAACTTTTTAAGGTTATAATTGAGATGTTTACCCATGAGAGCACCCGTAGTGATTAGGGGTTGACTTGGAATTTTTGGTTTTGACCTGTGAGGTTTATTAGTTTTAAGCAAATTGTTAGTGGTTTGTTAATTATGAATGACCTTTTTGACCATGACTTAGGAATTTTGAGTATATAAATGCTTGAGGAAAGACAATTGATGAAAGGTGAACGTTGAAAAGGGATAAATGTTAGATAAATTTGGTTAAAAATGTTAAAAATTTAATCTTATTTAATCTAGTTTAGTATTTGTTTCAAAGATGACAATGCAACTTATTTGTGTCAAGAAATGAAGAATAACGGTATTTAGGGCTTTAGGGAAAAATGCGAGAAAAATGGTTAAATTAGAGATTAGGATATAAATGGCTTCGTATTTTGTGTTTATGGCTTTTTGATTCTCTTAAAGAAGTGTTATGCTCATAAGTGCTAGGTATGTAAGCTTGAAGAGGAAAAATCACAAATCTCTGACTCCAATGGACCCTTTAAGGGGTGGCTATTACCGACTATGGTGTGAATGGTATTGCTTTATGTCATGAGTTAAAGACTTCCTACAACAAATCATTCATCATCATCGATCACATCATTATCCATCCGTTACATCATACATTGCGGGTTCTACAAAGTCACAAATTGAAGACGAGGAAGACATTCAAAGAGAGTACTATTGTTAAAAAAAAAAAAGGAAAGAAAAAAAAAATGAAAAAAAGAAAGAAAAAATGCTTAAGAGATCCGAGCTTAAGTAGTAGTTTCTAAGACTCGAGCCGATAGATCCTTTGGGGTGCTAGATCACCTAACCACCTAAGACATTTTTCCGGTTTGGGATCGGTTGGTTGAAGGTTCGCTACACGGGTCAAGGACGTTACTATCTCAAGGCAAGGTGATCATCTTTAGGTACTCGTCTCATAATTATGCAGCAGTGATCATCTTTGGCTCATGATGTGGGAAATGCCTAGTAAGACTAGACCTTGGGAAGAGTTACCTTTGCGGGGTACTTTGGATAAGAGAGATGTGACCAGTATGTGGATAGCTTGCATATTTAGAAATTATCAGCATGAAATGGAATCAAGAGAGTTAAAAAGTTAAACGGATTTCCCTACATAAACACAGGTATGGATCTATTTATAACTGGATCTTTGATTAAATTGTGAAGTATTGGTATTTGCAATAGCGCCTTAAATATTGTTAGTAGGCTATCTTGATGCGAATAAGGGTCATGTTACAAATACTAAACCTTATAACGTAAGATTGTTTTTACCATTTGTAATCATTTTACACCAATTGTATTTGAATGGTTATTGGTGATTAGTTATTGAGGTTGGAAAGTAGGTCTTAAGGGTTGATTGATGCAAAGAAAAAAAGGATATTGAAAGCCTAGTAATGTGATTTTTAGGGAAAGTTAAGTGAAAAGAGTTTAGGCTTTGAGATGAAAGGTTTTTGTTAAGAAGTAAAGTTATGGAAATTTTTGGAGTTTGAGTTCTCAGCCCAAATTGTCTTTACATCTCAATTCATGACCTAGAAAGGATGTTTTATGAAAATTTGTTTGCAATAAGGGCCACTTAGGATATTGTTTTTGAAATGTGTTTGAATGAAAATGGGGGGAGAAAGGGGGGTGCATTTGATGGTTTGTATGTTGTTTTGTAAGTGACAGGAATGTGAGGAATTGTTTTGTGAGGAAATAAGCTTATTCGTGAAAAGATGAAGAGTACGAGAGCTTGTGGGGGATTGACTTGAAGGCTTGAATCTTGCGGAATTTTGTTGAAGATTATACGTACAGTTATTGTTTCGAGATTGACTTGCTTGAGGACAAGCAAGGTTCAAGTGTAGGGGATTTTGATAACGCCATTTTCATACATATATTTTGGGCGTTATCTTGTTCCATTTGCTAGTATTTTGAAGACTTTGATGGAGATATCGAGTTATTTGAGTTTAAAATGAAGAAAGTGTCAAGATATGGTTCGTTGGCTCATTATTGTTGATTTTATTGAAGATATAGCCAAAACGAAGTTAGAGTTGAAGATAAATGTGCCTCGGGTGAAAACACCAGTTTCCATCGCTTCAGGATGAGGTTTATCGCGTTTTGGTCATCGTGATACGTGACAAAGTGCATCAGAACACAACATGGAAAAAAGGGCATTCTGACCAATCTGTCGCATCTGAGTCTGCTATATCGCATCCCAGTTCATCGCGTTACGCGATGAGGATGTCGCGGATCGTGATGGTATGTCGCGGAACGCGACATGAGTCGGTTTCAGCTGTTTTTCCAGATTTTATAAATAGACGAATTTTACCCCAATTTAGGGTATGCAGTTTTTATTCCGAACTTTAGCCTACATCAACTTTAGTTACGAATTTCTTTGTCTTTTTCATTATTTTACAAGGGTTTAAGCTACAATATCATTCTTGGTTAGTTTAATTACTTTTATTAATTTGTTCTTCATTCAATTCAATGATTATGTTTAATTGTTCTTCTTATTTATTTGTTCTTTACTTTACCATGAGTAGCTAAATATTTAGTAATCGTTTAGATGCATGAACCTAGGTGACGGATTGCGATCTTTTGGTTAACAACAATTAATTAAAATTACACTAGTTTATGTCTAGCTAAGATCCACCATTATTAAAGCTTATTGATTGTTAGATCACGGAAGTTATTAATTAACTAACGACAGTTAAATTGATTAATAGCTTTTACTAGATTATTGAACGTGAATAATTTAGGAATACGTGAGATTTTATGTGGGACACCGATAATAAAATTAATCGTATAGTGGTTGAGCTTGAAATTAGTTGCAATAATTGTGAGGTTGTAAGGGACACCAAACCAACCTAAGTTAGATTGTAATCTTGAGTAATATCATTGTGAATTGGTTAGTAACTCTAGGTTAACGACAGTTATACTTAGGTTATTATTCTTAAACTGTAGGAATCGACAGATAAATACAGTGTCATATCATCGTAATTGTTTACTTAACGAGTTTAAATGAGCAATCCTAGCCTAGGGAATTGTAGCTAAGTGGATACCTTTGCTTCTTATTGAATTAAGTTTAATTTACTTTCGCGTTTAATCAGTTTTACAACAAAAATCCCCTTTTAAATCTTAGAATAATTAATAGTTCAAGTTTTCAATTACCTGCTCTCTGTGGAACGAATTGGTCAAATACTTGTTTAATTACTACACGAACTGGTTATAGTTGCCTGTATTGTGTGATAATCGATAGGTATTTAGCTAATAATTTAGAGTACGAAATTACACATCAATACTTTTCACACCTTTGGCATAGCTGCTTCTGATTGTTGTTGTTGTTGTTGTTGTTGCGGTTGTTATTGTTGTTGGGATGATTGTTGTAGTTGTTGTTGTTGTTGTTGTTGTTGTGCCGTTTGTTGTAGTTGCGATTGATGTTGCGATTGTTGGGATAGTTGTTGTTGTTTTGGTGCTCTTATCACCGTTTTCCTCCCACTTTCTTTTGACTAGCTTCACGTTGGCCTCTTTGGCCGCCTGTTCTTTAATTCTTCCCTCAATCTGGTTCACTAGTTTGTGAGCCATTCTACATGCCTTTTGTATGGAGGCAGGCTCGTGTGAACTTATATCTTCTTGGATTCTCTCCGGTAACCCTTTCACAAACGCGTCGATCTTCTCTTCCTCATCTTCGAACGCTCTCGGACACAATAGGCACAATTCTGTGAATCGTCTTTCGTACGAAGTAATATCGAATCCCTGTGTTCATAACCCTCTAAGTTCTGACTTGAGCTTATTGACCTCGGTTCTGGGATGGTACTTCTCGTTCATGAAGTGCTTGAATGCTGACCACGGTAGCGCGTAAGCAGCATCTTGTCCCACTTGCTCTAGATAGGTATTCCACCATGTTAACGCAATACCTGTGAAGGTATGCGTAGCGTACTTCACTTTGTCTCCTTCAGCACACTTACTTATGGCAAACACCGATTCAACTTTCTCGGTCTACCGTTTCAATCCGATTGGTCCTTCGGTCCCATCAAATTCTGAAGGTTTGCAGGCAGTGAATTCTTTGTAGGAGCATCGTACACGATTTCTTGCGCCGTTAGCTGCATTGCTAGATTCAGAGTTATTGTTGGTATGTAGCGCAGCCTGTACTGCGGCTATGTTTGCAGCAAGAAAGGTACGAAATTCCTCTTCGCTCATATTCATGGTTTGTCGAGTAGTCGGTGCCATTTCCTTCAAAATAGGCAACTAAATCGAGTTAATCATACAGAATATTAAGAGTAGTCAATAGTATTTCGTAGCATAATATGAACTCATTTATAAAAGCTTTTTCTTCATATTAGTGTTTTATAAATTTAAATTCGGGTACTACCTACCCGTTAAGTTCATACTTAGTAGCTAATATACAATTCAACTACTACAATTCCGTATGAAAATCTGATTATAATAATATATCACATATAAATATTCTTCAAACTTACAACATCGCTATATTACATATAACATGAAATATAGTACACTTTGATACAGGACAGTTTTGAAGATAAACCTAGTTAATACGCAAGTTGTTCAGCAAAGGAAATAAAGACACGTAATTCATAAGTCCAGAAACAAGTCATGCATTCTGGTTTTACTAAGACGACTTCCCATCCTTGGTCTTGTGGAAAATAACCGTTATGACCATTGGCTAGGCAGCATGTTGTAATGTCGTCAAAAGGATGAGGGTTTCGTAATGTCCAACAGCCCCGTAATAATCTAAAAACCTTGTTTCTCACCCCAACTACTGAATCCGTCACTTGTGGGAAAGTTTTATTTAAAAGCTGCAATCCGATGTTCTTTTTCTCACTTTGGTAAGAAGCGAACATTACTAACCCGTAAGCATAACATGCTTCTTTATGTTGCGTGTTAGAAGCTCTTTCTAATTCACGAAATCCTATGTTGGGATATGTTGAGTCAAAATAGGTTCTTAACCCGTAGCGTAAAATTGCATTTGGGTTCCCCGCATTTAACGCTTTAAAGAAAACACGGCGTAACTTAAAGTCTCCCTAATGTGATATACCCCACCTATCAAAGGAAAGCCTTTTATAAACTAAGGCATTTCTGAAAAGTCTTTCAAATGTTTGACAAGTTAATTTCGCCATAACTAAATGTGCTGATGAATTCTGACCGACTCTAGACAAGATTTCCTCAATCATATCCTCTGGTAGGTCTTCTAAAATATTCGGTTGTCTACCCTTAACGTCCATTTTGTTTTTATACTGTAAAATAGATAAGGATTAGATTCGTAATAACAAACAATACAAGCAATTTTTACATAGAACATAAAAGTACAAGTATACTACAATACATATAATGCACAACATGATTACAACCCTCTAATCCGAATCACTGGTTTCTTCTTCTTCTGACTTGGTTTGTTTTCCTAATTTTCTAGGAATATATGGTGTTCCTCTAATACGAGCCGTCGTTTTCCACAATGGTTTAGAGAAACCTGGTGGTTTAGAGGTTCCCGGGTCATTGTTACATTTTAGGAAATACGGATGTTGTCGATACATATAAAGTTCATCGGGGTTGGAATCGGGTTTTTCTATTTTTATACCTTTTCCCTTATTATTTTCTTTCGCTTTATTAAATTGGGTCGAGGAAATTTCTATAACATCATCGGAATCCTCATCGGGATCCGATTCATCGGAAAATTGGTAATCTTCCCAATATTTTGCTTCTTCGGCGAAAACACCATTGACCATTATTAACTTTGGTCCGTTGGTTGAGGATTTTCTTTTATTTAATCGATTTACTATATGTATCAATATTCTTCCTCCGGAACCTCTTCTTCTTCTGGTTCCTCCTCTTCCGATTCATCCTCTTCTGGTTCCTCTTCTTCCGGTTCCTCCTCTTCCGGTTCCTCTTCGGGAATTTGTGAATCTTCCCAAAATATATTCGACTCTTCATTATTATTAGGTGAATCAATGGGATTTGTACTAGAGGTAGACATCTATCACAAAATATCAAACACGTTAAGAGATTAATATATCACATAATATTTACATGTTAATAATATATAGTTTCCAACAAAAAAATGTTAAGCAATCGTTTTTTTTTTGAAGAAAAACACGGTCGAAATCCAAACTCACTAATGCATCCTAACAAACTCGGTAAGACACACTAATGCAATTTTCTGGTTCTCTAAGACCAACGCTCGGATACCAACTGAAATGTCCCGTTCATATTGTAACATCCCGCCTTTTTCCGTTTACTTTTCCGTTTAATTATTTAAAGTCCGTTATATGATTATAACATCCCTCGTTAATACGCGTTTTAAAAATATCTCGTTTAGGTAATTCACGCACCCGCAACCAAACTCGAGGGACTAGTTTTGCCAAGGGAGCAAAGATGTGACTAGCTTTTGACTAGTAAACACCTACCTCCCCATTCTTTTCCATTTTCATTTTCTTTTTCTTTTCATACTTCCACATTTTCTTTCAATTCTCCAACTTGAAGATTCATCATCTAAATTCGTTCAAGCAAGCATCAATCAAAACAAATTACATATTTGGAATCCTTGCAACTTCCTCTTATATTCCATACCAATTTTATTACATTTGGGTAACTTTCTAAAATCACTAGATCTTGTGTTCTTGATGTTTTTAAGTTATAAAGTTGTTAATTAGTGTCTATGGCTCAAGTCTAACATGATTATATGATTTATATGCTCGATCTCGTTGTTTGAAGTAACTAGCTTGAATATGAACTTTGGTGTGTTTGATTTGATTATTTGGTTGCTTGAATGTTGTTAAATGATATAAGTACATGTATTAAATGTGTTCCTAGTATCACTAGCTTCAATTTGATGTGTAGGTTGCTTGAGAAAACTCCATAAACTTGATTAGTGATTTTGGTGAATTTGGGTTAGGGTTTGATAAGCTTGAAATGAATATTTGATGCATTGAATGCCATGAATTATTGTTAGTAAGTAGTTAGTTGTATTGTATGTTTAATTATCCATAAAACGGCGTGTTTTATGTATGCATTTAATTCCCGAATCATAAATGTGCATTTATGAATTTGAAGCATTTATGGTGTGCATTGATTGATCATTTAACGTGGAAAGTCGATTGTTGCAAGTGATGTTTTTGGTTGGTGAAATGTATTTTGTTGTGTTCTTTGTCAAATTACCTTTCTAACGATATAAGATACGAGTTCTAAGTGTTTACGGTTTGTGTTTTATGTTGTTTAAATTTTGGTTTGGGACTTAGACAATTGAGACTGACCAGGTACCAGCACCCGTTATTCGCCGCGACGCGGCCAGCCTTTGTCGCGGCGCCACAATAGGCGTAGTTTGATTCTGACCTACATGGTCAAAATATGAAAAATGTTTGGCACGCTATGGACCTCCGATTCACATGTAACTTGTTATAACATGCTTATATATGAATAAAAACCTCAGAAAAATAGTTCGGGACCCGACCCGAACGTGTTGACTTTTTCTTTGACTTTGACCGACCAAAGTTGACTTTTAATCAAACTTAACCAAATGTTTGTGCAATCATTCTAACATGCTTTTATACTTGTACCTTACATGAAACATGACAATTTGATTCACATGCTATTATGATCGAGTCTTAACGAGCCATAGGACTACTTGAACACTTTGACCTATCGTGTTTACCGTTATTGATACAAACCTATTTGTTTAGGTCAAGACTAGCATTCGTTCTTGCACACATTTACTTGTTAAAGTACTTTTACATACGTGCACTCAAGGTGAGATCATAGTCCCACTTTTACTCTTTTGAACTTACATTTGGGATGAGAAAACATAAACGTTTCTTTTTACTAAGTGAACACAAGTACAGGAAAACAAACATTCTACATACGAGTTTGAACAAAAATCCTCAATTCGATTATCATTAGTTACACTTGCCGGGTGTAAGCGAGAACTTATGTTATATGGCCATATGGGTTTGACAAACCCTCATTCAAACGGTTCGCTACCGTTTACGAATGAAATATATTTTCGAGAAACAGTGTATGTTCTAACACTATTGTGATGGGGTTCTATGGAAGGAATGTTAAGCATTGATAATTGGGTGCTCGTGAAACAAACTTTTGGAATGTATTACTATTATACCATGTTACAAATCTTGTGGTTCACTTGTACTTACTTACTTAAACCTATGATTTCACCAACGTTTTCGTTGACAGATTTCTATGTTTTTCTCAGGTCCTTGAATGTTTTGTGATACATGCTTCCGTTAATTACTTTTGATACTTGCTTGGATGTCGAGTATATACATGCATAGTTGGAGCGTCTTTTGAATACTTTAAATTGTGTCGCATAGGTTTCATTCGTACGTTATACATTGTAATGTAACTAGTCTTTTGAACTACATTTGTAAACTTGAAACATCCTTTTAGTTATGAAATGAATGCGACATATTTTGGTCAAACGTCATGTTAAAGACTTATGACCACGTAACGGGACCTAAGTAGTCGGCGCCGTCAAACATTATTTGGTCGAGTCACTACAGATGGTATCAGAGCGTTGGTTGTAGGGATTTAGAGTTCATTGGTGTCAACCCCGAGTCATAGGGTACATTAGTGAGTCTAGACTACAACCGGCATATAGACTTGAAGTAGGAATTACTTGACTACTTGTGCATTTATACTCGAACATTTTTACTCACATCTACTCTTTGTTCATCTTAATCTCACGTTGTTAAATTTGATTGACACGCCACCTTGACTATATGAAATGATGTCGAATGTACATATGAATCAGGGTCATATAATTTTCGGGATTATATTACGGTGACTCATATGAACATTCCGACATTTAGGCATAAAGAATTTAAGGCGAGTCAAGGAAAATTTTTCCCTCTATCCTTATTCCATATCATGATTAGTATTATTGAAAATACTAATCAACGGTATTCTTGTGTTTTGAAGGAACAATGCCTCCTCGTCGTGTGCCACACCATGAGACTCCCGAACAAGCTCTACAATGAATGATAGCCACCGCCGTGGATGCGGCCATGGCCGGTCACTCCTCCAACAACAACAATAACAACAACCACAACAACAACAATCAAGGAGCTGGTAACTCAAGCGAGGGGTGCTCCTATAAAGCCTTCATGGAGTGCAAACCTCATACTTTTGATGGGACCGGGGGACTGGTTACTCTCACTCGATGGTTCGAACAAACGGAGCCCGTCTTTAGCATAAGCGGTTGTCGGGACCAAGATAAGGTCAAATACTCCACTCACACTTTCGCCGGTGTCGCCCTCACATGGTGGAACACCTATGTACAATCGGTGGGTACCGATGAAGCTCACGCCCTCTCTTGGGCAGACCTAAGGGAAAAGATGATCGTCGAATATTTCCCTCGTGAAGAAACCCGAAGGCTTGAACAAGAGCTAGGAACTTTGAAAGCGGTCGGAAACGATCTCAAGGCTTATAATCAACGATTTTACGAACTAGCCTTGATGTGCCCAAACCTTGTGAACCCCGAAGCTTTATGTAGTGACCCGAACTTTTCCATGTTTATATATATTAAATGAAATTGATATTTACATAATTAAGTGTTTCCAACATGTTAAGCAATCAAACTTATTAAGACTTGATTAATTGGAATAGGTTTCATATAGACAAATGACCACCCAAGTTGACCGGTGATTCACGAACGTTAAAACTTGTAAAAACTATACGATGACATATATATGGTTATATATATAGTTAACATGATTTTATTATAAGTATGTATCTCATTAGGTATTTTAACAATGAGTTATATACATAAAAATGAGACTATTAAATTAAGAAACTCGAAAACGATATATATAACGATTATCGTTATAACGTCTTACTAGGTACATATGAATCATATTAAGATATTGATACACTTGGTTAATTATGTTAAATGATAAGTAAATATATCATTAAGTGTATTAACAATGAACTACATATGTAAAAATAAGACTACTAACTTAATGATTTTGAAACGAGACATATATGTATCGATTATCGTTGTAACGACATTTAATGTATATAGATCATATTAAGAGATATTCGTACATCATAATATCATGATAATATAAAATTTTAAAATCTCATTTGATATTATAAACATTGGGTTAACAACATTTAACAAGATCGTTAACCTAAAGGTTTCAAAACAACATTTACATGTAACGACTAACGATGACTTAACGACTCAGTTAAAATGTATATACATGTAGTGTTTTAATATGTATTCATACACTTTTGAAAGACTTCAATACACTTATCAAAATACTTCTACTTAACAAAAATTCTTACAATTACATCCTCGTTCAGTTTCATCAACAAATCTACTCGTATGCACCCGTATTCGTACTCGTACAATACACAGCTTTTAGATGTATGTACTATTGGTATATACACTCCAATGATCAGCTCTTAGCAGCCCATGTGAGTCACCGAACACATGTGAGAACCATCATTTGGCAACTAGCATGAAATATCTCATAAAATTACAAAAATATGAGTAATCATTCATGACTTATTTACATGAAAACAAAATCACATATCCTTTATATCTAATCCATACACCAGCGACCAAAAACACCTATAAACACTTTCATTCTTCAATTTTATTCATCTAATTGATCTCTCTCAAGTTCTATCTTCAAGTTCTAAGTGTTCTTCATAAATTCCAAAAGTTCTAGTTTCATAAAATCAAGAATACTTCCAAGATTGCAAGTTTACTTCCAAGTTTTCTAAATCCATTCTAAGTAATCATCCAAGATCAAGAAACCTTTGTTACTTACAGTAGGTTATCTTTCTAATACAAGGTAATAATCATATTCAAACTTTAATTCAATTTCTATAACTATAACAATCTTATTTCGAGTGGAAATCTTACTTGAAATTGTTTTCGTGTCATGATTCTGCTTCAAGAACTTTCAAGCCATCCAAGGATCCTTTGAAGCTAGATCCATTTTTTCTCATTTCCAGTAGGTTTATCCAAGGAACTTGAGGTAGTAATGATGTTCATAACATCATTCGATTCATACATAAAAAGCTGTCTTATTCAACGTTATAAACTTGTAATCACTAGAACATAGTTTAGTTGATTCTAAACTTGTTCGCAAATAAAGTTAATCCTTCTAACTAGACTTTTAAAATCAACTAAACATATGTTATATATCTATATGATATGCTAACTTAATGATTTAAAACCCGAAAACACGATAAACACCATAAAACTGGATATACGCCGTCGTAGTAAAACCGGGGGCTGTTTTGGTTGGGATAATTAAAAGCTAAGAAGAACTTTGATTTAAAAGCTATACTTCTGGAAAAATGATTTTTCTTATGAACATGAAACTATATCCAAAAATCATGGTTAAACTCAAAGTGAAAGTATGTTTTTCAAAATGGTCATCAAGATGTCGTTCTTTCGACGGAAATGACTACCTCTTTCAAAAACGACTTGTAACTTGTATTTCCGACTATAAACTTATACTTTTTCTATTTAGATTCATAAAGTTAAGTTCAATACGAAACCGTGGCCACTGGAATCACTCAAAACGGATTAGAAACGAAGAAATGGCGAGTAAAACAAGATTGATAAAAACTACTCATTTTACCTACGTGAAAGTTAATAATAAATCTATTCCAACCATAACCTAATCAACTTATATTTTATATTATGTAATCTTGAGATACCATAGACACGTATACAATGTTTCGACCTATCATGTCGACCCATCTATATATATATTGCAGAACAACCATAGACACTCTATATGTGAATGTTGGAGTTAGCTATACAGGGTTGAGGTTGATTCCAAAATATATATATAGTTTAAGTTGTGATCAATACTGAGATACGTATACACTGGGTCGTGGATTGATTCAAGATAATATTTATCGATTTATTTCTGTACATCTAACTGTGGACAACTAGTTGTAGGTTACTAACGAGGACAGCTGACTTAATAAACTTAAAACATCAAAATGTATTAAAAGTATTGTAAATATATTTTGAACATACTTTGATATATATGTATATATTGTTATAGGTTCGTGAATCAACCAGTGGCCAAGTCTTACTTCCCGACGAAGTAAAAATCTGTGAAAGTGAGTTATAGTCCCACTTTTAAAATCTAATATTTTTGGGATGTGAATACATGCAGGTTTTATAAATGATTTACAAAATAGACACAAGTACGTGAAACTACATTCTATGGTTGAATTATCGAAATCGAATATGCCCCTTTTTATTAAGTCTGGTAATCTAAGAATTAGGGAACAGACACCCTAATTGACGCGAATCCTAAAGATAGATCTATTGGGCCTAACAAACCCCATCCAAGGTACCGGATGCTTTAGTACTTCGAAATTTATATCATATCCGAAGGGTGTCCCGGAATGATGGGGATATTCTTAAATATGCATCTTGTTAATGTCGGTTACCAGGTGTTCACCATATGAATGATTTTTATCTCTATGTATGGGATGTGTATTGAAATATGAAATCTTGTGGTCTATTATTATTATGATTTGATAATATACAGGTTAAACCTATAACTCACCAACATTTTTGTTGACGTTTTAAGCATGTTTATTCTTAGGTGATTATTAAGAGCTTCCGCTGTCGCATACTTAAATAAGGATTAGATTTGGAGTCCATGCTTGTATGATATTGTGTAAAAACTGCATTCAAGAAACTTATTTCGTTGTAACATATTTGTATTGTAAACCATTATGTAATGGTAGCGTGTAAACAGGATATTTTAGATTATCATTATTTGATAATCTACGTAAAGCTTTTTAAACCTTTATTGATGAAATAAAGGTTATGGTTTGTTTTAAAATGAATGCAGTCTTTGAAAAACGTCTCATATAGAGGTCAAAACCTCGCAACGAAATCAATTAATATGGAACGTTTTTAATCAATAAGAACGGGACATTTCAGTTGGTATCCGAGCGTTGGTCTTAGAGAACCAGAATTTTGCATTAGTGTGTCTTATCGAGTTTGTTAGGATGCATTAGCGAGTCTGGACTTCGACCGTGTTTACTTGAAAAATGATTGCTTAACAAATTTTGTTGGAAACTATATTTTTAACATGTGAATATTATGTGATATATTAATCTCTTAACATGTTTGATATTATGTGATAGATGTCTACCTCTAGAACAAGTCTCATTGACTCACCTAATAATAATGAAGAGTCAAATGTAAATTGGAATGATTCATGGACTGATTCACAAGTTTCCGAAGAGGAACCGGAAGAAGAGTCGGAACCGGAAGAAGAATCGGAACCGGAAGAAGAATCGGAACCGGAAGAAGAAATAGAACCAGTGGGGGAAATAATAAAACGGTTAAGTAGAAGAAAATCCTCAACCAACCGACCAAAGTTAATTATGGTCAATGGTGTTTCCGCCAAGGAAGCAAAGTATTGGGAGGATTACCAATTCTCCGATGAATCGGATCCCGACAAGGATTCCGATGATTTTATAGAAATTACCCCAACACAATTTGATAAGGCAAAAGAGAACAATAAGAGAAAGGGCATAAAAATAGAGAAATTTGATTCCAAACCTGATGAACTTTATATGTATCGTCAACACCCGTATTTCTTAAGTTGTGACAATAACCCGGGAACCTCTAAACCACCAGGTTTTTCTAAACCAATGTGAAAAACGACGGCTCGTATTAGGGGAACATCATATATCCCTAAAAACTTAGCAAAAAGAACCAAGTTCGAAAAAGAAGAAACGAGTGAGGCGGAATAAGATAGTTGTATTTGTGCGGTGTAATATATGTAATATAGTGTGCTTATGCTTTACGATATATGTAAAAATTGCTTGTATTAATAAGTACCTTTTATGAATCTAACTCTTGTCTATTTTACAGTATAAAAACACAAAATGGATAGACAACCCAATATTTTAGAAGACTTACCCGGAGACATGATTGATGAAATCTTGTCTAGAGTCGGTCAGAATTCCTCGGCACAACTATTTATGGAAAAATCAGTTTGTAAGACATTCGAAGAACGTTTCAAGAATGCCTTGGTTTATAAAAGGCTTTCGTTTGAAAGATGGGGGATATCACATTGGGAAACCCATAAGTTACGATGTGTTTACTTTGATGCATATATTGCGGGGAACCCAAATGCTATTTTACGCAACGGGTTAAGAAATTATTTTGACTCAATGTATCCGAATATAGGACTTCATGATTTAGAAAAAGCGGCTAACATGCAACATAAAGAAGCATGTTATGCTTACGGGTTAGTAATGTTTGCTTCTTACCAAAGTGAGAAAAAGAACATCGGGCTACAACTATTAAACAAAACGTTCCCACAAGTGACGGAGTCGGTAATTGGGGTAAGAAATGAGGTTTTTAGGTTATTACGAGATTGTTGGTCATTACGTAACCTTCGTCCTTTTGACGATGTTACAACACGTTTTCATACTATCAGTCACAATGGTTACGTTCCACAAGACCAAGGATGGGAAGTGGTATTAGTAAAACCAGAATGCATGACTTGTTTCTGGACGTATGAATTACGTGTCTTTGTTGCCTTTGCTGAACGCCTTATTTATTAACTAGAATTATCTTCGCAACTACTTTGTATCAAAGTTTTATGTGCTATATTTCATGCTATATGTAAAATAGCGGTATTGTAAGTTTGCAAGTTATTGTATAAAGGTTTGAATATGATATATATATTTTTTTGTGATTAGTTTTTCATATAGAATTGTAGTAGTTGAAATGGTATGTTAGCTACTAAGTATGAACTTAACGGGTAGGTACTACCCGAATTAAAGAGTATAAAACGCTAATATGAAGAAAGAGCTTTTATAAATAAGTTCATATTACGCTACGGAATACTATTGACTACTCTTGATATTCTATATGATTAACTCGTTTCATTTGACTATTTTGAAGGAAATGGCACCGACTACTTGACGCACCTTGAATATGAGTGAAGAGGAATTTCGTGCCTTTCTTGCTTCAAACATAGCCGTAGTACAGGCCGCGCTACATACCAACAATAACCTTGGATCTAGCAGTACAGGAAATCGTGTAGGATGCACCTACAAAGAATTCACTGCCTGCAAACCTTTGGAATTTGATGGAACCGAAGGACCGATCGGATTGAAACGGTGGACCAAGAAGGTCAAATCGGTGTTTGCCATAAGTAAGTGTACTGAAGAGGACAAAGTGAAGTACGCTACGCATACCTTCACAGGTTCTGCGTTAACATGGTGGAATACATATCTAGAGCAAGTGGGACAAGATGATGCTTACGCACTACCGTGGTCAGTATTCAAGCACTTGATGAACGAGAAGTGCCATCCCAGAACCGAGGTCAATAAGCTCAAGACAGAACTTAGAGGGTTACGAACCCAAGGATTTGATATTACCACGTACGAAAGACGATTCACAGAATTATGCCTATTGTGTCCAGGAGCGTTCGAAGATGAGGAAGAGAAGATCGACGCGTTTGTGAAAGGATTACCGGAAAGAATCCAAGAAGATATAAGTTCACACGAGCCCGCCTCCATACAACAGGCATGTAGAATGGCTAACAAACTAGTGAACCAGATTGAAGAAAGAATTAAAGAACAGACTGCTGAAGAGGCCAATGTGAAGCAAGTCAAAAGAAAGTGGGAGGAAAACGGTGATAAGAATCACCAATACAACAACAACAGCAATTACAACAATAATCGCAACAACTATCCTAACAATCGCAACATCAATCGCAACTACAACAAACGGCCTAACAACAACAACAACAACAACATCAACTACAACAATCATCAACAACAATAATAACCGCAACAACAACAACAACAATCAGAAGCAGCTATGCCAAAGGTGTGAAAAGTATCACTCGGGGTTCTGCACCAAATTTTGCAACACGTGTAAAAGAAATGGTCATAGCGTGGTGAAGTGTGAGGTCTACGGACCAGGGGTTAACAGAACGAAAGGAACAAATGGTGTCGGAATGAGTAATGGTGGAGCAAGTAGTGTCGGAGCAAGTTATGCCAATGTAGTTTGTTATAAATGTGGAAAACCGGGCCACATTATTAGAAATTGCCCGAACCAGGAGAACACGAATGGATAAGGCCGCGGAAGAGTTTTCAATGTTAATGTGACAGAGGCACAGGAAGACCCGGAGCTTGTTACGGGTACGTTTCTTATTGACAATAAATCTGCTTACGTTTTATTTGATTCGGGTGCGGATAGAAGCTATATGAGTAGAGATTTTTGTGCTAAATTAAGTTGTCCATTGACGCTGTTGGATAGTAAATTTTTACTCGAACTAGCAAACGGTAAATTAATTTCAGCAGATTATATATGCCGGAATCGAGAAATTAAACTGGGTAGCGAAATATTTAAGATTGATTTGATACCAGTAGAGTTAGGGAGTTTTGATGTAATAGTTGGCATGGACTGGCTGAAGAAGGTGAAAGTAGAGATCGTATGTTATAAAAATGCAATTCGCATTGTACGAGAAGAAGGAGAACCCTTAATGGTGTACGGAGAAAAGGGCAACACGAAGCTACATCTTATTAGTAATTTGAAGGCACAAAAACTAATAAGAAAAGGTTGCTATGCTGTTCTAGCACATGTCGAGAAAGTACAAACTGAAGAAAAGAGCATCAATGATGTTTTTGTCGCAAAAGAATTTCCCGATGTATTTCCGAAAGAATTACCGGGACTACCTCCACATCGATCTATTGAATTGCAAATAGATCTTGTACCAGGAGCTGCACCAATAGCTCGTGCTCCTTACAGACTCGCACCCAGCGAGATGAAAGAACTGCAAAGCCAACTGCAAGAACTATTAGAACGTGGTTTCATTCGACCAAGCACATCACCATGGGGAGCTCCCATTTTGTTTGTCAAGAAGAAAGATGGTACATTTAGGTTGTGCATTGACTACAGAGAGTTGAACAAACTTACCATCAAAAACCGTTATCCACTGCCGAGAATTGATGACTTATTTGATCAACTACAAGGCTTGTCGGTTTATTCGAAGATCGATTTACGTTCTGGATATCATCAAATGCGAATAAAGGAGGATGATATTCCAAAAACTGCTTTTAGGACGCGTTATGGTCATTACGAGTTTATGGTTATGCCGTTTGGATTGACTAACGCACCAGCTGTGTTCATGGACCTTATGAACCGAGTGAGTGGGCCATATATTGACAAGTTTGTCATTGTTTTCATCGATGACATACTTATTTACTCAAAGAATGATCAAGAGCACGAAGAACATTTGAGAAAAGTGCTAGAAGTATTGAGGAAAGAAAAACTGTACGCTAAGTTTTCAAAGTGTGCATTTTTGGTTGGAAGAAGTTCAATTCCTCGGTCACATAGTGAACAAAGAAGGTATCCAGGTGGACCCAGCAAAGATCGAAACCGTTGAAAAGTGGGAAACCCCAAAAACTCCGAAACACATATGCCAGTTTTTGGGACTAGCTGGTTACTACAGAAGGTTCATCCAAGACTTTTCCAGAATAGCAAAACCCTTGACTGCATTAACGCATAAAGGGAAGAAATTTGAATGGAAGGATGAACAAGAGAAAGCGTTTCAGTTATTGAAGAAAAAGCTAACTACGGCACCTATATTGTCATTGCCTGAAGGGAATGATGATTTTGTGATTTATTATGACGCATCAAAGCAAGGTCTCGGTTGTGTATTAATACAACGAACGAAGGTGATTGTTTATGCGTCTAGACAATTGAAGATTCACGAACAAAATTATACGACGCATGATTTGGAATTAGGCGCGGTTGTTTTTGCATTAAAGACTTGGAGGCACTACTTATATGGGGTCAAAAGTATTATATATACCGACCACAAAATTCTTCAACATATATTTAATTAGAAACAACTGAATATGAGGCAGCGTAGGTGGATTGAATTGTTGAATGATTACGACTTTGAGATTCGTTACCACCCGGGGAAGGCAAATGTGGTAGCCGACGCCTTGAGCAGGAAGGACAGAGAACCCATTCGAGTAAAATCTATGAATATAATGATTCACAATAACCTTACTACTCAAATAAAGGAGGTGCAACAAGGAGTTTTAAAAGAGGGAAATTTAAAGGATGAAATACCCAAAGGATCGGAGAAGCATCTTAATATTCGAGAAGACGGAACCCGGTATAGGGCTGAAAGGATTTGGGTACCAAAATTTGGAGATATGAGAGAAATGGTACTTAGAGAAGCTCATAAAACCAGATACTCAATACATCCTGGAACGGGGAAGATGTACAAGGATCTCAAGAAACATTTTTGGTGGCCGGGTATGAAATTCGATGTTGCTAAATACGTAGGAGAATGTTTGACGTGTTCTAAGGTCAAAGCTGAGCATCAGAAACCATCAGGTCTACTTCAACAACCCGAAATCCCAGAATGGAAATGGGAAAACAATACCATGGATTTCATCACTAAATTGCCAAGGACTGCAAGTGGTTTTGATACTATTTGGGTAATAGTTGATCGTCTCACCAAATTAGCACACTTCCTGCCGATAAGAGAAGATGACAAGATGGTTAAGTTAGCACGACTGTATTTGAAGGAAGTCGTCTCCAGACATGGAATACCAATCTCTATTATCTCTGATAGGGATGTGATAGTGCTCCAAATGAACATATATTTAGTAGCAATATCCTCCCAATATGTAAATTATTTAGTTGTAATTGTTCTATTTTAAGTTGTAATCGTTTATATTAAATAAGTGCGAAGACAAAAGGCGAAAACGAAGATTTGAAGACGCAAACGCCCAAAAAGCTCAAATGTACAAGATACAATCCAAGTGGTTCAAATTATTGATGAAGAACGTCTAAAAAAGACAAGAGTACAAGTTACAAAATGCAAAGTACAAGATATTAAATTATACGAAAAGGCGTTCGAAAATCCGGAACCGGGACATGAGTCAACTATCAACGCCCGACGCAACGGACTAAAAATTACAAGTCTACTATGCACAAGAATATAATATAATATATAAATAATTATATTAATTATTTATATTTTATATTTATATATATAAAACGTCGGCAAAGAAGATCCAAAAGGGTGTGAGCTGTATCCCATTTCCCCGCGACTCGCGGAGTTCACAGGCACAAAGTGCCGCGACTCGCGGAACACACAAATTTCAGAATGCCTATAAAAGGTCACGAATTCTGCGAGTTTAAATAACTTAATAATAATAATACTCTGTAGTATAATATAAATATATATATATATATATATATATATATATATATATATATATATATATATATATATATATATATATATATATATATATATATATATATAGATTAGTGTTATATTAGATTAGTTTGGGTTATGTAAAAGTTATTTTTGCGGATTTTAAAGTCGGAGCTCTGTTCGTGTACCACTACGCGATAAATAATCAATGTAAGCTATGTTCTCCTTTTTAAATTAATGTCACGTGCTTAAGTTAATATTATGCTTATTTGAGCCGAAGTAATCATGATGTTGGGCTAAATATTAAATTCGGGGTAATTGGGCTTTGTACCATAATTGGGGTTTGGACAAAAGAACGACACTTGTGAAAATTAGACTATGGGCTATTAATGGGCTTTATATTTGTTTAACTAAATGATAGTTTGTTAATTTTAATATAAAGATTTACAATTGAACGTACCTATAAATAACCATATACACTCGATCGGACACGATGGGCAGGATATTTATATGTACGAATAATCGTTCATTTAACCGGACACGGGAATGGATTAATAGTCTATGGAATTATTAAAACAGGGGTGAAATTATGTACAAGGATACTTGGCATAATTGATAACAAAGTATTAAAACCTTGGGTTACACACAGTCGATAACCTGGTATAATTATTAAACAAAGTATTAAAATCTTGTTACAGTTTAAGTCCCCAATTAGTTGGAATATTTAACTTCGGGTATAAGGATAATTTGACGATGACACTCGCATTTTATATTTATGACTGATGGACTATTATGGACAAAAACCAGACGAACATATTAAATAATCCAGGACAAAGGACAATTAACCCATGGGCATAAAACTAAAATCAACACATCAAACATCATGATTACGGAAGTTTAAATAAGCATAATATATTTTATTTCATATTTCCTCGTACTTTTATTTATTGTCATTTTAATTATTGTTATTTATTTTATATTGTTAGTTAAATATCATCATTTACTTTACGCTTCGCTTAAAATATAAAATCGACAAACCGGTCATTAAACGGTAAAACCCCCTTTTATATATTATTAATATAATATATTTTATACGAATATAATTATTTAAAATATAGTGTGAAATAAGCCAGCTCCCTGTGGAACGAACCGGACTTACTAAAAACTACACTACTCTACGATTAGGTACACTCCCTATAGTGTTGTAGCAAGGTTTAGGTATATCCCATTTGTAAATAAATAATTAAAACTTGTCATATTTTGTGTAAAATTGTATCGTATTTAATAGTTTTTCCTAGTAAAATATAAACTATTTCGTACCCCCACGCTACGACATCAAGTTTTTAGCGCCGCTGCCGGGGACTAGGCAAAACGCTATATTTTTAATTTATTTTTGTATAAATATATTTATATATCATTTTAGAAAAACAATATAAAATTAAAAAAAAAATGTTTTTTAACCTCCGCGACTCGCGGAGATTTGATGGTACGTGGAACCGCGACTCGCGGAGCCGCCCTGACGCGCCTAGTAAACCCTAATCGCATTAATTACGGATTATATTAATTATTATTAATTTTAAAACCCTAATTAGGTTTAATTAATTTAATATTTAATTTTTAGTTTTAATTAAATTTGTAATAATTACTTTTAATTAGTTTTATTATATATAAAAATTAATACTTTTATAAAATAAAAATATAAAAATAATATTTTTATAAAAATTATACTTTTTACAACTTTAAGTTTATTTTTATTTTTTTTGTTTATTTTTATTTGTTTTTAGCATAATATTTGTATTTTTATTGTTCGTAGCTAGTTTTAAATTTAGTATTTTGACGTAGCTTATTTTTATTTCTAGATTTTTAGGCTTTGCCGTAAAATTCCTTAAGTGTTTTTTCTTTAGATTAAGATTTAGGCGCTTTGGAATTTTGCGACGCCGTTTTTCGCTTTAGTTTTAAATAGATTTTAGTGCCTTTAAGTAATTGCCGTTTTCTGAATAAAATTGCATTTACCTTTAGACCTTTAGGCGCAACTTTTTAGATATAATTTTTAGACTTTTAAGTTTCGACATTTTTCTTTCTTATTTTTATTTTTCGACGTTTTTCTACGCGTATTCTTTTTCTTTCTTATTTCTCGACGATCTAGTTTTTAGGACTTAGAATTTTCTCTATTTCTTCTCTATAATTTCTTTAAAATTTCAACGAAAAATTATTTTAAGCGGTTAAATTGATAGACATCCAAATTTTCTGCTTCGTAGTAATAGTTGGATTTGTTAGTGGCTGAGTTGTGAGCTTCCGATTTAAAGGGTTCTGGCTCCCTGCTGCATCTATTGGCTATTCGAAACGTGGGCAAAAGCAGAAAAGTCTATTAATTTGATAACTTATATAATTTTTTTTATTTTATAACTAATAGGATAATTAAGTAAATGCACCACATTGTAGCTAAAATTTGGTAAAAAAAAAAGCGCATTATGGAAAATCTCGAGAATATTTTGGAAACTCTTTATGACATCCGAAATCAATTTAATCAATACTCTCAAACGGGTGTTGATGACAATTCGTTCGGTCAATCTTGGATCACGAATGACGAAACAATAACTGGTTGTGAAATCTGTGGAGATTATCACTCAACATGGGAATGTTTTTATTACGTTCCTATGAAAAATTATGCACCCATGGAACCTGAATGAAACGATTATGAAGAATACAATCCAAATTAGGATTAATCCCAAGAATATTTCCAAACTCAACAACCAGAAGACTAGGAAAATTATGTGTCTGAAAATCTATCAAACTCGAAGAACTTTATGCTCAAAATGAACAAATGAGCGAGTTTGTAAATAGGCAAGCTGAAACTCTATCAGATTACACACCTGTTGATCTGAGGAGTATTGTGCAAGAAAATCTCATATCATCGAATTTTGTTGAATTCGAGAGCTCCGAAATCACCAATTATCCCGATGATACTTTTTATTCAGTTTTACCAATTTCACAACATATCGACACATTAGCCTCTACCAAATAAATCATCGATCCATCAATGGATGAAGAAGAAGTAAGGGTGACAAATTGGTACTCTTGGGAAAACGATAACGTTGAAAATTTTACCCCCGAGACCAAAATGGTGAGACCAATAAGTACCATTAATGAAGAAGAATTTGCTTTGATCCCGAAATTCTCCATTCCACAACCTTCCAACCCAATATTCTTAATAGACGAGTCATCCACCGGAAATGAACTACGAGCTGTAATAGAAAATGACACCTCAAATTTCACCCAATTGGGTAATAGAGGTGAAACCTTTGATCCCGAGAATGAACAGAAGGAAATGTTAGGAATTCTCCACCCTATAGAAATATGTATGTCGATGTATATCGATCCATTTAACCAAGAACCAGAAAAGAGACATATCCATTTACTAAAAGCTACACTCAAAAAAGAATTAAGTAGTGACGATCGGGTGGTTCTAAACTTTAAACCCATTTATATATTTTATACCACCCGAGATGTAAATAACTGGCTCACTATTCTAATTCGTGGAACTTATTCTACCGACTTCACATGTCGTCAGCTAAGTGTGGGGAAGTCTAACCCCACTTAACGTTAAATTAGGGGTTCGGGTTAGTGCATAACTCGTTAATAAAAATGCATGATTAGGGTAAAAGACGCATTTTCAAATATTAACAAACAGTTCAGAAAAGCAACCGTTTTTGAAGAAAAACATTTGTGATAAGACAAGAAGGAATGAATGATGAGGCGCGCCATCTATCATTCAACGAGCTATGAAATTAAAAACTGGGTATTTTCAATCACTTTTCTACACTAATCACCCTCATGAATTTATAATTATAGTCTGATTTCATGCAAATGAGAGCATTGCATGATCTCAAGTGTGGGGAAGGGTTATAAATTCTCTCGGGTCTATTCTTGGCTTATTTTCTAAATTTTGTGAAAATTTTAAAAAAATTTCAACTAAATGAATTCAAAATCATGTTTATACATATTTATGAACGATGAAAACTAGGTGTTAATACCGAAATTATCGTTACCTCGAAAAGGACATAAATTGAGAAACAACTAAAACGCTTGAATTTATTTATTTAAGATATAAAAAGACGCATGAAAAAAGTCAAGTGTGGGGAGAATGTACCAAGTTATTCAATTAAAAATTATCTATCACATGTTTATGTGAAGTTATTGCAGGTGCTTTTTGGACTAAATTAACTGTCTTACCCGATTTACTGTAAAGAGAGATGGATCTACACGATGAATCAATTCCATCATTAAAAGGAAGTAAAGTCTTCCGAAAAAGACACACGCTTCTTGATTTAGGTCAAGAAGTTGTCGTCCAGACCAGCTGTAGGTTGACGAAAAATCTAGAAAAGTCATCTCTAAAATCAGCAGGAAATCCACGGACCTCAGCATCAAACAGGGTCGCCAGGTGGTCAGATTTATCCTAACCATGAGAAGGATTTATCTCGTACAATGGGGGGGCACCGTGCAAATTAGCTTGATAAGACTAATGAATCAGATCCCCAGAAAGGATAATCTCCTTAAAGATTAAAAATCAGCTTTTAAGCCTGATATTACTCAATCCTTGAGATTGACCTTAAAGATTGAGAATTACAAACTCATGGAATTCAATGATATCTAAACTCGAGCTTGAACAAGAAAATATTTTGATCAAAATTAAAACCGATTTATTTTCTAAAAACCCATTTTTAATGCGTTCATTACCATTGAACGTAAAATCCTGAGAATTCATTGGAATTCATTTGGTCACCTGAACCAAATCGGGTGTCAACCGTAAGAACGGTGGTTGCATAGCATGGTCAGAGACAGGACCTTGTGCCAGACCGAAAAAATCATAGGATGATCTTTACTATTGATCCTACAAAGGATAGTAATAGCATCCGACACGTTATAGACCATAATTAAAAGCATGTCAGGGGACATTGCCTTAACAGTTGCTTGTTCAACGCTTTCCTTTACAACCGGACGGTAGTTTACTGAAAGGTAATATACGGAGCAAGTATACTGGACGTGTTGCTTTCCTAATACAAGGTTAGCAAGTGGGTGACACGAAACCGCAAGTTTTGAGCTAAAATTTTCAAATCTGAAACCCACCAAACCCACAAAAAGAATTTGCAAACACCGGTGAAGGGTTATTCCGGAAAACTTATCTAGGGTAAAAACTAGAATGAATTTTCAAAAGATCAAATGTTTTCATAAAAGATCCAGTTTCCTTAAAGGATCTAAATTTTATAGTCATGTGGGACTGTAAACCATATCGTTACTACCATTGTTCATACCACCGTATTGAAATCACTGATGTATAAAGTGTGAAGAATAAAGAAGTGATTCGTGTGATTTAATTTCAAGTTCTGTATTGCTTGAGGACAAGCAACGTTCAAGTGTGGGGATATTTGATAGTGCTCCAAATGAACATATATTTAGTAGCAATATCCTCCCAATATGTAAATTATTTAGTTGTAATTGTTCTATTTTAAGTTGTAATCGTTTATATCAAATAAGTGCGAAGACAAAAGGCGAAAACGAAGATTTGAAGACGCAAACGTCCAAAAAGCTCAAATGTACAAGATACAATCCAAGTGGTTCAAATTATTGATGAAGAACGCCTAAAAAAGACAAGAGTACAAGTTACAAAACGCAAAGTACAAGATATTAAATTGTACGCAAGGACGTTCGAAAATCCGGAACCGGGACATGAGTCAACTATCAACGCCCGACGCAACGGACTAAAAATTACAAGTCTACTATGCACAAGAATATAATATAATATATAAATAATTATATTAATTATTTATATTTTATATTTATATATATAAAACATCGGCAAAGAAGATCCAAAAGGGTGTGAGCTGTATCCCATTTCCCCGCGACTCGCGGAGTTCACAGACACAAAGTGCCGTGACTCGCGGAACACACAAATTTCAGAATGCCTATAAAAGGTCACGAATTCTGCAAGTTTAAATAACATAATACTAATAATACTCCGTAGTATAATATATATATATATATATATATATATATATATATATATATATATATATATATATATATATATATATATATATATATAGTATAGATTAGTGTTATATTAGATTAGTTTGGGTTATGTAAAAGTTATTTTTACGGGTTTTAAAGTCGGAGCTCTGTTCGTGTACCACTACGCGATAAATAATCAATGTAAGCTATGTTCTCCTTTTTAAATTAATGTCTCGTGCTTAAGTTATTATTATGCTTATTTGAGACGAAGTAATCATGATGTTGGGCTAAATATTAAATTTGGGGTAATTGGGCTTTGTACCATAATTGGGGTTTGGACAAAAGAACGACACTTGTGGAAATTAGACTATGGGCTATTAATGGGCTTTATATTTGTTTAACTAAATGATAGTTTGTTAATTTTAATATAAAGATTTACAATTGAACGTACCTATAAATAACCATATACACTCGATCGGACACGATGGGTGGGATATTTATATGTATGAATAATCGTTCATTTAACCGGACACGGGAATGGATTAATAGTCTATGGAATTATTAAAATAGGGGTGAAATTATGTACAAGGATACTTGGCATAATTGATAACAAAGTATTAAAACCTTGGGTTACACGCAGTCGATAACCTGGTGTAATTATTAAACAAAGTATTAAAATTTTGTTACAGTTTAAGTCCCCAATTAGTTGGAATATTTTACTTCGGGTATAAGGATAATTTGACGAGGACACTCGCATTTATATTTATGACTGATGGACTGTTATGGACAAAAACAGACGGACATATTAAATAATCCAGGACAAAGGACAATTAACCCATGGGCATAAAACTAAAATCAACACATCAAACATCATGATTATGGAAGTTTAAATAAGCATAATATATTTTATTTCATATTTCCTCGTATTTTTATTTATTGTCATTTTAATTATTGTTATTTATTTTATATTGTTAGTTAAATATCATCATTTACTTTACGCTTCGCTTAAAATATAAAATCGACAAACCGGTCATTAAACGGTAAAACCCCATTTTATATATTATTAATATAATATATTTTGTACGAATATAATTGTTAAAAATATAGTGTGAAATAAGCCAGCTCCCTGTGGAACGAACTGGACTTACTAAAAACTACACTACTCTACGATTAGGTACACTGCCTATAGTGTTATAGCAAGGTTTAGGTATATCCCATTTGTAAATAAATAATTAAAACTTGTCATATTTTGTGTAAAATTGTATCGTATTTAATAGTTTTTCCTAGTAAAATATAAACTATTTCGTACCCCCACGCTACGACATCAGGATGGCAGATTTATTTCAAGATTCTGGCAGACATTACAGCAAGCATTAAGAACTCGTCAAGACATGAGTACTGCCTATCATCCACAAACTAATGGGCAGAGCGAAAGGACGATACAAACGCTTGAAGACGTGCTACGAGCAAGTGTTATTGATTTCGGAAACAGTTGGGATCGACACCTACCGTTAGCAGAATTTTCCTACAACAACAGTTATCATTCTAGTATTGAGATGGCGCCGTTTAAGGCACTTTATGGTAGAAAGTGCAGGTCTCCGATTTTTTGGAATGAAGTGGGGGATAGACAGATTACGGGTCCGGAGATAATACAAGAAACTACCGAGAAAATCATCCAAATTCAACAAAGATTGAAAACCGTCCAGAGTCGACAAAAGAGCTACGCGGACAGTAAAAGAAAAGATATAGAGTTTGAAATTGGAGAAATGGTCATGCTTAAGGTTTCACCTTGGAAAGGCGTTGTTCGATTTGGTAAACGGGGGAAACTAAATCCAAGGTACATTGGACCATTCAAGATTATAGATCGTGTCGGACCAGTAGCTTACCAACTGGAGCTACCTCAACAACTCGCGGCTGTACATAACACTTTCCACGTCTCAAATTTGAAGAAATATCTTGCTAAAGAAGATCTCACTATTCCGTTGGACGAAATCCAAATCAATGAAAAACTTCAATTCATTGAAGAACCCGTCGAAATAATGGATCGTGAGGTTAAGAGATTTAAACAAAACAAGATACCGATTGTTAAGGTTTGATGGAATGCTCGTAGAGGACCCGAGTTCACCTGGGAACGAGAAGATCAGATGAAGAAGAAGTACCCGCACTTATTTCCAGAAGATGAGCCAACACCTCCAATCGCTTAAAATTTCGGGACGAAATTTATTTAACGGGTAGGTACTGTAGTGACCCGAACTTTTCCATGTTTATATATATTAAATGAAATTGATATTTACATGATTAAGTGTTTCCAACATGTTAAGCAATCAACTTATTAAGACTTTATTAATTGGAATAGGTTTCATATAGACAAATGACCACCCAAGTTGACCGGTGATTCACGAACGTTAAAACTTGTAAAAACTATACGATGATATATATATATGGTTATATATATAGTTAACATGATTTTATTATAAGTATGTATCTCATTAGGTATTTTAACAATGAGTTATATACATAAAAATGAGACTATTAAATTAAGAAACTCGAAAACGATATATATAACGATTATCGTTATAACGTCTTACTAGGTACATATGAATCATATTAAGATATTGATACACTTGGTTAATTATGTTAAATGATAAGTAAATATATCATTAAGTGTATTAACAATGAACTACATATGTAAAAATAAGACTACTAACTTAATGATTTTGAAACGAGACATATATGTAACGATTATCGTTGTAACGACATTTAATGTATATAGATCATATTAAGAGATATTCGTACATCATAATATCATGATAATATAAAAATTTAAAATCTCATTTGATATTATAAACATTGGGTAAACAACATTTAACAAGATCGTTAACCTAAAGGTTTCAAAACAACATTTACATGTAACGACTAACGATGACTTAACGACTCAGTTAAAATGTATATACATGTAGTATTTTAATATGTATTCATACACTTTTGAAAGACTTCAAGACACTTATCAAAATACTTCTACTTAACAAAAATGCTTACAATTACATCCTCGTTCAGTTTCATCAACAAATCTACTCGTATGCACCCGTATTCGTACTCGTACAATACACAGCTTTTAGATGTATGTACTATTGGTATATACACTCCAATGATCAGCTCTTAGCAGCCCATGTGAGTCAACTAACACATGTGGAAACCATCATTTGGCAACTAGCATGAAATATCTCATAAAATTACAAAAATATGAGTAATCATTCATGACTTATTTACATGAAAACAAAATTACATATCCTTTATATCTAATCCATACACCAACGACAAAAAACACCTACAAACACTTTCATTCTTCAATTTTCTTCATCTAATTGAGCTCTCTCAAGTTCTATCTTCAAGTTCTAAGTGTTCTTCATAATTTCCAAAAGTTCTAGTTTCATAAAATCAAGAATACTTCCAAGATTGCAAGTTTACTTCCAAGTTTTCTAAATCCATTCCAAGTAATCATCCAAGATCAAGAAACCTTTGTTACATATAGTAGGTTATCTTTCTAATACAAGGTAATAATCATATTCAAACTTTAATTCAATTTCTATAACTATAACAATCTTATTTCGAGTGGAAATCTTACTTGAAATTGTTTTCGTGTCATGATTCTGCTTCAAGAACTTTCAAGCCATCCAAGGATCCTTTGAAGATAGATCCATTTTTTTCTCATTTCTAGTAGGTTTATCCAAGGAACTTGAGGTAGTAATGATGTTCATAACATCATTCGATTCATACATAAAAAGCTGTCTTATTCAACGTTATAAACTTGTAATCACTAGAACATAGTTTAGTTAATTCTAAACTTGATCGCAAATAAAGTTAATCCTTCTAACCAGACTTTTAAAATCAACTAAAAATATGTTATATATCTATATGATATGCTAACTTAATGATTTAAAACCCGAAAACACGATAAACACCATAAAACTGGATATACGCCGTCGTAGTAAAACCGGGGGCTGTTTTGGTTGGGATAATTAAAAGCTAAGAAGAACTTTGATTTAAAAGCTATACTTCTGGAAAAATGATTTTTCTTATGAACATGAAACTATATCCAAAAATCATGGTTAAACTCAAAGTGGAAGTATGTTTTTCAAAATGGTCATCAAGATGTCGTTCTTTCGACGGAAATGACTACCTCTTTCAAAAACGACTTGTAACTTGTATTTCCGACTATAAACTTATACTTTTTCTATTTAGATTCATAAATTTAAGTTCAATACGAAACCGTGGCCACTGTAATCACTCAAAACGGATTAGAAACGAAGAAATGGCGAGTAAAACAAGATTGATAAAAACTACTCATTTTACCTACGTGAAAGTTAATAATAAATCTATTCCAACCATAACCTAATCAACTTATATTGTATATTATGTAATCTTGAGATACCATAGACACGTATACAATGTTTCGACCTATCATGTCGACCCATATATATATATATATTGCGGAACAACCATAGACACTCTATATGTGAATGTTGGAGTTAGCTATACAGGGTTGAGGTTGATTCCAAAATATATATATAGTTTAAGTTGTGATCAATACTGAGATACGTATACACTGGGTCGTGGATTGATTCAAGATAATATTTATCGATTTATTTCTGTACATCTAACTGTGGAAAACTAGTTGTAGGTTACTAACGAGGACAGCTGACTTAATAAACTTAAAACATCAAAATGTATTAAAAGTATTGTAAATATATTTTGAACATACTTTAATATATATGTATATATTGTTATAGGTTCGTGAATCAACTAGTGGCCAAGTCTTACTTTCCGACGAAGTAAAAATCTGTGAAAGTGAGTTATAGTCCCACTTTTAAAATCTAATATTTTTGGGATGAGAATACATGCAGGTTTTATAAATGATTTACAAAATAGACACAAGTACGTGAAACTACATTCTATGGTTGAATTATCGAAATTGAATATGCCCCTTTTTATTAAGTCTGGTAATCTAAGAATTAGGGAACAGACACCCTAATTGACGCGAATCCTAAAGATAGATCTATTGGGCCTAACAAATCCCATCCAAAGTACCGGATGCTTTAGTACTTCGAAATTTATATCATATCCGAAGGGTGTCCCGGAATGATGGGGATATTCTTAAATATGCATCTTGTTAATGTCAGTTACCAGGTGTTCACCATATGAATGATTTTTATCTCTATGCATGGGATGTATATTGAAATATGAAATCTTGTGGTCTATTATTATAATGATTTGATAATATACAGGTTAAACCTATAACTCACCAACATTTTTGTTGACGTTTTAAGCATGTTTATTCTCAGGTGATTATTAAGAGCTTCCGCTATCGCATACTTAAATAAGGACGAGATTTGGAGTCCATGCTTGTATGATATTGTATAAAAACTGCATTCAAGAAACTTATTTCGTTGTAACATATTTGTATTGTAAACCATTATGTAATGGTCGCGTGTAAACAGGATATTTTAGATTATCATTATTTGATAATCTACGTAAAGCTTTTTAAACCTTTATTGATGAAATAAAGGTTATGGTTTGTTTTAAAATGAATACAGTCTTTGAAAAACGTCTCATATAGAGGTCAAAACCTCGCAACGAAATCAATTAATATGGAACGTTTTTAATCAATAAGAACGGGACATTTCACTTTAAGGGTTGAACTTTACATGGATGGTCTCCCAAAGAGCATCAAACATGGGGTAATATCATCCAAACCCACTAATTATCAAGAAGCTTTGAACATGGCCCGCAAGTTGATAGAAACGGTGGACGAAATTGTAGTGCCGGCACCTAAAGCCGAGGATAAGTCGGGTAACAACAAAAGAAAATGGGAAACCCCCCAATTAAGCAACAACAACTTTGCCAAGAAGCCTTACACCTCCGATGGCAAGAAAGGTTATGCCGAAAACCTACCTCTTTGCAACAAATGCAACAAGCATCACTTTGGTGAATGTGGCAAGCTAATTTGCCATCGGTGCCAAGGAGTTGGTCATAAGGCCAACGAATGTAAAATTGTCGCCCCCATTGCTCGAAAGGGGCCCAATGCACCAAAAACGGGCACTTGTTACGAATGTGGCCAAATGGGCCATTATAGAAATGCATGCCCGAAGAAGAAAGTTAACCCCAATACGCGCGGCAGAGCTTTCAACATCAACACCGAGGAAGCCCGAGATGACAATGAATTAGTCACTGGTACGTTTCTTATCAACAACACTTATGTTACTTGTTTATTCGATTCGGGTGCCGATAAATGCTTTGTATTCAAGACTTTGATTCATTCTTTTAGCACTCCACCACTCCCACTAGATACCACTTATACCATTGAAGTGGCCAACGGGAAACTATTGAGTGCCAACACATATTATCGGGGGTGTACGTTAAACATTTTGGGTAATGAGTTTGAAAATGACTTGATACCCATGGAACTAGGAAGCTTCGATGTAATAATCGGTATGAATTGGCTAGCCAAAATGAAATCTCACATCCTTTGTGATCTTAATGCAATCCGGATTCCTATCGAGAATGGTGAACCTTTGATTGTTTATGGCGATAAGAGTTGCACCGGACTCAACCTCGTTTCATGCATTAAAGTTAGAAAACTACTCCGTAAGGGTTGTTTTGCGATCCTTGCTCACGTTAAGAAAGTCGAGTCTGATAAGAAGCACATTGATGATGTGCCAATTGTTAGTGACTATTCCGATGTATTTCCCGACGAATTGCAGGGTTTTCCACCTCATCGACCGGTTGAATTCCAAATCGATCTTATTCCGGGAGTCGCACCCGTAGCACGTGCAGCATATAGACTCGCTCCATCCGAAATGCAAGAATTGCAAAGTCAAATCCAAGAACTACTTGATCGTGGTTTTATCCAACCTAGCCATTCACCTTGGGGTGCTCCGATTTTGTTTGTTAAAAAGAAAGACGGATCCCTACGAATGTGCATTGATTATCGTGAACTAAACAAATTGATGGTTAAGAACCGATATCCCCTTCCTCGTATCGATGACCTCTTTGATCAACTACAAGGGTCTTGTGTATATTCAAAAATTGATCCCCGTTCGGGTTATCATCAATTAAGGGTTAAGGGGGAAGAGGTCTCCAAAACCGCCTTCCAGACTCGTTATGGTAGTTATGAATTTCTTGTAATGCCATTTGGTCTCACTAACGCACCGGCGGTGTTCATGGATCTTATGAACCGCGTGTGCAAACTGTATCTTGATAAATTCATCATTGTGTTCATCGATGACATCTTGGTCTATTCTAAAAGCGAAGAAGAGCATGAACAACATCTCTGACTTGTGCTTGAACTCTTGAGACAAGAACGACTCTATGCCAAATTCTCCAAGTGTGAATTTTGGTTGAAGGAAGTTCAATTTCTTGGTCATGTTGTAAGTGATCAAGGTATTAAAGTCGATCCATCAAAAATCGAAGCCATTAGTAAATGGGAGACTCCTACTACTCCTACTCACCTTCGTCAATTTTTGGGTCTCGCCGGATACTACCGTAGATTCATCAAGGATTTCTCTTTGGTTGCTCGTCCTCTAACCGCATTAACTCACAAGGGAAAGAAATTCATTTGGGTGACCGAACAAGAATCCGCATTTCAAATCTTGAAAACAAAGCTAACCACCGCTCCTATCTTGTCACTTCCCGAAGGCAATGACGATTTTGTTGTATATTGCGATGCCTCGAAACATGGTTTTGGGTGTGTATTGATGCAACGAAAGAAACTCATTGCTTATGCCTCTCGACAATTGAAAATCCATGAACGGAACTATATGACACATGATATCGAACTCGGAGCCGTTGTCTTCGTACTTAAAATGTGGAGACATTATCTTTATGGAACCAAAAGTACCATCTTCACCGATTACAAAAGCCTCCAACACATCTTCGATCAAAAACAACTAAACATGAGACAACGACGGTGGATTGAAACTTTAAACGATTATGATTGTGAGCTTCGTTACCATCCCGGGAAGGCAAACGTAGTAGCCGATGCCTTAAGTCGAAAAGAAAGAGCGGTGCCTCTTCATGTCCGAGCTTTAAACATCACCATTCACACCAACCTCAATAGCCAAATTCGCCAAGACGAGGCTCTCAAGGATGAAAACATCTCTCTCGAACACTTGAACATCCTCACCTCTCAATTCGAAGTTAAAGAAACCGGACTCCGATATTTCGCCGGAAGGATTTGGGTGCCTAGATATGGGGACCTACGAAGCCTTATTTTAGATGAAGCCCATAAGTCACGATACTCGATTCACCCCGGTGCCAATAAAATGTATCACGACCTCAAAGAACAATATTGGTGGCCGAACATTAAAAGGGACGTTGCTACTTATGTTGGAAAGTGCCTAACTTGCTCCAAAGTCAAAGCCGAACATCAAAGACCGTCCGGACTACTTCAACAACCCGAAATCCCGCAATAGAAGTGGGAAAGGATAACGATGGATTTTATCACCAAACTACCAAAGACGGTTGGCGGTTATGATACTATTTGGGTTATTGTTGATCGTCTCACCAAATCCGCGCATTTTCTGTCCATGAAGGAAACCGACAACATGGAGAAAGTTGCACAACTTTACATTAAAGAAATCGTAACCTGACACGGTGTGCCCTTATCGATGATCTCCGACCGAGATGGCCGATTTGTTTCTAGATTTTGGCGTACTTTACAAGAAGCGTTGGGAACGCGTTTAGAAATGAGCACCGCATATCACCCTCAAACCGATGGACAAAGCGAACGCACAATTCAAACCTTGGAGGACATGTTACGAGCTTGCGTGGTTAATTTTGGAAAAGCTTGGGACAAGCACTTACCTCTCGCCGAGTTCTCTTACAACAATAGTTATCACGCGAGTATTAAAGCTGCACCTTTTGAAGCGCTATATGGCCGAAAATGTCGTTCACCTCTTTGTTGAGCCGAGGTAGGCGACGTGCAAATCACCGAACCCGAACTCATTCACGAAACCACCGAGAAGATCGTACAAATCCGAGATAGGGTTCGGATGGCCCGAAGTAGTCAAAAGTGCTACACCGACAAAAGACGCAACGACCTCGAATTTCAAGTCGGTGACCGAGTAATGTTAAAAGTTGCATCTTGGAAAGGTGTGATCCGTTTTGGGAAACGCGGGAAGCTAAATCCGCGGTATATTGGTCCTTTCGAACTCTTGGAGCGTATTGGAACCGTTGCCTATCGTTTAGATCTACCACCTCAATTGAACTCCGTTCATCCTACCTTCCATGTATCTAACTTGAAAAAGTGCCTTGCCGAACCTGATATCGTCATTCCTCTCGAAGAACTTACTATTGATGACAAACTTCATTTTGTGGAGGAACAGGTTGAAATTGTGGACACCTCCGTCAAGACGTTGAAACAAAGCCGAATCCCGATTGTCAAGGTTCATTGGAATGCCAAAAGAGGACCCGAGTTTACTTGGGAAAGGTAAGATCAAATGCAAAAGAAATACCCTCACTTATTCCCGGTTGCGGAAACACAAGATTTCGAGGAAGAAACAACGACTACTACGCCTACTTAAATTTCGGGACGAAATTCCTTTTAAGGAGTAGGTAATGTAACATCCCGCCTTTTTCCGTTTACTTTTCCGTTTAATTATTTAAAGTCCGTTATATGATTATAACATCCCTCGTTAATACGCGTTTTAAAAATATCTCGTTTAGGTAATTCACGCACCCGCAACCAAACTCGAGGGACTAGTTTCGCCAAGGAAGCAAAGATGTTACTAGCTTTTGACTAGTCAACACCCACCTCCCCATTCTTTTCCATTTTCATTTTCTTTTTCTTTTCATACTTCTACATTTTCTTTCAATTCTCCAATTTGAAGATTCATCATCTAAATCCGTTCAAGCAAGCATCAATCAAAACAAATTACATATTTGGAATCCTTGCAACTTCCTCTTCGATTCCATACCGATTTCATTACATTTGGGTAACTTTCTAAAATCACTAGATCTTGTGTTCTTGATGTTTTTAAGTTATAAAGTTGTTAATTAGTGTCTATGGCTCAAGTCTAACATGATTATATGATTTATATGCTCGATCTCGTTGTTTGAAGTAACTAGCTTGAATATGAACTTTGGTGTGTTTGATTTGATGATTTGGTTGCTTGAATGTTGTTAAATGATATAAGTACATGTATTAAATGTGTTCCAAGTATCACTAGCTTCAATTTGATGTGTAGGTTGCTTGAGAAAACTCCATAAACTTGATTAGTGATTTTGGTGAATTTGGGTTAGGGTTTGATTAGCTTGAAATGAATATTTAATGCATTGTGATGTGCCCCGTCCTAATCCATCTGAACAAAGTCATCAACAATTGATCCCAGAGCGATGATCGACTCCAAGTAATGTCCTTAAAATGAGCAAATGCACAGCGGAAGATTTCTTTCATACCTGAGAATAAACATGCTTTCAAGTGTCAACCAAAAGGTTGGTGAGTTCATAAGTTTATCTTAAAACAATAAAATTCCTCATTTTGATAGACCACAAGATTTAAATCCTGCATGATACAAATGGGCCCGAATCCTATACCCATCTGTAATGTACATGCTATATATTTTAAATACAGTACATCTTTCTCGTGTACGAAATCATTTTCATAAATCATAGTAACCGTACACATATCTAGTGTACAAAACTAACATACACATAACCTGTGTATAAAATCATTCTCTCGATACATAACATTCAAATCAATTGGTGGCAATTATCATGTCCACATAATTCAATGGTGGCAATTATCATATCCACATAATTCAATGGTGGCAATTATCATGTCCACATAATTCAATGGTGGCAATTATCATGTCCACATAATTCAACAATAATCCGCAGAACTTATGTCTGCATAATAATTCATTCGAGAAATGTTTTGCTTGTGTCTATCTCGTCAAACATTTATAAAAGCATTTCATGTATTCGCAGTTCAAAATGTATTTCAAACGCATTTAAATAAGCAGTTGTAAAAGTAGCGCATCTATTATCAGTCCCAAAAATATAAAGAGTAAAAGGGAGCAAATGAACTCACGCATATAAATATTGTAAAACAGTTAATAAAGCATTTGCATGTATTCTCAGCCCAAAAATGTAATGACTAAAAAAGGAGCAAATGAAACTCACCATACTGTATTTTGTAGTAAAAACTCATATGACGACATTGAACAAGTGTAGGGTTGGTCTCGGATTCACGAACCTTCAAACGAAACCGAGTTATAATTGATCGAGCAAGGTCGAAAGCCTCCGTTCTTATTTACGTTTCCAAGCGGTGCGCATGCGTTACGTTCTATAGTTTTCCAAATTATACGGTTGGGTTTGTGAGTTGTTTTATAAGGGTATGTGATATATTCTTGAGTTTGGCCATGGAAATTAACTCGTCGTGTATAGATAAGTCAGGGTTAGGGGTCGATTATATGTGAGCGCGTGTTTGTCTTCATCGATATTTCAAAAGATTTACCACTTTATCTTGTCTCGTCACTTTATAAGATAATTAGTTTTATAATTATTAATTAATTTAATTTTTATATATAAAACGTAAAGATAATTTTTCCAGAATGTCTCTTGACTTTTCAAGTCCTATTACTCCATATTTTATTACATCTATTATTTATTATTTATATTTATTTTATTTATAAAGTTAATTTCATATTGAGTTTATATCTTTGTTCAAAATACGTATTTAATAATTTAATTAACATATGATTCATTTCACAAAAATAATATTATAATTTGAGTTTGTGACCAAAATCTGTAACATGGACTTGAAAACGTTAAACCGTGAATTGAAAACGTAACGCGATTAAAATACGCGGGATAGATAGGAATCCACGAAATAAAATATAGGAATATTGTATTAACTCATACGACATTGGAATATCGTAGTAAAATAATTCGAATTTAGAAATCACAAAAATATAATCGTTGGTTTGAAAACCGAGACGATTCGTTGAATAAAAATCGTTATACTTTAACAAGCGATTAATGATTTGTCATGATTGGGAAATATATGTCATGGGGCCAACAATAGGAAATCCATCGGATGTTTTGTAAGTTGATGTTTTGTAAGTTTCTTACCGACAATTTTCACGAACTGTGTATCGTGCGAAATCAGTGGCGGATAAAAGTGTTCAGAAAAATCTCATATTTTTAAATTAACTATATTTATTTATTTTGGTCATTATGGTATAAAATTCGATCATTAAATATTAAATAAAAATTACATTAATTATTCACTCCCAACCCTAAGTAAAATATAAAAAGTTTTAACATTTAATAACTAGGTCCTAAATACATTTTTAGTAAGCCTAAAGTTTATAGAACTCATTTTCGAATCACTGTTTATTTTAAAATCATATAAGTTTGAATTTTTAACTTGTTTAATATCAATCGAATGACAATTGAGTGTTACTGTCGTTTACTAAACAGATTCGAATTCACAAAATATATAATTAATATACCTCAATTATAGATATTGATATATTTTAAATAGTAATTATTGTGATATCATGTTTTTTTTTATAATAACAACATATAATACTTCAAATTATATTTCGAATTATTATTTATATACACATACACACATATCTGTTTACAATTAATTGTTCGTGAATCATCGAGAACAGTCAAAGGTCAAATAGTTTCATGAAACAAATTCAAAAATATTGAAATTCAACATAACAGACTTTGCTTATCGTGTCGAAATCATATAAAGATTAAGTTTAAATTTGGTCGAAAATTCCCGGGTTGTCACAGTACCTACCCGTTAAAGAAATTTCGTCCCGAAATTTGAGTGAGGTGGTCATGGCTAACAATAAAAATGTTTTCATGACGAATATGAGTTGATAAATTGAATTTTATCATCATTGACTAATATAGATAAAATGATTTGATTAGATGAAGTGTACGAATGAAGTTGTCACAACTGATTGAGATAGAGATTTAACTTTTGACGTAGTCACGGTGGAATTTAGAAAATAAGGTGCGTCTTAACTTTTGACGTAGAGGGTTGAATTCCGGAATTCAAGGGATTTAAAGAAAATCTTCGAAATCTAAAAGATTTGATTCTTCGGTGAGTAAGGAAATTAAGATCTCTATTATTTAATACGGTGATCTGCCTCGATTACTCTATCTGCTATTTTCATTATAAATTAAGCTCTTCGGTTCCATTATTCTCACCATTCCTATACTTCCTTTCTTAGTTCATACATCTAAAAGATTGTGGAAATGCTTAGTCCAGTTCTAATCCTTGATACTTTCCTAACCTTCATATCTGTCATTCTTCTTTTCAATCTTCCACCAGAAAAAATTGTTTACTTTTACTTTTACCCTGGGGTGATACTATTCTTAATTATGCCGTGTCTTTATTTTGCTATTCCTATTAACATCCATGGTTTGTAACCTCCGTGTTGTTATTGGACTTTATATTTTCTCTTATATTTTGGAGCCCTTTGCCTTTTTATTATCCTCCCGACCTCTAGTAAAGCGAGTAACGGTTCAGAATTCGTAAGCATGGAGTTTCAAATGAACTTAATGTTATAAACAAGAAAGAACGTTACCGCATGATTTGATTTGTCAAATTACCTGAATTACTGAGAATAGAACTATCAAGAATATATTTTCTTGATATGTTCAGAAGTTAAGTAGAATGAAGAGTTTATGTAACATGACACCTGATGAAGTTATGGTCTGTGAATCATCAAGTTTCATTAGAAACTCAGCATGACTTACTGTAATATAATCACGTTGATCAAGTGTCATTATATTATACTAACTCATGCATCACTTCCCAACATTACTTCAATAACATTCATATTTTAAGCTCGAAAGTTTACAGAATATAGAAATTAACAGGATCTATATGATGTAATACTTATAGCATGAAGAGATTAATGATTTCAGATAAGAATAGTTATAAAAATATCTCTAGAAATATGGAGGATATTTATAATGAAAGATACGATAATATCTCGGAATATCTAAGATCAGAGGATGATAGAAACTATTGTCTACAAGGGTTTAGAGTAAGAAGCAAGATATTCACTAAAGACTTTAACAGACATTGAATCATTTGGATTCTTTGAAGTCAAACTTATTCTTTGTGATTTGTTCACGGCTTTCTTCATAGTTTCGCATAATCTGCTTTTCGGTACTAAATTTTCTATTGAATGTTTCCAATATAATGATACACAGGAAGCACGAAGAGGTATATAAGTTCAGACGAGAATATTTATGAAAATATCCTCAGAAATATCGAAGATATTGATGATGATATTTTGGAATTTCTAAGTTCGATGGTTGATGGAGAAAGATTTTCCGCAAGATTTTAACATGACTTCGGAGTAGGATATTCTCTAAAGATTTCATCGGATCCAGAATTACCTGGATTCTTTGAATATAGGGTTTGGTCCTTGTATTTGTCCTTGGTCTCCTTCATGGTTAGCTCAATCCGTTTTCCAGTTCCAACTTTTATGAGCTTTTCCAACATAATATTCTTTATTATCAAACTTCTGGCTGTTAAGATCGTTTACGATTATCTACGGTTTCTGCTGCTTCATTCAGCTTTTTCAATATTCCGAGTATTGATTTGTAGACTGGGTGCTTTTCAAAATTTCAGAATGGAAGGTCATTATTCTAAGAGATAAATGTTATACATATAACTGTTGGTGTAGATATGCTGTGAGTTTTCAAAGTACTGATTGCCGATTCCTCTACATTTACTGCTACATATAACTGTTGGTGTAGATATGCTGTGAGTTTTCAAAGTACTGATTGCCGATTCCTCTACATTTACTGCTACCATATCTGAATTATTGGTTATCGATCCGAGGTGATTTTAAGAGAATTGTGTTTTTAGATGATTAAACGCTGACGGTAATATGGTAAAATATAAAAGGTTCCCCGGTAACAATAAAAGAGCATACATATACATCAAGGTGATAATAAGGTTGTTTCGAACGAAAGGTCGAAGTTGATTTGCTGGAGCTGTGACAAAATTTGCTACTTTGAAAAGAATTACCAAGTTATTTTGGGTAATAATAACACTAAAGAAATTAGCACAACTACGTGTTAAACGTTTACTCTGTTTTCGAGAGTTTTTCAGATGCATAACTAAATGCATCAATCTTTTCTCCCATAGATGAAGTGTGGTTGGTTCATCCTCTCGTTTGAGATGTTTTCAAGAATCATGAAAGGTTTGAACGTGGATCATAATCGTCAAGATACAAATAAGGTTTTGAGATGAACTCAAGTGGCACACTTGAAGAATTATTTAGTTTCATATGTTATAATCAGTATTTTAATTCATTTTAATTGTCCAATAATATTTGTCCACAGTCGATAGTCAACAGTTTACAGTCCAATAATTCATACATAGTTTAACATATAATATTCGAATTAATTAATACGTGTCGTGACCCGTATTCGTCTCAGACTCGATCACAACTCAAACTATATATATTATTGTAGAATCAACCTCAACCCTGTATAGCAAACTCCTGCATTACTGCATATAGAATGTCTATGGTTATTCCAAATAATATATATAGATGCGTCGATATGATATGTCAAAACCTTGTATACATGTCCCGATATTTAAAGTGCGTAAAATAAATAACAGAAATTAAATGACGATAAATAAAATTGCGAGAATTTAAATTGCGATAAATAAATTGTGATAAATAAAATGTAATATGGAATTAATCAGTTAGCTAGGAACAGATAGCTAGGAACAGTTAGCGTGGATTCTTATCAAAATTCTTCTCATAATTAAATTGTTTGTTTCTAACAAATTTTATTTTGTCCAATGTTTTCTTCATTATGCCACTTGTTGGATTTTGATAAGTTAAAATCCAAATATGAAATTGAATGAAAATGGTTATTCTGTGGTGAACGAATTCGTATATCTGTGGATGTAAGTAGGATAGTAAATGACTGTTGAATCAGATTCGAAGAATGTACAATGTAACTTATTAATGTGAAATCTAAATATTCCTTGGGTTTACCTACCCGTTAAAATATTTTCATCATTAACAGTTTTGTACAATAGAATTTTTAATTACAAACTTTATGAAAACATATATACATATATATATTTCCTTCAGATGTAATCATGGATTTAATGAGTCAATGTGATATTAAACTCATCAGATTTACGGCTAGAACTAGAGTACATAATCTCTAAAACTTTAGAGATTACATAATTGCCATGAAGAACGAAGATAATTGATGTAGAACGATACATAGAATGATGATTATACTCGAGGTACAGAATGAGATGTTGAGACATGGATTGTTGGTGGTACTGGTGCTGTTACTGATGGTACTGTTGGTGCCAGTGATGTTGCTGAAGCTGGTACATTTTGCACCATATTCTCCGAATTGATTTTTCGATCGCGAAGTTCGTTGACTTATTACTCCAGGATGATTGTCGGTCGGAACGAGCGGATGAATAAGGTTCAGAATTGTGGATAGAATATAATCTTGTCGAGTTACCCTGGAAATGAGACTGAAAATGGTGTCTCGAACAGGTTAGCCGGTAAACGCTTCAGGTTCATTGTCAAGAGGTGAATTTGGTTGGTGGAAGGGATCGCCTTCTTCTATTCTTCATTGATTAAGTCGATTACGAACTCATTCCTAATTTCTCCAGATTTGGTGATGACTGATTGGTTAATCCATTCTGGTCATACTGCTTTCGGAATTTAGGTGAATATCCATGTCGAAATAGCTGTCGGAATAACTATCGAAATAGCTATCGAAATCTATGGGACTCGAACTGGTTGTGGGATTCATCTCGTACGATCAGATGAAGGATTTTCGATAAGAAATAGATTATAGGATGTAGATTAGTACCCTGCAATACATAATTTACATATGTATATTTAATACTAAAATCCCATAAGTTACGGAGGAATCTACGGAATATTTCAGGAAAAGTTACGGTAACAGATACGCTAAGATATGAAGTAGCAGATACACTAAGATATGAATTTTGTCTATACACTATTCATGCAATCAATGCAGTAAAATGTGTCTAGACTAAGGATGATAAGTAAGTGATTCTCTAAGAATGATAAGCAGGTAATTTTCGACACAAAATGATAAGCAAAACTTTTGACATGCAAACACGGTCGAAGTCCAGACTCACTAATGCATCCTAACGACTTCTCAGTCAGACACACTAATGCAGACCTAGTTCGCTAAGACCACCGCTCTGATACCAACTGAAGTGCCCCGTCCTAATCCATCTGGATGAAGTCATCAACATTTGATCCCAGAGCGATAATCGACTCCAAGTAATGTCCTTAAAATGAGCAAATGCACAGCGGAAGATTTCTTTCATACCTGAGAATAAACATGCTTTCAAGTGTCAACCAAAAGGTTGGTGAGTTCATAAGTTTATCTTAAAATAATAAAATTCATCATTTTGATAGACCACAAGATTTAAATCCTGCATGATACAAATGGGCCCGAATCCTATACCCATCTGTAATGTACAATGTATATCTTTTAAATACAGTACATCTTTCTCGTGTACGAAACCATTTTCATAAATCATAGTAACCGTACACATATCTCGTGCACAAAACTAACATACACATAACCTGTGTATAAAATCATTCTCTCGATACATAACATTCATATCAATTGGTGGCAATTATCATGTCCACATAATTCAATGGTGGCAATTATCATGTCCACATAATTCAATGGTGGCAATTATCATGTCCACATAATTCGACAATAATCCGCAGAACTTCTGTCTGCATAATAATTCATTCGAGGAATGTTTTGCTTGTGTCTATCTCGTCAAACATTTATAAAAGCATTTAATGTATTCGCAGTTCAAAATGTATTTCAAACGCATTTAAATAAGCAGTTGTAAAAGTAGCGCATGTATTCTCAGTCCCAAAAATATAAAGAGTAAAAGGGAGCAAATGAACTCACGCATATAAATATTGTAAAACAGTTAATAAAGCATTTGCATGTATTCTCAGCCCAAAAATGTAATGAGTAAAAAGGGAACAAATGAAACTCACCATAATGTATTTTGTAGTAAAAATACATATGACGACATTGAACAAGTGTAGGGTTGGTCTCGGATTCACGAACCTTCAAATGAAACCGAGTTATAATTGATCGAGCAAGGTCGAAAGCCTCCATTCTTATTTGCGTTTCCAAGCGGTGCGCATGCGTTACGTTATATAGTTTTCCAAATTATACGGTTGGGTTTGTGAGTTGTTTTATAAGGGTATGTGATATATTCTTGAGTTTGGCTATGGAAATTAACTCGTCGTGTATAGATAAGTCAGGGTTAGGGGTCGATTATATGTGAGCGCGTGTTTGTCTTCATCGATATTTCAAAAGATTTACCACTTTATCTTGTCTCGTCACTTTATAAGATAATTAGTTTTATAATTATTAATTAATTTAATTTTTATATATAAAACGTAAAGATAATTTTTCCAGAATGTCTCTTGACTTTTCAAGTCCAATTACTCCATATTTTATTACATCTATTATTTATTATTTATATTTATTTTATTTATAAAGTTAATTTCATATTCAGTTTATATCTTTGTTCAAAATACGTATTTAATAATTTAATTAACATATGATTCATTTCACAAAAATAATATTGTAATTTGAGTTTGTGACCAAAATCTGTAACATGGACTTGAAAACGTTAAACCGTGAATTGAAAACGTAACGCGATTAAAATACGCGGGATAGATAGGAATCCACGAAATAAAATATAGGAATATTGTATTAACTCATACGACATTGGAATATCGTAGTAAAATAATTCGAATTTAGAAATCACAAAAATATAATCGTTGGTTTGAAAACCGAGACGATTCGTTGAATAAAAATCGTTATACTTTAACAAGCGATTAATGATTTGTCATGATTGGGAAATATATGTCATAGGGCCAACAATAGGAAAGCCATCGGATGTTTTGTAAGTTGATGTTTTGTAAGTTTCTTACCAACAATTTTCTCGAACTGTGTATCGTGCGAAATCAGTGGCGGATAAAAGTGTTCAGAAAAATCTCATATTTTTAAATTAACTATATTTATTTATTTTGGTCATTATGGTATAAAATTCGATCATTAACTATTAAATAAAAATTACATTAATTATTCACTCCCAACCCTAAGTAAAATATAAAAAGTTTTAACATTTAATAACTAGGTCCTAAATACATTTTTAGTAAGCCTAAAGTTTATAGAACTCATTTTCGAATCACCGTTTATTTTAAAATCATATAAGTTTGAATTTTTAACTTGTTTAATATCAGTCGAATGACAATTGAGTGTTACTGTCGTTTACTAAACAGATTCGAATTCACAAAATATATAATTAATATACCTCAATTATAGATATTGATATATTTTAAATAGTAATTATTGTGATATCATGTTTTATTTTATTTATTTTTTTATAATAACAACATATAATACTTCAAATTATATTTCGAATTATTATTTATATACACATACACACATATCTGTTTACAATTAATTGTTCGTGAATCATCGAGAACAGTCAAAGGTCAAATAGTTTCATGAAACAAATTCAAAAATATTGAAATTCAACATAACAGACTTTGCTTATCGTGTTGAAATCATATAAAGATTAAGTTTAAATTTGGTCGGAAATTCCCGAGTTGTCACACATCGAATGCCATGAATTATTGTTAGTAAGTAGTTAGTTGTATTGTATGCTTGATTATCTACAAAACGGCGTGTTTTATGTATGCATTTAATTCCCGAATCATAAATGTGCATTTATGAATTTGAAGCATTTGTGGTGTGCATTGATTGATCATTTAACTTGGAAAGTCGATTGTTGCAAATGATGTTTTTGGTTGGTGAAATGTATTTTGTTGTGTTCTTTGTCAAATTACCTTTCTAACGATATAAGATACGAGTTCTAAGTGTTTACGGTTTGTATTTTATGTTGTTTGAATTTTGATTTGGGACTTAGACAATTGAGACTGACCAGGTACCAGCACCCGTTATTCGCCGCGCCGCCGCCAGCCTTTGTCGTGGCGCGACAATAGGCGTAGTTTGATTCTGACCTACATGGTCAAAATATGAAAAATGTTTGGCACGCTATGGACCTCCGATTCACATGTAACTTGTTCTAACATGCTTATATATGAATAAAAACCTTAGAAAAATAGTTCGGGACCCGACCCGAACGTGTTGACTTTTTCGTTGACTTTGACCGACCAAAGTTGACTTTTAATCAAACTTAACCAAATGTTTGTGCAATCATTCTAACAGACTTTTATACTTGTACCTTACATGAAACATGACAATTTGATTCACATGCTATTATGATCGAGTCTTAACGAGCCATAGGACTACTTGAACATTTGACCTATCGTGTTTACCGTTATTGATACAAACCTATTTGTTTAGGTCAAGACTAGCATTCGTTCTTGCACACGTTTACTTGTTGAAGTACTTTTACATACGTGCACTCAAGGTGAGATCATAGTCCCACTTTTACTCTTTTGAACTTACATTTGGGATGAGAAAACATAAACGTTTCTTTTTACTAAGTGAACACAAGTACAGGAAAACAAACATTCTACATACGAGTTTGAACAAAAATCCTCAATTCGATTATCATTAGTTACACTTGCCGGGTGTAAGCGAGAACTTATGTTATATGGCCATATGGGTTTGACAAACCCTCATTCAAACGGTTCGCTACCGTTTACGAATGAAATATATTTTCAAGAAACAGTGTATGTTCTAACACTATTGTGATGGGGTTCTATGGAAGGAATGTTAAGCATTGATAATTAGGTGCTCGTGAAACAAACTTTTGGAATGTATTACTATTATACCATGTTACAAATCTTGTGGTTCACTTGTACTTACTTACTTAAACCTATGATTTCACCAACGTTTTCGTTGACAGATTTCTATGTTTTTCTCAGGTCCTTGAACGTTTTGTGATTCTTGCTTCCGCTCATTACTTTTGATACTTGCTTGGATGTCGAGTATATACATGCATAGTTGGAGCGTCTTTTGACTACTTTAAATTGTGTCGCATAGGTTTCATTCGTACGTTATACATTGTAATGTAACTAGTCTTTTGAACTACATTTGTAAACTTGAAACATCCTTTTACTTATGAAATGAATGCGACATATTTTGGTCAAACGTCATGTTAAAGACTTATGACTACGTAACGGGACCTAAGTAGTCGGCGCCGTCAAACATGATTTGGTCGGGTCGCTACACATATTGATTATAAACGTTCCATATTAATTGATTTCGTCGCGAGGTTTTGACCTCTATATGAGACGTTTTTCAAAGACTGCATTCATTTTTAAAACAACCGTAACCTTTATTTTATCGATAAAGGTTTAAAAAGCATTACATAGATTATCAAATAATGATAATCTAAAATATACTGTTTACACACAACCATTACATAATGGTTTACAATAAGAATATATTACATCAAAAATAAGTTTCTTGAATGCAGTTTTTACATAATATCATATAAGCATGTACTCCAAATCTTGTCCTTATTTTAGTATGCAACAGCGGAAGCTCTTAATAATCACCTGAGAATAAACATGCTTAAAACATCAACAAAAATGTTGGTGAGTTATAGGTTTAACCTATATATTATCAAATCATAATAATAGACCACAAGATTTCATATTTCAATATACATCCCATACATAGAGATAAAAATCATTCATATGGTGAACACCTGGTAACCGACATTAACAAGATGCATATAAGAATATCCCCTATCATTCCGGGAAATCCTTCGGACATGATAAAAATGAATTCGAAGTACTAAAGTATCCGGTACTTTGGATGGGGTTCGTTAGGCCCAATAGATCTATCTTTAGGATTCGCGTCAATTAGTAGATCGGTTTACTAATTCTTAGGCTACCAAGCAAAAGGGGCATATTCGGCTTCGATCATTCACCCATATAATGTAGTTTCATTTACTTGTGTCTATTTCGTAAAACATTTATAAAACTGCATGTATTCTCATCCCAAAATATTAGATTTTAAAAGTGGGACTATAACTCACTTTCACAGATTTTTACTTCGTCGGGAAGTAAGACTTGGCCACTGGTCAATTCACGAACCTATAACAAATATGTACATATATATCAAAGTATGTTCAAAATATATTTACAACATTTTTAATACGTTTTAATGTTTTAAGTTTATTAAGTCAGCTGTCCTCATTAGTACCCTACAACTAGTTGTCCACAATTAGATGTACAGAAAATAAATCGATATATATTATCTTGAATCAATCCACGACCCAGTGTATACACGTCTCGGGCTAGATCACAACTCAAAGTATATATATTTTTGGAATCAACCTCAACCCTGTATAGCTAACTCCAACATTACTGCATATAGAGTGTCTATGGTTGTTCCAAATAATATATATACATGGGTCGATATGATATGTCAAAACATTTGCATACGTGTCTATGGTATCCCAACATTACATAATATATTAGAATACATGTATAATACAATATAAGTTAGCTAGGATATGATTTGTATAGATTTGTTAAACATTTCCAGTAGCTAAAATAATCAAAAAATATCCAATCTTGTTTTACCCATAACTTCTTCATTTTAAATCCGTTTTGAGTGAATCCAATTGCTATAGTTTCATATTGAACTTAAGTTTATGAATCTATATAGAAAATGTATAAGTTTATAGTCAGAATTACAGGTTACAAGTCATTTTTGTAAAGGTAGTCATTTCAGTCGAAAGAACGACGTCTAGATGACCATTTTGGAAAACATACTTCCACTTTGAGTTTAACCATGATTTTTGGATATAGTTTCATGTTCATAAGAAAAATCATTTTCCTAGAAGAACAACTTTTAAATCAAAGTTTAGCATAGTTTTTAATTAACTAACCCAAAACAGCCCGCGGTGTTACTACAACGGCGTATATCCGATTTTACGGTGTTTTTTGTGTTTTCCGGTTTTAAATCATTAAGTTAGCATATCATATAGATATAGAACATGTGTTTAGTTGATTTTAAAAGTCAAGTTAGAAGGATTAACTTTTTTTTGCGAACAAGTTTAGAATTAACTAAACTATGTTCTAGTGATTACAAGTTTAAACCTTCGAATAAGATAGCTTTATATGTATGAATCCAATGATGTTATGAACATCATTACTACCTCAAGTTTTCTGGATAAAGCTACTGGAAATGAGAAAAATAGATCTAGCTTCAAAGTATCCTTGGATGGCTTGAAAGTTCTTGAAGCAGAATCATGACACGAAAACAAGTTCAAGTAAGATTTCCACTCGAAATAAGATTGTTATAGTTATAGAAATTGAATCAAAGTTTGAATATGAATAATACCTTGAATTAGAAAGATAACCTACTATAAATAATAAAGGTTCCTTGATCTTAAATGATTACTTGGAATGGATTAGAAAGCTTGGAAGTAGACTTACAAACTTGGAAGCGTTCTTGATTTTATAAAACTATAACTTATAGAATTTATGAAGAACACTTAGAACTTGAAGATGGAACTTGAGAGAGATCACTTAGATGAAGAAAATTGAAGAATGAAAGTGTTTGTAGGTGTTTTTGGTCGTTGGTATATGGATTAGATATAAAGGATGTGTAATTTTGTTTTCATGTAAATAAGTCATGAATGATTACTCATATTTTTGTAATTTTATGAGATATTTCATGCTAGTTGCCAAATGATGGTTCCCACATGTGTTAGGTAACTCACATGGGCTGCTAAGAGCTGATCATTGGAGTGTATATACCAATAGTACATACATATAAAAGCTGTGTATTGTACGAGTACGAATACGGGTGCATATGAGTAGAATTGTTGATGAAACTGAACGAGGATGTAATTGTAAGTATTTTTGTTAAGTATAAGTATTTGATAAGTGTCTTGAAGTCTTTAAAAAGTGTATGAATACATATTAAAACACTACATGTAAATACATTTTAACTGAGTCGTTAAGTCATCGTTAGTCGTTACATGTATATGTTGTTTTGAAACCTTTAGGTTAACGGTCTTGTTAAATTTTATTAACCCATTGTTTATTATATCTAAAGAGATGTTAAATTGTTACATTATCATGATATTATGATATATAATATATCTTAGTATGATATATATACAGTTAAATGTCGTTACAACGATAATCGTTACATATATGTCTCGTTTCGAAATCATTAAGTTAGTAGTCTTGTTTTTACATATGTAGTTCATTGTTAATACACTTAATGAAATGTTTACTTATCATTTATCATGATTAAACATAGTGTATCAATATCTTAATATGATTCATATGTATTTAGTAAAACGTTGTTATAACGATAATCGTTATATATATCGTTTCGAGTTTCTTAATTCAATAAACTCAATTTTATTTATATAACTCATTGTTAAAATACCTAATGAGATACTTACTTATCATAATATCATGTAAACTATATATATATATATATATATATATATATATATATATATATATATATATATATATATATATATATATATGTCATCATATAGTTTTTACAAGTTTTAACGTTCTTGAATCACCGGTCAACTTGGATGGTCAATTATCTATATAAAACCTATTTCAATTAATCAAGTCTTAACAAGTTTGATCGCTTAACATGTTGGAAACATTTAATCATGTAAATAACAATTTCATTTAATATATATAAACATGAAAAAGTTCGGGTCACTACATCCCTTCTTGTGACTATTGCATGAAACAGATGTGCCTCATAATCATTAACCTCAGTCAGACTACCACATTTGAAGCTCAAACTTCTAATGACACTCGATAACAAAAACATCCACCTTGGAGAGAACATACTAATATTAACAGAAGAATTAGTTACAGGCTGACCAACCATAGGAAAACAAGATCTCACAGCAGACCTTGACACAGTTCTAACAAAGTTATCCTGTACAGGAAGATTCAAAGCAATTCTTAAATGATTTTCTGTAATAGTTAAAGAATTGTTACCATCTCGATAAGTACCAGTGATAGATCTAGCTTCTCTGTTTCCAACACAGGTATACCAAAATTCACCTAACATCTCTGGAAACATGATAGTTGTCTTGAAGAAAGCCTCCTTTAAAGGATGATTTCACATGAACAATACCAAATCCTCATACCCTTCATTAGCAAAATTCGCAGGAATAGTAGCACAAGCAACCCTATTGTTAGCTGAAACCTGCACATCCTTCTCTCCTCTGATTTCTTTTGCCCTAATCATGTTATCGGTTGGAACAAGAACAAAAGAAATGAACTTCGTATTTCCCATTAGCTTCAATCAAAAACTTGCAAGAACACGAGTGAATTATGAAAACCGAGAGAGGTTTTGAAGAAGATGATGATCGAATGAGAGGGATTAGGGTTTATGTTTATTAACCCCCTTCAAAATTTAACTTTTTACTTTATACACCCGAATAAAGAAAACCTTTATTGACCAAAGAAGAAAACAAGTTTACAGTAAAAATACACAAATAGAGTAAACCTTTCCAGACTCTAAATAACATGGTGTCATCCAGACTCTGAATATGACGTAATCCAGACTCTATATTTTTTTTTTACAACAACAGTTTAGAGAGTATCATCACTGGACAACATTTCAATTGATGGATTTAACATTCCAAGTTGTCCAAGAAGATAAAAATGCATTTCCTCAGGAAGTGCTTTAGTGAAAATATCTGCCAATTGATCCTTAGTGCCAATATGCTTTAAAAACACTTTGCCCTTTTCAACACAATCCCTTATAAAATGATGCCTGATTTCAATATGCTTGGTTCTGGAGTGAAACACTGGATTCTCAGTAATAGCAATTGCACTTTCATTATCACACATTATTGGAGTTTTGGTCAATGTTAACCCAAAATTCAAAAGTTGATGTTGCATCCAAAGTAACTGAGCACAACAACTTCCTGCTGCTACATATTCAGCTTCTGCTGTAGAAGTGGCCACTGAATTTTGCTTTTTACTGGACCAGCTAACCAACTTTCCACCTAATAATTGACATCCACCAGAAGTGCTTTTTCTGTCTAATTTGCAACCTACATAGTCTGCATCTGTGTAACCAATTAGATCAAACCGTGAGTCTTTCGAATACCAAAGACCCATGTTAGGGGTACCTTTTAAGTACCTAAAAATTCTTTTCACGGCTTTATAATGAGATTCCCTAGGATCTGATGGGTAACGTGCACAAAGACATGTAGCAAACATTATATCAGGTTTACTAGCAGTTAAGTATAGCAAAGATCCAATCATACCTCTATAGGTTGATTGACAAGTGAGTTTCCCAGATTCATCTTTATCAAGCTTTTCAGAAACATTTATTGGAGTTCTTAAAGTAGAACAATTTTTAAAACCATATTTAGTTAACATATCAGGAATGTAGTTACTTTGGTTAATAAAAATGCCTTTAGAACTCTGTTTTATTTGCAACCCAAGAAAATAGTTTAAAGTACATAAATTACTCATTCTATACTCTTCAGACATAATGTCAGAAAACCATTTTCTTAAGTGTGGATTAGTAGACCCAAAAATAATGTCATCAACATAAATTTAAACAAGTAACACATCACCTTTGTCCTTTTTGATAAACAAAGTCTTGTCAATGGCTCCTCTGGAAAAGTTCTTTTATAGAAGAAATATTGACAAGGTATCATACCAGGCTCTGGGAGCTTGCTTCAGACCATACAATGCTTTCTTCAATCTGTAAACATGCTTAGGAAATTTCTTACTTACAAAACCAGAAGGTTGTTTCACATACACCTTTTCTTGCAATTTACCATTCAGGAAAGCACTCTTCACATCCATTTGAAACACCTTGAAATCTTTGTGAGCAGCATATGCCAGAAACAGTCTAATAGCTTCAATTCTAGCAACAAGAGCAAAAGTCTCATCATAGTCTATTCCTTCTTCTTGTCTGTACCCTTGAGCAACCAACCTTGCTTTATTTCTGATTACAATACCATCTTTATCAACCTTGTTTCTAAAAACCCATTTTGTGCCTATTGTAGTTTTATCAGCAGGCTTTGGAACCAATTCCCAAACATCATTCCTTTCAAATTCGGTCAATTCTTCAGTCATAGCCTCAACCCAATCATTGTCAGCCAATGCTTCATATACTTATTTGGGCTCAATTAGTGAAAGAAAACAAGAAAAGAAGCAGTAATTTGCTATAGCAAAGTCAGACACAGGTGTCTGAGCAGAAGAACTAGGTTTAGGAAAACCAGTAGGATCCACAACATAATCCTCAAGATGCTTTGGAGGGACTATATTTCTAGATGATTTTCTAGTAGGAACAATAGGATCCACGGTGGTATATGATGACTGATCACTTTCTTGAATAACAACAGGCTCATCTTCTTGTGGAACTTCTTCTGTGTGAGTATTATCTGCAGATTCATTTCTTAACCCAGACAAGTTAGGTTCATCTGACTCAGACTCTGAATCCAGAGTCTGAACACTGTTTCCAGAAATTAAATTTGACAATTCACCAAGTGCAGATTGCTTAGTTCTGGATGTCTGATCCATTTCTATAGAACTTTCATCAAAGGAAACATTAATGGATTCTTCAATCTTCATTCTCCTCTGATTATACACTCTATAAGCTTTAGATACAGAAGAATAGCCCATAAATATACCTTCATCAGATTTTGGCCTCATCTTATCAAGCTGATCTCTTTGATTTAAAATATAGCACTTACACCCAAATACATGGAAGTAATGAATAGTAGTCATCTTTTTATGGTATAACTCATAGGGAGTTTTACCATGTTTCTTCACAATCAAGGATCTATTTTGAGTATAACAAGCTGTATTAACCGCCTCTGCCCAGAACCTTAGAGCAACATTTGATTGACATAACATGGTTCGGGCTTCTTCAATAAGGGTTCTATTTCTTCTTTCAGCAACTCCATTTTGTTGTGGAGTTCTAACAGCTGAGAAATTTTGACCAATTCCAGACTCTTCACAAAAATCAATTAATGTAACATTTTTGAACTCAGTACCATGATCACTTCTCAATTGTTTAACAAGAACACCTTTTTGAACCTGCTCTATCTTGATCAAATTGATGATTTCTTCAGGAGCATCACTTTTTGCAGCTAAGAAAATAACCCATGTAAATCTAGAAAAATCATCAACAATTACCAGAGTATATCTTTTCCCACCCAGACTACTAGTGTTCATTCGACCAAACAGATCCATGTGAAGCATGTGAAGTGGATCACTAATAGTAGCTAGGGTTTTAGAGGGAAACTTTATTTTGGTTTGTTTACCCATAATACAATCAGAACAAGGTTTATCTTTCTTAAAAGGTTGTTGAGGCAAACCTCTTACAAGCTTCTTTTTGGAACGCTCATTAATGTTTTTAAAATTAAGATGTGAAAGCCTTTTGTGCCAAAGCCAATTGAGTTCAGGGACAGTCTGAGAGTACATACATGTTTCAATTCCAGCATTAACAGAATCTAGATCCAGCATATACACATTTTGAAATCTCCATGCTACAAATGTTGGCCTTCCTTTTAGATCATAAATAATACTAGTTTTCTTTCTTATTCTGATTTCACAGTCTTCATCAGCAATTTGGCTCACACTTAGCAGATTATGCTTCAACCCTTCAACTAAAGCAACTTTCTTAAATGAAACACTTCCAGCTATAACAGTACCATAACCAATAGTCTTTGCAACAGAGTTATCACCATATCTAACAGAAGGACCTTTTTCTTCAACAAACCCTACAAGATGCTCTTTGCACCCAGTCATGTGTCTTGAGCAACTACTATCCAAATACCACATGTTACCCTGTTACATAAGACACAAACAAAAGAGAATGGTTAGTTTTTAAGGGGAACCCACTTTTCAGTGGGTTCAACTGGAGTACCCTTCACTCTCCAGACAAAAGCTTTGTTTCCAATCCAGATCAACTTATCCTTAACTGTTTTCAAAACACCTTTATTTTCACAAGCTTTAGGTTTTCATACCTTCTTAAGTTTCTCAGAAAAGCAAGATGTTCTTTTAACTGAAGATTTTTCTTGACTCTTTATTTTTTCATTGAGTTTTGAAATTTTATTTTTGAGTTTTTGAATTGTCTTAGCTTGTTTTGAATTTGACCTTCTTTTAGTTGACCTATTTGGATCTGAACACGTGTCAGTGTCATAGGATGATTCAGAATTGTTCTTGTAACTTGACTCTTGGGTGTCAGACTCTAGGTCAGAAGATACACTATTGCTATTAGAGACTAAACTGGTAGAGTCTGAAGGTTTCAAAAGTTCAGACTCTAGTGGATTCCTGCTTTCAAGTATTATAGTCTCAGAAGGCTCAACAGGATCTAAAGATCTTACAAAAGCATTGGTTAAAATCTTTTTGTCACCATTAAATTTTACAAAAGTATTTGGTAAAATGTCAGGTTTGAACATACTTGGATCAACTTCCACATTATTATTTAATATGTAGTTTTCACCTAGTATAGCTTTGACATCATTAGGAATTTGTTTGGCAATAGCATTAGAATTCTTTTTGGAAGATACACACCAAGATTTACAAATTGTTTCATAGTGTTTTGACCTTTTCATTGACCTTCCTAATTCAGTATTTAACCTTTTAGTTTCTTCTGTGTACACCATTTTATAGGTGTCAAGTTCAGCCTCACATTTTTTTAAGTCTTTAATTTCAACATCTTTGTTTTTGATGGCATTTTTAAGATCAAAAATTTGTGTTCTTAACCTATCAATATATTCTAAGCACCACTTAAAGTCAAGTAACAAGTACTGAAACTTTCTCACTTTTTCATTATCAAGATAGTTTACAAAGTTTTGTACCTTATAGGCAGAAACTTTATTACAAGTAGTATCCTTATCCATCTTCTCAACAGCTTTCAGATCTTCCTCAAACTTGCTAGAGCCACCATCCCTTTCAATTATAGCCATAAGACACTTATCCTCTTCCTCATCAGATGATGAGTCTTCATCTTCCCATGCTTCTGTGTACAAAGCCTTTTCCTGTTCTTTGTTCTTTGATTTTTCTGCTTCACTCTTTAACTTCATGTACTTGAGCTTATACTTTCTTGCTTTGTTAACAGACTTGTTGGTATTTGAACCTCCTTCACCCTTAGACCAGCAATCAGGAGCTATGTGTCCTATCTTGCCACACTTAAAGCATTTAGCCTTCTTTGGATCAAAAGTACTCTTGCTTTTACCCTTCTTGTAACCAAACTTTTTCTGCTCAATCCTTTGAGTCAGAAGAGCCAACTGATCTTCCAGATCTTTAATCTCCTCATCTTCATCAGAATCACTATCATCATCGGAAGTTTCATCACTTTCAGATTCAACCTTGCTAGAGTAACTAGAGAACAATTGCTTATTCTTCTTTGTGGTAGCCACCAATGCAGCTTCTGGATCTTTAGCAGTTTTCTTAGCATTGATCTTGTTCTTTAGTTGTGTTTCCTCAAAATTTGACAGAATGCCAAATAATTCACTTAACTCATAGTTATCTATCTTTTCACTGATTACCATAGATGTAATCACAGATTCAAAGTTTGAAGGTAACAGTTTAATGAACTTTTGACACAACACTTGTTGTGTTTTCTGTACCCCAACACTTTCAAGATCATTTATCAGAACCTGAAATCTTGAATGAAGATCACTCAAAGATTCTTTAGGCTGAGCAGAAAAATTTTCATAACATCTAATCAGATTCTTTTTCTTCTGAGTCTTAACAACAGTGACTCCTTCATAGTCATTAAGCAACAGATCCCACATAGCTTTAGCAGTCTTGGCATGACTGATCTTTCTTAGAATTGGAACAGTAACAGCATTTCCAATAATACTCCTTATCTTGCTATCAAGTTTGAATTTTATGGCTTCTGCCTCAGACCACCTTTCTCTTGGGGTTTCACGAAAATAAGCAGGTTGTGCAGCAACAGTATCTGTGGCAGGAACAGCATCAACCATTGCACCAAGAATAATGGGTCCTGTTGTGAGAACTTGTTCAGCTTCTTCATGAATAGATCCTAAAAACCATAGGACTTTCAACTTCCAAGATGCAAAATCTGTGCCATCGAATATTGGCACACCTTTTCCAGCCATGACAGGAGTTGGAATGGTACTGGTAGACATTTTGATGAAAATATGGATTATGCTGGATTTACACCTTTCCCGCTCTGATACCAGTTATTAGTTCACAGTAATTGAACTATGAACACCAGACTCTCAATTAAACAATAAATAAGAATTATTAGTGCAAGAATTGAGAGAACACGATAATGAAATATAAAATTGATAATGTTGATCGTGCAAAGATACAAGTTCAAAGCAAACCATACGACCCTATTTATACATATAAACACCAAATCTAAAGATTTGGTTTCAAAAACAACTTAGCTATAAATAAGGTAAAGATAAACTTAAAAACTAAACTAATATGCAAATAACTCTAAAGTTAATCTTCTGGAGATAAAACCGAATCAAAACAAATCTTCTTAAACTTTAAACATATCTCCAGAATATTCCTTAGCTTAGGCATCAAGAAATCTCAAACCGTTGACTTCAGTAAACATCAGAGTCTGCAACTTCAGACTCTAAATCTCCAGACTTTAGCATGCTTTTGACTCATCAGATTTTCATTTTCCCAACAGTTTGTTTGATATGTCTTTCGACAATGGGAACGTTTTCTTCAACCGATCACAGAGTGTTGTTTGAAAAAAGTTCCCATTCCTTTCCAACCTATATATCACACTCATAGCCATACTGATGCAAATAATGACAATCGGGTTAAAATGATGATGGGTTCAGGCCCAATCGGCTCAAATTGGGCTGAAACAGTTTCAACTGTTGAACTTGAACTGGACCAATGGAAGAGCAAATGAGCAATTGGAAGAGTTCGTTGGTTGTAGTTTTTTTTTTGGACAGCTATTAGGATCAATCAGGGGGGACTTAACCACCCACGCATTCATCTCCTACACTTTTATACCCGCCATCAACTGCGTGCCCAGGAGAAAACCCGCACCAATCCCATACGGGGCATGGACGGTAAAACCCCCTCCCCTTTACCCCCCAACGTGATGTGAGAAATGTGCCATGGGTGAAATTTCATGGCAGGAATGAAATTGTGGGTTAATATGTAGCCAACGGGGGTCAAACTTCTGACCTCCCCTAAAGGAGGCAGGCCACCTACCGCTGGACCACATCACATCTTTCGTTGGTTGTAGCTTGAAGCTGAAGGAAAGCAAGGAAAGTAGGAGGAAGTTGATTACAATTCTAGTTAGATTGTTTTTTTTAGCGAAAAGCAAATAATATATAAAAGAACAAGGATCGGGAGACTTCATCAAAATGATGAAGGATATCAACCAAACAAAATATACATACGAAAACCGAGTTCCACAGCGAATGAAACTTATACATCAGCCAACAAATACACCATTTTCAAAGGTACAAGAAATCAAAATAAGACACAGTTCAACCATCAAAACAAACGAAGCACCGAACACATGAAACTAAGCTTATTAGAGAATAGCCCACGGGTTACTATGGCAAACATAGAATTGAAGACTACAACATATCTTGGAGATTGTTGCCTTATGAGAGGCCTTAGTCTTAAAACCTTGGACGAGTTTGGAAAGCACAAATTTTTTTGGCTAACATTAAAGTCATATCACTTAATGAAGATAAGGACATCCATCGTGCATGGGGCAAACGATAAGCACGACAATATTGTCAAACCATCTCACCAATTTGATACCAAAAACTAGCATCTAGCACATTGAGAACATTGAGTTGTAGCTCAGCTGATAGTGGCCTGTAACGACCCGACTTTTTCGACATGTTTTTGTGCCTTGTGTTTTTGCGAAAATGCGTATTTGTGTGCACTGTGCTACTTTATACTTTGGAATCTGTATACACATGGCTTACTTTCATTTATGTGTTAAAATGTGCCTTTAAGTACGTAGGTTACTTAACTTGATCACCAGATGCCTTTATGACCGTTAGTGTCACTTGAAGTTACGAACAAACTGCGTACTGCGTACACGTTTAACTTTTGTCATAATCGGAATATTATGACTACGAAATCTTAATTATTATTTCATAATAATAATTACTTGGCTTATTGGATGCTTAATTACGCGTAGTAATTTACTTATGCTTACTAGTTAGTCTTGTTGGACTTTCTACCTTGTTGGGGCTTAACCCACCCTACACTAGTTAGTGGACTATTTAATTAGCCCAATTATTAATGGCTAGTGACCCATTAATAAGTAAGACAAATGCCCATTTATTATAGGGAACATGCTAGCATTTATGTCAAATATTATCCTTAATGTTGCATGGGATCCTAACATAAGCACAAACTTTAGACAATCATTAACCAAAAAGAAAAAGTTGGTCTCCCTTGTCCCCCCATGAAAATCACGGCCAAACACCCCCCTCCCCTCACCTCATCCACCTATAAATACAAGCCTTATTCCATCCATTTTACACTTGCTTTCATTTGTAATTCACATACAGTCACTCTCTAATTCTTTCTCTAGTTCTTTCTCTCTCTAAAAAGTGTAAGTATTGATTTCTCTTCTTCTTCTCCTTCTCATCATCTCAAATTCATCATCATCATCATCATCATTATGGGTCTAGCTTTTTAGCTTTGATCTTGATTACATCTTGTAGATTCAAACATGAATTTGAATCCTTCAAGAACATGGAAGATTCAAGCTTTCTAGCTTTGAATCTTCACCTACTTTGTAGATCTATATCTTTTAACTCTAAATCTTGTTATTTTGTTATAAAGATTCAAACTTGTGTTTGTAATCTTCATGTAACTTAAAGATCCAAGCTTTATGCTTTAAGATCTTCAAGAACAACCAAGATGCAAGGTTTCTAGCTTGAATCTTCATATCTTTTGATGTATCTAAGTTTTCTAACTTATGATCTCATTATTTTGTTATGAAGATCAAAAATTGTGTTTATGGTCTTCATGTAACTTAAAGATCCAAGCTTTATGCTTCAAGATCTTCAAGAACACTAAAGGTTCAAGCTTTCTTGCTTTGTGACCTTAAAACTTGTGTGAAAGGGATCCAAGCTCTCTAGCTTAGGGTTCCATCACTTCATTTGACTTAGATTATGTTCATACTTGCTTGATTGAAGTAAAGTTTGTAGCTTTAGTTGTAAATGTAACTTGTAATTGTGTTAAGACTAAGGATATAATGTTACCTTGGTTCATCATCCATCTAAGACTCTTAAATGAGTTGTGTTCTTACTTGGTCTTAAAATATTGTGTGTTGATGGTAGAATCTTGGTCAAGGTGATGCAAACCCATCAACGAGTAGTACACTTGAAGCTACAAACATCAAGGATGAGAACCGTGATGAGCATCAAGCACTAAGAACCCCACCGGAGCACCTTGCTTACTATTTTCGGGATCTGATCAGACCATCTGGGCTAATGGAAAGTTTATTTTCATTTAGTTCGGTTCGATTATATGATTTTCCGTTTAGACCTCGTCTTAATCCGAGTTACGGTTTAGGATTTATGGCCTTCCGAAAGTCATTACACCCTATTAACGTTGTGCTGAAATTTCTGACCTACTCGCACTTAAACCGTCGCCACGGTCAAACGAAGATGAGTTTGGTTCTGGAAATTGGTCAACAACTAGGGGACTCATATACGGAGCCATAACCACTGATTACGCGTCTTTTCGATTTACATAGAGGTCGTAGCAGCTGACCGAAATCAGCCTATTGTTTCGATCTCTATTTTTGTCAAACTTACTTAGCTTTTATGATGATGAACGATGATGATGATGACACTTAAACTTATTTTATGCACTATTAGAACTTATGAGGATAACACACTTGCCTAATAACCTTTGACTTAGGTTGACGACCTTTCGGACCGACTTACTACTTGCATACTTTCATTATCGACTTTACCGCTCTTATCACTGTGAGTTATAACATCCCTTTTTACTTTAACTATTTTGGAACTGAGAATACATGCACTTTTTACGTTTTACATACTAGGCACGAGTACTTAAACTTTATATATGTGTGGGTTATACAACGGCATAAACTTTCCCCTTAGCTCGGTAACGTTTAGTCATTGGTTTTTGAACCAGTGAACGTGAATCTTAGATATGGATCCATAGGGTTTGACATCCCCACTCGGGCTAGTCGCGCTAGCATTTAACGGGTGTTTAATACTTCGTAAACATACGCACTCGCCAAGTGTACTTTTAGGGGGTTATAAACGTTAAGTTAGTTACCAAGTGCCCACGGTTAAACATATACTTTTCATGCTGTTTTGAAACACTGAAATCTCGTGGCCTACCTTACATTACTGTTACAACTTAAACTATAGCTCACCAACATTATTGTTGACATTTTTAAGCATGTTTTCTCAGGTGTTTAGAGGTTTGTTGCTTCTGCTGTTTAGACTTGCTGTTAAGGACCTGCTGTGCTAGAATTCCGCTGCATAATCTTAGAGTTGTCTCAATCATGGAACTTTTCTTTTGCATTCGTAGTTTATGTTATTTTCAAATAATGACTTTGTAACGACCTTTGTGTCACGTTATCTTTTGTAAACGCTATGTCTTTTATGAATGCAAAACTGGTTTTCAAATAGCATGTAGTACTTGACCGTGTAAAGATCCTGTTGTTGACGAATCGTACATGATGGTTTTGTACGAGTCGTCTCATTTGGTATCAGAGCATTGGTTGTAGGGAATTAGGTTGCATTAGTGAGTCTAGACCGGACCGAGTAGGATTCAGTAATAAGACTAATCTACAACTTGCTAGTTTACTTGTTTCCGCAAAACTTACTGCATGCTGTTGCTTACTTTTACTCCTATATGACGTATACTGCTACTTGATTTTCACTACTGCATGACATTATCTGCTTTCGATTGCATAATACTTCTATACGATTTGCTATTATTGCCATGCTATTTACTGCTATAGATGATCTAGGTTGTCGTAGTTATTTTGCCTAATACGTGCTTGCCTTATGACTTACTGACATGGAAAAAGTTATTTTTTCCTGTTCAGATGTCAGATGTCCCGTCCGTTATCATTTTGGAGAGCGACTCAGACTCATCTGCCACCTCGCCTGCCATTGTTTCCGATTCATAGATCCCGTCGTCAACACACTCCAGTGACTCTGGCGCTTCGTTCCCTGGAGCCAGTGGCCATGCACCCGACCCAGTAAGCACCACAGACGGACACGAGGATCCACCAGAGATTCCAGCTCCACTCATCCCAGGACCCTCAGAGCCACAGCACCATTCCGGTGGTGTTGTGATTCCCGGGGAATACGGGGACGTTCCGTTCCGTAATGAGCATAACCATTGGTGCAGACGCCTTCCTGATGGATGTGTCATGCCGATTCCGCCTTTCAGATATCGGATTATGACTACTGGTCGAGCAGAGCCACCTCCAGCTGTTTTCGACGACTCATCATCCGACGACTCATCCTCTGATGACTCCAGCGATGAGGATTCTGACGAGGACCCTGAGGAGGCCCTCGTGCAGCCATCCTCTACCCCGCCGAAGAAGCGGTATCGTTTCGATGGTACCATTATTCCAGGGGTTAACGGAGGTAGGTCGTTCGTTAGCGCATGTCATACCCCCAAATAGGGTCGAAGAAATATGACTTCACAATATCACAACACAAGTATGTATAAACGAGAACGACTCTATATGAGACATTTTAATTAAAAACCAATGTATTATAAGTAGCGGAAAGTATTAAGTCGTTACAATTGTAAACTTTAATGTACTAATGCAATAATATGAATATATAAATGCGGACTCCAAAAGCAGCAAAATCCAAATAGCAAAAAATCTTTAGCAATCTTCACCTGAGACAAAACATGCTTAAAGTGTCAACCAAAAATGGTTGAGTGAACAATATAGGTTTATCAATAATAACCAAGTTTTTAGACCACAAGATTTAATTATAAAGTTTAATCAGTTCGGTAGTAATGCTTTTGTATATGATATCGATACTAACCGTAAGTTACCCTAAACACATCACGTTCGTGTCGTGCATCATTAGTATGTATCCATTGACCAACGGTCATCCGGATAGAGACGTCACTCTCCATAGCGCTATTAACAATAACTAAGCTTGCCTTTATACGTAGCAATTAACGATATCATGGCAGGGATTTAGCATGAATCAAAGCATGTTAGCAACAGTTTGAACTAATCAAAATAAAGTTTGAGTACTCGTGTCTAAGCGTAAAACAGTTTAAAAGCAAGCATGTGTCTCACCCCAAAAGTTCAAAATAAGTATATAAAGATAGTTAAAAAGTGGGGCTATGAAGTTCACCTTAATAGTAGATAGATATTCCACGCAAGTTATATGATCGGAGTGTTAAACACGGAGATCTCAACCTAGAGATATTATGTTCGATTAGTTAATGTCTAATAGACATATAGTTTGTTTTTTTAATATAGAAAACTATATTAATAGTGACCATTTTCGTGAAAAAGTTGTGTTTATATAAATGATAATATACTTAGTGTTATTAAGTGTTACTATATAGATAAGTGTATAGGTTATACTAATAATAGTATTATTAATTACTTTAATAATCAACTATTATGTTACCTGTATAAATATACCTATATGATACATACATACATTCTTTATTTATTATGATACATACATATGTTTATAGCTATGTGTTATATGTATATATTATATGCAAGTGTTACATATACATAAGTATAAGATGTTACATATATATACATTCATTACTTTTATTACTATGTTACTTACCTTATATAACTTACATAATACAACATTCATACATATAACCACATACATGATACATACATATATTATTATCCTTATTTTATATGTATATGTTTTATTATCACTTTTATTAAATATTAAAGTCTTATCACTTTAATTATTATTTTATTATATTTTAAGTAACCTAGATAAGTTCTAAGGCTTTAATCCCGTACCTTATCTAATTAGTAACTTGTGTGATTTCAAACTTATCAAATTACCTTATCATTATCTTTGAATAATTTAGATAAGTTTTAACTCTTTTAAAGTTTTCCAACTTCTATCTTATCCCTTATGTAATCTAAATTGTAGCCTTATTAATTTAAAATTATCATTATCATCTTATCATAATAATATCATATTAATATCTTAACATGATACATATAACATAACCTTTTTATCAATCTTCATAATCTTTTAAAAAAATTCTTGCTTATGTTCAAGTATTCAAACCAATAATCATAACCATGTTCATTATTCATACTTTTAACCTTTTCATTAATCATATCATTACTCAATATTTTATTTCATTAACCATATTCATAAGCTCATTAACAATTACATTCATATTTATTATCCTTAACATATTCATAAGTGTGCATGCAATGCTTTTTTACCTTATTTATATTCTTTAACTACATTACTTAACATAATACTTTAAAAAGAACAAATTAAAAGTATTATGAACTTATGAAATTTAGGGATACCTTAAGATGTTTTAAGATCAAGAAAAGGTGATGAATATGAATCGAAACAGGAACAGAAATCCAGCAGCAAACACGACCCAAACGAATGGGTTTTTGGGTCTGTTTTGTCACACAAACCAGCAGAAAAATGCAGCAACAATGGGACCAAACAAGCAGGCTTTTTGGGTCTGTTCTGGGTCGCGAATTGCAGCAGAAAAATAGCAACAAATGCAGCAACAAAGGTGGCAAGTGGAAGGCTGTTTTGGGGCGGTTAAATCAGCAGAAAATGGGCTGTTTGGGTGGCGTTTCCAGCTGCCAAAAATAGCTGCAGAGTGGCGGTGATGGGCTGCGAAAATCACAGCAACGCAGTGGCGATGAGAGGGTTGTTTTGATGATGATGGTGGCCGATTGTGGTGCAAGTGTGGGCTGCAGAAAACAGTCGAATATGGCTGTGGTGGTGGTGGTTTGGGCTATAAAAACGCAGCAGGAAAGTGGGTCTAATGGTGGCGGTTTGTAGCTGCTAATGGCAGCCTATTATGGCTCGAAAAGTCAGCAGAAACAGGAGCAATAATATGGCGTTTGAGGGCTATTTTTTTGGTCGACAAAAAGATGATGGTAGGCTGGAAAATCTGTCGACTAAATGCAACAAGGATGGGAGGGGTTTGTGGTTTATTTTGGAATGCAAATATGGAAAAAAAAACTTGAGGTCTTTTTTATAGTTGTGTTACAAGAATTGTAATCTTATTAGGATTACTAAGAATTACTTGGTGATCAAGGAGTTGGTTAGGATTAGGATGCAAGTACTAGAGATAGATTAGGATTTGTTGTTACTTAGCAAACAAGTTCTTTTCCCCCTTTTTTTTTTTTTTTTTTATCAATCTAGCTGATTTTTTTTTATACATTGGTATTATTATTATTATTTTTTATTCGGCTTATAATTATTTATATGGTTTATATGTTTTTTTTTAGGTTACATTTACATTAAATACATTTTTATTTAGTCATTTACATTTTGTCCATGTCTTTTATTAATATTTAGTTCTTATTAGTTCTTAATTTATAAATGTCACAATAAATTTATTTTCATATAGTTTATATTATTAATTTAATATTAGGGTTAGGGTTTAAGGTCTTAAGTTACGAGCATTAATTTACATGACGCTTAATTAGTCGAGCACGTATTATATCTGAATAACAACCCTAACGATAATACACATAACAAGATAATGAACCCTAAGGCAGTTTAGTATTTTCAGAATGGAAAAATGAGGGTTGTTATAGCGCACATGGACTGAGGACTAGGGTCACCGCCCACAAGCGGGTTGTGCCGTTGATAATGCTAAAAACGAACATATATTTCATAGCATTATTCCTCAAGAAAGACAAGCTTTTAGTTGCAATTGTCCTATTTACAAGTGATATTGTTTAAATAATAAAAGGTGAAGACAAAAGGCAGATTCGACGAATTGAAGACGCAAACGACCAAAAAGCTCAAAAGTACAAAAGACAATCAAAGAGGTTCCAATTATTGATAAGAAACGTCTCAAAATTACAAGAGTACAAGATTCAAAACGCAAAGTACAAGATATTAAATTGTACGCAAGGACGTTCGAAAATCCGGAATCGGGACCAGAGTCAACTCTCAACGCTTGACGCAACGGACTAAAAATTACAAGTCAACTATGCACATGAATATAATATAATATATAATTAATTCTTAAAATTAATATATATATTATATTATATTTAAAAACCGTCGGCATAAAAAAACAAAGACTTTTGAGTCTCCCCAGCTGGCCATGCGATCGCATGGCCTGGAGGAAGAAACTCCATGCGATCGCATGGTGCACAGTTCCAGCCCACATGCCTATAAAAATCGAGCTTTGGTGTAACACAAAACATATCTTTTTCTTCTCCTCATTCATACGTAGTATATATTTATATTTATATTTTAATTTTAATTTTAATTTTAATTCTAATAATAAGGGTATGTTAGCGAATGTTGTAAGGGTGTAAGTCGAAATTCTGTCCGTGTAACGCTACGCTATTTTTAATCATTGTAAGTTATGTTCAACCTTTTTACATTAATGTCTCGTAGCTAAGTTATTATTATGCTTATTTAAAACGAAGTAATTATGATGTTGGGCTAATTACTAAAATTGGGTAATTGGGCTTTGTACCATAATTGGGGTTTGGACAAAAGAACGACACTTGTGGAAATTAGACTATGGGCTATTAATGGGCTTTATATTTGTTTAACTAAATGATAGTTTGTTAATGTTAATATAAAGATTTACAATTGGGCGTCCCTATAAATAACCATTTACACTCGATCGGACAAGATGGGCGGGGTATTTATATGTACAAATAATCGTTCATTTAACCGGACACGGGAATGGATTAATAGCCACTAGAATTATTAAAACAGGGGTGAAATTATGTACAAGGACACTTGGCATAATTGATAACAAAGTATTAAAACCTTGGGTTACACTCAGTCGACATCCTGGTGTAATTATTAAACAAAGTATTAAAATCTTGTTACAGTTTAAGTCCCCAATTAGTTGGAATATTTAACTTCGGGTATAAGGATAATTTGACGAGGACACTCGCACTTTATATTTATGACTGATGGACTGTTATGGACAAAAACCAGACGGACATATTAAATAATCCAGGACAAAGGACAATTAACCCATGGGCATAAATGTAGTGACCCGAACTTTCCCATGTTTATATATATTAATTGAGATTGATATTTACATGATTAAATGTTTCCAACATGTTAAGCAATCAAACTTGTTAAGACTTGATTAACTGAAATATGTTTCATATAGACAATTGACCACCCAAGTTGACCGGCGATTCACGAACGTTAAAACTTGTAAAAACGACATGACGATATATATATGGATATACATATGGTTAACATGAGATTATGATAAGTAAGTATCTCCATAAGTATATTAACAATGAGTTATATACATATAAACAAGACTACTAACTTAAGGATTTCGAAACGAGACATATATGTAACGATTATCGTTGTAACGACATTTAAATGTATATATATCATATTAAGATATATTAATATATCATAATATCATGATAATATAATAATTTAACATCTCATTAGATATAATAAACAATGGGTTAACAACATTAATTGAGATCGTTAACTTAAAGGTTTCAAAACAACACTTACATGTAACGACTAACGATGACTTAACGACTCAGTTAAAATGTATATACATGTAGTGTATTTAGATGTATTAAAATACTTTTGGAAGACTTCAAGACATATATCAAAACACTCATACTTAACGAAAATGGTTACAGTTACTTTCCCATTCTTTTCTTTCATCAAGAATTCTAGTCGTATTCTTACCCGTATTATACACAGCTTCAAAATGTACTTACTATGGGTATATACCAATAGGAACTAGCATGGGATTCCACTCTTGATTATGTCATGTATGACTAATCAATTTTAACTTCTACCATGAGCTAGTCAACTAACTAGAACTCCTTTTAACCCCACTCACCACTCACCAATTACCACTCATCATTCACTCCATTTCACTTCCAATTCTCTTTCTAATTCTCTCTCAACACACACACACTATTATGAACGTATTTTTCCAGTAGTTAATCATCATCTTCATCAAAAATCACTTCAAGAATCAAGCTATAATCATCATAGGAAGAACACTTCAAGAACACTTCAAAAATCCCTTCAAGTTTACTAATTTACTTCCAAGCTTTCTAATCCATTCCAAGTAATCATCTAAGATCAAGAAACCTTTGTTATATACAGTAGGTTATCTTTCTTATTCAAGGTAATATTCATATTCAAACTTTGATTCAATTTCTATAACTATAAACTATATTAATTCGAGTAAAAATCTTACTTGAACTTGTTTTTGTGTCATGATCCTACTTCAAGAACTTTCAAGCCATCCAAGATCCTTTGAAGCTAGATCATTTCTTGTCACTTCCAGTAGGTTTATCTACTAAACTTGAGGTAGTAATGATGTTCATAACATCATTCGATTCATATATATAAAACTATCTTATTCGAAGGTTTAAACTCGTAATCACTAGAACATAGTTTAGTTAATTCTAAACTTGTTCGCAAATAAAAGTTAATCCTTATAACTTGACTTTTAAAATCAACTAAACACATGTTCTATATCTATATGATATGCTAACTTAATGATTTAAAACCTGGAAACACGAAAAACACCGTAAAACCGAATTTACGCCGTCGTAGTAACACCGCGGGCTATTTTGGGTTAGTTAATTAAAAACTATGATAAACTTTGATTTAAAAGTTGTTATTCTGAGAAAATGATTTTTATTATGAACATGAAACTATATCCAAAAATTATGGTTAAACTCAAAGTGGAAGTATGTTTTCTAAAATGGTCATCTAGACGTCGTTCTTTCGACTGAAATGACTACCTTTACAAAAACGACTTGTAACTTATTTTTCCGACTATAAACCTATACTTTTTCTGTTTAGATTCATAAAATAGAGTTCAATATGAAACCATAGCAATTTGATTCACTCAAAACGGATTTAAAATGAAGAAGTTATGGGTAAAACAAGATTGGATAATTTTTCTCATTTTAGCTACGTGAAAATTGGTAACAAATCTATTCCAACCATAACTTAATCAACTTGTATTGTATATTATGTAATCTTGAGATACCATAGACACGTATACAATGTTTCGACCTATCATGTCGACACATCTATATATATTTCGGAACAACCATAGACACTCTATATGTGAATGTTGGAGTTAGCTATACAGGGTTGAGGTTGATTCCAAAATATATGTAGTTTGAGTTGTGATCAATACTGAGATACGTATACACTGGGTCGTGGATTGATTCAAGATAATATTTATCGATTTATTTCTGTACATCTAACTATGGACAACTAGTTGTAGGTTACTAACGAGGACAGCTGACTTAATAAACTTAAAACATCAAAATATATTAAAAGTGTTGTAAATATATTTTAAACATACTTTGATATATATGTATATATTGTTATAGGTTCGTGAATCAACCAGTGGCCAAGTCTTACTTCCCGACGAAGTAAAAATCTGTGAAAGTGAGTTATAGTCCCACTTTTAAAATCTAATATTTTTGGGATGAGAATACATGCAGGTTTTATAAATGATTTACAAAATAGACACAAGTACGTGAAACTACATTCTATGATTGAATTATCGAAATCGAATATGCCCCTTTTTATTAAGTCTGGTAATCTAAGAATTAGGGAACAGACACCCTAATTGACGCGAATCCTAAAGATAGATCTATTGGGCCTAACAAACCACATCCAAAGTACCGGATGCTTTAGTACTTCAAAATTTATATCATATCCGAAGGGTGTCCCGGAATGATGGGGATATTCTTATATATGCATCTTGTTAATGTCGGTTACCAGGTGTTCACCATATGAATGATTTTTATCTCTATGTATGGGATGTGTATTGAAATATGAAATCTTGTGGTCTATTGTTACGATTTGATATATATAGGTTAAACCTATAACTCACCAACATTTTTATTGACGTTTAAAGCATGTTTATTCTCAGGTGAATATTAAGAGCTTCCGCTGTTGCATACTAAAATAAGGACAAGATTTGGAGTCCATGTTTGTATGATATTGTGTAAAAACTGCATTCAAGAAACTGATTTCGATGTAACATATTTGTATTGTAAACCATTATGTAATGGTCGTGTGTAAACAGGATATTTTAGATTATCATTATTTGATAATCTACGTAAAGTTTTTTAAACCTTTATTTATGAAATAAAGGTTATGGTTTGTTTTAAAAATGAATGCAGTCTTTGAAAAACGTCTCATATAGAGGTCAAAACCTCGCAACGAAATCAATTAATATGGAACGTTTTTAATCAATAAGAACGGGACATTTCAGTTGGTATCAGAGTGTTGGTCTTAGAGAACCAGAATTTTGCATTAGTGTGTCTTATCGAGTTTGTTAGGATGCATTAGTGAGTCTGGACTTCGACCGTGTTTACTTGAAAAATGATTGCTTAACAAATTTTGTTGGAAACTATATATTTTTAACATGTGAATATTATGTGATATATTAATCTCTTAACGCGTTTGATATTATGTGATAGATGTCTACCTCTAGAACAAGTCCCATTGACTCACCTAATAATAATGAAGAGTCAAATGTAAATTGGAATGATTCGTGGACTGATTCACAAGTTCCCGAGTCGGAACCGGAAGAAGAGTCGGAACCAGAAGAAGAATCGGAACCAGAAGAAGAATCGGAACCGGATGAAGAAATAGAACCGGTGGGGGAAATAAAAAAACGGTTAAGTAAAAGAAAATCCTCAACCAACCGACCAAGGTTAATTATGGTCAGTGGTGTTTCCGCTAAGGAAGCAAAATATTGGGAGGATTACCAATTCTCCGATGAATCGGATTCTGACGAGAATTCCGATGATGTTATAGAAATTACCCCAACTGAATTTAAAAAGGCAAAAGAAAATAATAAGGGAAAGGGCATAAAAATAGAGAAATCTAATTCCAACCCCGATGAACTTTATATGTATCGTCAACCCCCGAAGTCCTTAAGTTGTAACAATGACCCGGGAACCTCTAAACCACCAGGTTTTTCTAAACCAATGTGGAAAACGACGGCTCGTATTAGGGGAACATCATATATCCCTAGAAACTTGGCAAACGAACCAAAACCGAAGAAGAAGAAACAAGCGAGTCGGAATAAGATAGTTGTATTCGTGTGGTGTAATATATGTAATATAGTGTGCTTATGCTTTATGATATATGTAAAAATTGCTTGTATTAATAAGTATTTTTTTTTTATGAATCTAACTCTTGTCTATTTTACAGTATAAAAACATAAAATGGATAGACAACCCAATATTTTAAGAGACCTACCTGGAGACATGATTGGTGAAATCTTGTCTAGAGTCGGTCAGAATTCTTCGGCACAACTATTTAAGGCGAGATCAGTTTGTAAGACATTCGAAGAACGTTCCAAGAATGCCTTGGTTTATAAAAGGCTTTCGTTCGAAAGATGGGGGATATCACATTGGGAAATCCATAAGTTACGATGTGTTTACTTTGACGCATATATTGCAGGGAACCCAAATGCTATTTTACGCAATGGGTTAAGAAATTATTTTGACTCAATATATCCGAATATTGGACTTCGTGATTTAGAAAAAGCGGCTAACATGCAACATAAAGAAGCATGTTATGCTTACGGATTAGTAATGTTCGCTTCTCACCAAAGTGAGAACAAGAACATCGGCCTACAACTATTAAACAAAACGTTCCCACAAGTGACGGAGTCGGTAATTGGGGTAAGAAATGAGGTTTTTAGATTGTTACGGGACTGTTGGACATTACGTAACCCTCGTCCCTTTGACGACGTTACAACACGCTGTCTTATCAACGGCCATAACGGTTATGTTCCACAAGACCAAGGATGGGAAGTAATCCTAGTAAAACCAGAATGCATGACTTGTTTCTGGACGTATGAATTACGTGTCTTTATTGCCTTTGCTGAATGACTTGTATACTAGCTAGAAATATCTTCATAACCATCTTGTATCAAATTTATTGTGTGCTATATTTCATGCTATATGTAAAATAAGCGGTATTGTAAGTTTGTAAAATATTGTGTAAAAGTTTGAACGCGAAATATTATTATAATCAGTTTTTCATATAGAATTGTAGTAGTTGAATTGTATATTATGTGATGACCCGAAAATTTTTGACTTATTTAAACCAATTCTCTATACGATTTATTATTTTAACACGTTAAACAAAGTCTGTTAGATTGAGTCTCAAAATTTTAGAACTGTTACATATATACAATTACCTTTGACTACTCTCGACGATTCATGAACAATTATATGTATGTATATATATATGTACAAGTAAAAACGACTTTCCTACAGTAAAAATTACTTTGCTACAGTAAAACACAATTTGCTACAGTAAAACACTATTTGCTACAGTGAAACCGTATTTTGCTACAGTGCTACAGTCATTACAAAAAGCATTGGGAACTCGATTAGATATGAGCACCGCTTATCACCCACAGACAGATGGTCAAAGTGAAAGAACAATACAAACATTGGAAGACATGTTACGGGCATGCGTGATTGACTTTGGAACCAGTTGGGATCGACACTTACCGTTGGCAGAATTTTCATACAATAACAGCTATCATACGAGCATCAACGCAGCGCCATTTGAAGCACTTTACGGTAGAAAGTGCAGATCTCCTATATGTTGGAGTGAAGTAGGAGAAAGACAACTTACTGGACCAGAAATTATTCATGAAACCACCGAAAAGATCATTCAAACACAACAGCGATTGAAAACGGCCATGAGTCGCCAAAAGAGTTATGCTGATGTAAGAAGAAAACCGCTAGAATTTCAAGTGGGCGACAAAGTCATGTTGAAAGTGTCACCCTGGAAAGGCCTTGTACGATTCGGTAAACGAGGAAAGCTAAGTCCTAGGTACGTAGGACCCTTTGAAATCACCGAAAGAATTGGAACAGTTGCTTATCGATTAAAGCTACCGCAAGAACTTAGTAGTGTTCACAACACATTTCACGTGTCAAATTTGAAGAAATGTTTAGCTGAAGAGGATGTCGTAATTCCTCTTGATGAAATACGAATCAATGATAAACTCCATTTTATCGAAGAACCTGTTGAAATCATGGACCGTGAGGTCAAACAATTAAAACAAAGCAAAATACCGATAGTTAGGGTTCGTTGGAACGCAAGACGAGGACCCGAGTTTACTTGGGAACGTGAAGATCAAATGAAGCAAAAGTATCCACATTTGTTCACTGATATCGCTCATGAAACAGGTACTACTCAAAATTTCGGGACGAAATTTTCTTTAACGGGGAGGTACTGTGATGACCCGAAAATTTTTGACTTATTTAAACCAATTCTCTATACGATTTATTATTTTAACACGTTAAACAAAGTCTGTTAGATTGAGTCTCAAAATTTTAGAACTGTTACATATATACAATTACCTTTGACTACTCTCGACGATTCATGAACAATTATATGTATGTATATATATATGTACAAGTAAAAACGACTTTCCTACAGTAAAAATTACTTTGCTACAGTAAAACACAATTTGCTACAGTAAAACACTATTTGCTACAGTGAAACCGTATTTTGCTACAGTGCTACAGTCATTACAAAAAGCATTGGGAACTCGATTAGATATGAGCACCGCTTATCACCCACAGACAGATGGTCAAAGTGAAAGAACAATACAAACATTGGAAGACATGTTACGGGCATGCGTGATTGACTTTGGAACCAGTTGGGATCGACACTTACCGTTGGCAGAATTTTCATACAATAACAGCTATCATACGAGCATCAACGCAGCGCCATTTGAAGCACTTTACGGTAGAAAGTGCAGATCTCCTATATGTTGGAGTGAAGTAGGAGAAAGACAACTTACTGGACCAGAAATTATTCATGAAACCACCGAAAAGATCATTCAAACACAACAGCGATTGAAAACGGCCATGAGTCGCCAAAAGAGTTATGCTGATGTAAGAAGAAAACCGCTAGAATTTCAAGTGGGCGACAAAGTCATGTTGAAAGTGTCACCCTGGAAAGGCCTTGTACGATTCGGTAAACGAGGAAAGCTAAGTCCTAGGTACGTAGGACCCTTTGAAATCACCGAAAGAATTGGAACAGTTGCTTATCGATTAAAGCTACCGCAAGAACTTAGTAGTGTTCACAACACATTTCACGTGTCAAATTTGAAGAAATGTTTAGCTGAAGAGGATGTCGTAATTCCTCTTGATGAAATACGAATCAATGATAAACTCCATTTTATCGAAGAACCTGTTGAAATCATGGACCGTGAGGTCAAACAATTAAAACAAAGCAAAATACTGATAGTTAGGGTTCGTTGGAACGCAAGACGAGGACCCGAGTTTACTTGGGAACGTGAAGATCAAATGAAGCAAAAGTATCCACATTTGTTCACTGATATCGCTCATGAAACAGGTACTACTCAAAATTTCGGGACGAAATTTTCTTTAACGGGGAGGTACTGTGATGACCCGAAAATTTTTGACTTATTTAAACCAATTCTCTATACGATTTATTATTTTAACACGTTAAACAAAGTCTGTTAGATTGAGTCTCAAAATTTTAGAACTGTTACATATATACAATTACCTTTGACTACTCTCGACGATTCATGAACAATTATATGTATGTATATATATATGTACAAGTAAAAACGACTTTCCTACAGTAAAAATTACTTTGCTACAGTAAAACACAATTTGCTACAGTAAAACACTATTTGCTACAGTGAAACCGTATTTTGCTACAGTGCTACAGTGAAAACGAGTTTGCTACAGTGATTTGCTACAGTAAAACACTATTTGCTACAGTAAACACTATTTGCTACAGTAAAACACTATTTGCTACAGTAAACACTATTTGCTACAGTAAAATACTATTTGCTACAGTACCACTATTTGCTACAGTAAACACTATTTGATGTCGACGAACTAGCAAACAGAAACAGAAAAGGCGGCCATGCGATCGCATGGCAAAAACACTGAAAACTCATGCGATCGCATGAGCTACAGTAAATCGAAAAGTACTATAAAAGGTCAGTTTTACTCGACGAAATATTTCATAAAAATTTATGTACGTAAATTTTATAATTATAATTATAATTATAATTTTAATTTTAAGTTTAATAATAATAAAGTATATTCGAGGGTATTTTTAATTCGGGTTTCAAACCGTTTTAAAATAAGGAAATATTGGGTATTGTTCGGGGTATTGTTCTTGAATCCAAGACCAACCATACAGTCGTCTACCATCACTACGTCTACGCAATTTGCCTACAATATTGAATCGCAATATTGAACTGTGAGTTATAGATCCCTTTTTAAATACTTTAAATATTTTTGGGCTGAGAATACATGCAATTTATTTTAAACGCAATAAGACACAAGTACATACAAAATTCTACACTGAGTTAAACCGAAAATCCCTTAGCTTTGATAACTAGTAGCTGCCAGTACATAGGATATGGACTGGTGGGCGCGAATAATTGTATATGGATCCATAGGGCTTGACATCCCCGTCCGAGCTAGAGCGCTAGCCTTTTAACGGACGTATGTTATTTGAGTTTAAGACACGTTGGTTTGCGTGTATTAAAACGAATGGGGTAATTATCACTATAGCGTTAAGTTTAGTTACCAGGGTGCTCTGTTACGTAGAATCTATTGATAAACTTTTGATGAAACCTTGTGGTCTATCTTTATATATGTTTATGACTCGAGCAATTAAACCTATAACTCACCAACATTCGTGTTGACTTTTTAGCATGTTTTATTCTCAGGTCCTTAGAATGCTTCCGCTGTGATGTGCTTGTTGCCTGCATGGAGTCTCTCATGCTTTGTACAAAGTTTATTGCATTCAAAATAAAACTGCGTTGTGTAATAAATAATTGGACTGTGATGTCAACCTGTAAATTAAAGACTTATGTATTTCGGGGTTTTGCTTATACCTAAGCACTCGCCCACATGTTTATAACTTTCTATGTTTAGAAAGTCACTTATTTTAATGAATGCAATATTTTATCAAAACGTATCATATAGAGGTCAAAACCTCACTGTGGAATCAATGATTAACGTGCCGCGTCAATAGCGATTTTGACGGGACGTTACATATTAGCTACTAAGTATGAACTTAACGGGTAGGTACTACCCGAATTTAAACTTATAAAACGCTAATATGAAGAAAAAGCTTTTATAAATGAGTTCATATTATGCTACGAAATACTATTAACTACTCTTAATATTCTGTATGATTAACTTGTTCCATTTGACTATTTTGAAGGAAATGGCACCGACTACTCGACACACCGTGAATATGAATGAAGAGGAATTCCGTACCTTTCTAGCTTCAAACATAGCCGCAGTACAGGATGCGCTACATACCAACGATAACCTTGGATCTAGCAGTACAGGAAATCGTGTAGGATGCACCTACAAAGAATTCACTGCCTGCAAACCTTTGGAATTTGATGGAACCGAAGGACCGATCGAATTGAAACGGTGGACCGAGAAGGTCGAATCGGTGTTTGCCATAAGTAAGTGTACTGAAGAGGACAAAGTAAAGTACGCTACGCATACCTTCACAGGTTCTGCGTTAACATGGTGGAATACCTATCTAGAGCAAGTGGGACAAGACGATGCGTACGCACTACCGTGGTCAGCATTCAAGCACTTGATGAACGAGAAGTACCGTCCCAGAACCGAGGTCAATAAGCTCAAGACAGAACTTAGAGGGTTACGAACCCAAGGATTTGATATTACCACGTACGAAAGACGATTCACAGAATTATGCCTATTGTGTCCGGGAGCATTCGAAGATGAGGAAGAGAAGATCGACGCGTTTGTGAAAGGATTACCGGAAAGAATCCAAGAAGATATAAGTTCACACGAGCCCGCCTCCATACAACAGGCATGTAGAATGGCTCATAAACTAGTGAACCAGATTGAAGAAAGAATTAAAGAACAGACTGCTGAAGAGGCCAATGTGAAGCAAGTCAAAAGAAAGTGGGAGGAAAAAGGTGATAAGAATCACCAATACAACAACAACAGCAATTACAACAATAATCGCAACAATTATCCCAACAATCGCAACATCAATCGCAACTACAACAAACGGCCCAACAACAACAACAACAACAACAACAACAGCAACTACAACAATCATCCCAACAACAATAATAACCGCAACAACAACAATAATCAGAAGCAGCTATGCCAAATGTGTGAAAAGTATCACTCGGGGTTCTGCACCAAATTTTGCAACAAGTGTAAAAGAAATGGTCATAGTGCGGCGAAGTGTGAGGTCTACGGACCAGGGGTTAATAGAACGAAAGGAACAAATGGTGTCGGAACGAGTAATGGCGGAGCAAGTAGTGTCGGAGCAAGTTATGCCAATGTAGTTTGTTATAAATGTGGAAAACCGGGCCACATTATTAGAAATTGCCCGAACCAGGAGAACACGAATGTACAAGGCCGCGGAAGAGTTTTCAATACTAATGCGGCAGAGGCACAGGAAGACCCGGAGCTTGTTACGGGTACGTTTCTTATTGACAATAAATCTGCTTACGTTTTATATGATTCGGGTGCGGATAGAAGCTATATGAGTAGAGATTTTTGTGCTAAATTAAGTTGTCCATTGACGCCTTTGGATAGTAAATTTTAACTCGAATTAGCAAATGGTAAATTAATTTCAGCAGATAATATATGTCGGAATCGAGAAATTAAACTGGTTAGCGAAACATTTAAGATTGACTTGATACCAGTAGAGTTAGGGAGTTTTGATGTGATAATCGGTATGGACTGGTTGAAAGAAGTGAAAGCAGAGATCGTTTGTTACAAAAATGCAATTTGCATTATACGAGAAAAAGGAAAACCCTTAATGGTGTACGGAGAAAAGGGCAACACGAAGCTACATCTTATTAGTAATTTGAAGGCACAAAAACTAATAAGAAAAGGTTGCTATGCTGTTCTAGCACACGTCGAGAAAGTACAAACTGAAGAAAAGAGCATCAATGATGTTCCCGTCGCAAAAGAATTTTCCGATGTATTTCTGAAAGAATTACCGGGATTACCCCCACATCGATCCGTTGAATTTCAAATAGATCTTGTACCAGGAGCTGCACCAATAGCTCGTGCTCCTTACAGACTCGCACCCAGCGAGATGAAAGAACTGCAAAGCCAATTACAAGAACTTTTAGAGCATGGTTTCATTCGACCAAGCACATCACCGTGGGGAGCTCCTGTTTTGTTTGTCAAGAAGAAAGATGGTACATTCAGGTTGTGTATCGACTACCGAGAGTTGAACAAACTTACCATCAAGAACCGCTACCCACTACCGAGAATCGACGACTTATTTGATCAACTACAAGGCTCGTCTGTTTATTCAAAGATTGACTTACGTTCCGGGTATCATCAAATGCGGGTGAAAGAAGATGATATTCCAAAGACTGCTTTCAGAACACGTTACGGTCATTACGAGTTTATGGTCTTGCCGTTTGGTTTAACTAATGCACCAGATGTGTTCATGGACCTTATGAACCGAGTGTGTGGACCATACCTTGACAAGTTTGTCATTGTTTTCATTGATGACATACTTATTTACTCAAAGAATGACCAAGAACACGGTGAACATTTGAGAAAGGTGTTAGAAGTATTGAGGAAGGAAGAATTGTACGCTAAGTTTTCAAAGTGTGCATTTTGGTTGGAAGAAGTTCAATTCCTCGGTCACATAGTGAACAAAGAAGGTATTAAGGTGGATCCGGCAAAGATAGAAACTGTTGAAAAGTGGGAAACCCCGAAAACTCCGAAACACATACGCCAGTTTTTAGGACTAGCTGGTTACTACAGAAGGTTCATCCAAGACTTTTCCAGAATAGCAAAACCCTTGACTGCATTAACGCATAAAGGAAATAAATTTGAATGGAATGATGAACAAGAGAAAGCGTTTCAGTTATTGAAGAAAAAACTAACTACGACACCTATATTGTCATTGCCTGAAGGGAATGATGATTTTGTGATTTATTGTGACGCATCAAAGCAAGGTCTCGGTTGTGTATTAATGCAACGAACGAAGGTGATTGCTTATGCGTCTAGACAATTGAAGATTCATGAACAAAATTATACGACGCATGATTTGGAATTAGGCGTGGTTGTTTTTGCATTAAAGACTTGGAGGCACTACTTATATGGGGTCAAAAGTATTATATATACCGACCACAAAAGTCTTCAACACATATTTAATCAGAAACAACTGAATATGAGGCAGTGTAGGTGGATTGAATTATTGAATGATTACGACTTTGAGATTCGTTACCACCCGGGGAAGGCAAATGTGGTAGCCGATGCCTTGAGCAGGAAGGACAGAGAACCCGTTCGAGTAAAATCTATGAATATAATGATTCATAATAACCTTACTACTCAAATAAAGGAGGCGCAACAAGGAGTTTTAAAAGATGGAAATTTAAAGGATGAAATACCCAAAGGATCGGAGAAGCATCTTAATATTCGGGAAGACGGAACCCGGTATAGGGCTGAAAGAATTTGGGTACCAAAATTTGGAGATATGAGAGAAATGGTACTTAGAGAAGCTCATAAAACCATATACTCAATACATCCTGGAACGGGGAAGATGTACAAGGATCTTAAGAAACATTTTTGGTGGCCGGGTATGAAAGCCGATGTTGCTAAATACGTAGGAGAATGTTTGACGTGTTCTAAGGTCAAAGCTGAGCATCAGAAACCATCAGGTCTACTTCAACAACCCGAAATCCCGGAATGGAAATGGGAAAACATTACCATGGATTTCATCACTAAATTGCCAAGGACTGCAAGTGGTTTTGATACTATTTGGGTAATAGTTGATCGTCTCACCAAATCAGCACATTTCCTGCCAATAAGAGAAGATGACAAGATGGAGAAGTTAGCACGACTGTATTTGAAGGAAGTCGTCTCCAGACATAGAATACCAATCTCTATTATCTCTGATAGGGATGGCAGATTTATTTCAAGATTCTGGCAGACATTACAGCAAGCATTAGGAACTCGTCTAGACATGAGTACTGCCTATCATCTACAAACTGATGGGCAGAGCGAAAGGACGATACAAACGCTTGAAGACATGCTACGAGCATGTGTTATTGATTTCGGAAATAGTTGGGATCGACATCTACCGTTACCAGAATTTTCTTACAACAACAGCTACCATTCAAGCATTGAGATGGCGCCGTTTGAAGCATTTTATGGTAGAAAGTGCAGGTCTCCGATTTGTTGGAGTGAAGTGAGGGATAGACAGATTACGGGTCCGGAGATTATACAAGAAACTACCGAAAAGATCATCCAAATTCAACAACGGTTGAAAACCGCCCAAAGTCGACAAAAGAGCTACGCTGACATTAAAAGAAAAGATATAGAATTTGAAATTGGAGAGATGGTCATGCTTAAAGTTGCACCTTGGAAAGGCGTTGTTCGATTTGGTAAACGAGGGAAATTAAATCCAAGGTATATTGGACCATTCAAGATTATTGATCGTGTCGGACCAGTAGCTTACCGACTTGAGTTACCTCAACAACTCGCGGCTGTACATAACACTTTCCACGTCTCGAATTTGAAGAAATATTTTGCTAAAGAAGATCTCACTATTCCGTTAGATGAAATTCAAATCAACGAAAAACTCTAATTCATCGAAGAACCCGTCGAAATAATGGATCGTGAGGTTAAAAGACTTAAGCAAAACAAGATACCAATTGTTAAGGTTCGATGGAATGCTCGTAGAGGACCCGAGTTCACCTTGGAGCGTGAAGATCAGATGAAGAAGAAATACCCGCATCTATTTCCAGAAGATTCGTCAACACCTTCAACAGCTTAAAATTTCGGGACGAAATTTATTTAACGGGTAGGTACTGTAGTGACCCGAACTTTTCCATGTTTATATATATTAATTGAGATTAATATTTACATGATTAAATGTTTCCAACATGTTAAGCAATCAAACTTGTTAAGACTTGATTAATTGAAATATGTTTCATATAGACAATTGACCACCCAAGTTGACCGGCGATTCACGAACGTTAAAACTTGTAAAAACGACATGACGATATATATATGGATATACATATGGTTAACATGAGATTATGATAAGTAAGTATCTCCATAAGTATATTAACAATGAGTTATATACATATAAACAAGACTACTAACTTAAGGATTTTGAAACGATACATATATGTAACGATTATCGTTGTAACGACATTTAAATGTATATATATCATATTAAGATATATTAATATATCATAATATCATGATAATATAATAATTTAACATCTCATTAGATATAATAAACAATGGGTTAACAACATTAATTGAGATCGTTAACTTAAAGGTTTCAAAACAACACTTACATGTAACGACTAACGATGACTTAACGACTCAGTTAAAATGTATATACATGTAGTGTATTTAGATGTATTAAAATACTTTTGGAAGACTTCAAGACATATATCAAAACACTCATACTTAACAAAAATGGTTACAGTTACTTTCCCATTCTTTTCTTTCATCAAGAATTCTAGTCGTATTCTTACCCGTATTATACACAGCTTCAAAACGTACTTACTATAGGTATATACCAATAGGAACTAGCATGGGATTCCACTCTTGATTATGTCATGTATGACTAATCAATTTTAACTTCTACCATGAGCTAGTCAACTAACTAGAACTCCTTTTAACCCCACTCACCACTCACCAATTACCACTCATCATTCACTCCATTTCACTTCCAATTCTCTTTCTAATTCTCTCTCAACACACACACACTATTATGAATGTATTTTTCCAGTAGTTAATCATCATCTTCATCAAAAATCACTTCAAGAATCAAGCTATAATCATCATAGGAAGAACACTTCAAGAACACTTCAAAAATCCCTTCAAGTTTACTAATTTACTTCCAAGCTTTCTAATCCATTCCAAGTAATCATCTAAGATCAAGAAACCTTTGTTATATACAGTAGGTTATCTTTCTTATTCAAGGTAATATTCATATTCAAACTTTGATTCAATTTCTATAACTATAAACTATCTTAATTCGAGTAAAAATCTTACTTGAACTTGTTTTTGTGTCATGATCCTACTTCAAGAACTTTCAAGCCATCCAAGATCCTTTGAAGCTAGATCATTTCTTGTCACTTCCAGTAGGTTTACCTACTAAACTTGAGGTAGTAATGATGTTCATAACATCATTCGATTCATATATATAAAACTATCTTATTCGAAGGTTTAAACTCGTAATCACTAGAACATAGTTTAGTTAATTCTAAACTTGTTCGCAAACAAAAGTTAATCCTTCTAACTTGACTTTTAAAATCAACTAAACACATGTTCTATATCTATATGATATGCTAACTTAATGATTTAAAACCTGGAAACACGAAAAACACCGTAAAACCGGATTTACGCCGTCGTAGTAACACCGCGGGCTGTTTTGGGTTAGTTAATTAAAAACTATGATAAACTTTGATTTAAAAGTTGTTATTCTGAGAAAATGATTTTTATTATGAACATGAAACTATATCCAAAAATTATGGTTAAACTCAAAGTGGAAGTATGTTTTCTAAAATGGTCATCTAGACGTCGTTCTTTCGACTGAAATGACTACCTTTACAAAAACGACTTGTAACTTATTTTTCTGACAATAAACCTATACTTTTTCTGTTTATATTCATAAAATAGAGTTCAATATGAAACCATAGCAATTTGATTCACTCAAAACGGATTTAAAATGAAGAAGTTATGGGTAAAAAAAGATTGGATAATTTTTCTCATTTTAGCTACGTGAAAATTGGTAACAAATCTATTCCAACCATAACTTAATCAACTTGTATTGTATATTATGTAATCTTGAGATACCATAGACACGTATACAATGTTTCAACCTATCATGTCGACACATCTATATATATTTTGGAACAACCATAGACACTCTATATGTGAATGTTGGAGTTAGCTATACAGGGTTGAGGTTGATTCCAAAATATATATAGTTTGAGTTGTGATCAATACTGAGATACGTATACACTGGGTCGTGGATTGATTCAAGATAATATTTATCGATTTGTTTCTGTACATCTAACTGTGGACAACTAGTTGTAGGTTACTAACGAGGACAGCTAACTTAATAAACTTAAAACATCAAAATATATTAAAAGTGTTGTAAATATATTTTGAACATACTTTGATATATATGTATATATTGTTATAGGTTCGTGAATCAACCAGTGGCCAAGTCTTACTTCCCGACGAAGTAAAAATATGTGAAAGTGAGTTATAGTCCCACTTTTAAAATCTAATATTTTTGGGATGAGAATACATGCAGGTTTTATAAATGATTTACAAAATAGACACAAGTACGTGAAACTACATTCTATGGTTGAATTATCGAAATCGAATATGCCCCTTTTTATTAAGTCTGGTAATCTAAGAATTAGGGAACAGACACCCTAATTGACGCGAATCCTAAAGATAGATCTATTGGGCCTAACAAACCACATCCAAAGTACCGGATGCTTTAGTACTTCAAAATTTATATCATATCCGAAGGGTGTCCCGGAATGATGGGGATATTCTTATATATGCATCTTGTTAATGTCGGTTACCAGGTGTTCACCATATGAATGATTTTTATCTCTATGTATGGGATGTGTATTGAAATATGAAATCTTGTGGTCTATTGTTACGATTCGATATATATAGGTTAAACCTATAACTCACCAACATTTTTGTTGACGTTTAAAGCATGTTTATTCTCAGGTGAATATTAAAAGCTTCCGCTGTTGCATACTAAAATAAGGACAAGATTTGGAGTCCATGTTTGTATGATATTGTGTAAAAACTGCATTCAAGAAACTGATTTCGATGTAACATATTTGTATTGTAAACCATTATGTAATGGTCGTGTGTAAACAGGATATTTTAGATTATCATTATTTGATAATCTACGTAAAGCTTTTTAAACCTTTATTTATGAAATAAAGGTTATGGTTTGTTTTAAAAATGAATGCAGTCTTTGAAAAACGTCTCATATAGAGGTCAAAACCTCGCAACGAAATCAATTAATATGGAACGTTTTTAATCAATAAGAACGGGACATTTCAATAAAACTAAAATCAACACGTCAAACATCATGATTACGGAAGTTTAAATTAGCATAATTCTTTTATTTCATATTTAAATTCCTTTATTTTATAATTAATTGCACTTCTAATTATCGCATTTTTATTTATTGTTATTGTATTTAATTGCAATTTTAATTATCGTACTTTTTAATTATCGCAAGTTTATTTTATCGCACTTTTATTTATCGCAATTTCATTATCGTTATTTACTTTACGCTTTAAATTAAGTCTTTTATTTATTTAATATTTTACATTTTGTTTTAACTGCAACTAAAGTTTTAAATTCGACAAACCGGTCATTAAACGGTAAAAACCCCCCCTTTAAAATAATAATATTACTTATATATATATTCGTATTTTTATAAATTAAACTAATATAGCGTTAAGCTTTGATTAAAAGATTCCCTGTGGAACGAACCGGACTTACTCAAAACTACACTACTGTACGATTAGGTACACTGTCTATAAGTGTTGTAGCAAGGTTTAAGTATATCCATTCAATAAATAAATAAATATCTTGTGTAAAATTGTATCGTATTTAATAGTATTTCCTTGTAAAATTTAATAGTATTATATACCCCTTAGCTTTAACATCAAGTATTTTTGGCGCCGCTACCGGGGAACTTTTTTGCTTAAAAGCCGGAAGCGCAACGCTAAAAAGAAAAAAAAATTTATTTTTAGTTTACTATTATTAAAATACGCTTTTGTAAAAATACGTTTTAAATATTCGAAAATATAAAAAGAAAACAAAAATATTAATATTTTTAAGAGTTTGTTAAATATTTAAGTTCTATAAAAGTTTCTTTATCTTTATTTTATAAAAATCTAAGTTTTATTTAATTTATATAAATATATTACATAAATATATAAAACAGAAAATTCAAAACAGCAAAAAAAAAAAATAATAATAAAAACACTCGGGCCTGCTACTGTAGCAGCCCGTAACCTGGCCCAAAACCTCAGCTCATGCGATCGCATGAGCCCGAAGGCATAAACTCATGCGATCGTATGAGAGTGTCTGACACGCCAACTGTAACCCTAAAACTGCATTAATTACGGGTATTATTATTATTATTTAATAAACCCAAATTAGGTTTTATTATTTAATTAGTTATTAGTTTTTAGATTTAATTTATATATTTAGTTTAATTAGTTTAATTAAATTTTAAAATTAATAGTTTTATAAAATAAATAATATAAAAATAATATTTTTATAAAAATTGTACTTTTTACAACTTTTAGTATATTTTTATATTTTATTTTTTTTAATTGTTTTTAGCGTAATATTTGTATTTTTCGCTCGTATTTAGTTTTAATTCATAGTTTTTGCCATAGTTATTTTTATTTCTAGATTTTTAGGCTTTGCCGTAAAATCCCTTAAGTGCTTTTTCTTTAGACTAAGATATAGGTGCTTTAGAATTTTGCGACGCCTTTTTAAGTTTTAGTTCCTTTTTAAGATATTGCCATTTGAGATACAGTTTTACTTGTAAGCTTTAATATTTTTAGACGCCTTTTACCTATGTATCAATTATCATTCCAATTAGTAATCTCAATTTGCGATTATAATTTTAAGTTAGTGATAGTAATAAGGTTGGGTTAGTCAAGTATTTTTAAGTTTTATAAGTCACTCTTTTTCTTTCTTATTTTTTCGATCTTTTCTTTTTCGACCTTTTTCGACGCGCTCTTTTTCTTTCTTATTTCTCGCCATTCTAGTTTTAGGACATAGATTTTTATTCTACTTCTTATCTAAATTTCTTAAAATTACGAAAATTTATTTTAAGTGGTTAAATTGATAGACATCAAAATTTTCTGGTTCGTAGTAATAGTTGGATTTGTACGTGGACCGGGTTATTGGAGCCAAACAGTCCTCAATTATATTGAGACCAAACGAATCCTGCCCCTCTGCTGCATCTTTTGGCTATTCGAAACGTGGGCAAAATCAGAAAAGTCTATTAATTGGATAACTTATATAATTTTTCTTTCCTTTTAAAAACTAATAGGATATTCAGTGAATGCACCGAGCAAGACGTTCACCACCTTTTGTACGTTCACCACCTGTAACTCGATCAAGACATCTAGCAAATATTACCGCCGTTGATTTTTCTTTAGAATCGTCATCCAGTCGACCAAGTACTCCAATTCAAATTTCTGATAATCCATTTTTTGAACCCGACCTCACAATTGAGAATCCGGAGAATATTCAGGGACGATTAATAGATCCTGAACCATTAAATTTTCCTCCGGAACCACCAATCATTCAAACAGAGATTGTTGAGGAACGAACCATTAAATCAGAATCCTCTAGTGATTCCGATTCAACAAATTCAATTATGGAGAATCTGGAACCTTTAAGTATGGAAGACCGAATGAGAGCTAAACGTACTGGCCAAGGTCACGCAATTACTCATCCTGACATAAATGCGCCAGATTATGAAATCAAAGGACAAATTCTACATATGGTGACTAATCAATGCCAATTTAGTGGTGCGCCGAAGGAAGATCCAAATGAACATCTTCTTACCTTTAATAGGATCTGCACTCTATTTAAAATCCGAGAAGTGGAGGATGAACAGATATATCTCATGTTATTTCCCTGGACTTTAAAGGGAGAAGCCAAAGATTGGTTAGAATCGTTACCTGAAGGGGCGATCGATACATGGGACGTTTTAGTTGAAAAATTTCTTAAACAATTCTTTCCGGCATCTAAAGCCGTAAGACTTCAAGGAGAAATTGTTACGTTCACACAGAAACCGAATGAAATTCTATATGAGGCGTGGACAAGATTTGGAAAGTTATTAAGAGGATGTCCGCAACATGGTTTAGACACCTGTCAAATAGTACAAATATTCTACCAAGGATGCGACATCACTACAAGAAAAGATATAGATATAGCAGCTGGTGGTTCCATTATGAAGAAAACCGAAACTGATGCTTACAAAATTATTGATAACACTGCTTCCCACTCACATGAGTGGCACCAAGAAAAAGATATCGTTAGATCATCTAAAGCAGCTAGAGCCGATTCTAGCCATGACTTAGATTCCATTTCCGCAAAGATAGATGCTGTGGAGAGACGAATGGAAAAGATGACTAAAGATATCCACTCAATACGAATTAGTTGTGAGCAGTGTGGAGGACCACATTTGACAAAAGATTGTCTCAGTATTGAATTAACAATGGAACAAAGAGAGAATATATTTCATACATAAACCAAAGGCCTGGAAATAATTATCAGAATAATTATCAACCGTCAAGACCGATCTATAATCAAAATCAGAATTATAACCGAAATATTCCATACAACAACCAACAAGGTCCTAGCAATCAACAAGTATCTAACAATACTTACAACCAGCAAAGACCTAATTTTCAAAACAAACCACCACAACCCGATGATAAAAAGCCGAATTTAGAAGATATGATGACGAAGCTAGTTGAAACTCAAACGCAGTTTTTCACATCTCAAAAACAAACTAATGAACAAAATGCTCAAGCATTTAGAAATCAACAAGCTTCTATTCAAAACTTGGAACAAGAAGTAAGTAACCTAGCAAGGTTAATAGGTGAAAGAAAATCGGGAAGTCTACCTAGTGATACAAATGCAAACCCCCAGAATGAAACAGCTAAAGCCATTACCACAAGAAGTGGTACAACACTTAAACCACCTGAAATACCTGTAACTTCTGATGAAGCTATTCCTACTCCACAAGAACCACAACCTGATCAAGATAAGGAAAAAGAATCGGTAGTTGAAAAGGTTAATGAAGATAACACAGTTAAGGCTAAACCTTATGTTAAACCATACCAACCACCACTTCCTTACCCGAGTAAAATGAAGAAAGAGAAACTTGAAGCCGAGCAATCCAAATTCTTGGCTATGTTTAAATAGATAAATGTAAATCTTCCTTTCATTGATGTGATTTCAGGAATGCCTAGATATGCTAAATTCTTGAAAGATCTGATCACGAATAGAAAGAAAATGGAAGAACTCTCGACTGTTACTATGAATGCTAATTGTTCAGCAGTGCTGTTGAATAAGATACCAGAAAAACTATCTGATCCAGGAAGTTTCACAATTCCATGTTTTCTGGGTAGTCTTAGTTCAATAGAAGCATTGGCAGACTTAGGTGCTAGTATAAATTTAATGCCGTATTCACTATACACTAAACTAGACCTTGGAGAATTGAAACCAACAAGAATAAGTATACAACTAGCCGATCGATCAATAAAATATCCTAGAGGGATAATGGAGAACATGCTAGTTAAATTTGGTACTTTATTATTTCCAGTAGATTTTGTTGTTCTGGACATGGAAGAAGATTCTCAAGTTCCGCTCATATTAGGAAGACCATTCTTAAACACGGTTAAAGCAATGATAGACGTGTTCGGTAAGAAATTGACCCTAAGTATAGAGGACGAGAGTGTTACCTTTTCAGTTGATAGAGCAATGCAACAACCGCAATCTGCAAATGATACATGTTATTATATTCAAACTATAGATTCACATGCAGAATTGTTGGAGGAATTTCCAGAATTACAAGGAACGGGAGAATGTTCTTTAGGAGAAGGTAATGAACCAATTAATGAAGCTGAAATGTTAGCTACACTTATAGCTAATGGATATGAACCAACAACAGAAGAAATTCAAATGCAAAAAGAAGAAGACAGATATCGATACAAATCATCGATAGAAGAACCTCCGAAATTAGAGTTAAAGCCACTTCCAAACCATTTGGAATACGCTTATTTGCATGGTGAATCTGAATTAGCTGTAATAATATCGTCTTCTCTTACTGAAAATGAGAAATCACAACTCATTTCTGTGTTGAAAGCTCATAAACCAGCCATAGCATGGAAGATTCATGATATTAAAGGAATAAGTCCTTCGTATTGCACACATAAAATCCTTATGGAAGAAGGTCATAAAACGTATGTGCAACGCCAACAAAGACTAAATCCGAATATGCAAGATGTAATTAAAAAAGAAATTATTAAGCTGCTAGACGCGGGTCTAATTTATCCAATTTTTGATAGTCCATGGGTAAGCCCAGTTCAATGCGTGCCTAAGAAGGGTGGCATGACTGTCATTACAAATGAAAAAATAAGCTTATTCCTACTAGGACTGTAACAGGATGGTGTGTATGTATTGATTATAGAAAATTAAATGACGCCACCGGAAAAGATCACTTTCCCTTACCTTTTATTGATCAAATGTTGGAAAGATTAGCCGGAAATAGTTACTATTGTTTTCTTGATGGTTTTTCCGGATATTTTCAAATTCCAATAGCACCCGAAGATCAAGAGAAAACCACATTCACGTGCCCTTATGGTACTTTTGCTTACAAACGCATGCCATTTGGACTTTGCAACGCCCCTGCAACCTTTCAAAGGTGTATGATGGCGATTTTTCACGACATGATAGAAGAATGCATGGAAGTTTTCATGGATGACTTTTCAGTCTTCGGTGATACATTTGAATCATGTCTAGCTAATCTTGAACGAACGCTGATTAGATGCGAACAATCAAATCTAGTACTTAATTGGGAGAAATTTCATTTCATGGTTAAAGAAGGCATCGTTCTTGGACATAAAATTTCAAAAGAAGGAATTGAAGTGGATAGAGCTAAAGTAGATGTAATTGCTAAAATTCCACATCCCACCAATGTTAGAGGAGTTAGGAGTTTTCTAGGGCATGCCGGTTTTTACCGACGTTTCATAAAAGATTTTTCTAAAATTGCCACTCCTATTAATAAACTCCTAGAAAAGGATGCTCCATTCATCTTTTCAGATGAATGCATCAAATCTTTTAATATTCTTAAAGAGAAACTCACTAATGCACCGATCATGATAACACCAAATTGGAATCTATCGTTTGAACTAATGTGCGATGCAAGTGATTTTGCAATGGGAGCCGTTTTAGGACAAAGGATTGAAAAACGATTTCAACCTATATATTATGCTAGTAAGACGTTACAAGGAGCACAAACGAACTATACAACTACTGAAAAAGAACTCCTTGCTATTGTCTTTGCTTTTGACAAATTTCGTTCATATCTCGTTCTAGCAAAAACGGTGGTCTATACCGACCATTCTGCTCTTAGATACCTATTTTCGAAACAAGATGCCAAACCAAGATTAATCCGTTGGATCTTACTCTTACAAGAGTTCGATATTGAAATCCGAGATAAAAGAGGAGCAGAAAATCTCGCCGCTGATCATCTTTCTCGTCTTGAAAATCCCGAATTAGAAGTTCGAAATGAATCGGCCATACAAGACAACTTTCCTGATGAATATCTATTGAAGATAGATTATACTGAAAAAGGATTATCGTACCAAAAACGAAAGAAATTCTTCAGTGATATAAAACACTATTTCTGGGAAGATCCACATTTGTTTAAAAGTTGTCCCGATTGAATAATACGCCGATGTATTTGGAGATGAAGCTAGTAAAATTTAAACCATTGTCACACAGGACCAACAGGAGGGCATTATGGGCCTCAACTAACAGCAAGAAAAGTTTATGATGCTGGATTCTATTGGCCTACAATTTACAAAGACACACACCTTCTTTGCAAATCCTGTGATGCTTGTCAAAGGGCCGAAAAAATAAGTCAACGTGATGAAATGCCACAAAATGTCATTCAAGTATGCGAAGTATTTGACATTTGGGGTATTGACTTTATGGGTCCATTTCCAAAATCTCATAATAATCTCTACATTCTCGTAGCCATTGATTATGTATCTAAATGGACAGAAGCACAAGCTCTCCCAACTAACGATGCACGAGTTGTAGTCAACTTTTTAAAACGTCTTTTTGCAAGGTTTGGAACACCGAGAGCTTTAATAAGTGATCGGGGAACTCATTTCTGTAATAATCAACTTGAGAAAGTTCTTAAAAGATATGGAGTAACTCATAAAATCTCCACCGCATATCATCCACAAACAAGTGGACAAGTTGAAAATACCAACCGAGCTTTAAAACGTATTCTAGAGAAAACCGTAGGATCAAATCCGAAGGAATGGTCCATTAAATTGGAGGATGCACTCTGGGCTTTTAGAACAGCCTACAAAACTCCAATTGGAACCACACCTTTTAAACTCGTCTACGAAAAAGCATGTCATCTTCCAGTAGAAATTGAACACAAAGCATTTTGGGCTTTGAAGACATGTAATCTTGATTTACATGAAGCTGGACGTCTACGGTTAAGTCAATTAAACGAATTAGAAGAATTAAGACATGAAGCATACGAAAATTCGTTAATCTATAAGGAAAGAACGAAGAAATGGCATGATAAAAGAATCAGAAGTTCAAAAGAATTTAAAGAAGGAAACAGAGTTCTTCTTTTCAATTCACGATTCAAGCTATTTCCTGGAAAATTGAAATCAAGATGGTCTGGACCATTCATAGTCAAAAGAGTTTTCCCATACGGAACGATAGAATTAATAAATTCAAATGGAATTGAATTTAAAGTTAATGGTCACAGAGTTAAACATTACATAGATAGTCCGATGGAAGTCGACAACGAAGTTAATCACAATTTCGATACCACAGCTAACTAAGTGTGGGGAGAATCAAGTCTTTAAAGGATAATATGTATTTCTGTTAGAGTTAGATTTTCTGTTTTCGTGTAGTTCTCGAAAATGGAACCCGAATGGTCTTTCCCTAGCAGACCCTAAAGAACTAGTCTTCTCCCCCCATTCTGAATTTTTATTTTTTTTTAGGTTTTTACGAAATGAAGACTGCCTGTGAACTAAACCATGGTCTAATGCTACACGCTTTGATCACTAAACGTAATAATGACACACTTCCGAGTGAAATAGTATCAGTAATCAGAGAAAGATTGGAAGGAGTAAGAAAATAATTCAGATGCGAAGATAATAAGTTACAATTTGGTAAAGGAAAATCAAATTCCGCAGCGAAAAGAAGAGCACGACACCTTGAAAGATGTCACAAATGCGGAAAATGGTCACATGGAGGTAAATGTTCAAATAATCAAATCTATTCAAATACCGAATTTGTTACTTTATGCAGAGACGGACCATTCATATGTTTAGAAGAAAAAACACTGAATGCTCGAGGTTACGCCTATGTAGCTATGGAAAACCAATTAAACCAACTATCTTATGAATGGGATAGATCATATAACTAAGAATACTATCTCACAGGTAAGTCTGTACAGTTTTTAATTTTTTTATTTTTATTTTTAACCTTTTGATAATAAACGCTAATTTGTTCGCTATAAAGTATTAAATTGGTATTCGATGAAATTAGGTTTGGCGACCGAAATTATTGATATCATTCAAAAATTTATTACATCACTGCGAAATTTAACGTTTATTCTTAAGGTATAAATATCTTTAATCAATCAACCCAAAATATTTCAAAAATTCGTCATGAGTTAAATTAGGTCATGGAACCGAAATTACTTTACTGAAAAGAGGAGCGCATATTTTTGATAATATTTGATTGATTAAAGTGGGATAAAAGACCAAAAAGATTTTTTTTTTCCATGTTTTAAAATTAATATATAAATCTTAAATTAATATTTTAAACTTTTTAAATTAATATATTTAAAATTGTAAATATTTGAACAATTGATATTTTTAAGTTTGTATGTATAAAAACAAAAATATAATATAAGTTTGGTGTGAATTTTTAATTTTTAAAAAATGTGAATTTTTAATTTTATGCATTTTAAATTTAAGTTTGGTGTGAATTTAAAAACAAAAATTTACTTTATTTCGCTAAGTTAAAAATATGATTTTTAAAATTCGTCGTGAGTTGAAGACTAGGTCGTTGAACCGAAATTGCTTTACCCGAGGGAGGGACGAGAACTTTTATTATCATTATTTTTAATCTTATTGAATTAAAGTATGCCAAAAACATTAAAAAACCCAAAAATCTTTACTTTTAAAACCGCGCTTTGAATTGACAAATTTTAAAAATTTTGTCAAGGGACAGACTAGGACAACGATCCGAAACGCCCTCGCTCCTAAAGGAAAACAAAATTTTTAGAATTTTATTAATTATATGTTTTAGAAGTTATAAGGTTTTGTAAAAAAAAAATAATTAAAAAAAGGGCAAAACATTGTAGCCGGGTACCCATGCGATCGCATGGGAATCACCCTATCCCTCCATGCGATCGCATGGAGGCAAATTCCAGGCCTGATACATACAGACAGCGAGTCTGTCTTCCTCACACCAACACACACACAAACACGAAACTCTCTCAAATCTTCACCAAATTTCATCATTTTTCCACCGTAATTCATCATTTTTCTTGCTCTAATAATGCCTAGATTCTCATTCTTCAGCAAAATGGTAAAAATTACACCCCCTAAACTCTATAAATTCCTAGTTTTTGTGATAATTCCAATTTTTTACCTAATGCAATTTGGTTAATTTCTAGTGTAATTAGTGTTAAATTGTTAGTATTTTATGCATGTATAACCTATATTGATGCTATTTAACATGATTTGAAGCCAAAAACTTCAAAATTTTTAGAAATCTAGGGTTTGTGTTCTTGAGCAATTTGGGGCTTTTTGATATAAACAGGTTATGGCCGATTTTCGTCTTGAATTATTGCTAAATTGAGTAATGTAACATGTTTAGATAGTTAAATGATCCAAACATTGATCCTAAACATGATTTTTGGAGATTAAAGTGGACTTTTTAAGTCCAAAATTCATGAACTTGATTAATTTGATATATTTGCCATTTGAGACTTATTTAATTATTAGTAATGACTATTTTGACATGTTATTTGAGTTAAATGCTTATAAACTTTGTATACATTTTCATATGTGCTTATTTGAAAAGTGTAGAATTGTGAAAAATTGTGAAAATGTGTATAAGTTTAATTTTGATTTAACATGTTACAGTAATTATTTTAAGTTGTTTTTTTGCTAACACTAATGCATATTTGGATGCACAAATTTTGTGTTTAATGTGTTTTGCAGAAAGCCGATACTGGAGGTTCAGGAGCATCATCATCTAGACGACCAGCACCAGCACCAGAACCAGAACCAGAAATGCAACACGAACAAAAACCACAATAAGAACCACAACAACAGCCTGATCATCACATACCTTATTATGATCCGGTACAGTTTGTTGATGAATTCATAGTATTCCCAATGAGGCCGCCAGTAGAATTCCCAACGATTCCTGAGCACACTCTGCATCCTAATCTGAGATTTGATAGGAGATGGAGAGATTACGAGACATATCAAAGGAACAAATTCAAATTGGTAACAAAAAATGTAGAGGTGCCAAGGGTAATCGATTGGGCCCCTTTGGAAACGGTCCATCTAGCTGACCGTGTTAGACAACTTTTAGTTCAAAGGTATGGCAGTTCTTCTTTTACAGATTGGGAACGTCTTTTCACCATTCGTAGACCTGTATATAAGGAATGGTGTGTTGAGTTGATGAGTACTGTATCACTTGATACAAATATAGTTAGAATAGATGATAGAAGATTTCTTAGGTTTATCCTTGGCGGTAGGATGTACAGAATGTCCATGCTGGACATGGCCAGGGCTTTACAGATATATACTCCTGGTGAATTGCTACTACCCGATTGTACAAACTTGATTCATTATGGTGAAAGGGTAGATAGCAACTTTGACGCTGACGCCATTTGGAGGCGTATGTCACATTTTGATGTTTTTACACGAGCAGGAGGACACTCCTATACACATATTGACAGAGCCGAGCTTTGTATTATTCATAGATTTTTGGCTAACTCGATTACACAGAGAGGTCACAATAAAGAAAAAATTACCTTACATGATTTATTCTACCTAAAGTGTATTCGGGATCCTAGAAGCTTTGTCAATATCCCTTACTGTGTTGCTTTTTATTTATCTAAAATGGTAGAGGGAATGCAGGAAGGGAGTATAATAGGAGGAGGTATTTTTGTTACTCTCATTGGAGAGTATTTAGGTGTTGATAGGAACCAAGGGGGTCCATTACAGCTTTGTAGAGAATAGGTTGAGCCCTTAGGATTGAAAGTTTATGTGGGTGCTAAGGTATTGAAAAGTAGACGTAACCAGGCAGTACCCTATGAGGGATCTCATCCTCGGGTAGAGAGAGGCTCAGACGAGGAAATGGAGGAGGCGGAAGACATTAGGGATGTCTTTCGAGATGCTATTCTTGACGTCCACGTTCGTATAGATGAGGAAGCAATGACGAACGCGGCCAGACATAGTATGTATGAGCAGTGGAACTCCGAGCGGGTATACGAGGATTATATGCGACGCCAACACGATAGCTGGTTAGTTCATCAGCACCAAATCATGAGCCAGCTATCATATCAGGTACCAAATAACTATGTACCTACTCGACCTGCTCATTTTCCGCCACACAGCCCCGATATCCGACCACCCTTTAACCGGTATGACTATAACCAAGCCTATCAGAACACCTATAACCAACAATGGAACCCACCTGATGAGATGAACTGGAACCCCTATCCAGACTGATTTGGTTCCATTTGGTTATTTATATGATTTTTATGTTCTTATCTTTTTACTTATTCATGTTTAAACTTATGTTATTGAATATACTTATGTAATCTTTATCGTTTTTATTATTATTGTGTACTAATATTTCACATTTAGGATTTGAAAGTGGGATATTAAGTCTCATTTCAAATTGCCATGCATGTTTATATTTGTATGTATGTATATTGTAAATTGTACAAAACAGGGTAAAACAGCGCATTTTCAAAGACTGGCATTAAGTTCAGCAAAAGCTACTAATTTTGACGACAAGATAAATGTGATGTAACAACAGACGGAATGAACAAATGATATGCACCATTTATCATTCAGCAAACAAACGTCAATATGTTTGGAAACTTTGGTAAAATTTAATCATTTCTACGCTAATCACCCTCAATAATTTAAATTGTTACTGATTTCTTGCAAATGAGGGCATTGCAAGATCTTAAGTGTGGGAAGGGGTTAAATTCTTTCGGATTTTTAAAATTTTTTTTACTTTAAACACTTGGTTACCATTAAAAATACTAGTAACGTAGTAGTTGTATTAGAATCTAGTGCTCTCTGATAATAAAGAACAGCCCTAGTCTTATATACTGACTACCCAATTCTAGTAAAATTTTTCAAAATTTTCAATTAAATGAACTCAAAATCATGTTTATACATATTTATGAATGATAAAACTAGGTGTTAACACCGAAATTATTGTTACCTCAGAAAGGACATAAATTGAGAAACAAACCAAAATGTTAAAATTCATTTAAAATGGAATAGAGGATAATAAAAAGGAAAATAAAAGCCATGTGTAGGAAAAATTACCAAGTTATCTTAAACATATGCCACATATTTCTGTAACAAATAATTGAAGATACTTTTGCTTTGGACTAAACTAAACTGTTTTACCCGATGAAAGAAAAGAAGAGATGGATCTACACGATGAATCAATTCCATCATTAAAAGGAAGTAAAGTCTTTCGAAAAAGACACGCGCTTCTTGATTTAGGTCATGAAGTTGTCGTCCAGACCAGCTGTAGGTTGATGAAAAATCTAGAAAAGTTATCTCTAAAATCAGCAGGAAATCCACGGACCTCAGCATAAATCAGGGTCGCCAAGTGGTCAGATTTATCCTAACCATGAGAAGGATTTATCTCGTACAATGGGGGGCACCGTGCAAATTAGCTTGATAAGACTAATGAATCAGATTCCCAGAAAGGATAATCTCCTTTAAAGATCAAAAATCAGCTTTTAAGACTGATATTACTCAATCCTAGAGATTGACCTTAAAGATTGAGAATTACAAACTCATGGAATTCAATGATATCTAAACTCGAGCTTGAACGAGAAAATATTTTGATCAAATTATAAACCGATTTGTTTTCTGAAAACCCATTTTCAATGCGTTCATTACCATTGAACGTAAAATCCTAGGAATTCACCTGGAATTTATTAGGTCACCTGAACCAAATCGGGTGTCAACCGTAAGAACGGTGGTTGCATAGCATGGTCAAAGACAGGACCTTGTGCCAGACCGAAAAATCATAAGGGTGAGCTTTACTATTGCTCCTACCAAGGATAGTAATTGCGTCCGACACGTTATAGACCATAATTAAAAGCATGTCAGGGGACATTGCCTTAACAGTTGCTTGTTCAACGCTTTCCTTTACAACCGGACGGTAGTTTACCGAAAGGTAATATACGGAGCAAGTATACTGGACGTGTTGCTTTCCTAATACAAGGTTAGCAAGTGGGTGACACAAAACCATAAGTTTTGAGCTAAAATTTTCAAATCTAAAACCCACCAAACCCACAAAAAGAATTTGCAAACACCGGTGAAGAGTTATTCCGGAAAACTTATCTAGGGTAAAAACTAGATTTAATTTTCAAAAGATCAAATGTTTTCATAAAGATCCAATTTTCTTAATGGATCTAAATTTTAAAGTCATGTGAGACTCTAAACCACATCGTTACTACCATTGTTTATACCGCCGTAAAGAAATCACTGATGTACAAAGTGTGAAGAATAAAGAAGTGATTCTAGTATTTCAAGACTATATTGCTTGAGGACAAGCAAACCTCAAGTGTGGGAATATTTGATAATGCTAAAAACGAACATATATTTCATAGCATTATTCCTCAAGAAAGACAAGCTTTTAGTTGCAATTGTCCTATTTACAAGTGATATTCGTTTAAATAATAAAAGGTGAAGACAAAAGGCAGATTCGACGAATTGAAGACGCAAACGACCAAAAAGCTCAAAAGTACAAAAGACAATCAAAGAGGTTCCAATTATTGATAAGAAACGTCTCAAAATTACAAGAGTACAAGATTCAAAACGCAAAGTACAAGATATTAAATTGTACGCAAGGACGTTCGAAAATCCGGAACCGGGACCAGAGTCAACTATGCACATGAATATAATATAATATATAATTAATTCTTAAAATTAATATATATATTATATTATATTTAAAAACCGTCGGCATAAAAAAACAAAGACTTTTGAGTCTCCCCAGCTGGCCATGCGATCGCATGGCCTGGAGGAAGAAACTCCATGCGATCGCATGGTGCACAGTTCCAGCCCACATTCCTATAAAAATCGAGCTTTGGTGTAACACAAAACATATCTTTTTCTTCTCCTCATTCATACGTAGTATATATTTATATTTTAATTTTAATTTTAATTCTAATAATAAGGGTATGTTAGCGAATGTTGTAAGCGTGTAAGTCGAAATTCTGTCCGTGTAACGCTACGCTATTTTTAATCATTGTAAGTTATGTTCAACCTTTTTACATTAATGTCTCGTAGCTAAGTTATTATTATGCTTATTTAAAACGAAGTAATCATGATGTTGGGCTAATTACAAAAATTGGGTAATTGGGCTTTGTACCATAATTGGGGTTTGGACAAAAGAACGACACTTGTGGAAATTAGACTATGGGCTATTAATGGGCTTTATATTTGTTTAACTAAATGATAGTTTGTTAATGTTAATATAAAGATTTACAATTGGGCGTCCCTATAAATAACCATTTACACTCGATCGGACACGATGGGCGGGGTATTTATATGTACGAATAATCGTTCATTTAACCGGACACGGGAATGGATTAATAGCCACTAGAATTATTAAAACAGGGGTGAAATTATGTACAAGGACACTTGTCATAATTGATAACAAAGTATTAAAACCTTGGGTTACACTCAGTCGACATCCTGGTGTAATTATTAAACAAAGTATTAAAATCTTGTAACAGTTTAAGTCCCCAATTAGTTGGAATATTTAACTTCGGGTATAAGGATAATTTGACGAGGACACTCGCACTTTATATTTATGACTGATGGACTGTTATGGACAAAAACCAGACGGACATATTAAATAATCCAGGACAAAGGATAATTAACCCATGGGCATAAAACTAAAATCAACACGTCAAACATCATGATTAAGGAAGTTTAAATAAGCATAATTCTTTTATTTCATATTTAAATTCCTTTATTTTATAATTAATTGCACTTCTAATTATCGCACTTTTATTTATTGTTATTGTATTTAATTGCAATTTTAATTATCTTACTTTTTAATTATCGCAAGTTTATTTTATCTCACTTTTATTTATCGCAATTTCATTATCGTTATTTACTTTACGCTTTAAATTAAGTCTTTTATTTATTTAATATTTTACATTTTGTTTTAACTGCAACTAAAGTTTTAAATTCGACAAACCGGTCATTAAACGGTAAAAACCCCCCTTTAAAATAATAATATTACTTATATATATATATATATATATATATATATATATATATTCGTATTTTTATAAATTAAACTAATATAGCGTTAAGCTTTGATTAAAAGATTCCCTGTGGAACGAACCAGACTTACTAAAAACTACACTACTGTACGATTAGGTACACTGCCTATAAGTGTTGTAGCAAGGTTTAAGTATATCCATTCAATAAATAAATAAATATCTTGTGTAAAATTGTATCGTATTTAATAGTATTTCCTTGTAAAATTTAATAGTATTATATACCCCTTAGCTTTAACATCAGCCGTATCCTGCCGATCCATTCGTGCGTAAGGCTTACTGTTACGCACCATCTACTTCTGGCGCTGGACCATCTGCACCACCAGCACCACCTGTACCGACTGCACCGCCTGCCCCACCATCTCCCTCCGTCGAGGAACTGACAAGAGAAGTGGAGATCCTCCTTGCTCGGGTAACTGAGCTCGAGGACCAGATGTCCCACGTAATGGACATCTTTTACCCACCATCACCATAGGGTATTGTAGTAGATTTCATTATGTAATCTCGTTTGTAGTTTCATGTTTTACTCATGTATTGTGCGAACATATGCGGATGTATGCAACTTGTTATTAATGAATGGAACTTAGTGTTGTTTACTTTTTATACGGTGTTCTAATTACGTTACTGTATGATGTTTCTGTGGTATCTGTATCTAGTTGCATTACTTAGTTAACATGTGTTGCGTTGATTCTATGTTGGTTGCCATATACTATATTACTATTTATTAAATGCTGGATTTTGACTTAAGTCAAAATTTCTGTTTAGAAGAGCAATGGCAAACGGAAGAGCAGCGCCCACAGCAGCACAAATTGAGGAAATGATTGCGGAGAGAGTAGCCATAGCTATTGCGGAAATCAACCCACAAGCTCCGCCAGTTGACCAGCCCATTCGTAACGGGTGTACATACAAGGAGTTTCAAAGCTGCAAGCCCCACAACTTTAGTGATACTGAGGGGCCAGTTGGGTTGACTAGGTGGTTTGAGAAACTAGAAGCTATGTTCCGTGTAAGCAACTGCTCAGAGATGAACAAAACCAAATATGCCTCATGTACGCTGTCGGACGGCGCCCTAACCTGGTGGAACACACTTGCTCAGGCCAAAGGTATTGACGAGGCTTATGCTACTCCTTGGGAAGAATTTAAGGGAGCCATGATCGAAGAGTACTGCCCCAGAACAGAGATACAGAAAATGGAGGCTGAGTTCTGGGAGTTGAAGGTTCTGGGAAACGATCTTGATGGTTACAACCGTAGGTATCTGGAATTAGCGCTGATGTGTCCCTCGATGGTTACCCCTGAGTTTAAGAGAATGGAGCGATACTTGTGGGGACTTCCCAAGTCCATTCAGGGAAATGTCACCTCTTCTAAGCCACCCAACGTCCCGGAAGCTATGCGTATGGCGCACACCCTGATGAACCAGATCACCCACAAGGAACCTGAGAAAGCGAAATCAGAATCGGGGACTAGTCATGAGAAGCGTAAGTGGGATGGAAACAAGGGAAAGGTCTTTGATCAAAACTGAAATGTCCCGTTCTTATTGATTAAAAACGTTCCATATTAATTGATTTCGTTGTGAGGTTTTGACCTCTATATGAGACGTTTTTCAAAGACTGCATTCATTTTAAAACAAACCATAACCTTTATTTCATCAATAAAGGTTTAAAAAGCTTTACGTAGATTATCAAATAATGATAATCTAAAATATCCTGTTTACACACGACCATTACATAATGGTTTACAATACAAATATGTTACAACAAAATAAGTTTCTTGAATGAAGTTTTTACACAATATCATACAAACATGGACTCCAAATCTCGTCCTTATTTAAGTATGCGACAGCGGAAGCTCTTAATAATCACCTGAGAATAAACATGCTTAAAACGTCAACAAAAAATGTTGGTGAGTTATAGGTTTAACCTATATATATCAAATCATAATAATAGACCACAAGATTTCATATTTCAATACACATCCCATACATAGAGATAAAAGTCATTCATATGGTGAACACCTGGTAACCGACATTAACAAGATGAATATATAAGAATATCCCCATCATTCCGGGACACCCTTAGGATATGATATAAATTTCGAAGTACTAAAGCATCCGGTACTTTAGATGGGGCTTGTTGGGCCCGATAGATCTATCTTTAGGATTCGCATCAATTAGGGTGTCTGTTCCCTAATTCTTAGATTACCAGACTTAATAAAAAGGGGCATATTCGATTTCGATAATTCAACCATAGAATGTAGTTTCACGTACTTGTGTCTATTTTGTAAATCATTTATAAAACCTGCATGTATTCTCATCCCAAAAATATTAGATTTTAAAAGTGGGACTATAACTCACTTTCACAGATTTTTACTTCGTCGGGAAGTAAGACTTGGCCACTGGTTGATTCACGAACCTATAACAATATATACATATATATCAAAGTATGTTCAAAATATATTTACAACACTTTTAATATATTTTGATGTTTTAAGTTTATTAAGTCAGCTGTCCTCGTTAGTAACCTACAACTAGTTGTCCACAATTAGATGTACAGAAATAAATCGATAAATATTATCTTGAATCAATCCACGACCCAGTGTATACGTATCTCAGTATTGATCACAACTCAAACTATATATATTTTGGAATCAACCTCAACCCTGTATAGCAAACTCCAACATTCACATATAGAGTGTCTATGGTTGTTCCGAAATATATATAGATGTGTCGACATGATAGGTCGAAACATTGTATACGTGTCTATGGTATCTCAAGATTACATAATATACAATACAAGTTGATTAAGTTATGGTTGGAATAGATTTGTTACCAATTTTCACGTAGCTAAAATGAGAAAAATTATCCAATCTTGTTTTACCCATAACTTCTTTATTTTAAATCCGTTTTGAGTGAATCAAATTGCTATGGTTTCATATTGAACTCTATTTTATGAATCTAAACAGAAAAAGTATAGGTTTATAGTCGTAAAAATAAGTTACAAGTCGTTTTTATAAAGGTAGTCATTTCAGTCGAAAGAACAACGTCTAGATGACCATTTTAGAAAACATACTTCCACTTTGAGTTTAACCATAATTTTTGGATATAGTTTCATGTTCATAATAAAAATCATTTTCTCAGAATAACAACTTTTAAATCAAAGTTTATCATAGTTTTTAATTAACTAACCCAAAACAGCCCGCGGTGTTACTACGACGGCGTAAATCCGGTTTTACGGTGTTTTTCGTGTTTCCAGGTTTTAAATCATTAAGTTAGCATATAATATAGATATAGAACATGTGTTTAGTTGATTTTAAAAGTCAAGTTAGAAGGATTAACTTTTGTTTGCAAACAAGTTTAGAATTAACTAAACTATGTTCTAGTGATTACAAGTTTAAACCTTCGAATAAGATAGCTTTATATGTATGAATCGAATGATGTTATGAACATCATTACTACCTTAAGTTCCTTGGATAAACCTACTGGAAAAGAGAGAAATTGATCTACCTTCAACGGATCCTTGGATGGCTCGAAGTTCTTGAAGCAGAATCATGACACGAAAACAAGTTCAAGTAAGATCATCACTTGAAATAAGATTGTTATAGTTATAGAAATTGAACCAAAGTTTGAATATGATTATTACCTTGTATTAGAATGATAACCTACTGTAAGAAACAAAGATTTCTTGAGGTTGGATGATCACCTTACAAGATTGGAAGTGAGCTAGCAAACTTGAAAGTATTCTTGATTTTTTGTAACTAGAACTTGTAAAATATATGAAGAACACTTAGAACTTGAAGATAGAACTTGAGAGAGATCAATTAGATGAAGAAAATTGAAGAATGAAAGTGTTTGTAGGTGTTTTTGGTCGTTGGTGTATGGATTAGATATAAAGGATATGTAATTTTGTTTTCATGTAAATAAGTCATGAATGATTACTCATATTTTTGTAATTTTATGAGATATTTCATGCTAGTTGCCAAATGATGGTTCCCACATGTGTTAGGTGACTCACATGGGCTGCTAAGAGCTGATCATTAGAGTGTATATACCAATAGTACATACATCTAAAAGCTGTGTATTGTACGAGTACGAATACGGGTGCATACGAGTAGAATTGTTGATGAAACTGAACGAGGATGTAATTGTAAGCATTTTTGTTAAGTAGAAGTATTTTGAAAAGTGTCTTGAAGTCTTTAAAAAGTGTATGAATACATATTAAAACACTACATGTATATACATTTTAACTGAGTCGTTAAGTCATCGTTAGTCGTTACATGTAAATGTTGTTTTGAAACCTTTAGGTTAACGATCTTGTTGAATGTTGTTAACCCATTGTTTATTATAACAAATGAGATGTTAAATTATTATATTATCATGATATTATGATATATAATATATCTTAGTATGATGTATATACAGTTAAATGTCGTTACAACGATAATCGTTACATATATGTCTCGTTTCGAAATCATTAAGTTAGTAGTCTTATTTTTACATATGTATTTCATTGTTAATACACTTAATAATATATTTACTTATCATTTAACATAATTAACCAAGTGTATCAATATCTTAATATGATTCATATGTACCTAGTAAGACGTTGTTATAACGATAATCGTTATATATATCGTTTTCGAGTTTCTTAAATTAATAGTCTCATTTTTTATGTATATAACTCATTGTTAAAATACCTAATGAGATACATACTTATAATAAAAACATGTTAACTATATATATAACCATATATATGTCATCGTATAGTTTTTACAAGTTTTAACGTTCGTGAATCACCGGTCAACTTGGGTGGTCAATTGTCTATGTGAAACATATTTCAATTAATCAAGTCTTAACAAGTTTGATTGCTTAACATGTTGGAAACATTTAATCATGTAAATATCAATCTCAATTAATATATATAAACATGGAAAAGTTCGGGTCACTACAGTACCTACCCGTTAAATAAATTTCGTCCCGAAATTTTAAGCTGTTGAAGGTGTTGACGAATCTTCTGGAAATAGATGCGGGTATTTCTTCTTCATCTGATCTTCACGCTCCCAGGTGAACTCGGGTCCTCTACGAGCATTCCATCGAACCTTAACAATTGGTATCTTGTTTTGCTTAAGTCTTTTAACCTCACGATCCATTATTTTGACGGGTTCTTCGATGAATTGAAGTTTTTCGTTGATTTAGATTTCATCTAACGGAATAGTGAGATCTTCTTTAGCAAAACATTTCTTCAAATTCGAGACGTGGAAAGTGTTATGTACAGCCGCGAGTTGTTGAGGTAAATCAAGTCGGTAAGCTACTGGTCCGACTCGATCAATAATCTTGAATGGTCCAATATACCTTGGATTTAATTTCCCTCGTTTACCAAATCGAACAACGCCTTTCCAAGGTGCAACTTTAAGCATGACCATCTCTCCAATTTCAAATTCTATATCTTTTCTTTTAATGTCAGCGTAGCTCTTTTGTCGACTTTGGGCGGTTTTCAACCGTTGTTGAATTTGGATGATCTTCTCGGTAGTTTCTTGTATAATCTCCGGACCCGTAATCTGTCTATCCCCCACTTCACTCCAACAAATCGGAGACCTGCACTTTCTACCATAAAGTGCTTCAAACAGCGCCATCTCAATGCTTGAATGGTAGCTGTTGTTGTAGGAAAATTCTGCTAACGGTAGATGTCGATCCCAACTGTTTCCGAAATCAATAACACATGCTCGTAGCATGTCTTCAAGCGTTTGTATCGTCCTTTCGCTCTGCCCATCAGTTTGTGGATGATAGGCAGTACTCATGTCTAGACGAGTTCCTAATGCTTGCTGTAATGTCTGCCAGAATCTTGAAATAAATCTGCCATCCCTATCAGAGATAATAGAGATTGGTATTCCATGTCTGGAGACGACTTCCTTCAAATACAGTCGTGCTAACTTCTCCATCTTGTCATCTTCTCTTATTGGCAGGAAGTGTGCTGATTTGGTGAGACGATCAACTATTACCCAAATAGTATCAAAACCACTTGCAGTCCTTGGAAATTTAGTGATGAAATCCATGGTAATGTTTTCCCATTTCCATTCCGGGATTTTGGGTTGTTGAAGTAGACCTGATGGTTTCTGATGCTCAGCTTTGACCTTAGAACACATCAAACATTCTCCTACGTATTTAGCAACATCGGCTTTCATACCCGGCCACCAAAAATGTTTCTTGAGATCCTTGTACATCTTCCCCGTTCCAGGATGTATTGAGTATATGGTTTTATGAGCTTCTCTAAGTACCATTTCTCTCATATCTCCAAATTTTGGTACCTAAATCCTTTCAGCCCTATACCGGGTTCCGTCTTCCTGAATATTAAGATGCTTCTCCGATCCTTTGGGTATTTCATCCTTTAAATTTCCCTCTTTTAAAACTCCTTGTTGTGCCTCCTTTATTTAAGTAGTAAGGTTATTATGAATCATTATATTCATAGATTTTACTCGAATGGGTTCTCTGTCCTTCCTGCTCAAGGCATCGGCTACCACATTTGCCTTCCCCGGGTGGTAACGAATCTCAAAGTCGTAATCATTCAACAATTCAATCCACCTACGCTGCCTCATATTCAGTTGATTCTGATTAAATATGTGTTGAAGACTTTTGTGGTCGGTATATATAATACTTTTGACCCCATATAAGTAGTGCCTCCAAGTATTTAATGCAAAAACAACCGCTCCTAATTCCAAATCATGCGTCGTATAATTTTGTTCGTGAATCTTCAATTGTCTAGACGCATAAGCAATCACCTTCGTTCGTTGCATTAATACACAACCGAGACCTTGCTTTGATGCGTTACAATAAATCACAAAATCATCATTCCCTTCAGGCAATGACAATATAGGTGCCGTAGTTAGCTTTTTCTTCAATAACTGAAACGCTTTCTCTTGTTCATCATTCCATTCAAATTTCTTCCCTTTATGCGTTAATGCAGTCAAGGGTTTTGCTATTCTGGAAAAATCTTGGATGAACCTTCTGTAGTAACCAGCTAGTCCTAAAAACTGGCGTATGTGTTTCGGAGTTTTCGGGGTTTCCCACTTTTCAACAGTTTCTATCTTTGCCGGATCCACCTTAATACCTTCTTTGTTCACTATGTGACCGAGGAATTGAACTTCTTCCAACCAAAATGCACACTTTGAAAACTTAGCATACAAATCTTCCTTCCTCAATACTTCTAACACCTTTCTCAAATGTTCACCGTGTTCTTGGTCATTCTTTGAGTAAATAAGTATGTCATCAATGAAAACAATGACAAACTTGTCAAGGTATGGTCCACACACTCGGTTCATAAGGTCCATGAACACAGCTGGTGCATTAGTTAAACCAAACGGCATGACCATAAACTTGTAATGACCGTAACGTGTTCTGAAAGCAGTCTTTGGAATATCATCTTCTTTCACCCGCATTTGATGATACCCAGAACGTAAGTCAATCTTTGAATAAACAGACGAGCCTTGTAGTTGATCAAATAAGTCGTCGATTCTCGGTAGTGGGTAGCGGTTCTTGATGGTAAGTTTGTTCAACTCTCGGTAGTCGATACACAACCTGAATGTACCATCTTTCTTCTTGACAAACAAAACAGGAGCTCCCCACGGTGATGTGCTTGGTTGAATGAAACCACGCTCTAAAAGTTCTTGTAATTGGCTTTGCAGTTCTTTCATCTCGCTGGGTGCGAGTCTGTAAGGAGCACGAGCTATTGGTGCAGCTCCTGGTACAAGATCTATTTGAAATTCAACGGATCGATGTGGGGGTAATCCCGGTAATTCTTTCGGAAATACATCGGGAAATTCTTTTGCAATGGGAACATCATTGATGCTCTTTTCTTCAGTTTGTACTTTCTCGACGTGTGCTAGAACAGCATAGCAACCTTTTCTTATTAGTTTTTGTGCCTTTAAATTACTAATAAGATGTAGCTTCGTGTTGCCCTTTTCTCCGTACACCATTAAGGGTTTTCCTTTTTCTCGTATAATGCGAATTGCATTTTTGTAACAGACGATCTCTGCTTTCACTTCTTTCAACCAGTCCATACCGATTATCACATCAAAACTCCCTAACTCTACTGGTATCAAATCAATCTTAAATGTTTCGCTAACCAGTTTAATTTCTCGATTCCGACATATATTATCTGCTGAAATTAATTTACCATTTGCTAATTCGAGTAAAAATTTACTATCCAAAGGCGTCAATGGACAACTTAATTTAGCACAAAAATCTCTACTCATATAGAACGTAAGCAGATTTATTGTCAATAAGAAACGTACCCGTAACAAGCTCCGGGTCTTCCTGTGCCTCTGCCGCATTAATATTGAAAACTCTTCCGCGGCCTTGTCCATTCGTGTTCTCCTGGTTCGGGCAATTTCTAATAATGTGGCCCGGTTTTCCACATTTATAACAAACTACATTGGCATAACTTGCTCCGACACTACTTGCTCCGCCATTACTCGTTCCGACACCATTTGTTCCTTTCGTTCTATTAACCCCTGGTCCGTAAACCTCACACTTCGCCGTGCTATGACCATTTCTTTTACACTTGTTGCAAAATTTGGTGCAGAACCCCGAGTGATACTTTTCACACCTTTGGCATAGCTGCTTCTGATTGTTGTTGTTGTTGTTGCGGTTATTATTGTTGTTGGGATGATTGTTGTAGTTGCTGTTGTTGTTGTTGTTGTTGTTGTTGTTGTTGTTGTTGGGCCGTTTGTTGTAGTTGCGATTGATGTTGCGATTGTTGGGATAATTGTTGCGATTATTGTTGTAATTGCTGTTGTTGTTGTATTGGTGATTCTTATCACCGTTTTCCTCCCACTTTCTTTTGACTTGCTTCATATTGGCCTCTTCAGCAGTCTGTTCTTTAATTCTTTCTTCAATCTGGTTCACTAGTTTGTGAGCCATTCTACATGCCTGTTGTATGGAGGCGGGCTCGTGTGAACTTATATCTTCTTGGATTCTTTCCGGTAATCCTTTCACAAACGCGTCGATCTTCTCTTCCTCATCTTCGAATGCTCCCGGACACAATAGGCACAATTATGTGAATCGTCTTTCGTACGTGGTAATATCAAATCCTTGGGTTCGTAACCCTCTAAGTTCTGTCTTGAGCTTATTGACCTCGATTCTGGGACGGTACTTCTCGTTCATCAAGTGCTTGAATGCTGACCATGGTAGTGCGTACGCATCGTCTTGTCCCACTTGCTCTAGATAGGTATTCCACCATGTTAACGCAGAACCTGTGAAGGTATGCGTAGCGTACTTCACTTTGTCCTCTTCAGTACACTTACTTATGGCAAACACCGATTTGTCATAACCCGACCTTAACCATAAGGACGAATACAATAACATATGATTTCATCGCGAGGTATTGACCTCTATATGCGACATTTTTCAAAAACTGCATTCGTTTTTACAATACAAACCATAGCTTTTATTACAAATACAAGGTTTAAACAACTTAATAATGATTATCGTTTAGCGATAATCTTAGACTTACAAACTTTACATGTGATAATAACAATACGACCTCCAACATATTTTACATTACAAATCCTCCGATATGCAGTTTTATTTTTGACACAAATATGCATACTCAAGATCTTGCTTAAATTCAACATGTTGCAGCGGAAGCTTTTAGTTATCACCTGAGAATAAACATGCTTAAAACGTCAACATAAAGTTGGTGAGATATAGGTTTAATGCCGGCAGCGTTATAAATATAGACTACAAGATTTCATATATAAACGTTTTAATAAAAAAATATTCTAAGTTGTTGAGCACTTGATAACCATACTTAACATTTAATCAACGTCGCATATTCCCTTTATTATGAAATCTTACTACACCGTACCAAGTGTAGTTACCGAAACGAAGTACTGTGCAACCGTTGAATACTGGTCGTCCAGTCCGGTTGGGGTTGTCAGGCCCGATAGATCTATCAACAGGATTCGCGTTTACAATACCGCATGTAAATAGTAGTTACCAAGTTACAGGGAGATATGCCAGTGGTACAACTCAACGTAGAATATATAATTTTAATCACTTGTGTCCATAACGTAAATAATAAAATGCATGTATTCTCATCCCGAAATATTTAGAGTTTAAAAGTGGGACTATATACTCACCTTTTCCTTGAAGGTATTTAACTCGACTTGGTCTCCGATAGATATCACGAACCTAACCATATATATAATATATCAACATATTTTCTTTTTAAGTAATCGTTACATATATATATATACTTTTAATACTTTTAATATTTTCTTAGTCCGTAGTTAGCAGTCCGATGTTAGTGGTCCACAATTAGTTGCTTAAATAAAATAAATAAAGACCCCATCGTATTCGTGTTGATCAGAATTAATCTCGACCCATGGTACCATGTTGTCAAATGAAGTGTTGCGTACATAAAGTACCGTGTTGCCAAATGACGTGTTGCGTACAATCATGAGGTCTTATGATTAATCTTCTTGTGTTGTTTACGGGTGGTCCTGAAATATATAAAATCAAATCATAAGTAATTATATATAAAATATCATATTAATTAGAAAAGATATGATTAATTTACTTTTTCTCCAAATATTTTCGTAGCTAAACTAGCTTCGGATACCCAATCTTGTTTTAGTCGTAGTTTCTTCATTACAACTCCGTTTTTGTTGGTTCAACTTGCCACTTCCTTGGATAGAGTCAAATTTTAAGAATATGAACTGAAAATACCTTAGTTTGTATCCGAAATCACAGGTTATAGGTCAAACTTTGGTGAAACTTATGAAAGTGATCATTATCCATCATAAAAACAACATTTAATGATCATTTTTCTAAAAAAAAACTTACACTTTGAGTTAAACCATGAAATTTTTATGTGTTAACATATTAATAAAAATATTATTTTTCGAGAACATAAACTTCCAATTCAAAGTTTAAGATGGTTTTTAATTATCCAACCCAAAACAGTCCCGGTTGCACTCCAACGATGTAGATTCAGTTTTAAGGTGTTCTTTGTAAAATCAAGTTGTATCTTGTTAAGTTAGCATATCCATATGATATATTACAGGTCTTGAAGTGTTTTAAAAGTTAAGTTAGAAGGATCTATTTAGTTTGCAAACAAGTTTGAAATCATTCAAACTATGTTCTTGTTGTTAAAATTTTACAACACAAAATAAGATAGCTATATAAATATGAATCAAATAAGGTTATGAATAAGGTTACTACCTCAAGTTACTTGGACAAAGCAACTGGAAAAGATGAGAAAAATCTTGGAATCAAAAGAGTGGTGGAGTGGGATTGAAAGGTTAGAAGTAAACTTGTATTTTTGGAAGGATTATTGAAGTGTTCTTGTATGGTTTTTCTTATGATGATTAAGGGTTGTTTTTGAAGCTAAATGATGGGGAAAATGCTTGGAGATGATCAAGTATGAAGTTAAGAGTATTTTGAGAGAGAAATGGGAGTGTAAGTATGAGAAAATGGGGTGAAGAAATGGTGTTCATTCATAAAAACGTTTTTAGTTTATAAAGAAAGAAAAGATTCCTAATTCTGTTATTTTGTATAAAAATCTATGCTAGCTTCCAATTCTAATTACCTCTCCTTGAGGGCATGAACAAGGGCTGATTAGGTGTTGATTAGAATATTGATTTGATGTGTATATACCAATAGTAAATACGTATAGAAGCTGGGTATGATACGGGTACATATACCCTAGATGTACGTATAGAAATCTTGAGAAAACGGAACGAGGATTCAAAAATAGCTATCTTTTGTAAATATACTTATATTGTTTTATGTATGTAAGCCCTTTAAAAGTGATTAAATACATATCTATACGATACATGTATAAGCATTATAAGTTTTAAGTATTTATGTCGAAGAACGTTACGTATAGTTATCGTTTTGAAAACTTAAGTTAGTAGTTTCAAAATATACTTATAACTCATTGTTATTAGTACACAATGAGATGTTAAAACATCCTTAGATCATGTTAAATATATATAAATACATATATATACACAAACGTATAATTATCGTATGTTATATAGTTCGTGATATCATCGGTCAATTTGGACGGTCAAACGTTGTGTAAAACTCTTTTCAAAAACATAAGTCTCAACAATTTAGATTGCTTATCATGTTGGTAAGGTTTAATTTATGTAAATATTAATCTCATAAGTATAAAACGATCGGAAAAATCCGGGTCGTTACAGTACCTACCCGTTAAATAAATTTCGTTCCGAAATTTTAAAATTGTACCTATTTTGCGTTTTCGGGAAACAAATGTGGGTACTTTTGTTTCATCTGATCCTCTCGTTCCCAAGTAAACTCGAGACCCCTTCGAGCATTCCAACGAACCTTAACGATTGGTATGTTGCTCTGCTTGAGTTGTTTAACTTTACGGTCCATGATTTCGACTGGTTCTTCTATGAATTGTAGTTTCTCGTCGACTTGGATTTCTTCAAGAGGAATGGTGAGGTCTTCCTTTGCAAGACACTTCTTAAGATTTGAGATGTGAAATGTATTATGTACTCCGGCAAGTTGTTGTGGTAATTCGAGTCGATAAGCTACCGGTCCAATGCGTTCGATGATCTTGAACGGGCCTACATACCTTGGGTTCAGTTTACCTCTTTTTCCAAAACGTATTACACCTTTCCAAGGTGACATCTTTAACATAACCATGTCACCGATCTGAAACTCTAATGGTTTCCTTCGGACATCGGCGTAGCTCTTTTGGCGACTACGGGCTGTTTTCAATCTCTCCTTGATTTGTACTATCTTCTCAGTCGTTTCGTGTATGATCTCGGGACTAGTTAATTGTCGATCTCCTACTTCATTCCAATAGATAGGGGATCTACACTTCCTTCCATACAGTGCTTCAAATGGTGCAGCTTTAATGCTCGCATGATAACTGTTATTATACGAGAATTCTGCTAATGGTAGATATTTATCCCATCCGTTTCCAAAATCGATCACACATGCCCTGAGCATGTCTTCAAGAGTCTGAATTGTTCTTTCACTCTGCCCGTCAGTTTGTGGATGATATGCGGTGCTCATATCCAAATGAGTTCCCAGGGCCTCCTGTAGTGATTGCCAAAACTTTGATGTAAATCTACTATCACGATCGGATATAATGGAAATAGGTATTCCATGCCTTGAAATAATTTCCTTTATGTATAATCGTAATAGTTTCTCCATTCTATCCGTTTCCTTTATAGGCAAGAAATGTGCAGATTTGGTGAGACGATCAACTATTACCCAAATGGTGTCATAACCCCAGGCAGTCTTAGGTAATTTTGTGATGAAATCCATAGTAATACCGTCCCATTTCCATTCTGGGATTTCTGGTTGTTGAAGTAATCCTGACGGCTTCTGGTGTTCTGCTTTGACTTTGGAACAAGTTAAACATTCCCCAACATATGTTGCAACGTCTGTCTTCAAATTAGGCCACCAATAATGCGTCTTAAGATCTTGATACATCTTTCCAACTCCAGGATGTATCGAGTATCTTGTCTTATGTGCCTCATTCAATATCAACTTCCTTAATCCACCCAACTTTGGTACCCAAATACGGTTTACAAAATATCGAATTCCATCTTCCCGTATAACGAGTTGTTTCCCATACTTCTTCATTATTTCATTTCCTATGTTTTCTTTAGTAAGAGCTTCTCGTTGAGCCTCTTTGATTTGTGAGTTGAGATTCATGCAAATTTTTATGTTCATTGCTCGTACTCGAATTGGTTCCCGTTCCTTTCTGCTTAGAGCGTCGGCCACTACATTCGCTTTCCCAGGATGATAGCGAATCTCACAATCATAGTCGTTTATCAGCTCGACCAACCTACATTGCCTCATGTTCAGCTGTTTCTGATCGAAGATATGTTGAAGGCTTTTATGATCGGTAAACACAGTGCATTTAACCCCATATAAATAGTGTCTCCATATCTTCAATGCAAACACTACTGCCCCCAATTCTAGATCATGCGTCGTATAATTCCGCTCGTGAATCTTCAATTGTCGGGATGCGTATGCAATAACTTTCTTTCGTTGCATAAGGACGCAACCAAAACCTTGTCGCGAAGCGTCACAATATATCTCAAAATCATCGTTCCCTTCAGGTAACGATAAAATAGGTGCCGTGGTCAACTTCTTCTTGAGTAATTGAAATGCACTCTCCTGCTCAAAGGTCCATTCGTACTTCTTCCCTTTTTGTGTTAACGATGTCAATGGTTTAGCTATTCGGGAAAAATCTTGAATAAACCTTCTATAATAACGGGCTAAACCTAAAAATTGGCGTATCTGCGTTGGTGTCTTAGGAGTCTCCCATTTTTCAATGGCCTCAATTTTAGCTGGGTCAACCTGAATTCCTATGCTACTAACAACATGACCAAGAAATTGCACTTCTTTTAACCAAAACGCACACTTAGAAAATTTGGCGTATAATTGTTCTTTTCTTAACAATTCTAATACCAATCTTAAATGTTGTTCATGCTCTTGCTCACTCTTAGAATAGATAAGAATATCGTCAATGAAAACGATAACAAACTTATCTAAATACGGACTACAAACTCGATTCATGAGGTCCATGAATACAGCTGGCGCATTCGTTAATCCAAACGGCATGACCAAAAATTCATAATGACCGTAGCGTGTCCGAAAAGCAGTTTTCGGAATATCTTCTTCTTTGACGCGTAGTTGATGATAGCCCGACCTTAGGTCGATTTTCGAGTAAACACATGATCCTTTCAATTGATCAAATAAATCATCAATTCTCGGTAGTGGATACCGATTCTTGATAGTTAACTTATTTAATTCACGATAATCTATACACATTCGAAAAGATCCATCTTTCTTCTTGACGAATAAAATCGGAGCTCCCCACGGTGAAGTGCTCGGTCGAATGAAACCACGGTCCAGTAATTCTTGTAACTAGCTTTGTAACTCTTTCATCTCAGATGGTGCAAGTCTATATGGAGCACGAGCCACTGGTGCAGCTCCTGGTACTAGATCTATTTGAAATTCTACAGATCTAAATGGAGGTAATCCCGGCAACTCTTCCGGAAAGACTTCAGGAAAATCTCTTGCCACAGGCACATCATTGATGCTCTTCACTTTCTCCTTCGTTTCAACTTTATTAACATGTGCTAAGATAGCATAGCACCCTTTCTTCAAGCACTTTTGAGCTTTCAAACAACTAATGAGTTTTAGCTTTGAGTTACCCTTCTCTCCATAAATCATTACTGGAGTTTTATCCTTACGAGGAATGCGAATTGCCTTATTGGCACACACAACTTCAGCTCCTATTTTGGACATCCAGTCCATGCCGACTATTACATCAAAACTTCCTAATTCTACGGGTATCAAATCAATCTTAAATGTTTCTCCGGCTAAATTTATTTTACAATCACGGTAAATTTTATCGGCTTTAATTAGTTTACCATTAGCTAACTCAATCATGTACTTAGCATCTAGAGGTAATGATGAACAATTCAATTTAGCATAAAAGTCTCTACACACGTAACTTCTATCAACACCAGTGTCAAATATAATAGATGCGGATAAGTTATTAATGGTAAACGTACCCGTAACAAGCTCCGGGTCTTCACACGCCTCTCTAGCATTATTCCACGTGCAGATCCATTATTCTTCTCTGGATTCGGACACTGGCTCTTATAATGACCCTGTTTCCCACACCCATAACAAGTAACAGTGGCCAAGGCAGTTCTATTTGCATTGGTGGCAGGAGTCTTGGTACCGTTTGTATTTGTAGCAGGAACCCTACAATCTTCAGCAAGATGACCTTTTCGATTACAATTGTTGCACACCACATTACAATAACCAGAGTGATGTTTGTGGTATCTGTTACATAAAGGATTTCGTCCTTTGTAACCTGAGTTTGAACCGCTACCCGCACCTTGCGTGGTTTTTTGTTTCTTGTTGGATTATTGATGATTACCTTCCCACTTTCTTTTGTTTCCCGATGTCTTAACATCGGTGTTCTTATCCAGAATAATCTGGTCCATCAATTCGTTCGCCATGGTAATAGCTTCATGAATAGTCTTGGGTTTGGATGCTGTAACATTTGCCTTGACCTTTTTAGGCAAACCGTCTTTGTACAGTTCAATCTTCCGTTCTTCGGTTGGTTCCAATTCGGGACATAGCAAAGCTAATTCCATGAATCGTTGATTGTAGTTGGTGAGTTCAGTACCAACAGCTTTCAGGCTTCGTAATTCAGCTTCCAACTTCCTAACCTCGTTCCTTGGACAATATTCGTTGATTAGTATTGTTTTGAATCTTCCCAAGGAGTATCATAAGCTACATCTCCTCCTACGGCCTTCATATAGTTTTTCCACCACGTGAGTGCACTATCTTGTAGGGTGCACGATGCATACTTGGTCATGTCCTTCTCAATACAACCACTGATTTTAAACACAGACTCAATCTTTTCGATCCACCGGGTTAAACCGACCGGTCCTTCTGTTCCACTGAATGATGAGGGCTTGCAACCTTGAAAAGTTTTGTAAGTGCACCCCACACGAGGATTTGGGTTAACTGCAGCACCTCTTGCAGCCTCGACCCATAACATTCTGTCGTTCACTCGCTGATTGATGAGTTCCTGGATTTCTTGTTCCGTCATTCGGTTCAATCGCGCCATAATCTTCAATAAGAATGAAAAAATAATTATTCACATGGAATATTATAGATGTAGTATGTATTTACAGTACATCGTAGCTTATTAATAATATGAACCAGTTATTATTATAAAAGCCTTTTCTTCTTATTAGCGTTTTATAATTATATCTAGGGTAGTACCTACCCGTTAAAGTTCATACTTAATAGCTTAGTACGAAAATCAATTACTACCACCCAAATAATACTTAACCATGGAAAATTATTGCATTTCACACTTCACTATTTTACATATGCTTATCCTACATCAAACATTAAGCAAACCACACTAGTAATATTATACAAAACATTATATAATCCCATGGTTTAAAACAACAGCGCATCATTTAACCCCAAAGCGTTTGTGTTCAAAGAAATCGCTTAAAGGTTATCCTGGTTATCTCCCTGCGTTTTGGCTGAGGAACCGAAGAACTGGATGTCGGGGTAGAACTAATAGGAATAGCGGGAATAGGTGTGGATGTATCTGGTGGAGTTGGTGCCACAACATCCTCTCTAGACTCGGGATTTAGATTTTCCATTTCAGTAGCCTTTCGTTTCTTTCCTCGTTCGAACTTGTCTTTCGTAATTTCCTATATTTCTTCCTCCTCAGGATCACTTTCTGGTTCCTCTTCAATTGATTCATCCGGAACTTGTGAGTCTTCCCCAAAGGTGTCGTTTTCATCATCGGATAGATTAATGACTGGAACACCATCTGAAGAGTCTGGTTCGGAGTCGCTGAATGTGATAATAAGTTCTAAGCCAGACATCTATCACATAACAACTAGCACGTTAATACTACATAATATTTACATATTAATTTTTAACCAACAAGGATAAGCAATAGTTTTCGAAATCAAACACGGTCAAAGTCCAGACTCACTAATGCATCCTAACAAACTCGATAAGACACACTAATGCAAATTCTCTGGTTCTCTAAGACCAACGCTCTGATACCACATGTCATAACCCGACCTTAACCATAAGGACGAATACAATAACATATGATTTCATCGCGAGGTATTGACCTCTATATGCGACATTTTTCAAAAACTGCATTCGTTTTTACAATACAAACCATAGCTTTTATTACAAATACAAGGTTTAAACAACTTAATAATGATTATCGTTTAGCGATAATCTTAGACTTACAAACTTTACATGTGATAATAACAATACGACCTCCAACATATTTTACATTACAAATCCTCCGATATGCAGTTTTATTTTTGACACAAATATGCATACTCAAGATCTTGCTTAAATTCAACATGTTGCAGCGGAAGCTTTTAGTTATCACCTAAGAATAAATATGCTTAAAACGTCAACATAAAGTTGGTGAGATATAGGTTTAATGCCGGCAGCGTTATAAATATAGACCACAAGATTTCATATATAAAAGTTTTAATAAAAAAATATTCTAAGTTGTTGAGCACTTGATAACCATACTTAACATTTAATCAACGTCGCATATTCCCTTTATTATGAAATCTTACTACACCGTACCAAATGTAGTTACCGAAACGAAGTACTGTGCAACCATTGAATACTGGTCGTCCAGTCCGGTTGGGGTTGTCAGGCCCGATAGATCTATCAACAGGATTCGCGTTTACAATACCGCATGTAAATAGTAGTTACCAAGTTACAGGGAGATATGCCAGTGGTACAACTCAACGTAGAATATATAATTTTAATCACTTGTGTCCATAACGTAAATCATAAAATGCATGTATTCTCATCCCGAAATATTTAGAGTTTAAAAGTGGGACTATATACTCACCTTTTCCTTGAACGTATTTAACTCGACTTGGTCTCCGATAGATATCACGAACCTAACCATATATATAATATATCAACATATTTTCTTTTTAAGTAATCGTTACATATATATATACTTTTAATACTTTTAATATTTTCTTAGTCCGTAGTTAGCAGTCCGATGTTAGTGGTCCACAATTAGTTGCTTAAATAAAATAAATAAAGACCCCATCATATTCGTATTGATCAGAATTAATCTCGACCCATGGTACCATGTTGTCAAATGACGTGTTGCGTACATAAAGTACCGTGTTGCCAAATGACGTGTTGCGTACAATCATGAGGTCTTATGATTAATCTTCTCGTGTTGTTTACGGGTGGTCCTGAAATATATAAAATCAAATCATAAGTAATTATATATAAAATATCATATTAATTAGAAAAGATATGATTAATTTACTTTTTCTCCAAATATTTTCGTAGCTAAACTAGCTTCGGATACCCAATCTTGTTTTAGTCGTAGTTTCTTCATTACAACTCCGTTTTTGTTGGTTCAACTTGCCACTTCCTTGGATCGAGTCAAATTTTAAGAATATGAACTGAAAATACCTTAGTTTGTATCCGAAATCACAGGTTATAGGTCAAACTTTGGTGAAACTTATGAAAGTGATCATTATCCATCATAAAAACAACATTTAATGATCATTTTTCTAAAAAAAACTTACACTTTGAGTTAAACCATGAAATTTTTATGTGTTAACATATTAATAAAAATATTATTTTTCCAGAACATAAACTTACAATTCAAAGTTTAAGATGGTTTTTAATTATCCAACCCAAAACAGTCCCGGTTGCACTCCAACGATGTAGATTCAGTTTTAAGGTGTTCTTTGTAAAATCAAGTTGTATCTTGTTAAGTTAGCATATCCATATGATATATTACAGGTCTTGAAGTGTTTTAAAGTTAAGTTAGAAGGATCTATTTAGTTTGCAAACAAGTTTGAAATCATTCAAACTATGTTCTTGTTGTTAAAATTTTACAACACAAAATAAGATAGCTATATAAATATGAATCAAATAAGGTTATGAATAAGGTTACTACCTCAAGTTACTTGGACAAAGCTACTGGAAAATATGAGAAAAATCTTGGAATCAAAAGAGTGGTGGAGTGGGATTGAAAGGTTAGAAGTAAACTTGTATTTTTGGAAGGATTATTGAAGTGTTCTTGTATGGTTTTTCTTATGATGATTAAGGGTTGTTTTTGAAGCTAAATGATGGGGAAAATGCTTGAAGATGATCAAGTATGAAGTTAAGAGTATTTTAAGAGAGAAATGGGAGTGTAAGTATGAGAAAATTGGGTGAAGAAATGGTGTTCATTCATAAAAACGTTTTTAGTTTATAAAGAAAGAAAAGATTCCTAATTCTGTTATTTTGTATAAAAATCTATGCTAGCTTCCAATTCTAATTATCTCTCCTTGAGGGCATGAACAAGGGCTGATTAGGTGTTGATTAGAATGTTGATTTGATGTGTATATACCAATAGTAAATACGTATAGAAGCTGGGTATGATACGGGTACATATACCCTAGTTGTACGTATAGAAATCTTGAGAAAACGGAACGAGGATTCAAAAATAGCTATCTTTTGTAAATATACTTATATTTTTTTATGTATGTAAGCCCTTTAAAAGTGATTAAATACATATCTATACGATACATGTATAAGCATTATAAGTTTTAAGTATTTAGGTCGAAGAACGTTACGTATAGTTATCGTTTTGAAAACTTAAGTTAGTAGTTTCAAAATATACTTATAACTCATTGTTATTAGTACACAATGAGATGTTAAAACATCCTTAGATCATGTTAAATATATATAAATACATATATATACACAAACGTATAATTATCGTATGTTATATAGTTCGTGATATCATCGGTCAATTTGGACGGTCAAAAGTTGTGTAAAACTCTTTTCAAAAACATAAGTCTCAACAATTTAGATTGCTTATCATGTTGGTAAGGTTTAATTTATGTAAATATTAATCTCATAAGTATAAAACGATCGGAAAAATCCGGCTCGTTACACGATTCGACCTTCTCGGTCCACCGTTTCAATCCGATCGGTCCTTCGGTTCCATCAAATTCCAAAGGTTTGCAGGCAGTGAATTCTTTGTAGGTGCATCCTACACGATTTCCTGTACTGCTAGATCCAAGGTTATTGTTGGTATGTAGCGCAGCCTGTACTGCGGCTATGTTTGAAGCTAGAAAAGTACAGAATTCCTCTTCATTCATATTCACGGTGTGTCGAGTAGTCGGTGCCATTTCCTTCAAAATAGTCAAATGGAACAAGTTAATCATACAGAATATTAAGAGTAGTTAATAGTATTTCGTAGCATAATATGAACTCATTTATAAAAGCTTTTTCTTCATATTAGCGTTTTATAAGTTTAAATTCGGGTAGTACCTACCCGTTAAGTTCATACTTAGTAGCTAATATACAATTCAACTACTACAATTCTATATGAAAAACTGATTATAATAATATTTCGCGTTCAAACTTTTATACAATATTTTACAAACTTACAATACCGCTTATTTTACATAAAGCATGAAATATAGCACACAATAACTTTGATACAAGATAGTTGTGAAGATAATTCTAGCTAATACACAAGTCGTTCAGCAAAGGCAATAAAGACACGTATTTCATACGTCCAGAAACAAGTCATGCATTCTGGTTTTACTAGGATTACTTCCCATCCTTGGTCTTGTGGAACATAACCATTATGGCCGTTGATAAGACAGCGTGTTGTAACGTCGTCAAAGGGACGAGGGTTACGTAATGTCCAACAGTCCCGTAACAATCTAAAAACCTCATTTCTTACCCCAATTACCGACTCCGTCACTTGTGGGAACGTTTTGTTTAATAGTTGTAGCCCGATGTTCTTGTTCTCACTTTGGTGAGAAGCGAACATTACTAATCCGTAAGCATAACATGCTTCTTTATGTTGCATGTTAGCCGCTTTTTCTAAATCACGAAGTCTAATATTCGAATATATTGAGTCAAAATAATTTCTTAACCCATTGCGTAAAATAGCATTTGGGTTCCCCGCAATATATGCGTCAAAGTAAACACATCGTAACTTATGGGTTTCCCAATGTGATATCCCCCATCTTTCAAACGAAAGTCTCTTATAAACCAAGACATTCTTGGAACGTTCTTCGAATGTCTTACAAACTGATCTCGCCTTAAATAGTTGTGCCGAGGAATTCTGACCGACTCTAGACAAGATTTCATCAATCATGTCTCCGGGTAGGTCTCTTAAAATATTGGGTTGTCTATCCATTTTGTGTTTTTAAACTGTAAAATAGACAAGAGTTAGATTCATAAAAAATTACTTATTAATACAAGCAATTTTTACATATATCATAAAGCATAAGCACACTATATTACATATATTACACCACACGAATACAACTATCTTATTCCGACTCGCTCGTTTCTTCTTCTTCGGTTTTGGTTCGTTTTGCAAAGTTTCTAGGGATATATGATGTTCCCCTAATACTTACTGTTGTTTTCCACAACGGTTTAGAAAAACCTTGTGGTTTAGAGGTTCCCGGGTCATTGTTACAACTTAAGGACTTCGGGGGTTGACGATACATATAAAGTTCATCGGGATTGGAATTAGATTTCTCTATTTTTATGCCCTTTCCCTTATTATTTTCTTTTGCCTTTTTAAATTCAGTTGGGGTAATTTCTATAACATCATCGGAATTTTCGTCGGAATCCGATTCATCGGAGAATTTGTAATCCTCCCAATATTTTGCTTCCTTGGCGGAAACACCATTGACCATAATTAACCTTGGTCGGTTGGTTGAGGATTTTCTTTTACTTAACCGTTTTATTATTTCCCCCACCGGTTCTACTTCTTCATCCGGTTCTGATTCTTCTTCCGGTTCCGATTCTTCTTCCGGTTCCGACTCTTCTTCCGGTTCCTCTTCGGGAACTTGTGAATCAGTCCACGAATCATTCCAATTTACATTTGACTCTTCATTATTATTAGGTGAGTCAATGGGACTTGTTCTAGAGGTAGACATCTATCACATAATATCAAACGCGTTAAGAGATTAATATATCACATAATATTCACATGTTAAAAATATATAGTTTCCAACAAAATTTGTTAAGCAATCATTTTTCAAGTAAACACGGTCGAAGTCCAGACTCACTAATGCATCCTAACAAACTCGATAAGACACACTAATGCAAAATTCTGGTTCTCTAAGACCAACGCTCGGATACCAACTGAAATGTCCCGTTCTTATTGATTAAAAACGTTCCATATTAATTGATTTCGTTACGAGGTTTTGACCTCTATATGAGACATTTTTCAAAGACTGCATTCATTTTAAAACAAACCATAACCTTTATTTCATCAATAAAGGTTTAAAAAGCTTTACGTAGATTATCAAATAATGATAATCTAAAATATCCTGTTTACACACGACCATTACATAATGGTTTACAATACAAATATGTTACAAAAAAATAAGTTTCTTGAATGCAGTTTTTACACAATATCATACAAACATGGACTCCAAATCTCGTTCTTATTTAAGTATGTGACAGCGGAAGCTCTTAATAATCACCTGAGAATAAACATGCTTAAAACGTCAACAAAAATGTTGGTGAGTTATAGGTTTAACCTATATATATCAAATCATAATAATAGACCACAAGATTTCATATTTCAATACACATCCCATACATAGAGATAAAAGTCATTCATATGGTGAACACCTGGTAACCGACATTAACAAGATGAATATATAAGAATATCCCCATCATTCCGGGACACCCTTCGGATATGATATAAATTTTGAAGTACTAAAGCATCCGGTACTTTGGATGGGGCTTGTTGGGCCCGATAGATCTATCTTTAGGATTCGCGTCAATTAGGGTGTCTGTTCCCTAATTCTTAGATTACCAGACTTAATAAAAAGGGGCATATTCGATTTCGATAATTCAACCATAGAATGTAGTTTCACGTACTTGTGTCTATTTTGTAAATCATTTATAAAACTTGCATGTATTCTCATCCCAAAAATATTAGATTTTAAAAGTGGGACTATAACTCACTTTCACAGATTTTTACTTCGTCGGGAAGTAAGACTTGGCCACTGGTTGATTCACGAACCTATAACAATATATACATATATATCAAAGTATGTTCAAAATATATTTACAACACTTTTAATATATTTTGATGTTTTAAGTTTATTAAGTCAGCTGTCCTCGTTAGTAACCTACAACTAGTTGTCCACAATTAGATGTACAGAAATAAATCGATAAATATTATCTTGAATCAATCCACGACCCAGTGTATACGTATCTCAGTATTGATCACAACTCAAACTATATATATTTTGGAATCAACCTCAACCCTGTATAGCTAACTCCAACATTCACATATAGAGTGTCTATGGTTGTTCCGAAATATATATAGATGTGTCGACATGATAGGTCGAAACATTGTATACGTGTGTATGGTATCTCAAGATTACATAATATACAATACAAGTTGATTAAGTTATGGTTGGAATAGATTTGTTACCAATTTTCACGTAGCTAAAATGAGAAAAATTATCCAATCTTGTTTTACCCATAACTTCTTTATTTTAAATCCGTTTTGAGTGAATCAAATTGCTATGGTTTCATATTGAACTCTATTTTATGAATCTAAACAGAAAAAGTATAGGTTTATAGTCGTAAAAATAAGTTACAAGTCGTTTTTGTAAAGGTAGTCATTTCAGTCGAAAGAACGACGTCTAGATGACCATTTTAGAAAACATACTTCCACTTTGAGTTTAACCATAATTTTTGGATATAGTTTCATGTTCATAATAAAAATCATTTTCTCAGAATAACAACTTTTAAATCAAAGTTTATCATAGTTTTTAATTAACTAACCCAAAACAGCCCGCGGTGTTACTACGACGGCGTAAATCCGGTTTTACGGTGTTTTTCGTGTTTCCAGGTTTTAAATCATTAAGTTAGCATATCATATAGATATAGAACATGTGTTTAGTTGATTTTAAAAGTCAATTTAGAAGGATTAACTTTTGTTTGCAAACAAGTTTAGAATTAACTAAACTATGTTCTAGTGATTACAAGTTTAAACCTTCGAATAAGATAGCTTTATATGTATGAATCGAATGATGTTATGAACATCATTACTACCTTAAGTTCCTTGGATAATCCTACTGGAAAAGAGAGAAATGGATCTAGCTTCAACGGATCCTTGGATGGCTCGAAGTTCTTGAAGCAGAATCATGACACGAAAACAAGTTCAAGTAAGATCATCACTTGAAATAAGATTGTTATAGTTATAGAAATTGAACCAAAGTTTGAATATGATTATTACCTTGTATTAGAATGATAACCTACTGTAAGAAACAAAGATTTCTTGAGGTTGGATGATCACCTTACAAGATTGGAAGTGAGCTAGCAAACTTGAAAGTATTCTTGATTTTTTGTAACTAGAACTTGTAAAATATATGAAGAACACTTAGAACTTGAAGATAGAACTTGAGAGAGATCAATTAGATGAAGAAAATTGAAGAATGAAAGTGTTTGTAGGTGTTTTTGGTCGTTGGTGTATGGATTAGATATAAAGGATATGTAATTTTGTTTTCATGTAAATAAGTCATGAATGATTACTCATATTTTTGTAATTTTATGAGATATTTCATGCTAGCTGCCAAATGATGGTTCCCACATGTGTTAGGTGACTCACATGGGCTGCTAAGAGCTGATCATTAGAGTGTATATACTAATAGTACATACATCTAAAAGCTGTGTATTGTACGAGTACGAATACGGGTGCATACGAGTAGAATTGTTGATGCAACTGAACGAGGATGTAATTGTAAGCATTTTTGTTAAGTAGAAGTATTTTGATAAGTGTCTTGAAGTCTTTCAAAAGTGTATGAATACATATTAAAACACTACATGTATATACATTTTAACTGAGTCGTTAAGTCATCGTTAGTCGTTACATGTAAATGTTGTTTTGAAACCTTTAGGTTAACGATCTTGTTGAATGTTGTTAACCCATTGTTTATTATAACAAATGAGATGTTAAATTATTATATTATCATGATATTATGATATATAATATATCTTAGTATGATGTATATACAGTTAAATGTCGTTACAACGATAATCGTTACATATATGTCTCGTTTCGAAATCATTAAGTTAGTAGTCTTATTTTTACATATGTATTTCATTGTTAATACACTTAATAATATATTTACTTATCATTTAACATAATTAACCAAGTGTATCAATATCTTAATATGATTCATATGTACCTAGTAAGACGTTGTTATAACGATAATCGTTATATATATCGTTTTCGAGTTTCTTAAATTAATAGTCTCATTTTTTATGTATATAACTCATTGTTAAAATACCTAATGAGATACATACTTATAATAAAAACATGTTAACTATATATATAACCATATATATGTCATCGTATAGTTTTTACAAGTTTTAACGTTCGTGAATCACCGGTCAACTTGGGTGGTCAATTGTCTATATGAAACATATTTCAATTAATCAAGTCTTAACAAGTTTGATTGCTTAACATGTTGGAAACATTTAATCATGTAAATATCAATCTCAATTAATATATATAAACATGGAAAAGTTCGGGTCACTACAAAAACCCAGCGAAGAGGCATGAGGGTTTCAAGGGAAACAACGACTGGAGGAACCTCAACCCGACCCCTAGCTCAAAGCCCAACTACAAGGGTAGTCTACCACAGTGCAAGAGGTGCTACAAGCACCATACCGGGTACTGTAATGTGGTCTGTGAAAAGTGCAAAAGGACCAGGCATATTGGTAAGGACTGCAAGATTCCCACCCCAGTGGTGAAGACAAACCCTACTGGACCAAAGCAGTGCTATGAGTGCAGACAACAAGGCCACTTCAGGAATGAGTGTCCAACAAGCGAAAGGAAGGCGGGCCAGCGCGTGGAAGAGCTTTCAATGTAAACGCAAAGGATGCCCGTGAGAACCCCGACTTGGTTACAGGTATATTCACTATCAACAATCTATTAGCTTCTGTCCTATTTGATACTGGTGTCGATAGGAGCTATGTTTGTAGACACTTTTGCTCTAAGATAGATTTAGTTCCTTTAAAGGAGATTATGCTTGTTGAGGTAGCCAATGAAAAACTTGAGAAAGTTGACCAAATTGGCCGAGGAGCTATTATCAACATAGCTGGTGTGGATTTTGAGATTGACTTGATACCCATGAAATTGGGAAGCTTTGATGTGATTGTCGGTATGGACTGGTTGACCAAAGTAAGGGCCGACATTATCTGTGGAGATAAAGCTCTTTATGTACCCCACGGAGATGGTGAGCCACTGATTATTTACGGAGAGAGATGTAGTTCGAAGCTGAACCTCATTAGTTGCATGAAAGCACAAAAGATCATGAAGAAAGGACGTCTTACTGTTTTAGCACATGTGAAAACATTAGAAGCCGAGGTGAAGAGTGTGAATGATGTACGAATTGTGAACGAATTTCCCGATGTCTTTTCAGAAGAATTGCCTGGATTACTGCCACCGAGAGCAGTGGAGTTCCAGATCAACCTAGTGCTGGGAGCTGCATCCGTAGCTCGCGCACCTTATCGACTAGCACCTTCCGAACTGTAAGAGTTGCAGAGTCAACTGCAGGAATTGCTAGACCGTGGATTTATCCAACCGAGTTTATCTCCTTGGGGCGCACCTGTTTTATTCGTGAAGAAGAATGACGGATCTTTCTGCATGTGTATTGATTATCGTGAGCTGAACAAGTTGACGATTAAGAATCGGTATCCCCTTCCCAGAATTGACGATCTTTTCGATCAGCTACAAAGATCCAGCGTTTACTCCAAGATCGATTTGCGATCCGGTTATCACCAATTGAGGGTGAAGGAGAGTGATGTGATGAAGACTGCTTTTAGAACCCTTTATGGTCACTATGAGTTTCTAGTGATGCCATTCTGTTTTACCAATGCACCTGCCGTGTTTATGGATCTCATGAACCGAGTATGCAAGCCATATCTGGACAAGTTCATTATCGTTTTCATAGATGATATCCTCATCTATTCCCGAAGCAAAGAAGAACATGAACAACATCTTCGACTAGTGTTGGAACTCTTGAGACAAGAGCAACTTTATGTCAAATTCTCCAAGTGTGAATTTTGGTTGAAGGAAGTCCAATTTCTGGGTCATATTGTGAGTGATCAAGGTATCAAAGTTGATCCCGCAAAGATTGAAGCTATCAGCAGGTGGGAAACCCCCACTACTCTGACTCACATCCGTCAATTTTTAGGTCTTGCCGGTTACTACCGAAGATTTATTGAAGGTTTCTTTCTGATTTCGCGTCCTTTGACCGCGCTGACTCACAAAGGGAAGAAGTTTGTTTGGGAAAAAGAACACGACTCAGCATTTCAAAACCTGAAGAAGAAGTTAACCACCGCACCTATCTTATCTCTTCTTGAAGGCAGTGATGATTTCGTCGTATATTATGATGCCTCGAAAAATGGTTTTGGCTGCGTATTGTTGCAACGATCGAAGGTTATTGCCTATGCTTCTCGTCAACTAAAGATTCACGAGCGAAACTACACTACTCACGACCTCGAGCTTGGAGCCGTTGTCTTTGCTCTCAAATTGTAGAGACATTATCTGTATGGAACTAAAAGTATCATCTTCACCGACCACAAAAGCTTCCATCACATATTCGATCAGAAACAACTGAACATGAGGCAGCGACGATGGATTGAGACGCTGAACGACTATGATTGTAAACTTCGTTACCATCGTGGAAAGGCAAATGTTGTAGCCGATGCCCTGATCCGGAAGGAGAGGACGGTACCTCTTCGTGTCCGGGCCTTGAACATCATCATTCATTCAAATCTCAATAGTCAGATCCGAGTAGCTCAAGAAGAGACTCTCAAGGAGGAGAATATTTCTCAAGAACACTTGAACATTCTCGTTTCACGATTCGAGGTTAAGGAGACAGGACTCAGATGCTTTGCTGGAAGGATTTGGGTACCTAGTTATGGAGATCTACGGAGCCTTATACTAGATGAAGCCCACAAGTCGAAATATTCGATTCATCCAGGAGCCGATAAAATGTACCACGATCTCAAGGAACAGTATTGGTGGCCTAATCTTAAGAAGGATGTTGCAACTTAGGTTGGTAAGTGTTTGACTTGCTCGAAAGTTAAGGCCGAACATCAAAGGCCATCTGGATTACTTCAACAATCGGAAATCCCGCAATGGAAGTGGGAAAGGATAACGATGGACTTCATCACAAAGCTACCGAAGACGGTAGGCGGTTATGATACCATCTGGGTTATCGTTGACCGACTTACCAAATCTGCACACTTCTTAGCCACGAAGGAAACAGATACAATGGAGAGACTCGCTCAACTATACATCAAAGAGGTTGTATCCCGTCATGGTGTACCCTTATCGATTATCTCAGATCGCGATACCTATTTTGCTTCAAGGTTTTGGCGTTCTTTGCAAGATGCCTTGGGAACTCGTCTCGACATGAGTACCGCGTATCACCCACAGACCGAAGGTCAGAGCGAACGAACGATTCAGACTTTAGAGGACATGTTGTATGCATGTGTTATTGACTTCGGAAAGGCTTCGGAGAGACATTTGCCGCTAGCTGAATTCTCTTACAACAACAGTTATCATTCGAGTATTAATGCCGCACCTTTTGAAGCATTGTATGGCCGCAAATTCCGTTCTCCTATTTGTTGGGCCGAAGTAGGCGAAAAGCAAATCACCGGACCCGAGGTAGTCCATGAAACAACCGAGAAGATTGTCCAAATTCAAGCGAGACTTAAGGCGGCCCGTGATCGCCAAAAGAGTTATGCCGACCTTAAACGTAAAGACTTCGAATTCAACGTGGGTGACCGTGTAATGCTGAAGGTCGCACCTTGGAAAGGTGTGATCCGTTTTGGAAAGCGCGGAAAGTTAAATCCGCGATATATTAGTCCTTTTGAAATCTTGGAGCGTGTCGGACCCGTTGCTTACCGTTTGGACCTTCCGACTCAGTTGAGCGCAGTTCACCCTACTTTTCACGTGTCGAATCTGAAGAAATGTCTTGCCGAACCAGAACTTGTCATCCCTCTCGATGAGCTTACAATTGATGACAAACTCCACTTTGTGGAAGAACCTGTCGAAATCATGGACCGTGAGGTTAAGACTTTGAAGCACAATAAGATTCCAATTGTTCGAGTTCGATGGAATGCCAAACGTGGACCTGAGTTTACCTGGGAACGAGAGGATCAAATGATGCAGAAGTATCCTCACCTTTTCCTGACTCCTACACCTGCCTCAGCTTAAATTTCGGGACGAAATTTCCATTAACGGGTGGGTAATGTAACGACCCGACTTTTTCAACTTGTTTTTGTGCCTTGTGTTTTTGCGAAACTGCATATTTGTATGTACTGTGCTACTTTATACTCTGGAATCTGTATACACATGGCTTACTTTCATTTATGTGTTAAAATGTGCCTTTAAGTACGTAAGTTACTTAACTTGATCACCAGATGCCTTTATGATCGTTAGTGTCACTTGAAGTTACGAACAAACTGCGTACTGCGTACACGTTTAACTTTTGTCATAATCGGAATATTATGACTACGAAATCTTAATTATTATTTCATAATAATAATTATTTGGGTTATTCGATGCTTAATTACGCGTAGTAATTTACTTATGCTTACTAGTTAGTCTTGTTGGACTTTCTACCTTGTTGGGCCTTAGCCCACCCTACACTAGTTAGTGGACTATTTAATTAGCCCAATTATTAATGGCTAGTGACCCATTAATAAGTAAGACAAATGCCCATTTATTAGAGGGAACATGCTAGCATTTATGTCAAGTATTATCCTTAATGTTGCATGGGATCCTAACATAAGCACCAACTTTAGACAACCATTAACCAAAAAGCAAAAGTTGGCCTCCCTTGTCCCCCCATGAAAATCACGGCCAAACACCCCCCCTCCCCTCACCTCATCCACCTATAAATACAAGCCTTATTCCATCCATTTTACACCTACTTTCATTTCACACACACTCACTCTCTAATTCTTTCTCTAGTTATTTCTCTCTCTAAAAAGTGTAAGTATTGATTTCTCTTCTTCTTCTCCTTCTCATCATCACGAATTCATCATCATCATCATCATGGGTCTAGCTTTTTAGCTTTGATCTTGATTACATCTTGTAGATTCAAACATGAATTTGAATCCTTCAAGAACATGGAAGATTCAAGCTTTCTAGCTTTGAATCTTCACTTACTTTGTAGATCTATATCTTTTAACTTTAAATCTTGTTATTTTGTTATAAAGATTCAAACTTGTGTTTGTAATCTTCATGTAACTTAAAGATCCAAGCTTTATGCTTCAAGATCTTCATGAACAACCAAGATGCAAGCTTTCTAGCTTGAATCTTCATATCTTTTGATAGATCTAAGTTTTCTAACTTATGATCTCATTATTTTGTTATAAAAATTAAAACTTGTGTTTATGGTCTTCATGTAACTTAAAGATCCAAGCTTTATGCTTCAAGATCTTCAAGAACACAAAAGGTTCAAGCTTTCTAGCTTTGTGACTTTAAACTTGTGTGAAAGGGATCCAAGCTCTCTAGCTTAGGGTTCCATCACTTCATTTGACTTAGATTATGTTCATACTTGCTTGATTGAAGTAAAGTTTGTAGCTTTAGTTGTAAATGTAACTTGTAATTGTGTTAAGACTAAGGATATGATGTTACCTTGGTTCATCATCCATCTAAGACTCTTAAATGAGTTGTGTTCTTACTTGGTCTTAACATATTGTGTGTTGATGGTAGAATCTTGGTCAAGGTGATGCTAACCCATCAACGAGTTGTACACTTGAAGCTACAAGCATCAAGGATAAGAACAATGATGAGCATCAAGCACTAAGAACCCCACCGGAGCACCTTGCTTACTATTTTTGGGATCTGATCAGACCATATGGGCTACTGGAAAGTTTATTTTCAGTTATTTCAGTTCGATTATATGATTTTCCGTTTAGATCTCGTCTTAATCCGAGTTACGGTTTAGGATTTATGGCCTTCTGAAAGTCATTACACCCTATTAACGTTGTGCTGAAATTTCTGACCTACTCGCACTTAAACCGTCGCCACGGTCAAACGAAGATGAGTTTGGTTCTGGAAATTGGTCATAAACTAGGGGACTCATATACGGAGCCATAGCCAGTGATTACGCGTCTTTTCGATTTACGTAGAGGTCGTAGAAGCTGACCGAAGTCAGCCTATTGTTTCGATCTCTATTCTTGTCAAACTTACTTAGCTTTTATGATGATGAACGATGATGATGATGACACTTAAACTTATTTTATGCACTATTAGAACTTATGAGGATAACACACTGGCCTAATAACCTTTGACTTAGGTTGACGACCTTTCGGACCGACTTACTAGTTGCATACTTTCATTATCGACTTTACCGCTCTTATCACTGTGAGTTATAACATCCCTTTTTACTTTAACTATTTTGGGACTGAGAATACATGCGCTTTTTACGTTTTACATACTAGGCACGAGTACTTAAACTTTATATATGTGTGGGTTATACAACGGTATAAACTTTTCCCTTAGCTCGGTAACGTTTAATCATTGGTTTTTGAACCGGTGAACGCGAATCTTAGATATGGATCCATAGGGTTTGACATCCCCACTCGGGCTAGTCGCGCTAGCATTTAACGGGTGTTTAATACTTCGTAAACATACGCACTCTCCAAGTGTACTTTTAGGGGGTTATAAACGTTAAGTTAGTTACCAAGTGCCCACGGTTAAACATATACTTTTCATACTGTTTTGAAACACTGAAATCTCGTGGCCTACCTTACATTACTGTTACAAGTTAAACTATAGCTCACCAACATTATTGTTGACGTTTTTAAGCATGTTTTCTCAGGTGTTTAGAGGTTTGTTGCTTCCGTTGTTTAGACTTGCTGTTAAGGACCTGCTGTGCTAGAATTCCGCTGTATAATCTTAGAGATGTCTCAATCATGGAACTTTTCTTTTGCATTCGTAGTTTATGTTATTTTCAAATAATGACTTTGTAAATACCTTTATGTCACGTTATCTTTTGTAAATGCTATGTCTTTTATGAATGCAAAAATGGTTTTCAAATAGCATGTAGTACTTGACCGTGTAAAGATTCTGTTGTTGACGAATCGTACACGATGGTTTTGTACGGGGCGTTTCATGGCCTGCCTCTCTTAGTGAGATGTCAGGAGTTCGAATCCATTGAGCTACAACATTGCACTCAATGTTATCACTGACCTGAAGTATCCACCCAGGTCACCTTTCGCTTAGTGCGGGGACAGAGGGGGGTTTACCGGTCATGCCCTCGGATTGGTCCGGGTTTCTTCCAGGGCGTATGGGGCGGGTTATGCAACTATGAGAGATTAAAGCACACTAGATGGTGATTTAGATCCGATAAAGAGTACTAGATGGATTTCTGAGAGTGTGGGATCCTTTCGCACAAGCAATTGCCCTCTCAACAAGAGAACACATTTTGGTTCAAGTACGTTGAAGGGTGATACGAAGAAGTGGTGGGATGAAAGGATGATGTTGCTTGGGGAAGAGAAACCATCAACTTATCAGGGGAAGATTTCAAGAAGGAGTATTCCATACTGAGGCGGATGTTACTAGGTTGCGCAACGATTTGCACAATATGGAGCAAGGGTCTATGGATCTTAACACTTTCAAATCATTCGTCTTGGAAAATGCTCAATTTTGCCCTGTATATGTAGAGAATGACCGGTTGTTGATGAAGACTTTCCACTGTTTAATGATTGAGAATTTATGGGAACGAATAAGCCTTGGCCACGTTGACACCTATGTTAAATTGTTTGAGGTGGCGAAGGGGTTTGAATTGAATTTACCAACGAAGGTAGATCAAACTTACAACAAAAGGAAGTTTGAGGCTACTACCTGCCCCGAATCTTTGACATTATTATGGAAAGTATATTTTCCTTGGTCAATAAGGAATTAATAACTAACCTGAGATTGGCACGCGTGATATCTGCATGCCGCATATCAAACGCGCACTAACATATTGCAAGACAATGCGTAACGCATATGCATGAGTGAAATCCGCGGATGCGGGTATGCGAATGATTGAGTTTAATTGACCCTCAGTCAACATTTTAGGTGTTTATTACTCGAGTATTATTAATTAATGACAAAATTACTCAAAAAGTCCATGTGGTTTATACCTAATTGTTCGGATAGTCATAAAAATATTTATTGATGCGCGTAGAACCTGTGGTTTGTGCACATTGCATGGATAATTCAAATCACTAACATCATTGATTTTTCTCTTAAAATGAAGTCATGTGTAAACATATGAGTGTATTTTTGGTGTTTTATATTTTTGGTGTTTTACCTTCATTTCATCTTCAACTTCTTCTTTTTACTGGCTATGTATGTGTGTGCTTATATGTGTTTGTTAGTATACATGCTTAGGGATTAGGTTGTGGTTGCGGGTATGTTTGTTTGTATGTTTATTTGTTTGCTTTATGTATGTTTATGTATGTATGTTTGTATGCGTATGTGGGTCTGCTATTATGTATGTTTGTATGTATGCTCGCGGGTACGTTTTCAGGCTTTCATGTTTTTTGTTTGGTTACGTACGGTTTCTTGTATGTATGTATGTACGTATGTATGTGTGTGTATGTATGTATGTATGTATGTATGTATGCATGTATGTATGTATGTATGTTTGTTTGCTGGTCTGTGTTTCTAGGTTTGCATGTTTTGTGGTGTTTATGGTTGCTTGTTTTGCAGTCATATTGGTTTTTTTTAGTTGTAGCATCTCTCGTTTTGTCCTGAGCTTCGCCCTACTGTCTAAGGTACGTCTTCTTTTTCCCTTCTTACTATTAGTTTTTTTTTTTCATACACGGTTCTGTTAAGCGAGGCTTAGCAAGCGTCGATTTATTGGCGACTTGACTGCCGCTTAGAGCCTAAATTGAACTCCATCACGATGTAAAACCTATGAAAATTTGATTCTACCATTTTCATGGCGTCTCTGTTTATTTTATTTTTTATTTTCTTATTTATTATTACTATTTTTTTTTAATTTATTTCTTATTGTTTTTGTCACTCTTTATGGCTGGAGGTCCTCTTGAAAGCAATCTCTTTACCCGTCGAATAGAGAGAGAGATGACTTTCTCCTCTCTTGTGAGTGTTTAACTCGGGGTGGAGAAATGATTTCTTTTTATTCTAGGATAGAGGAAGGATTGTCTACATCTCACCTCCCTCATACCCCACTCATATGGGATCGGGTATTGTTGTTGTTGTTGTGTATACTCTGGTTAACACTAATACCAATTTCGTGATTTTTCTTCAACCAGAATGAAACTAAAAGCATACCAAATTAGAAGTAAACCAAGTTAAAAACCTAACCAGATTCATTCAATCAAAAAAAAAAAACAAGGAACAAAGTTAACGTTTTTTCCATGCTTGTGAACAAGAACAATGGAAGAAACCCAAACCTAAATTAAAATAGAAGAAAACCCAATCCGATAACTAAAATCAAACATACACGGTATTTAAACAATCTCAAATTTAAAAATCTGGGGCACCAAAATATAAGCAATCCTTCAACCAAAATCAAAACCCAAGCCTAAACTAAAATCAAACATGTCCGTAACAAACAAATTTACAGTTTTAGCCTTGCTTTTTTTTTCTTCTTAGTTTTATCCATCTGCTTTTTCTTAATCCAAGAATTTCTTCTAATTGTTCAGCTTATTGATCTCGAAAGCCACCACCAATTTTGCTCCTAGGATATACGATACTTACAGATCTCGAAACTTAACATGCAAAGCTTGAACCTACCAGAGAAACACATGCTCCTCCATGAGAGTACAATTTTTGTTATGATTGTGAAATATGAATTGCAGATCTTGATCTTGATACTTTTTAAAAACAACGATAAAATCAAAGGGTTTTAATTTATTTTAATTACATCGATTGATGAAAATGTGTAACGACCCGACTTTTTCAACTTATTTTTTTAGATACTATTATTATTATCATTATATTTTTTAAAAATAATAATATTTGATCTCATGGACATAAGTTAACTTGCCAGATTTAATTTATTTAAATTCATGGAAGTCTTATTTATTTATTTTTACATATGCCTTCTAATTAATTTCATAAAAATTCCACTAACTAGTTATTAGTAGGACCAATTTAGTACTTCCGTTTACATATTTAATTTTCATTTATTTAATTAGCTTAAGTTCATGGAAATGACCCACTTAACCAACACAAGCCCACCTAAAAACCCAGAACCCAGTATATAAACTCCTTATCTCCACATTAGGTCATTTGACAACAAAAAACACTTCATCTCCTCTCCAAACCTACGGCCTCTTTCATCATCATCAACATCTTAATTTTTTAAACTTAAACTTCATTAATTCTTGTTTGGATCTTCGTCTTTTGTGTTTACATTTTAAGATCCAGTAAGTATTCTTCTCTATTTTCAATTTCCTTTCATTTAAGTTTACTTTTATGTCATTTCATGTCATTTACTTTAGATCCATGTTTTATTATTGTAGATCTAGACTTATTGTATTTATTTTGTAAGAAAGTTGAGGTCTTTTGCACTTTGTTGCAAGAAGAAAGCAACTAAGCTTACTTATGATATTATTGTTGTGGTTTAAGACAAAGGTTCATGACTTATCATAAAGGATGAAACTTTATCACTTAAACTTTATCTACATATGATAAATGTGGATTTTTGTGCTTAAATATTGTAAAGGATGAAACTTTATCACTTATAAGTGATAAAGGAACCATCTTTGTTATTTTAAAAGCTTAAAGTTTGAGCCTTTATCATCAAAGTGTGATAAAGGAGCAAACTTGATCATAAAGGTTGAAGTTTTACTACTTCTATGCAATAAAAATGCAACCTTTGCTATATTATAAGCTTTGTTCATCAAAAAAGTTGAAGCTTTACTACTTTCATGTACTGAAGATGCAAACTTTGTTAACTTAGAAGCTTAAAACACTAAAAAGGTTGAACTTTTACTACTTCCATGTACTAAAGATGCAATCTTTGTTAACCTAGAAGCTTGAAACACTAAAAAGGTTGAATCATTGAATCTTTACTACTTCCATCTATAGATGAAATCTTTGTTAACCTAGAAGCTTGAAACACTAAAAAAGGTTGAAGCTTTACTACTTCCATATAATAAAGATGCAACATTTGTGAACTTTTAAGCTTTAATTACTAATGAGGTTGAATCTTTACTACTTCCGTGTAATAAAGATGCAACCTTTGTTAACGTGGGAGCTTTAGACACCATAAAGGGTGAGACTACATTGCTTACATGCAATGAAGGTGCACCTTACTTGAGCCGGAAAGTATCTAAAACCCCGTAGTATATCGCTCATCCCACTTCTGATCCGAGAACCACTCCTGGAAGTCTAAAAGTTAAAATTTTGGATTATTCAGGTTGTGTAGGTGATTTTTTGTATCGGACACATCTAAATCTGTCGTATGGTTAAGGAGATACGCCCAAAATAAGTTGACTACGCCTTTAGGCGTTGTGCTAAATTTTCCAACTTATTGTATTAAAACCGTCGACGTGATCATTATACTTAGAGTTTGATTCTAGGAATGTAATATGTGCTAAAGGACACCTTGAAAGTTTATTTTCCACTGACCTAAAGTCCATTGGACTTAGATAAGTCCGACAAAGACCAAAGAATTATCGAGTCCGATAGCTGCTGTGTTTTGGAAACTTAAACTATTTTAACAAAACCATTTTTGACATGATAATGACATAAGGATGACATAAACCTAATTGACTTAGTTTATAAGTTGACTTTAGTTGGACAAACACTAAGAAATTGTACTGCTTTGGGTAGAGGACCGTCTCTGCCGTTCTTTACGCTATTTTTTGTTTGTCTCTCTGCTGTGCATTTGAGGTGAGATATTATTCCCATTTTAAACATTCTAAACTATTTTGGGACTGAGAATACATGCGCTGTTTTCATGATTTACATACTAGACACTAGTACTTAAAAAAATATATCTGAGGGTGAAAACGGCACAAATTTCATCTAGCTTGGTAATGGTTAATTTGATTTATCATCCGATAAGAGTGAATCTTAGATATGGATTCATAGGGTTGGCAACCCTACTCGGGCTAGTAGCGATAGTTGGGCAAAAGGGTGTATAATACTTCATAGACAAATCTTGCACATGCGAGTGTACTCTTTTGGGGGTGTTTCAGTCGTTCAGCTTGATTACCAGGTGCCCAATATTACGTATACATTTTTACTGCTTTTCGAACACTGAAATCTCATGGTCTATATTACTTTACTGTTCATAACAAAACTTTATCTCACCAACCTTTGTGTTGACTTTTAAGCATGTTTTATTCTCAGGTACTTAACTAATTGCTTCCATTGTGCTAAAGGTCTGTATGTCAGAGTCGCAGATTTTACAAACTCTATTTGCATTCAGTGATTTAAAAACAATGTTTTCGTACTTCGTTTATGGTTTGATGTTCTGTCAACGTACTGTTTATGTCACATTATATCTTTAGAAGTTTGCTACTTATCTCAACTATCGTTTATGGAAAACTTTTATGTAATGAATGCAAGTCTTGGTCAAAATGTCTCATATAGAAGGCGTTGACCGTGTTTTAGACCTTTTGTATATGCCTCGGGCCATAACGATATTGGACGGGAGGTTTAAGTTGGTATCAGAGAATTGGTTGTAGGAAATTAGGCTGGATTAGTGTGTCCAAACTGAGTCAACTAGGATGCATAATGCATTAATAGGTCTAGTCTACAACTCAGTCGTTTACCCGTTATGTGATACTACTGCATGCTACTGTTATCTGCCATTGATACTACTGTATGCTACTATTATCTACTATTAGTACTACTGTATGTTACTGTTATCTGCTACTGATATTACCGCATACCACTGTTACCTGCTATTGATTATATGATGCTATTGCATGACACTGCTATCTACTAAGGTTTTTTATACTGCTATAGGCTACCTAGGTTACTGCTGATGTTGTTTCTTGCTGCATGCTTGCTATTTGCTATAATGACTTGGAATTTTTTTTTCTAGTTCATATGTTTCCGAACCCTTTCCCACTCGTCTGACCTTAAGGACTAGTATCATAATCCATCTGTTACTATCGTTTCTACTGTTCTAGAGAACGAAACATTACTTCTATCAATCGAAGAAGAGTACCCCTCAGAATACATGCCCACTAAAGTTGATCCTCGGAGGAGGAGATATGTGAGGACTTTTTGAAGGAACCGCACCTCTCCCTACCAATCGTGCTCACCTTAATTAGCTACATACGATGTACGAACCTTAGAAGACTGATCAGATTCCGCAAGCTGGTCCGTATCTGGTACACTTACATTACCGTCACTTACTGATTTCATCCTTCACCACTAGTCGACGATCTAACGACACATCTGGACTTAGGTCTTTAACACTCTTAGACATTGGAGAAGTCAGGAAGACATCTCCTTTCCCTAGGACAGAGTTTCTTCCACAAATGCTCAGCCATACCCAATTATCTAAAAACAATGTTTATGTACTTCGTTTATGGTTTTATGTTGTATCAATTTGTTGTTTTTATCACTTTCTATCTTTAGAAGTTTGCTACTTATGTCAACTATCTTCTATGGAGAACTTTAATGTAATGAATGCAAGATTTGATCAAAACGTCTCATATAAAGGGCGTTAACCGTGTTTTGGACCTTTTGTAAACGTCTCATATTGGACGGGACGTTTCAAAATGAGATGAGTAGATGAAAAGGTTGAATGATTTGAGATTTTTTGTATAATTGATTAGTTCATATTGGGTATAGAAATACCCACTATTTAATATGTAAGTGTGTGATGTGTTTATCATTTTAAGTTTTTAAGGTATAGACTATAAATACCTTTACACGATCCTAACCACCAAAAGAAATAGTGAACACCTTATTAACACATAGTTAGGCTAGAATTCTCCTAAACTTATGTTAATCACCTTAGATTAAGAATTAGCATTTACACCGAGTTTAAGAAGCTGTGGAACCGGCAATTTTCAAAATCATACTCAACATCATATTACATATTTAGAAGTGTTCAAATCATAACAATCATCATCTTCATATATTCATAACAGATACATCGTGTTCACTTGTTGTTAAGATATCTAAACATCATCATCACAAATTCAAGCTAGTTTTAGGCCTACAAGTGGTATAAGAGCCTCAATATATCTATTCTAGTTGATCCATAGCTCTATACATGTTTCTATGTTAGATTCAAGCTCAGATTTAGTATAGCTGACTTTTAAATCAATAGGAAACTGATTTGGTCGACAAGCAACTATAGAGTAAAAATTCTACTTGATCGTTGTAGTTTGCATAAAATTCATCCCTTAAGCTACGCAAATCATCAAAACCAATTGAAAACATTATTTTTGTCATAAACCAAAAGTAAAGTTTCGTTTGAAAATTCAAACAAAATTCATTTCTCATTTTCAAGCATTTTCAGTTCATGGATTGATTTTCTTTTTCTTGAACGGAAAATTTCATTAAATACACAACTCTAGCAAACAACTATAAGAGACATTAAAAAGGGTAAATCATCCAAGAGTTTCAACAAAGATATATTTTGCCCCTATGTTTAACCGACAAAAAGTATAATTACATATATCATACGAAGTATTTTTGACAATGGATTAGAATGAAAACATACATTGTTCCTTTGACTCCATAAGCTCCAAGCATCCGCAACAGTTATTAGAATACTGCACATTACAAGGCATCAAGGTCAAATAACCAAATTTGGTTATTTAACTTATTTGGGATCAGATTATAGAATCACCATTGATATGGCCAAAACGGACGGTTTTATTTGTGCAGTGTCGTTAGGTCGCAACACGTCAGCTTTAACTACCAAAAGAGAGTAATGGTTTTATTATTTTTATTTAGTTGGGGTTTTCTAGCTATAACTCACCTACTTGTCTTCCTTTTAACGAGTAAGTGGTAAATATAACTCAGGTTCATATTTTTGTATGTTTGCTCAGTAATGTGAGACAAAAGTGCCTATATAGTTAACCCTAGTGACAAGTGGTGATAGGTTAATATTAACTACGAATGTATTAGTATAACTATAAAGATAAAGATAGATAGGTATGAAGAATAGAATTCTGATGGGGAATTATCACAAGAGTTTAACTTCCTAGAATAAACACTAAACCTCAATCAACTGGGCTTTAAACCTAACTGGTTTTTCACTAAGAGTTTAGGCCTTGAAGATTCTAGCTAAGACAGATATCCCTAATCCCAACGTTAACCTAGAGGAATTAAACGACCTTATGGATAGAATCCTAGGTACATGAACAAAGTGGTATATCCCTAAAGGAAAGTCTCAGCTTTTCTTAATATTAGTCGGTCTAACTAAAGTAATATTCCACCACTTAATGCTAAGCTATGCCTTAACATAACAGATGTGCAATCTTAGATATTCTAAGGTACTGCTAATTGAATTATAGGTCTCTCATTTGCGATCACTTATTCAACCCCGGTTCATCTTACAACATCTCAAGAATGTTGCTTCTGACGCGAATCATGCTTCTAAGAAGACCAATGTTCATTGAACTCTATATTGTCTACACTAATCACAACATAAATGGGCAGCTCTTATTTGACGAATAAATGATTATTCGTACCTAGGTACTATATCTTTATTGTGACGTTAAGCACACATAACTACTTACCTGTATCCTAGGGTTGATCAAGTCCTAATACTAGGTTATAGCCACGTGAATAAGCGGAAAGGGTGATCCATAAATTAAACTTCTAAAATATCAGGGTTTCAGTATAACAATAGCATAAGTTTCAGATAAGGTATTCAACAACAAACATTTGCAACGGATAGATAAGCATGCAAGATGAAAGCAACTTAAGATAATTTTATTAAATTAAGAAAAGCGTTCACCGTTTACAGACGAGATCCGGACCATTACAAGTGCTGACATCCTCTAGACCGCTCCTATTACAATCTTCGGCGTTCGCCTCCGGGTACTTAATTTCCCGCTCGGAGGTGAGAAGGCCTTGAAAGCTCTAGTGTGACGACCCGAAAAATTTCCGACCAAATTTAAACTTATATCTTATATGGTTTCGATATGATAAGCAAAGCCTATTAAACTGAATCTCAAAATTTTGGACTGTTTACATGGATTCATTTAACCTTTGACTATTCCCGACAATTAATGAATAATTGTGTGTAACTAAATATGTAAAGATATATAAAAATAAATGTAAGGGTATATATAATATTTTAAATTAATAAAATACACTTTAATCAGTTGGAAATAAAAAAAAAGTAAAATAATAATTAAAATAATTAAAATAAATATATGAATATAAATATGATATTATTATGAATCCATATATATATATATATATATATATATATATATATATATATATATATATATATATATATATATATATATATGATTCCTATTATTATATGGTAATAAATATAAAATGTATAAATATTCAATATATGTTATCATATGATATATAATTATAATTTAGAAATATATTTATTATAATATTATTATCATTACTTTTATTATTACTAAAATCAGTATCTGTATTATTAATATTATTATATAAAATGGAAACATGTAACTTGTTATATCTTAATTACTAGTTGCATTATTATTTGACATTATTATCAATTATTATTACTATAGTTACTCTCGTTAAAATTATTATAAAATAATACAATTTATTAATATTATCATTAATAATGTTATTGTTATTATTATCATAATTATTATTAATTAGACTTATCTTTTTATTAAAACTTCTATTATTATTATTACTATCATATCAATATTTACATTACTCATTATTATTTTGAGATTTTTATTATTTTGTATTATTATTATTACTATTATTATTATTAATAATATAATAATAATTATTATTATTATTATAAATTAATATTATTATTATTATTATTAGAAAATAATACATTTCATTATCATTAACATTAATAATATTATTATTATCATTTTTATTAGCATCATTATTATTTATTATTATTATTATTAATATAATAATTATTATTAATAATATATTTATTAATTATTAGTAATAATTATATAAACTATAATAATAATAATAATAATAATAATAATAATAATAATAATAATAATAATAATAATAATAATAATAATAATATTGTACGAAATTGTTATCTGTAACTATCAATACTGTAATCGAACTTTGTTTCTGTCGAGTTTGTTACATGTCCAATTCATTAACGTTACTAAACAAAAATTCCTTCTGTATATATATATCGTGCTGCTATGATTGAATTAAAAGCAATTTTTTTTATTTTAGCGATACCTCTGTATCAAAACCTTTAAATCAAGAACTCAAAAATCGAATAAAATTGTAAAATCTATTAAAGCCAAAGTGTTAGAAATCTTCTAGTCAAGGTATCTGTAAAGTTTCATTTATCAATTTCTCAAATTGATCTTGAATTTTAGAGTCAAAGTTCTAAAGTAAAACGTCAACTAAAATGTTCTTCGCCAAATTCGTTTTCGTTTTGAAGTTTCTGATAAAATTAATGCTTTGTAAATTTTTCATGGATGATTTCTAACATATTTCATGTTATAAGTATCGTCTAATACGTTCTAAATTTCGAAAATCATTTTTTTTATTTCCACGACGGACAGCAGGTTTTTGTATATATATATATATATATATACATATATATATATATATACACACACATATATATATATATTTTATTTAATCAATCATTAACAACTATTCTATGATTATTGAAGAATCTAAATAAAGTTTAAATGAGTAATTGTTTTGGAATCGTTCACTGATCAAATTGAAATGTTGAAGAAGATGTATTAAGGAAATAAAAGCAATACAAGTTATATTAAAAGAGGTGGGATTAATTTCAGAAAGATTGAAATGGAGGAATGGTTAAGGGTTAGTGTTGGGAACCGAGAGGTCCCGGGTTCGAGTCTCACTTGTGGCATTTTTTTTTTAGAGGAGTCACCAAGGTAGTTTTCATTATTATTATTATTATTATTATTATTATTATTATTATTATTATTATTATTATTATTATTATTATTATTATTATTATTATTATTATTATTATTATTATTATTATAATTATAATTATTATTATAATTATAATTATAATTATTATTATTAGTAATATCATTATTATTATTATTAGTATTATTATTGGTATTGTTACCAATACACGTAGTAAATATTATTTTTATTATTATTATGATTATGATTACCAAAAATGAATATTATTATTATTATTGATAAGTTAAGTATCATTATTACTATCATACTACAAATTAATATTATTTTCTTAAATATTAGCATTGTATCATTTCTTACTGTTATTAGTAACAAAAGTATTATTAATATGATTATCATTATTAGTAATGTTAATATTAGAAATTATTATCATTTTTACCAAAAATTATTATTTTGATATCATTACAACTATATAATTATTATTATTATTATTATTATCATTTTAATACCAGTACCATTAATATTATTATGATTCTTATTATAACTATTAGTATTATAAGTAATGTTATTATTAATATTAGCATTATAATCAAATACAACTTTTATTTATTATTATATTATATATTATTATGTATATAAAAATATACTTTTAAGTAATATTACATATAAGTATGAAATAATTATATTAACAATCTTTATATAAATATTCATATATATAACCAATTAGGTATTTTTTTTAAAATATATATATATATATATATATATATATATATATATATATATATATATATATATATATATATATATATATATATATATATATATATATATATATATATAACTATACAAATAATAATCATTTTCAAATATATATATATATATATATATATATATATATATATATACAAATTAAAAGTATAATATATATAAAGTTATAATATATGAAATTGTTCGATTGCGAGTATGCGTTTTAATATATATACAAATGATATAGGTTCGTGAATCCAAGACCAACCCTGCATTGTTCAGTATCGTCGTATGAATATTTTTACTACAAAATATTGTATAGTGAGTTTCATTTGCTCTCTTTTTAATTGCTTTTGCAATATATATTTTTGGACTGAGAATACATGCGCTGCTTTTATTTTTGACGAAATAGACATAAGTACTTAAAATATATTATACGTTGAGTTATACCACCTGGCATATCTTCCCTAATAGCTTGGTAACTAATATTTACATGTTGTAAGAACATGTAAGCGCGAATCCTATTGATAGATCTATCGGGTTTGACCACCCCAACCGGGCTAGTTGCTCTAGTATCGTAAACGGTTGCATAGTACTTCGTTTTTACTACACTTGGTACAGTGTAGGGAGATTTCATAATAAAGGGAATATGCCACATTAATTGTTAAGCATGGTTACCGAAGCGCGCATGGTTACCGAAGCGCTCAACAACTTATATAATACTTTTATACACTTGCGAGTGTACATATATTTATAAACGGAAATCTTGTGGTCTATTAAAATATTGAAATGATTGTTATGATAAACCTATGAACTTACCAACCTTTTGGTTGACACTTTTAAGCATGTTTATTCTCAGGTATTAAAGAAATCTTACGCTGTGCATTTGCTCATATGACATGGAGTCGCTCATGGCATATTTAAGTCAGTACCTCGCAATGGGACCAAATGTTGAAGACTTCGTCCAGGTGGATTAGGATGGGTCGCTTCAGTTGGTATCAGAGCGGTGGTCTTAGCGAACCATGTCTTGCATTAGTGTGTCTAACTGATAGTTGTTAGGATGCAATAATGAGTCTGGACTTCGACCTAGTAGTTGTTAGGATACAGTAATAAGTCTGGACTTGAACCTGGTCTGAATGTCAAAAGTTTTGCTTACCGTTCTTTGACGAAAAATATCTACCTTTCATTTCCAGTCTCGACACGTCTTATTGCAATTATTACATAGATGGTGTACAGACAAATTCATATCACCTCACATTAGACCTTGTCGGACACGTTTCCTTAATTTCCTCTGTAATCCGCGGAATCTTCTATACTATATGTAGGTATTCTATGTAATTAGAATATCATCCGATATCCGAATATTATTTCATATCGAAAACCCTTTATCTAACCGTACAAGATGGAACTCACAACTAGCTCAAATTCCTTAGATTCCGACAGCTATTTCGATATGGATTTTCACTCGTGCTCCGAGAGCAGTGTAACGGGAATGGATCAACCAATTAGCCATCATCAATTCTGGATGAATTGGGGATGGGTTCGTAGTTTACTTAATCATTGGAGACAAGAAGAAGGTGATCCCTTCCATCCACCACATTCCCCTCTTGGCGAAGAACCTGAAGCACTTACCGGCGAACCTGTCTGAAACACCATTTTCTCTCTCATTTCCAGAGTATCTCGTCATGACTACATATTATCTCAAATTCTAGATCTTATTCATCCGCTCGTACGAAGCGATAATCACCCATGTAATAGGAGAAGTCAACGAGCTTCGCGCTCGGGTAGTGGCTTTGGAGAATATAGTGCAAATGTTACAAGCACCAGCAGCAGCACCGACAGCATAACAAGTACCACCATCCACAACATCCACATCCCATGAGTCAACATCACAAAATATCCCACGAACATCAACGTCATACGCACCATAGATACCAAGGAGTATCAATAACAATAACTGATGAAGTACTAATTTATTATTTCATTGGAGAAATATTAGACGGCGATTATGTAATCTCTAAAGTTTTAGAGATTATTTATTCTAGTTCCAACCGAAAAATCAAATGAGATTAATATCATATTAACTCATTAAATCTATATTACATCTGAAGAAAATATATATGTATATATATTTTCATAAAGATTGTAATTAAAAATTCTTTTGTACAAACTGTTAATGATGAGAATATTTTAACGGGTAGGTAATACCCGAGAAATATTTAGATTTCACATTAATAAGTTACACCGTACATTCTTTCAATCTGATTCAACGGTCATTTACTATCCTACTTACATCCACATATATACGAATCCGTTCACCACAGAATAACCATTTTCTTTCAATTTCATATTTGGATTTTGACTTATCAGAATCCAACAAGTGGCATAATGAAGAAAACATTGGACAAAATAAAATTTGTTAGAAACAAACAAATTAACTATGAGAAAAATTTTGTTAAGAATCCACGCTAACTGTTCCTAGCTAACTGTTCCTAGCTAACTGACTACATTTTATTTATCGCAATTTAATTATCGTAATTTATATTCTTGCAATTTTATTTATCGTCATTTAATTCTGTTATTTATTTTACGCACTTTAAATATCGGGACACGTATACAAGGTTTTGACATATCATATCGACGCATCTATATATATTATTTGGAAAAACCATAGACACTCTATATGCGGTAATGATCGAGTTAGCTATACAGGGTTGAGGTTGATTCTAAAATAATATATATACTTTGAGTTGTGATTGAGTCTGAGACATGTATGTGATGACCCGGAGATTTCCAACCAAATTTAAACTTGATCTTTATATGATTTCGAGACGATAAGAAAAATCTGTAATGTTGAATCTCGGAAGTTTTGAAATCTATGTGCATGTAATCAATTACCCTTTGACTATGCTCGACGATTCACGAACAATTAATTGTAAATAGATATGTGTGAATATATATATAAATAATAATTAGAAATATAAATTGAAATATTACATGAAGTAATTGTTAGAATTAATAATGTAAAATAAAATAATATACATATTTTTATTATTTAAGACATATATATATATATATATATATATATATATATATATATATATATATATATATATATATATATATATATGTATATATATATATATATATATAAATAAAGTATATTAAAAATAAATATTGAATGATTATAATACTCCTTTGATATTCCGATTTATATTAAGCAAGTTAAATATGAACTTATATAATTTTAAAATAAAAGGTGATCCAAAAATGATGAAGTTAAAATATTGATTGCTATACTGTTATTACACGTTTTAATTCTTTAGTCATATGATATATTATAATAAATATATTTATACTCAATTGTTGATTTCATGACCAAAAAGTAAACCATCACTAGTGTCTTGTTCTCCTTTTATTCAACCCACACAACTGTCACCAATTGTTATAGACACTGTATCTTATATCTTATATTAATCTTATATAATACATACAAATATATGTCACGAGAACATAATTCAATTACTGTTTCACTGTTTGTTTTTTGAATTTAATGTAATTAACTGTGCTTGTTCGTTGTTCGTTTACTAGGAAAGTCATAACATTCCACTGAGAATATTTAAATATATAACACATACACAACATGTTATACAACCACCATAAATCATCAACTTTAAACTGGATTCTGTTTTCTATTCCAATCACAACACGACCCACACTAATTATTTCTTCTTTTCTATATTTTTGTGTACTCCTATCTTCGTTTCTTGTTTCATAACCATGAACATACAAAAACTAATACCAATTGCTTCTTGCGGTTTCTCAAGGATCACAACACAACTAAACCGAATTACTATCTATCGAACAACACTCTGATCACCCTACAAACACCATCGAACTACAAACCCATACTTCGCTACACTATCATCGTGATGCAAGATGCTACCCTTTATGTACATGATAAAACGAGAACCACTACCACAATCATCGGTAACCATAGAACCATCTCTCTCTCTCTAAAAATCACGAATAAAATCACCTCACCACCTTTTTAAACCGTGAGACACCACTCTCTACTTGTCGACAACCACTCCAACCATTTTTGACATCTGCTACCTCTTCCTTTCTGTCTATTCAAACCCTTCCGTTTATCCTTTCTTTCTGCTACGAGTATGTTTTATACTGCTGCGTGTGTATTTTTTTTTTATCTTTCTTCTATCGAATAATTTTTGCCAGGAAGTGTGTAGTTTATATTCCTAGTTTTAAAAGCTTGTCAACCTAAATATATGGAATATTATTACAGCTCATTAGCAAAAGTTAGGCAAAGTGGAGAACTAGTGGCAAGAGTGGCCGACCAAAAGTATACCTTTAGGAGTATTCTTGTTATTTTATCTTATGAGGTAAATATGATGATAATGATATCTACTTGAGTTTATTAAAATATACCTAATAAAATTGAGGGGAGTAGTCGCATGGCTATCTGGCATCTTTCCTATTCGTTTTTTTTTAAAACCGAACCTCAGTCCAAGCATTGAATCTTGTTGGATCATCATTCTTATTACGGGCCATAGAACATGTTGGGCCAATTAACTATGTTGGGCCAAAAACATTGAAAAATGGGTATATGATGATGGTGACGGATAGATGTTACTAAGGGAGATTAGGATATACGCGATAGGATGATAAGTCAAAGAGTAAAGAAGTTGATGATTAAAGACAATGAAGAAAAATGATGATGTTAAGTGATGACATTAAGTGATGATGCGTACGATCGTGAGATGGTAAATTGGTACGTAATACATGTTAATAAAGATGAGTAACATGATGATGGTTAAGTTGAAAATGATAACATTATGGTTTTAGGAATGATGATGATGATGGTTACGAATTAGAGTTAAATGATGAAGAAAAGAATACAGTCAAGTAGGGGTTAAGAGAATTTAAGCCGTGATAATAAACAGAAATGAGAAAAACGGATGGATGGTTGGGTGTTGTGTTGATGAATTGCAGGTCCTGAGTTCGAGCCTTGTCTACTGCAGTCTTTTTTTTTTTTAAAATAAACCATAGCAACCTTATATTGGACTGCCCAAATTCTGTTGGGCCGTAATTGATTTGGGCCGAAGACTAGATATTCTATTGGGTTTGATCTTATAAGTGGGTTAATTATAATTGGGTCCATATGATATTAGAAAATTGGATTTGGAAGAATGGTTTGGTGGGTTACCTAGTTAACGAGAGGTCGTGAGTTATTATTATTCCTATTATTATTATTATTATTATTATTATTATTATTATTATTATTATTATTATTATTATTATTATTATTATTATTATTATTATTATTATTATTATTATTATTAACACTATATTTTTAGCTATTTCCTTAAGGTAGTATACTTATTATTCCTATTATTATTATTATTATTATTATTATTATTATTATTATTATTATTATTATTATTATTATTATTATTATTATTATTATTATTATTATTATTATTATTATTATTATTATTATTATTATTAACATTACTAACCATAACTTTAGTTTTAAATGTATTTGGTATATAAAATATAACTATATTTTTATGATCTTAAACTAATAAGATAGATATCATATGATAGATACAAAAGTTAGATATATAAAAGTATATATACTTTTACTAATAAATCACTTTTCGTTCATTTACGTTTTAATATAACTCGAATCTATTAAAAATTATGAGAATTTAAAAATATTAATACTAATTATTTATTCAAAATATATATTTATTTGAATATTATTATATGTGTTAATATACATACCTGATATAAGTTCGTGAATCCGAGGCCAACCTTGCACTTGTTCAATGCCATCATATGCATTATTACTACGAAATACAGTATTGTGAGTTTATTTGATTCCCTTTTACTCTTTACATTTTTGGGGCTGAGAATACATACAAATGTTTTATTAACTGTTTTACAATAATTATATGCGTGAGTTTCATTAATCCCTTTTTAAATGCTTTCGCAATATATATTTTTGGGACTGAGAATACATGCGCTGCTTTTATAAATGTTTTATGAAATAGACACAAGTAATCGAAACTACATTCTATGGTTGGATTATCTAATCGAATATGCCCTTTTTATTAAGTCTGGTAATCTAAGAATTAGGGAACAGACACCCTAATTGACGCGAACTCTAAAGATAGATCTATCGGGCCCAACAAGCCCCATTCAAAGTACCGGATGCTTTAGTACTTCGAAATTTATATCATGTCCGAAGGAGGATCCCGGAATGATGGGGATATTCTTATATGCATATTGTGAATGTCGGTTACCAGGTGTTCAATCCATATGAATGATTATTTTGTCTCTATGTATGGGACGTATGTTTATGAGAAATGGAAATATGAAATCTTGTGGTCTATTAAAAGTTATGAAATGATTATTTATGATAAACTAATGAACTCACCAACCTTTTGGTTGACACTTGAAAGCATGTTTATTCTCAGGTACGAAAGAAATCTTCCGCTGTGCATTTGCTCATCTTAGAGATATTACTTGGAGTCATTCATGACATATTTCAAAAGATGTTGCATTCGAGTCATTGAGTACATTAATATTATTATTAAGTCCATTAAAGTAATATATACTACGAAGTGGTATGCATGTTGTCAACTTTCGATGAAATGAAAGATTGTCTTTTCAAAAAACGAATGCAATGTTTGTAAAATGTATCATATAGAGGTCAAGTACCTCGCGATGTAATCAACTATTGTGAATCGTTTATAATCGATGTGGACTTTGTCCGGATGGATTAGGACGGGTCGTTTCAGTTGGTATCAGAGCGGTGGTCTTAGCGAACCATGTCTGCATTAGTGTGTCTAACTGATAAGTCGTTAGGATGCGTTATTGAGTCTGGACTTCGACCGTGTCTGCATATCAAAAGTTTTGCTTATCATTTTGTGTCAAAAATTACCTGCTAATCATTCTTAGAGAATCACTTGTTTATTATTCTTAGTCTAGACACGTTTTACTGCATTGACTGCATGAATAGTGTATAGACAAAATTCATATCTTAGCGTATCTGCTACTTCATATCTTAGCATATCTGTTACTGTAACTTTGCCTGACAACTTCCGTAGATTCCTCCGTAACTTATGGGATTTTAGTATTATATATGCATATGTAAATTATGTATTGCAGGGTACTAATCTACATCCTATAATCTATTTCTTATCGAAAATCCTTCATCTGATTGTACGAGATGAATCCTGCAACCAGTTCGAGTCCCTCAGATTCCGATAGCTATTCCGATAGTTATTCCGACAGCTATTCCGACATAGATGTTCACCTAAGCTCCGAAAACAGCGTCATTGACATGAATCAACCAATCAGCCATTATCAATTCCTCTGATGGGTTCGTAGTCGACTTAATTAATGGAAACGCACAGAAGGTAATCCCTTCCACAAACCGAATTCACCTCTTGACAATGAACCTGAAGCGTTTACCGGTGAACCTATTCGAAATACCATTTTCAGTCTCATTTCCAGGGTAACTCGACAAGATTATATTCTATCCACAATTCTGAACCTTATTCATCCGCTTGTTCCAATCGACAATCATCCTGGAGTAATAAGTCAACGAACTTCGCGCTCGAATAATCAATTCGGAGAATGTGGTGCAAAATGTACCAGCTTCAGCAACATCACCGGCACCAACAGTACCATCAGTAACAGCACCAGTACCATCAAAAATCCATGCCTCAACATCTTATTATGTACCTCGAGTATAATCATCGTTCTACGTATCGTTCTACATCGATTATCTTCGTCCATCATGGCGATTACATAATCACTTATGTTTTAGATATTATGTACTCTAGTTCTAGCTGTAAGCCTAATGAGTTTAATATGGCATTGACTCATTAAATCCATGATTACGTCTGAAGAAAATATATATGTATATATATTGTTTCATAAAGACTGTAATTAAAAATTCTCTTGTACAAACTGTTAATGGTGAAAATATTTTAACGGGTAGGTAATACCCGAGGAATATTTAAATTTCACTTTAATAAGTTACACTGTACATTCTTCGAAGCTAATTCAACAGTCATTTACTATCCTATTTACATCTACAGAGATACGTATCTGTTCACCGCAGAATAACCATTTTCATTCAATTTTAAATCTGGATTTTGACCTATCAGAATCCAACAAGTGGCATAATGAAGAAATAATGGACACAATAAAAATTGATTAGACAATATGAAATTTTGTTAAGAAACCACGCTAACAAAATCCTAGCTAACTGTTCCTAGCTAATTGTTAATTCCATATTACATTTTATTTATCGCAATTTAATTATCGCAATTTTATTTAACGTCATTTAATTTCTGTTATTTACTTTACGCACTTTATTTATTGTCATTTAATTTCTGTATTTATTTTTCGCACCTTAAATATCGGGACACGTATACAAGGTTTTGACATATCATATCGACGCATTTATATATATTATTTGGAATAACTATAGACACTCTATATGCAGTAATGATTGAGTTCTCTATACAGGGTTGAGGTTGATTCTACAATAATATATATAATTTGAGTTGTGATCGAGTCTGAGACGTATACGGGTCACGACACGTATTAATTAATTCGAATATTATATATGAATTATTGAAATGCTAACTGTGGACTAGTAACTGTGGACTATCAACATTGGACAATTAAAATGATTTAAAATATTAATTATAACATATGAAACTAAACAAATCTTCAAGTTTGCAACTTGATTTTGTCTTAAACATCATTTGTATCTTGACGATTACAATCTGCGTTCAAACCTTTCATGATTCTTGAAGACACCTCAAACGTTAGGATGAATCAACCGCACTTCATTAACGGAAGGAAAGATTTATGCATATAGTTATGCACCTGAGAAACTTTCGGCAACTGAGTAAAAGTTTAACACGTAGCCACGTCAGATCCTTTGACATTTATTAGCAAAAATAACTTTGCGATTCCTTTTTAAAGTAGCCAATTTTGTCACAGCTCCAGCAAGTCAACTTCGACTTTTCATTCGAAGTAGCCTTACAATAATCCTGATATATACAATTACCCTTTTGATACCGGAGAATTCTTTTATATTCCACCATATTAACAGCAGACGTACCAGCAACCTCGTTGCTTTTTGGCTTAAATCTCTCTGATAAATCATTATATTTATTCATTGAAACCCTATCATATACTCATCCACATCTTATAACTTGAACTCCCATAACAATTACCGGGAATCAGCAATCATTACTTTGAAAACTCACAACATATCTACATCAACCGTTATATATATGACATTTATGTCTTAGAATTATGATCTCTCATTCTGAAATTCTGAAAAGCATTCAGTCACAAATCAATACTCTGAACGTTGAAAAAGCTGAATGAAGCAGCAGAAACTGTAGATAACCGTAAACGACCATAATCATCGAAAGTTTGATGATAAAGAGTAGTATGTTGGAAAAGCTCAGAAAAGCTGGAACTGGAAAGCGGATTGAGCTAACCATAAAGGAAACCAAGGAGAAATACAAGTAACATACCCAAAATTCATAGAACCCAGATAAATCTAGATACGTTGAAATCTTTAGAGAATATCTTGCTCCGAAGTCATGTTAAAATCTTGCGGAAAATCTTTCTCCATCAACCATCGAACTTAGAAATTCCAAAATATCATCATCAGTATCTTCGATATTTCTGAGGATATTTTCATAAATATTTTCGTCCGAAATTATATACCTCCTCGTGCCTCCTGTGTATCATGATATTGGAAACATTCAATAGAAAATTTAGTAACGAAAAGCAGATTATGCGAAACTAAAAAAAAAAAAAAAAACCGTGGACAAATCACAAAAAATAAGTTTGACTTCAAAGAATCCAAATGATTCCGTTTTTGATGAAATCTTTAGCGAATACCTTGCTTTCGAATCTAAACTCTTACGGATAAATCTTCTTCATCATCCATCGATATTAGAAATTCCAAGATATCATCGTATCTATCATTATAAATATCCTCCATATTTCTAAAGATATTTTCATAAGTATTCTTATCTGAAATCATTAATCTCTTCATGATATCAGTGTTACATTATATAGAAACTGTTAGTTTCTATATTCTGTAAACTGCCGAGCTTAAAATATGAATGTTATTGAAGTAATGTTGGGAACTGATGCATGAGTTAGTATAATATAATGACACTTGATCACCGTGATTATATTACAGTAAGTCATGCTGAGTTTCTAATGGGACGTGATGATTCACAGATCATAACGTCATCATGTGCCATGTTACATAACTCTGTCATTCTGCTTAACTTCTGAACATATCAAGAAAGTATATTCTTGATAGTTCTATTCTCAGTGAATCTGGTAATTTGACAAATCAAATCGTGCTATTACGTTCCTTCTTATTTAGAACATTAATAATGTTCATTCTGAAACTTATATCTGCGAATTCTGGACCATTACAAGCAGTGCTAAATCACAAGAAAAAGAAATGAAAGGACAAAACTCCGAAATAGAAATTGGAGTATAAATCGCAGCAAATAGGAGGGAGTATTAACTGGGAATGACAATGATTATAGAAAACAGAAGCAAGGACTTCGAAGTATAAGGGAAGATATAAAGCCCGATAACAACACATAAATTACAAATCGTAGATATTAGTATGAATAGCAATATAAAGACACGGTATAATTAAGAATAGTATCACCCCAAGGCGATAGTAGAAGTAAACAGATTTTTCTGGTGGAAGAACGAAAAGAAGGAAGACAGAATTGATAATTAGGAAAATATCAAAGATTAGAACTGGATTAAGCATTTCACAATCCTTTGGATGTACGAACTAAGAACGAAAGTATTGGAATGGTGAAAATAATGGAACAGAAGAAGTTCATTTATAGTGGAAATACTTGACAGAGCAATCGAGTCAAATGATAACATTTAATTAAAAAGATCTTAAATCCCGTAAATCCCGAAGGATCAGATCTTATAGATTTCATAGATTTTCTTTTAAATCTCTTGAATTCCGGAACTCAATCGAGACAACGTCAGAAGTTAAGACGAACCTTATTTTCTAAATTCAACCATGACTAGCCAAAAGTTATGATGAAACTTGTCTTTCACATCTCACTCTTTGGTGATAGCGTCATTCGTACTCTTCGAATAATCGAATTATTTCTATCCATATTACTAAATGATGATAAAACTCAATTTATCAGCTCATAATCGTCATGAAAACATTTTTATTGTTAACCATGATGACCACACTCAAATTTCGGGACGAAATTTCTTTAACGGGTAGGTACTGTGATGACCCGGAGATTTCCAACCAAATTTAAACTTGATCTTTATATGATTTCGAGACGATAAGAAAAATCTGTAATGTTGAATCTCGGAAGTTTTGAAATCTATGTGCATGTAATCAATTACCCTTTGACTATGCTCGACGATTCACGAACAATTAATTGTAAATAGATATGTGTGAATATATATATAAATAATAATTAGAAATATAAATTGAAATATTACATGAAGTAATTGTTAGAATTAATAATGTAAAATAAAATAATATACATATTTTTATTATTTAAGACATATATATATATATATATATATATATATATATATATATATATATATATATATATATATATATATATATATATATATATATATATATATATATATATATATATATATATAAATAAAGTATATTAAAAATAAATATTGAATGATTATAATACTCCTTTGATATTCCGATTTATATTAAGCAAGTTAAATATGAACTTATATAATTTTAAAATAAAAGGTGATCCAAAAATGATGAAGTTAAAATATTGATTGCTATACTGTTATTACACGTTTTAATTCTTTAGTCATATGATATATTATAATAAATATATTTATACTCAATTGTTGATTTCATGATCAAAAAGTAAACCATCACTAGTGTCTTGTTCTCCTTTTATTCAACCCACACAACTGTCACCAATTGTTATAGACACTGTATCTTATATCTTATATTAATCTTATATAATACATACAAATATATGTCACGAGAACATAATTCAATTACTGTTTCACTGTTTGCTTTTTGAATTCAATGTAATTAACTGTGCTTGTTCGTTGTTCGTTTACTAGGAAAGTCATAACATTCCACTGAGAATATTTAAATATATAACACATACACAACATGTTATACAACCACCATAAATCATCAACTTTAAACTGGATTCTGTTTTCTATTCCAATCACAACACGACCCACACTAATTATTTCTTCTTTTCTATATTTTTGTGTACTCCTATCTTCGTTTCTTGTTTCATAACCATGAACATACAAAAACTAATACCAATTGCTTCTTGCGGTTTCTCAAGGATCACAACACAACTAAACCGAATTACTATCTATCGAACAACACTCTGATCACCCTACAAACACCATCGAACTACAAACCCATACTTCGCTACACTATCATCGTGATGCAAGATGCTACCCTTTATGTACATGATAAAATGAGAACCACTACCACAATCATCGGTAACCATAGAACCATCTATCTCTCTCTAAAAATCACGAATAAAATCACCTCACCACCTTTTTAAACCGTGAGACACCACTCTCTACTTGTCGACAACCACTCCAACCATTTTTGACATCTGCTACCTCTTCCTTTCTTTCTATTCAAACCCTTCCGTTTATCCTTTCTTTCTGCTACGAGTATGTTTTATACTGCTGCGTGTGTATTTTTTTTTATCTTTCTTCTATCGAATAATTTTAGCAAGGAAGTGTGTAGTTTATATTCCTAGTTTTAAAAGCTTGTCAACCTAAATATATGGAATATTATTACAGCTCATTAGCAAAAGTTAGGCAAAGTGGAGAACTAGTGGCAAGAGTGGCCGACCAAAAGTATACCTTTAGGAGTATTCTTGTTATTTTATCTTATGAGGTAAATATGATGATAATGATATCTACTTGAGTTTATTAAAAGATACCTAATAAAATTGAGGGGAGTAGTCGCATGGCTATCTGGCATCTTTCCTATTCGTTTTTTTTTAAAACTGAACCTCAGTCCAAGCATTGAATCTTGTTGGATCATCATTCTTATTACGGGCCATAGAACATGTTGGGCCAATTAACTATGTTGGGCCAAAAACATTGAAAAATGGGTATATGATGATGGTGACGGATAGATGTTACTAAGGGAGATTAGGATATACGCGATAGGATGATAAGTCAAAGAGTAAAGAAGATGATGATTAAAGACAATGAAGAAAAATGATGATGTTAAGTGATGACATTAAGTGATGATGCGTACGATCGTGAGATGGTAAATTGGTACGTAATACATGTTAATAAAGATGAGTAACATGATGATGGTTAAGTTGAAAATGATAACATTATGGTTTTAGGAATGATGATGATGATGGTTACGAATTAGAGTTAAATGATGAAGAAAAGAATACAGTCAAGTAGGGGTTAAGAGAATTTAAGCCGTGATAATAAACAGAAATGAGAAAAACGGATGGATGGTTGGGTGTTGTGTTGATGAATTGCAGGTCCTGAGTTCGAGCCTTGTCTCCTGCAGTCTTTTTTTTTTTAAAATAAACCATAGTAACCTTATATTGGACTGCCCAAATACTGTTGGGCCGTAATTGATTTGGGCCGAAGACTAGATATTCTATTGGGTTTGATCTTATAAGTGGGTTAATTATAATTGGGTCCATATGATATTAGAAAATTGGATTTGGAAGAATGGTTTGGTGGGTTACCTAGTTAACGAGAGGTCGTGAGTTCGAGCCCGGGCTGCAACACTATATTTTTAGCTATTTCCTTAAGGTAGTATACTTATTATTCCTATTATTATTATTATTATTATTATTATTATTATTATTATTATTATTATTATTATTATTATTATTATTATTATTATTATTATTATTATTATTATTATTATTATTAACATTACTAACCATAACTTTAGTTTTAAATGTATTTTGTATATAAAATATAACTATATTTTTATGATCTTAAACTAATAAGATAGATATCATATGATAGATACAAACGTTAGATATATAAAAGTATATATACTTTTACTAATAAATCACTTTTCGTTCATTTACGTTTTAATATAACTCGAATCTATTAAAAATTATGAGAATTTAAAAATATTAATACTAATTATTTATTCAAAATATATATTTATTTGAATATTATTATATGTGTTAATATACATACCTGATATAGGTTCGTGAATCCGAGGCCAACCTTGCACTTGTTCAATGCCATCATATGCATTATTACTACGAAATACAGTATTGTGAGTTTCATTTGATTCCCTTTTACTCTTTACATTTTTGGGGCTGAGAATACATACAAATGTTTTATTAACTGTTTTACAATAATTATATGCGTGAGTTTCATTAATCCCTTTTTAAATGCTTTCGCAATATATATTTTTGGGACTGAGAATACATGCGCTGCTTTTATAAATGTTTTACGAAATAGACACAAGTAATCGAAACTACATTCTATGGTTGGATTATCTAATCGAATATGCCCTTTTTATTAAGTCTGGTAATCTAAGAATTAGGGAACAGACACCCTAATTGACGCGAACTCTAAAGATAGATCTATCGGGCCCAACAAGCCCCATCCAAAGTACCGGATGTTTTAGTACTTCGAAATTTATATCATGTTCGAAGGAGGATCCCGGAATGATGGGGATATTCTTATATGCATATTGTGAATGTCGGTTACCAGGTGTTCAATCCATATGAATGATTATTTTGTCTCTATGTATGGGACGTATGTTTATGAGAAATGGAAATATGAAATCTTGTGGTCTATTAAAAGTTATGAAATGATTATTTATGATAAACTAATGAACTCACCAACCTTTTGGTTGACACTTGAAAGCATGTTTATTCTCAGGTACGAAAGAAATCTTCCGCTGTGCATTTGCTCATCTTAGAGATATTAATTGGAGTCATTCATGACATATTTCAAAAGATGTTGCATTCGAGTCATTGAGTACATTAATATTATTATTAAGTCCATTAAAGTAATATATACTACGAAGTGGTATGCATGTTGTCAACTTTCGATGAAATGAAAGATTGTCTTTTCAAAAAACGAATGCAATGTTTGTAAAATGTATCATATAGAGGTCAAGTACCTCACGATGTAATCAACTATTGTGAATCGTTTATAATCGATGTGGACTTTGTCCGGATGGATTAGGACGGGTCGTTTCAATGTATACAATGGGTCATGATACGTATTAATTAATTCGATTATTATATATTAAACTATATATGAATTGATGAACTACTAATTGTGGACTACTAACTTTGGACAATTAAATTGAATTAAAATATTGATTATAACATATGAAACTAAACAATTCTTCAAGTTTGCCACTTGATTTCATCTTAAACATCCTTTGAATCTTGACGATCACAATCAACGTTTAATCATCTAAAAACCTTCAATATTATTGAAAACCCTCGGTTTCATAACCGATGATCCAGATCCGTTAACTTTGAAAATGCTGACGAAGTAGCAAGTTGTAGATGGTCTTAATGGCCAAAAGTTGATGATAAAAAAATGGAACGCTCGATAGAAAAATTTGGTACTGAAAAAAAACGGATTGAGCAAACCATGAAGGAGATCAAGGACAAATACAAGGATCAAACTCTGTATTCAAAGAACCCAGATAATTCTGAATCTGATGAAATCTTTAGAGAATACATTGCTTCGAACTCAAGTTAAAATCTTGCGAAAAAATTTTTCTTCATCAACTTTCGAACTTAGAAATTCTAAAATATCATCATAAATATCCTCGATATTTCTAAGGATATTTTCATAAGTATTCTTGTCTGAAATTATATACCTCTTCGTGCTTTCTGTAATTCATTGGAAACTTATGTAAAATCTAAGTATAATTACGAATGAATTCTGGAGAAGTGTTAAGAATTTGAGCATGAGTTAGTATAATATAATGACACTTGGCCAAAGTGATTATATTATAGTAAGTCATGCTGGAAGTTCTAATGAAACATGATGATTCACAGACTATACCATCATCATGTGCCATGTTACATAACTCTTCATTCTGCTTAACTTCTAAGCATATCAAGAAAATATATTCTTGATAGTTCTATCCTCAGTGATTCTGGTATTTTGACAAATCAAATCGTACTATTACGTTCTTTCTTGTTTAGAACATTAAGTTCATTCGAAATTCCATACTTACAAATTCTAGACCATTACTCGCTTTAATAGAGGTCGAGAAGAAAATAAAAAGGCAAAGAGCTCCAAAATATAAGAGAAAATATAAAGCCCAATAACAACACAGAGGTTACAAACTGTGGATATTAATACGAATAGAATAGCAATATAAAGTTACGGTAGAATTAAGAATAGTATCACCCCAAGGTAATAGTAGAAGTTAACAGAATTCCCCGATTAAAGTTGGAAAAGGAGAATGATTGATGCGACAGTCAGGATAAAGACAAGGATCAGAACTGGGTTAAGCATTGTTACAATATTTAGAAATATAGATTAAGGAAGAAAGTATAGGAATGGTGAGAATAATGAAACGGTAGTGGTTAATTTATAGTGAAAATATCGGACAGAGCAATCGAGGCAGATCATCGCATTTAATTAAAGAGATCCTAATTTCCTCATTTACCGAAGAATCATATCTTATAGATTTCGAAGATTTTCTTTAATCCCTTGAATTCCGGAATTCAAACGGGAGTACGTCAAAAGTAAAGAGGAATATCTATTACCTTATTCCAATCTTTTGTAACAGCTTCACTCGTATGCTTCACATAATCAAATCGTTTTATCTATATTAATCAATAATGATAAAACTCTATTTTTCAACTCATATTCGTCATGAAAACATTTTTATTGTTAGCCATGATGACCTCACTCAAATTTCGGGACGAAATTTCTTTAACGGGTAGGTACTGTGACGACCCGAAAAATTTCCGACCAAATTTAAACTTATATCTTATATGGTTTCGACATGATAAGCAAAGCCTATTAAACTGAATCTCAAAATTTTGGACTGTTTACATGGATTCATTTAACCTTTGACTATTCCCGATAATTCACGAATAATTGTGTGTAACTAAATATGTAAAGATATATAAAAATAAATGTAAGGGTATATATAATATTTTGAATTAATAAAATACACTTTAATCAGTTGGAAATTAAAAAAAAGTAAAATAATAATTAAAATAAATATATGAATATAAATATGATATTATTATGAATCCATATATATATATATATATATATATATATATATATATATATATATATATATATATATATATATATATATATATATATATATATATATATATATATATATATATATGATTCCTATTATTATATGGTAATAAATATAAAATGTATAAATATTCAATATATGTTATCATATGATATATAATTATAATTTAGAAATATATTTATTATAATATTATTATCATTACTTTTATTATTACTAAAATCAGTATCTGTATTATTAATATTATTATATAAAATGGAAACATGTAACTTGTTATATCTTAATTACTAGTTGTATTATTATTTGACATTATTATCAATTATTATTACTATAGTTACTCTCGTTAAAATTATTATAAAATAATACAATTTATTAATATTATCATTAATAATGTTATTGTTATTATTATCATCATTATTATTAATCAGACTTATCTTTTTATTAAAACTTCCATTATTATTATTACTATCATATCAGTATTTACATTACTCGTTATTATTTTGAGATTTTTATTATTTTGTATTATTATTATTATTATTACTATTATTATTATTATTATTATTAATAATATAATTATTATTATTATAATATAATTATTATAAATTAGTATTATTATTATTATTATTAGAAAATAATACATTTCATTATCATTAACATTAACATTAATAATATTATTATTATCATTTTTATTAGCATTATTATTATTTATTATTATTATTATTATTAATATAATTATTATTATTAATAATATATTTATTAATTATTAGTAATAATTATATAAACAATAATAATAATAATAATATCGTACGAAATTGTTATCTGTAACTATCAATACTCTAATCGAACTTTGTTTCTGTCGAGTTTGTTACACGTCGAATTCTTTAACGTTACCAAACAAAAAAATTTATTCTGTATGTATATATATATATATATATACATATATATATATATATATATATATATATATATATATATATATATATATATATATATCGTGCTGCTGTGATTGAATTAAAAGCAATTTTTTTTATTTATTTTAGCGATACCTTTGTATCAAAACCTTTAAATCAAGAACTCAAAAATCGAATAAATTTTTAAAATCTATTAAAGCCAAAGTGTTAGAAATCTTCTAGTCAAGGTATCTGTAAAGTTTCATTTATCAATTTCTCAAATTGATCTTGAATTTTGGAGTCAAAGTTCTAAAGTAAAAAGTCAACTAAAATGTTCTTCGCCAAATTCGTTTTCGTTTTGAAGTTTCTGATAAAATTAATGCTTTGTAAAGTTTCCATGGATGATTTTTAACATATTTCATGTTATAAGTATCGTTTAATACGTTCTAAATTTCGAAAAACATTTTTTTTTATTTCCACGACGAACAGCAGGTTTTTGTATATATATATTTTTTTATTTAATCAATCATTAACAACTATTCTATGATTATTGAAGAATCCGAATAAAGTTTAGATGAGTAATTGTTTTGGAATTGTTCACTGATCAAATTGAAATGTTGAAGAAGATGAATTAAGGAAATAAAAGCAATACGGGTTATATTAAAAGAGGTGGGATTAATTTTATAAAGACTGAAATGGAGGAATGGTTAAGGGTTAGTGTCGGGAACCGAGAGGTCCCGGGTTCGAGTCCCACTTGTGGCATTTTTTTTAGAGGCGTCGCCAAGGTAGTTTTCATTATTAATTTTATTATTATTATTATTATTATTATTATTATTATTATTATTATTATTATTATTATTATTATTATTATTATTATTATTATTATTATTATTATTAGTAATATCATTATTATTATTATTATTGGTATTGTTACCAATACAAGTAGTAAACATTATTTTTATTATTATTATGATTATGATTACCAAAAATGAATATTATTATTATTATTGATAAGTTAAGTATCATTATTACTATCATACTACAAATTAATATTATTTTCATAAATAGTAGAATTGTATCATTTCTTACTGTTATTAGTAACAGAAGTATTATTAATATGATTATCATTATTAGTAATGTTAATATTAGAAATTATTATCATTTTTATCAAAAATTATTATTTTGATATCATTACAACTATATAATAATAATTATTATTATTATCATTTTAATACCAGTTCCATTAATATTTTTATGATTCTTATTATAACTATTATTATTATAAGTAATGTTATTATTAATATTAGCATTATAATCAAATACAACTTTTATTTATTATTATATTATATATTATTATGTATATAAAAATATACTTATAAGTAATATTACATATAAGTATGAAATAATTATATTAACAATCTTTATATAAATATTCATATATATAACCAATTAGGTATTTTTATTTTAAAACAAATATATATATATATATATATATATATATATATATATATATATATATATATATATATATATATATAACTATACAAATAATAATCATTTTCAAATATATATACATATATATATATATATATATATATATACAAATTAAAAATATAATATATATAAAGTTATAATATATGAAATTGTTCGATTGCGAGTATGTGTTTTAATATATATACAAATGATATAGGTTCGTGAATCCAAGACCAACCCTGCATTGTTCAGTATCGTCGTATGAATATTTTTACTACAAAATATTGTATAGTGAGTTTCATTTGCTCCCTTTTTAATTGCTTTTGCAATATATATTTTTGGGCTGAGAATACATGCGCTGCTTTTATGTTTGACGAAATAGACATAAGTACTTAAAATATATTCTACGTTGAGTTGTACCACCTTGCATATCTTCCCTAATAGCTTGGTAACTAATATTTACATGTTGTAAAAACATGTAAGCGCGAATCCTATTGATAGATCTATCGAGTTTGACCACCCCAACCGGGCTAGTCGCTCTAGTATCGTAAATGGTTGCATAGTACTTCGTTTTTACTACACTTGGTACAGTGTAGGGAGATTTAATAATAAAGGGAATATGCCACATTAATTGTTAAGTATGGTTACCGAAGCACTCAACAACTTATAGAATACTTTTATACACTTGCGAGTGTACATATATTTATAAACGGAAATCTTGTGGTCTATTAAAATACTGAAATGATTGTTATGATAAACCTATGAACTCACGAACCTTTTGGTTGACACTTTTAAGCATGTTTATTCTCAGGTATTAAATAAATCTTCTGTTGTGCATTTGCTCATATTACATGGGTCATTCATGGCATATTTAAGTCAGTACCTCGCAATGGGACCAAATGTTGAAGACTTCGTCCAGGTGGATTAGGACTGGTCGCTTCATCTAGTGAGAGAAAGTGTATTGTAGTGAGAGAGTGAAGAGAGGTGTGTTGAAATTGGATGACAAAAACCTTTAAATAGACTTGGATTTTGCTTGCAAACGGCTGGCAGGCCGTTTGGCAGGTCGTTTGTGAGCCAGGCAGGCTGTTTGGCCGGCCATTTGGCTTGCTTGGTTCCCTGGATCGTAACTTGATTTCTTATCTTTCACCGTTTTCGCTCTAGAATCTTCGTTTTAGCTCCGATTCTCTCAATTCTTCTTGCATCATCTTCGTAATTACTTTACCTACAAATTTAACCGAAAAAGCCATTATTTTGCCGACAAAGTTTTGAACTTTATGCTTTTGGGACTTAATATCGGGGGTAAAAACATGACTTTTTACCCCGATAACAAATATCCCACACTTAGACTTTGCTTGTCCTTAAGCAAACTTTTGAACTTTTAAACACTGAAGACTTTTATTCGTAGTGATCAAGTGGTCTTTGTTTCGCAAGACGCAGGAGCGAAAACTTGGTTTTATCATTTTTGTTATTCTCAAACCCTTTTTCCCGCAAGCATGAGAGGAGGTTACATAACTGAGGCTATCTTACTCGAGTCACTCTATTCACTAAAGTGTTTCGGGTGTCCTATAGTTTCTAAGAAATGAAATCGCTCATAGCTAGTCATGTTTCACATTCTTTGTCATAGGCTTGATCAAGACTCAAATCTCCGTCACTTATTTGAGAGAACTTTCGGTTATGGACTCAGCTTGTATCGTGAAGAGATGGTGGTTTGGAGGTTTTGTGGGATGTGAAAGGTTTAATAGGAGTTTTAAAGATTGAATTTTGATCCTTTCAGCTTTTGTTGGGAATTTCAAGATCGAGCATCCTTATTTTTGACTGCCAGGAGTTCTTTTCTCGAATCTTTCTCTGGTTCTGCTCTTCTTTCAGAACTTTTATACATTTTTTTTGGCAAACATCTTTTTCTTTTCTCTTCGAGGTCTCCTTTTATTGGGGTCTCCTTGATAGTTGGCTTGGATGCTCGTGTTTTCTAATGCGGTTTTATAGAGGCTTTCCTGAAAGGAATGATTTTGTCAGGATTTATTTCTTTATTTATGAAGTAAATAGAATGGATAGGTAGTTCTGAATGGAATTGTGGAATGGAGATGGAAATGAAGGTGTGTAATGGGGGTGTTTTTTTCTTCACGAATAGCCGAGGTTCTAACTTAGTAATCCTCGTCAAAATGTGATTTTGAAATGTAGATCAAGAGCAAGTTCTGACTCCGAGATGTTAACATTGGCGCGCTCAACTGAAATATAGTGAAGCACTAAAAATGAGTGCTTATAAAGCCTTATTTTGGGGGTCCCTCACAACAATTATAATGGGTCGAATTGCACCTTTCGTTATGCAATGCTCTTTTGGAAAATTTGGTTTGATTTTTGCAAAAAGTTTTAACCTTGTTTTACTCTTTGGTCTTTTTTATAACAAATTTTTTTTGATCTTTTATAGAGTTTTATAATCCTTAGTGTTTTATAGTTTGGAAAGTTTTAAATTTTGTGAAAAATTTAGTTTACCAACACTTGAGGGTTTTACAAGAATCGTTATGTGCAACATTTGCTATCCCACACTTTAAAATAACATTGTCCTCAATGTTAAGCACTTTAGGTTTTGAAAGAGGCGTTTTGTTATTAAAATTTTATGTTGATGGGGTTGCCAATCCCACACTTAGTTTTTAAAGTGGTATAGTAGTTTGCGTATATTCTATTGAAAAAGTGGTGAAGACGTAGTACTCCCCTATGGTTGCAAGCCGTGCAGTCGGATGGTTTGCCGTATGTGATTTCTTCAATTCTCGTGCTGACGTCATCCGCGTTCAGTGCATCCTTGCTCCAAGTCGTGCTTCTATCGCGTATGATCACGATCGTCGTTTGTTTGTGACGTTTTATTCATGCAATTTTATTCTAAAAATCATACATACTCAAAAACATAAAGTAGTTATGCCAAGATCGGTGTACAGACATAATAATGTAATACAGTAGCATAAGTAATCATAAAAATAGTTCAGAGATATGAGAAATTATGGTTGAGGTGGAGGGTGGGGTAAGGAATACGATACACTGGTATGGGGCTGTCTCGGGGGTCGAAGGGCTGATTGCCCCTCATCAGTCATCTCCTCGTCTGTAGAGAATTGCTATGCCAATTCCTCCGTGTTCATCCTAGAAGATACCCTGAACTGAATCTCATCTAACCGTGCGATCAGTCCTGTGAGCGATGAGGTGCTTGTGTGAATCATAGGCCCTGTACGCCAACCCATACTGTCCTGCAGATCTCTACCCCAATGTGGGTTCATACCCATACCGTCTATACCCTGCGTGACTCCCTCAGTCGTATATCGGTTCGTAGCCTGATCCCATACGGAAGCCTGAGCGTCAGCGTATGTATCTCTGTGAGTGCTCATGTAGGATGTGTCAAATAGGTTGTCGACGAAACCCGCGATCCCTGTGCTCTGTTCTCTAGGAGGAGATGGGATGACTGTATGCTGCATGTACTGATGCCGAGGAGGAGATGGGGGTCTTGCATACTGATGGCTTGGGCCTGCACCTCTGGGGTCTCTGTGGGATACCAGTACCGGATACTCGTGAGGATATGGTGGAACGTTGAGTTCTATGCCTGCATAATGTGTAAAGTGATCCAGATTCTGAAAGATCGCATGTTGAGCAAACTAACTCTCGTGTCCAGGTAGATCTCCCATGTGATAGTGGTATGGCGGAAAGCGCAGCCTATCCCCTTCCCCTACTAATGAGTGTCGGCAGGTGTCAGTGGGCCATCCCTGTGTGGTGGGATCATCCTCATCCCGTGGTTCCTGAGAACCTCGCCGTCTCGGACCATCTCTCATCCTTGTATCAGGCATGAACCCTGCAACTCTTACCCCTTGTACTTTTCGGTCCTCTGAGTCAGGTATTGCCTGATTAGCTGCAACTATTAGCTGTTTACCCTCGATAGGAATGTACTCCCAAGTGTGCAGTAGCTTATACCCTATCTCTTCTGACTCGGCTCCGATCTTATACCCAAATATCTCAATACTCCCCAAAACAAGCATCATGCGAAGGAGCTTGGTGACAATGGTCCCCAAAACTAGCACAATTGTTCTTGCGGCATTCCTTTCATTGGTGAATGCCTGGGCTAGAAGGTGTGCAACTTGCATATTCTGGTTGTGTATCATGGCGTGCATCAAGCGCATATCATTAATGGTAACGGAACCACCATGTTGGCTTTTTGGGTGAAGGGTTTTGGTGATAAGGTGGTGAAGAATGCGGTGTACGGGATTAGTGAATTTTGAGGCCTTTTTACTCGACCTCCATGGTTCATTATCGGAGGTGTCTTCGCGCCAGAAAGCTTGATGATCTATGTTGTTCAGGGTGGTGTATCCTCGCTTGAATATAGAACGGTTAAGGTGCGACGTCTTGTACAGTTCTAGATGCTTTACGAACCATGCAAGGGTTAGGTGATACATCTGATTCTGATGGCGGAAATGGATGCACTCGTGATCATTGTAATCCTCTTGGTCAACATTTAACTCGAATCTCCAAGTTGCCATGAATTTTGCGTATGGCTCTTCATACACTTTTTCATTAATCTCAAACAGCCTTTGCCAGGCGCTGTTAGTTTTTGCGTGTGCTGTAAAATTCTAGATTCTTCTAAGCTCATCAGCCCATCCACACTGTTCCATTATTGCCCAGTTGATATATTTGTTGGCCCCTTTTGGCCGATTAATCCAATTCCTCATAAATGGTTCATTTTCTGTTGGATCATCTTGCCTGAGGAGGTAGTGGGGTAACTCATATTCTGCCGGTAAATAATTAGCCATCTGCAAAGGTCAAATAACGTAGGTTATGTTCAAAAATAATAAGATTTAAAATAACACTTATAATTTAAAAATGCATATATATTTCGAAAAAAATTCGAAATGAGTGCTTTAAAAATGGCATTTTCCAAATTCCTGTTATAGTCAATTATAGCCAAAATTTCCGCAAACAACGTCTAACCTCACAATAAACTTATTTTCAAGCATAATTCAAAACGTACCCGTGATTGCAATAAATAATGCTAAAAATAATAGTTATAGCGAGTTAGTCGTAATAAGCAAATATGATGATTTTTAAGCATACAATGGTTCTAATGACCATTCTTAATTACCTTAAATATTTTTAATCATCAAACATTAGCTATAACATTCTTAAGTCAAGGATTAAGGTCGTTTGTACCGAAAAATAACCATTTTGTCAAAAACGTACAAAATAAGAAAAGTCAAAGACTAGGCTAAATTTTTACTAGCAAGTCAATGATATCTTCATTTAGGCAAGTTTTAAGGCAATCATATGTTTTAAAAACGTTTTAACTATAGGCTTAACCCTAATCCTAACTAAGTGTAGTTTTATCAAAATGTCAATTTTCAAGCAAACAAGCCTAAATTGTTCCAAAATTAGTTTCTAAGCATCCTAAATGAATCACTAAGCCTAAATAAGCTAGCAAAACATCAAGTTTCCAAAAATTCTACCAATTCCTAGCCTAAAATCTTGACTAACGAATCAAGCGTTAAAAACTATCCAAAATGCTTCAATCGAACCTAAAAACTAACACACATCAATCACATTATCTAACTAAGCATAAAGGAATTCAAAATTGGGCAATAAACACAATTTTTCTCAAAAGTTAAAAATTTGAATTTGAGTAAAAATTCGAGTTTTAACTGTGAAAGAGTACCTTTTACACCAAATTGATGATGGAAACACGTTTAGGAGGTACGAGAGAGTCGGATTTGAGCTTTAATTTGTTGAAAATGGTCAAGATTTGAGGATGGTGTGGTGGTGGTGAGTCGTCGGTCGAAGAACACAGAAGGGGGAGAAGGGGGAGAAGGAAAAAAGAAAAAGGAAGAAGAAAAGGAGAGGAGGGAAAGAAAACAGGAAGAAAATTGGGCCCGTGTGGCTCGCGGGCTTATTTCTCCGACCCGACTCGCGAAATTTTTATATTTTTAAAATTTTAAAATTTTCACAAGATTAAATAAAGATAAATAAAATTTTATTTCGGATTTTAATCCGGTTATTTTTATTAATTAAACTAAAATTTAAAAGAAAAAGGCAAATGGACGGAATAAAATTAAAATATTTTATTTTATTAATAACTTAAATTACACAGGTTCCACAACTAAGTTCCAGAAATGACGCGGAAAGAAAGACAAATTTAAAGCTTCTTTGACCATCCAGAGTAAATCAGCGGAGTGTACTGAAAATATTTCAAAATCACTTAGTATTTTACACTCGCGCTTTTGTAAATCTCTGATGTCGTCCATAAGTTTAACCAAAGCCCTTCTAACTTTCTTAACGTTCGAAATTCCATCCCTAGGTCTAGTATCTCGATAATTAAGTTCAAAAAGGAGTTTTGACACTGTGTCTTGAAATAACAGATCTTCCGCGCAGTCAGGATTACCGATAGTAATTTTAAAGTTTTTAGATATTTCCCGAATGATCTTTCTTTGCAGAGTTGTAAATGGAAATTTTGACATAGTGAGGATTTGTACGAGTTTAGAATAAATTTCCTTTCTTTTTGCGAAGAAACTCTGATGTATTCTTTCCTCGGTTGAATCCGGAAAAACTTTAATTAATCTTTTGATAAGAAATGAGGCTGGATCGAAGTAGAAGAAATCTCGATCTCCGTATTTTGAAATAGGGTTAGGTTTCTTGCTTTCAATCCAAAATTCTAATTCAGAGATCATTGCAGAGACATAACGGTTGATATGAATTTTAGAAAATTCCTTATCACTGATGTGAGGGAGAAAACTGACGAATGACTCTAAATCGAATTTGAAATCAATTTCTGCATCCCGATACTTGACGAAAATATCATCTTCACATTTTTTTAACAGTTTGTGAAGAGAACGAACTTGAGAACGCAGCTCTTTTAACAGATTGATTTGAAATGTTGAGAACGGGAAGTCTGAGGAATAGAGGTGTCTAATGAATTCTATATAGACGTCTAACCTTCTACTAGGATTTAACAGATTTTCAGTAAATGGAGCTTGTGTTTTATCAATATGTCGCTTTTCTTTGGGATTAAATTCAAACAAGTCTGGGTAGTTGAAAATAGTTGGATATTCTTCCCGTATTTCATCTTCCATAATTAGGAGTTTGTTAAGACTGAGCCTCCCTTTTGGATCGTGAAGAGGGTCGAATCCTGGTTCATTTGAGTAAAACTTATCCAAAAGCAATGAAATCTCCAAGTCAGATGAAATTATCCGGCTTCTTGGACGACAAGGATCAAGAACTAATTCTTGATGAGATTCATCAGGTTTTAGATTTGTTTTGGTTTTATAAAGAAAAACTTCGCCGATTTCCGAAGTTGTGGGAGAGCAACTGCCTTTCGCACTTTCTTCGTATTGATTAAGTTTGAACTGAAATCTACAGAAATTAATACCATAATTAATATTTTGTTTTCATAGTTTTGAAAAGGGGTTTACTATATCGGTGACTTTATATCCTATACCAACAAACTCTCTGTTTGTTAAGCAGGTTTGTTTCTTATCAATTTATCTTTGAAACAAGTGGCCAGGCCGACAATGAAGAGGCAGGATCCTTTTGGTTCCAAAATAATTGAAGACTGTTCGGAAAATCCAACAACCCAGTCCGTGTATAATTGTCTTTCTTAGACACCACTCAAGAATCGCAGATATTTTGACAGAATCAACGGTTACCCTAACAGACAGAAAATTTGGTCCCCGGCAGCGACGCCAAAAACTTACCATCTCTTGATTTGGCCAAAATGGACGGTTTTATTTGTGCAGTGTCGTTAGGTCGCAACATGTCAGCTTTAACTACCAAAAGAGAGTAATGCTTTTATTATTTATATTTAGCTAGGGTTTCCTAGCTATAACTCACCTACTTGTCTTCCTTTTAACGAGTAAGTGGTAAATATAACTCAGGTTCGTATTTTTATATGTTTGCTCAGTAATGTGGGACAAAAGTGCCTATATAGTTAACCCTAGTGACAAGTGGTGATACGTTAATATTAACTACAAATATATTAGTATAACTATAAAGATAAAGATAGATAGGTATGAAGAATAGAATTCTGATGGGGAAATATCACAAGAGTTTAACTTCATAGAATAAACACTAAACCTCAATCAACTGGGCTTTAAACCTAACTGATTTTTCACTAAGAGTTTAGGCCTTGAAGATTCTAGCTAAGACAGATATCCCTAATCCCAACGTTAACCTAGAGGATTTAAACGACCTTATGGATAGAATCCTAGGTACATGAACAAAGTGGTATATCCCTAAAGGAAAGTCTCGGCTTTTCTTAATCCTAGTCGGTCTAACTAAAGCAATATTCTACCACTTAATACTAAGCTATGTTTTAACATTAACAGATGTGCAATCTTAGATATTCTAAGGTACTGCTAATTGGATTAGAGGTCTCTCCTTTGCGATCACTTATTCAACCCCGGATCATCTTACAACATCTCAAGAACGTTGCTTCTGACGCGAATCATGCTTCTAAGAAGACCAGTGTTTATTGAACTCTATATTGTCTACACTAATCACAACGTAAATGGGCAGCTCTTATTTGACGAATAAATGAATATTCGTACGTAGGTACTATATCCCTATTGTGACGTTAAGCACACATAGCTACTTACCCGTATCCCAGGGTTGATTAAGTCCTAATACTAGGTTATAGCCACGTGAATAAGAGGAAAGGGTGATCCGTAAAATAAACTTCTAAACCGTCAGGGTTTCAGCATAACAATAGCATAAGTTTCAGATAAGGTATTCAACATATAATAAACATTTGCAACGGATAGATAAGCATGCAAGATGAAAGCAACTTAAGATAATTTTATTAAATTAAGGAAAGCGTTCACCGTTTATAGACGAGATCCGGACCATACAAGTGCTAACATCCTCTAGACCGCTCCTATTACAATCTTTGGTGTTCGCCTCCGGGTACTTAATTTCCCGCTCGGAGGTGAGGAGGCCTTGAAAGCTCTAGTGAGAGAAAGTGTATTGTAGTGAGAGAGTGAAGAGAGGTGTGTTGAAATTGGATGATAAAAAGCCTTTAAATAGACTTGGATTTTGCCTGCAAATGGCTGGCAGGCTTTGGCAGGCCATTTGCAGAGACCGTTTGCCAGGGCAAGCCGTTTGCAGGTGCCGTTTGACTGGGCCATTTGGCAAGCCATTTGTGAGCCAGGCAGGCCGTTTGGCAGGCCGTTTGGCTTGCCTGGTTCCCTGGATCGTAACTTGATTTCTTGTCTTTCACCGTTTTCGCTCTAGAATCTTCGTTTTAGCTCCGATTCTCTCGATTCTTCTTGCATCATCTTCGTAATTACTTTACCTACAAATTTAACCGAAAAAGTGATTATTTTGCCAACAAAGTTTTGAACTTTACACAAAAATTACAATTCTGCTTGTAATCCATTTAAATTCTTAATACAAACGGTCATTGTTTCAGTTTATCAATTTAAACATGGTATTAGAGCTAACGGTATCGATCTTTTGATCAAGATACTTGTTTCTTTGTATCAATCATCTACCATTGTGAATGGCCACCATGTCTGAAACGACCCGTCCATATTACTATAAACACGGTACGTTATTCATTGGTCCCATAACGAGGTATTTGACCTCTATATGATACGTTTTAGAAAATATTGCATTCTTTTCTAAAAAAACACACCATTATTATACATAATGCATATTTTAAACAAGTGGACGATTATTTAAGAAATATTCCCCAAAATACATCGTTTTCCAAATACTACACACGTGACATAACAATCGAATATAATACATGACAAAGGTTTTATTGAATGCAACACTTTATTTAAACCAAAGCATGAGACTCCATGCACGGCTTGCTCAGATAATGCAACAGCGGAAGACTTTCTTAAGGACCTGAGAATAAACATGTTTAAATAGTCAACACAAAGGTTGGTGAGATATATAGGTTTAGCATAAATATAAATATAGACCACAAAATTTCATAGTTATAAATATATGTACACTCGCAAGTGTAGAAAAGTATTCTATAAGTTGTTGAGTGCTTCGGTAACCATACTTAACCATTAATGTGGCATATTCCCTTTATTATGAAATCTCCCTACACTGTACCAAGTGTAGTAAAAATGAAGTACTATGCAACCGTTTACGATACTAGAGCGGCTTGCCCGGTTGGGGTTGTCAAACTCGATAGATCTATCAATAGGATTCGCGTATACATGTTCTTACAACATGTAAATATTAGTTACCAAGCTATTAGGGAAGATATGCAAAGTGGTACAACAAAACGTAGAATATATTTTAAGTACTTGTGTCTATGGCGTAAAACATAAAATGCATGTATTCTCATCCCAAAATATTTGTAGAGTTTAAAAATGGGACTATATACTCACAGTAGTAAAAGTATATTAATAATAAGTTTTCAACTTATTAAAAATATGACCGTCGTACTTGGATTCACGAACCTATAACAATAATAACGATTCAGATAATAATACGACATATGAATAAAATAAAGCAAGTTCATAGAATACTTATATAATAATTTTTAACATTCTATGTTAGTAGTCCATTGTTAGTAGTTCTTTGCTAGTATTCCAAAATAGTCCGAAAAGTCCAACAGTCCAATAATCGGTATATATATAATCTTAGAATTACCCCACGACGTATTGTATACGTATTGTCTTTGCATCAACCCAGAGACGTATTGTATACGTATTGTCTTAGAATTAACTAAGACATATTGTGTACGTATTGTCTTAGGGTTTATCAAAACGTATTGTATACTTATTGTGTTAGGACGTACCAAGAATATTATTATACATATATACAATCACAGAATTAACCAAGATTATAATATTTTGTTATACTACTGATAACATGTCCAAATATATATAGGATATAGGAAAATTTAACAAGGATATGGTTAATATAGTTTTTATAATATAAATTTTCTTCCATACATCGTTAATTTTAGCAGATTTTGTTTTGCTCGTAAAATATTCATTACAACTCTGTTTAAAGTGAATCAAATTGCTATGGATTCCTTAAGAAGTAAATTTTACAAAACCAATTCGAAAAGTTCATCCCAAGTAGTAATTTTAAGAGCTTTACCCTCTTTTTGTGTCGGTGGACAGATTTGGAAAAATCCCGGCATCCACCCAATATATGATTTTTGATAAAATACTTCCACTTTGTCTAAAATCATGAACAAATTACTGGAAGTCTTATTTACATATATTAACATATTTTCAAAGTCTTAGCCTCGAACTCAAAGTCTAAGATACGTTTTTAATTCCCAACCCAAAACATCCCGCTTTTTACCGAATGGAGATTAAAGGATATATGTTAAGTTTCAAGGTGTTCTTCATATGTACAAGTTATAAGTTCTTATATTAACTTAATATAACATCATAATACATATAAATAAGTATTATTAGAGTTAAGTTAGAAAGATTAGATTAGTTTTTCAAACAAGCTTGGTGTTTACCAAAACAAGTTCTAGTTTTTACAAGTTTTATAAGTATAATAAGATAGCAACTATACAAGGAATTGAACAAGGATTTTGTGAAGTATTTTACCTTGATTATGAAGAGAAACGTTTCTGAGATTGAAGTATGATATGAAAGCATTCAAGTGTGTATTTTTAGTTTAAGAAAATGTGGAGTAAAAATGAGTTAAAATGGTCCTTATTTATAAGCTTATAATTTTGGCTTTTAATGAAAATATCTAAGATAAGTTAAATGTATTAGGTCATGCATGACATATTAAATTGATTAGGTCATGGATAACATATTACACAAATAATTGCAGATTTCTATTGGTATATACCAATAGTAAATACTTCTAGAAGCTGTGTATAATAAGAGTATAAATACGGTATGAATGCGAGTAGAATTCTTGAGGATATTGAACGGAAATACGAGTATAGCTATCCTTTATATGTATTGGTATATTATAAAGTGTATTCAATACTTGTAAGGATGTATTTACACTCATAATACATTATATGTAAATACATTTTAACATAAGTTATTTACGTCGTTTAAATAGTAACATATATATTGTTCAAAAACTCTTTAAATTAGTAGTATGAAAATATATATATAATACTTTGTTAATATACTTAATGAGATATTTAATTATCATATTTTAAGTTAAATATATATAAATCCATATATATACACAATAATTAAACAATTAAACAATTAAATCAAGTTATGACGTTCGTGAATTGTTGGAATAAAAGGGTGACCAAAAGCTTGTGTAAACCTCTTTCCAGAGGTTCAAGATTTATTAAAATTCATTGCTTATCAAGTCAGAATTATATAAAGATTAAGTTTAAATTTGGTCGAAAATTTCCGGGTCGTCACAATGTCTAACGACGGTAGCCAAACACTCTCAAGCCAGCAAAGCCAAATTGATGAATTAAGCAGTCAATTGACAAATCTCTTAAAAAACAATTACCAACAGCCCAAGATCTTAGATACGTTAAAAATAGGTTTGAGTCTAAATAGCTCAAACTATGCATTGTAGTCAAGAATGATGAAAGTTGCCATTGGAGGCAAATCCAAGGCACTTCTCAAACATTTAATCTCTAACCCACCTGATAGCAGTCATGAAGAATTCGAACAATGGGAGCAAGAAGATCTCATCGTATTCTCATGGCTGATACAGAATGTTGAGCCCAATTTAGCAAGCAATCTCACTTCTTTTTCAACCGCCAAACTACTATGGGATGCATTAGCAACAATCTATAGTATTGGCACTGATAAGCTTCAAACATATGATTTATATGTCAAAGCTACATAAATGAAACAAAACAACCTCAACCTTGAAGAATTGTTGATCTGGATGCAAGGTGTTTGGGGAGAACTCAAAATCCGAGACCCAAATCCCATGCAAAGTGCATCAGACATCAACAAATACAACAAGATTAGGGCTGAACAGAAGCTTTTTCAGTTTTATAAAGGCTCTTGACTAAAAATATGACACAATCAAGAGAGAGCTTCTCTGATTAAACCTATTACCGACGGCGAAGGAAGCTTACGCCACCGTGAGAAAAGAAACAGCACACCGACAAATTCTAGGGCTATCACCAAGTAACCTATCAAACAGTTATGACGTTGCAACCGGATTGGCCACAAGTGACGGTAAGAGGACTCCTGTTCATCTAACTCAATCAAGTCGAAGCAAATATCCACCAAAAGTGGATAAATCGAAGCTAACATGTACCAAATGTTGTAAATCGAGACATACTCTAGAACAATGCTTCGAATTTAAAGGGTTTCTTGAATGGTGGACAAATCCAGGAAAGGCAATAACGGTGGAGGAAGCCGACGATACCACCACAACAACCACCACTACAACCACAGATCTGGGTTTTCGAGGCATCGTGACAGAAAAAGGTACCAATTTTCTTTCTACCTTTTTATATTCATCAAATAGAATAAAAAAGGGAGATGGGAGGTACACCGGTGTAACAACCATGCTTTTTCCGTCACTTTCGTTAACTTTCTGTTAATTAATTTAACGACGATTACTTGACTTTTATGTATTTATGTGTAATAAATACATACTTGATCCTTGTAGGGTTACAATAATTAATATGGGTTAATATTAATTCGAATAAATATTTCAGATAAAGAAATACGATAAAAATGATACGATTTTGATAACTGCTTTTCGAGTAACGAAACGCTCGGGTTTATTTTAATAATTATTTTAATAATTATTGACTTTTTAAAGATATTTAATTTATTGGGTTTTTAATAAATTAAACAATTGGTTGCGTTTAACGATCGGTTTAGCGTTCCGGGCCTTCGGTACGACTAAACGGCACTTGAAACGGACCACGACAAAATGCTTTTGCAAAACGAGAGCCCGGGATACCCATAGTGGGCCCTATCAGCCGAACACCCCTATCCCACCCCTTTTATATTTAATTTTTGCAACTTGAGGGACTTAGGTGTAAATTAGGAGAATTAGGGCTTGATATAAATACTTATTAATACCCTAACTACACAAACCCTTCCCCATTATTTTATTAGTCGACATCTGCTCCCTCCCCCCTCCCTTGCTTCCGTCAACTTCCACCACCCACACCACCATCAAATTTTGACTTTTTGATTAAACCTCAAGCACAAACGTTGTAATTCCCTTCATCCTCTACGCGTTGGTGTAAATGATTTTGTGATCAAAGGTATATTTGCATAAACCATAATCTTTAAAATCACATTTTTATAAAGGTTTCATGAATTAGGTTGTCTATTGCTCAAGTCTTGATGATTGATGATTGTTAGATGCGATAAATTACTCATTGTGATTGTTTAATGCGAAAACCGAAATCTATATTGATGTGTACAGTAAGTTTAATTTTTCAAATGCATGATATTATGTGATATTAAGATTCCTCATGAAAAACTATTAATTTTAGGCTTTGGATTCGCTTGATTTCGTTTCCGGATGATCAAGTTATGTCCATTTGAAATTAACGTTGTATTTTTGTTGATTGATCAGAAATATGGGTATGATAGACCACGAATTGGTTTATGAATCTAATACCATTGGATAGATAATTTAAGAATACACAATTTGCACTAGGATATCATGTTGTTTGCTTGAGTATAACTTGTGATATGCTTGATTTAGTGAAAACATGGAATTATACAGCACTTGCATGAAAACAGCCTTGTTTAATAAAATGTGTTAACTTATGGATTTAAAGCTTTGCATATTTGAAATGTACACAAAAATTACTTCACTTTTTATGTAGATATCATAGTCTAATTGTATCTAGATTATCGAATAATTGCATGCGAATGTGAGTAGCTAAACTAGGATCAAAACAACAACATGCTCTCTGTTTTATACTTTATGGTTTGTGTTTATTGAATTAGCATGTATGCTTCTGGAAAATGAATCTTAACATGATATGTGATATATGGTTAGTTAATGGTAATATCTGAAACCTTATGCATTGGGCACAATAGGGCCATAGATTGTATAAATTCTGAATTGAGCTGAAAACTGAACATCCAACTTGCACGAATAAACTCTACAAATTGGATAAACAAAAATTTCTCATCTTTTGATATGTGTTATTTTGACTTGTCCTTGAACCATGGCCACTGACCTTGTATCAATTGCATGTCCCTAGCTCTGGTTATAGCCAAAATGACATCAGTGCGCGGTCAGAAACTGACTTGGCAAACTGTAAATTTACCCCTTCTGATTCCTGACTTCTAGTCATCGTATGAGACCCTGGCTGGACTTTTTGGAATCTATTTTGAGTATACATATGATCTGGATTTTTCCATGTTTGCATGAATTTTGATATATGAACTATGATGTGTGCGAGGTGTAGTATGAAATACTATAATAGTTTACTACGAAATACTATTAAATACGATACAATTTTACACAAGTTATTTATTTATTTATAGAATGGATATACCTAAACTTTGCTACAACACTTATAGGCAGTGTACCTAATCGTAAAGTAGTGTAGTCTTTAGTAAGTCCGGTTCGTTTCACAGGGATTAGCTGAGTTTACACTATATTTTTATTAACTATATTTGTATATAAATATATATATATATATATATATATATATATATATATATATATATATATATATATATATATATATATATATATATAAGTAGTATATATATATATATATATATATATATATATTAATTACATTTGTGTATATATATATATATATATAAGTAGTATTATTATTATTTTAAGGGGGGTTTTACCGTTTAATGACTGGTTTGTCGATTTTTAAACTTAGATCACAGTTAAAACCTAATGCAAAATATTAAATATAAATATAACTTATTTTAAAGCGTAAAGTAAATGACGATAAATAAAAGTACAATAATTAAAAATACAAGTAAAGCGTAAAAATAAATGACGATAAATAAAAGTACGATAAATAAAAGTGCGATAAATAAAAGTGCGATAATTTAAAAGTACGATGAGATATAAAATAGAAGAATTATGCTTATTTAAATTTCCATAATCATGATGTTTGACGTGTTGATTTTAATTTATTACCATGGGTTAATTGTCCTTTGTCCTGGATTATTTGATAAGTCCATCTGGTTTTGTCCATAATAGTCCATCGGTCATAATTATAAAGTGCGAGGGTCTTCGCCAAATTAACCTTATACCCGAAGTCAAATATTCCAACTAATTGGAGATTTAAACCGTAATAAGGTCTTAATACTTTGTTTAATAATTACGCCAGGTTATCGACTGCGTGTAACCCAAGGTTTTAATACTTTATTAACAATTACACCAATTATCCTTGAATGTAATCCACCCCTGTTTCAATGAGTCCATTGACTATTAATCCATCCCCGTGTCCAGTCAAATGAACAATTATTAGTATTTATATATATCCTGCCCACCGTACCCAGCCAAGCGTATGTGGTTATATATATATATATATATATATATATATATATATATATATATATATATATATATACGTCAAATTATAAATCTCTATATTAAATTAACAATATATCATTTAGTTAATTAAATATAAAGCCCATTAATAGCCCATAGTCCAATTTCCACAAGTGTCGGTCTTTTGTCCAAACCCCAATTATGGTCCAAAGCCCAATAACCCCGTCTTAATATTTAGTCCAACATCATGATTACTTCGGCTTAAATAAACATAATAATAACTTAGCTACGAGACATTAATTTAAAAAGGTTGAACATAACTTACAATGAGTATTAATCGCGTAGTGTTACACTGACAGAGTTTCGACTTACAAACCTTAAAACATTCGCTATAATAACCTTATTATTATTAACTTAATATTAAAATTATAATTATATAAATATAAATATATTGAGAGACACAGAGAGTAATTGATGGATATATTGTTATTGTGTATTTATTTCGGCCAGAAAACGTTGCAATTTATAGATTTGGCCAGCTCTCAGGGCTCATGCGATCGCATGAGTTTTGTTCTTCTAGTCCATGCGATTGCATGGCCGTCTTTTCCTGGTAATATAGCAATTAAAACGTGGGCTGCTCGTATTTATTTAATATATAATATAATATATATAATTTTATATAATTATATATATTATATTATATTCTTGTGCATAGTTGACTTGTAATTTTAGGTCCGTTGACTTGTGCGTTAATAGTTGGTTCATGTCTCGGTTCTGGATTTTCGAACGTCTTTTCGTACGCTTAGATATCTTGTACTTTGAGTTCCGCGGCTTGTACTCTTGTAATTTTTAGACGTTTCTCATCAATAAATTGAACCACTTAAATTGTATCTTGTACATTTGAGCATTCTGGTCATTTATGTCTTCAAATCGTCGAATCTGTCTTTTGTCTTCACCTTTTATTATTTAAACGAATATTACTTGTAAATAGAACAATTGCAACTAAAAGCTTGTCTTTCTTGAAGGATAATGCTAAGAAATATATGTTCGTTTTTAGCATTATCAAATATTCCCACACTTGAGCGTTGCTTGTCCTCAAGCAATATAGAACTTGAATATAACTTTACTAGAATCACTTCTTTATTCTTCACACTTTGTACATCAGTGATTTTGATACGGCGGTATGAACAATGATAGTAACGTTGTGGTTTACAGTCCCACATGACTATAAAAATTTAGATCCTTTAGGAAATTGGATCTTTATGAAAACATTTGATCTTGTGAAAATTCAATCTAGCTTTTACCCTAGATAAGTTTTGTGATTTGACCCACCATCGGTGTTGCAAAATATTTTTGTGGATCAATATTTTGGCTAAAAATTTTAGGTTCGTGTAATCCACTTCAATCCCTATATCGGAAAGCACACATCCAGTTTACTTGTTCCGTATATTACCTTTCAGCAAACTACCATCCGGTTGTAAAGGAAAGCGATGAACAAGAAACTGTTAAGGTAATGTCTAATGACATGGAGTTAATCATGGTCCACAACGTGTCGGATGCAATTACTATCCTTTGTAGGAGAAATAGCAAAGATCACCCTATAATTTTTTCGGTCTGGCACAAGGTCCTGTCTTCGACCATGCTATGCAACCACCGTTCTTACGGTTTACACCCGATTTAGTTCAGGTGACCTAATGAATTTCGGTGAATTCTTAGGATTTTACGTTCAATGGTAATGAACGCATTGAAAATAGGGTTTTCAGAAAACAAATCGGTTTTAATTTGATTAAAATATTTTCTCATTCAAGCTCGAGTTTAGATATCATCGAATTCCATGAGTTTGTTATTCTCAATCTTTTAAGGTCAATCTCAAGGATTGAGTAATATCAAGCTTAAAAGCTGATTTTTAATCTTTAAGGAGATTATCCTTTTCTGGGGGTCTGATTCATTAGTCTTATCATGCTAATTTGCACGGCGCCCTCCCCATTTTATGAGATAAATCCTTATCATGGTTAGGATAAATCTGACCACATGGCGACCCTGTTTGATGCTGAGGTCCGTGGATTTCCTGCTGATTTTCGAGATGATTTTTCTAGATTTTTCGTCAACCTACAGCTGGTCTGGACGAAAACTTCCTGACCTAAATCAAGAAGCGCGTGTCTTTTTTGAAAGACTTTACTTCCTTTTAATGATGGAATTGATTTATCGTGTAGATCCATCTTTCTTTCAAATATATTACAGTAAATCGGGCAAAACTGATTAATTTAGTCCAAAACAAAAGTATCTACAATAATCTTGTACAAAATAGTGATATATGTTTTAAAGAACTTGGTGCATTCTTCCCACACTTAACTTTTATTTTATTTCTTTCTTTGTCTTTTTATTCTCTTCTATTCCATTTTAAAATGAATTCAAGCGTTTTGATATGTTTCTCAATTTATGTCCTTTCCGAGGTAACAATAATTTCGGTATTAACACCTAGTTTTATCGTTTATAAATATGTATAAACATGATTTTGAATTCATTTATTTGAAAATTTTTCAAATTTTCACAAAATTTGGCAATTGAACCAAGTGTATAAATTAATATTTAAACCGAAAGAATTTAATCCCTTCCCACACTTAAAATCTTGCAATGCCCTCATTTGCAAGAAATTAGTAAAATTTAAATTCATGAGGGCTATTAGCGTAGAAAAATGATTAAAATTTTACCAAAGTTTCCAAACATATTGTTGTTTGTTTGAATGATAAATGGTGCACATCATTTGTTCATTCCTGCAGTTGTTATTTCACATATATTTTGCATCTTGTCGTCAAAATTAGTTGTTTTTGCTGAACTTAATGCCAGTCTTTGAAAATTCGCTGTTTTACCCTGCTGTGTACAATTGACAATATACATACAATACAAATATAAACATGCATGGTAATTTGAAATGGGACTTAATATCCCACTTTCAAATTATAAATATGTAATATTAGTAACAAAATAATAAAAATGTTAAAAATTACATAAAAGTATCAAAATATTAAATGTTTAAACATAAATAGATAAAAATGATAAAAGATAAGAAATCACCTATGGAACACTATCAATCTGGATATGGATTCCAGTTCATGTTATCGTCCGGGTTCTATGGCTAGTGATAGGTGTTCTGATAGGCTTGGTTGGGGTCGTATAGGTTAAAGGGTGGCTGCATGTCAGGCTGATGTGGTGGATAATAAGTATGCTGAGTCGGGATGTAGTTTTGTGGTACCTGATATGATAGATGGCTCATGATCTGGTGCTGATGAACTTGCCATCTATTGTGTTGGCGTTGCCTGGATTGCTCGTATTCATCCGCGGCTCTCCACTGCTCATACTGACGATGTCGAGCCTCGTTATTCATTTCCAACTCTTCCATACGCTGATAAACATCAGTATAACTATCCCTAATGACATCCCTAATGTCATCTGCTTCCTCCATCTCTTCGTCCGAACCCCTCTCTACCTGTGGCCGGGTGCCCTGATATGGTACTGCCCTATTATGTCTCCTTAACAGTACATGTTCCCTATGATAAACCGATAGACCTATAGGTTCGATTTGTTCCTGAACCACGATCATTGGACCCCCTTGTTTTACTATCTACACCTAAATACTCTCCAATGAGAGTAACAAAAATTCCACCTCCTATTATTCCCCCCTCCTGTATACCTTCCACCATTTTGGACAAATAATAACCAACACAGTAGGGGATGTTAACAAAGCTTCTAGGGTTTCGAATGCACTTGAGGTAGAATAAATTGTTTAGGGTCATTTTCTCCTTGTTTCTACCTCGTTGTGTAATCGAGTTCGCTAAAAACCTATGAATTACGTGAAGCTCTGCCCAGTCAATATCTAAATAGGAGTGTTTTCCACCCCGCCTAAACTCATTAAATTTTGACATACGCCTCCATATGGCATTAGCGTTAAAATCTCTATCTACCCTATCACCTTCATAAATCAAAGCTGTACAATCAGGTGATAATAAATCAGCGGGGGTGTAAATCTGTAAAGCCCTAGCCATGTCCATCACAGACATCCTGTACATCCTACTTCCAAGCAAAAATCTAAGAAAAGTCCTATCTTCTAACATAGATACATCCTTATTAAATGCTATAGTACTCATTAATTCAACACACCACTCTTTATATACAGGCCTACGGGTGGTAAACAGACGTTCCTAGTCAGGAAAAGAAGAGTTCTCATACCTTTAGATTAGTAACTACCTAACTGAGTTAGCTAGGTTGGCTTCTTCCAAAGGTCTCCAATCTATCACCCTTGGTACTTCCACATTTTTGGTGTAAAGCTTAAATTTGTTACGTTGGTACTTCGGGTAATCTATCCAGTTTCGCTCAAATATGAGATTGGGATGTAATTCATGTTCATGAACTCTTGAGTTTACTATTAAGTCATGAGGCAGAAATTGTATGTAGGTGTGACGACCTAGAAATTTCCGACCAAAATTTAAACTTAATCTTTACTTGATAACATTATTCCGACATGATAAGCAATAAATTTTGACAAGTTTTAAAAATTTTGAAGTGAGTTTCATACAAACAATTGACCAACCATTTGTTCGACGATTCACGAACGTCATAACTTGTATTAAACATATACTTATGTATATATATGGATATATGGATTATATCTAACTTGAATATATGATAGTTAAGTATCTCATTAAGTATATTAATAATGGATTTTATGTATAAATTGAGACTACTAACTTAAGGGTTTCGAAACAATATATATATGTAACATTTAACGACGTAATAACCTTTATGTTAAAATGAATATATATGTATTGTATTAAGATGTATTAATACACTTTTGAAAGACTTAAATACATATATTAACATACTTATACTCAACAAAGATAGCTATACTCATATTCCCATTCAATTTCATCAAGAATTCCACTCGTATTCATACGGTATTCATACTCGTATTATACACAACTTCTAGATGTATTTATTATTGGTATATACCAATAGGAAAACATCATTTTCAACTTTTTAAATGATTAGAAAACATGTCTAAACATATTTTGTAAGCTAGTATCAATTATTACACAAAAATACAAAACTAATTTTGTTTTTATTACTTATATCATTTATATACTTATATATATTACATACTTATACACATAAAACCATATTTTTTCATTCTTATTCCACCCTCCTTCATAAATCATGACCAAGAACTCTTAAATCTTCATCTTTTTGATCAAAAATCCAATCTATAATCATCTTATAAGAATCATTCAAGAACACTTCATGAACATCATCCATTTCAAGTTTATACTTTCAATCTTTTGAATCCACTCCAACAACTCTTTGAAGATCAAGAAACCTTCATTTATTTTAGTAGTTTTTCACTTCTTAATCAAGGTAATAAACATATTCAAGCTTTGGTTCAATTCATATAATCATAACTATCTTAAATCAAGATAGAATTCTTACTTGAAACTCTTGTTGATTCCAACTTCTACATCAAGAATTCTAAGCTATAGAGGACATCATCTACTCAAAGATCCTTTTCTTATTTTTCTAGTAACATCACTCTTTAAACTTGAGGTAGTAACCTTATTCAAAATCTCGTTCGATTCATATTCATATAGCTGTCTTATTTTGAGTTTATAATTTACAACAACTAGAACATAGTTTAGTTAATTCTAAACTTGTTCGCAAACAAACTTAATCCTTCTAACTTGACTTTTAAAATACTTCAACACATGTATTATGACATTATTTCAAGCTAACATAAGGATATAAAACTTGTAAACACGAAGAACACCTTAAAATTGAACATACGTCGTCATAGATCATCGGGGGCTGTTTTGGGTTTAATTTTGAAAACCTATCTTAAACTTTGAATTAAAAGTTTTCCTTCTTTAAGAAATGTTATTTCATATAGATATGAAACATATCCAAAACCCATGGTTTAACTCTAAGTGGAAGTATGTTTTTCAAAATGGTCATCAAGATGTCGTTCTTTCGACGGAAATGACTACCTCTTTCAAAAATGACTCGTAACTTGTATTTCTGACCATAAACCTATACTTTTTCTGTTAAGATTAATAATATTCGATTCGATCTGAAACCATGGCAATTTGAAACACTCAAAACGGATTTAAAATGAATAAGTTATGGGTAAAACAAAATTGGATAGATTTGCTTGTTTTAGCTACGTGAAATATTCTAACAAATCTATACTAACCCTATCCTAGCTAACTTTACCTATATCCTACATGTATTTATATATGTCTTGATCCCATCCTAGTAGAAATATAATTTATAGTAGTTGTAGTTAATTCTACAACAATATATTATAGTCTTAATTATATTAAGACAATATATAGTAGTGTTAGTTAATTCTAACACGATATATATATATATATATATATATATATATATATATATATATATATATATATATATATATATATATATATATATATATATCGGACTGTTGGACTACTAACATTGAACTACTAACATTGGACTACTAACTTGACAATTTAATGTATCATATAAGTATGATATAATTATTAATTAAATATAATTATAGTATAGTTGATACATATTATTATTATAGGTTCGTGAATCTGTCGAAGGCCGAGTCGTATTTTTCATCGAATTGAAAAATAATATTATTTACTATCAACGACTTACAAGTGAGTTTCATTACTCCTTTTTTATATATTTTTGGGCTGAGAATACATGCGCTGTTTTATAACTGTTTTACGAAATGGACACAAGTACTAAAAACATATTCTATGTTGAGTTGTACCACTTTGCATATTTTTCCCTAATAGCTTGGTAACTAATATTTACATGTTGTAAGAGCATGTAAGCGCGAATCCTATTAATAGATCTATCGGGTTTGACAACCCCAACCGGGCTAGTCGTTCTAATATCGTAAACGATTGCATAGTACTTCGTTTTTACTACACTTGGTACAGTGTAGGGAGATTTCATAATAAAGGGAATATGCCACATTAATTGTTAAGTATGGTTACTGAAGCACTCAACAACTAATAGAATACTTTTATACAATTGCGAGTGTACAGATATTTATGGAAACTGAAATCTTGTGGTCTATTACTATTACGGAAATGATTGATTATGATAAACTAATGAACTCACCAACCTTTTGGTTGACACTTTTAAGCATGTTTATTCTCAGGTATGAAAGAAATCTTCCGCTGTGCATTTACTCCTTTTAGAGATATTACTGGGAGTCATTCATGGCATATTTCAAAAGACGTTGCATTCAAATCATTTGAGTTCAAAAAGATTGTTAATAGATGAATGTCAGATTAGTCAATTATATTTAGGAACATGATAATATCATTGGTATGCATATTTGTAAACTTTCGTTGAAATGTAAGTTAGTTTTTTTTAAAAGAATGCAATGTTTGTAAAACGTATCATATAGAGGTTAGTACCTCGCAATGTAATCATTTGTTATTGTATTCGTCCTTATGGATTAGGACGGGTCATCACATGTGGTATCAGAGCGGTGGTCTTAGCGAACCAGGTCTTGCATTAGTGTGTCTAACTAATAGTTATTAGGATGCATTAGTGAGTCTGGACTTCGACCTTAGCTGCATGTCAAAAAGTTTTGCTTATCATTTCTTGTCGGAAAATTAAATGCTTATCATTCTTAGTCTAGACACATCTTACTGTATTGATTGCATAAATAGTGTATAAACAAAATTCATATCTTAGCGTACTTGCTAATTCATATCTTAGCGTATCTGTTACTGTAAACTTTGCCTGACATATTCCGTAAATTTCTTTGTAATCTACGGGATCTTTTGTTATATATATATATATGGATATTCTATGTAATCGGAATACCATCCGATAGCCGGAAATCATTTCATATCGAAAAAAATAAAAAAATCCTTTATTTAATTGTACAAAATGGAACTCTCCACTAGTTCAAGTACCTCGAATTTCGATATGGAATTCCACTCAAGCTCTGAAAGCAGTGTGACCGGAATGGATCAACCAATTAGCCATCATCTATTCTGGATGAATTGGGGATGGGTTCGTAGTCTACTTAATCATTGGAGACAAGAAGAAGGCGATCCCTTCCATCCACCACTTTGCCCTCTTGGCTAAGAACCTGAAGCACTTACCGGCGAACCTGTCCGAGACACCATTTTCTCTCTCATTTCCAGAGTGTCTCGTCACGATTATATATTATCTCAAATTTTAGATTTTATTCATCCGATCGTCCGAACCGACAATCACCCCGGAGTAATAGAAGAAGTTAACGAACTTCGCGCTCGGGTAGTGGCCTTGGAGAATATGGTGCAAAGGTTACAAGCACCAGCAGCATCACCGGCATTAACAATACCACTATCAGCAACACCAACAGTACCATCACCACCACCAACAACATCTGCATCCCATACTTAACATCGTAATCTGTACCTCGAGCATCAACGTTATACGCACCATAGATACCAAGGTGTACCAACAACAATAACCGATGAAGTATTGATTCATAACTTCATTGGAGAAACATTCTGCGGCGATTATGTAATCTCTAAAATCTTAGAGAATATCTATTCTAGCCTTAACCATAAACCAGATGAGTGGAAACTCTGATCAGAATAGTACGTGATTTACAAGCGACACTTGCTACATAGGCAACCCCAGCAGTACCATTAGCATCACTGGCACCAGCAGCATCTACAACATCACAAGCTCCGTCAACACTATAACCACCACAGATATCATCAAAAATCAACAACAAGTATGTCATATCAACGAGTTATGAAGTATAATGGTGCATCCTAGGAGATACACGCATAAAAGCATCATTTTATACAGAAGAATCGATCAAAGAGCAAAAAAGATAAGAAAATCTAGCGGTGTTCAGTATCCGCCGCCCAACGTTTATCAGGACGCCCAGCGTCAAGCGTAAGCCCTGCAGGCAGCTTCTATGCATAAGCCCTTTAACTCAGCGCGTGAACGGCACGCAACCACATCAGCACACGCCACCGACATTCCAGATACTTCATGTAACAGAGCCATTCAGTGATTGACACGTGTATCCCGTGAATTTCGAACATTCTACGCGTATAAATAGACCCCCTGGGTCACCACATTTCACATCATCATTCTGATCTGAACTTCAGTCAGAGAGAAGTACACTTTCTCTCTCACACAGTTCTTTCTCACTCTAAACATACATTAGCTGCTTAGCAGCAACGCGCTATACGGATCAATTCCAGATTGATCCTCAGATTGATTGAGGCAACCCCACGGATCATCCATCCATGTTTCGGGTCTGCAGAGATAATTTCTCGAGGGCAAACAATAATCAACATTATACGCCACACGCTAAGCAGCTATTTTTTGTACTAGTACCTTACAGCCGCTATACAGAAAATCGTACTAACAGATGGCGCCACCCGTCTCAAAGACCACCAAAACCACCAAGAGCACGAAGGCAACTGAAACAACCTCATCAAAAAAACACTTGAACCAGTCGATGAAAACCTCATTGAAAATATACAAGTTGATCAGTTAACTCTTGAAGAGACTTCCGTTGAAGAAGAAGATCATTTGCACAATGACACAGCAGATGATCAAGTTCATGAAACCATACCACGATTTAGAAAACCATTCATGGTAGGTTCCAACGCAGGAATGTGGAAAGCCAGGCGAGGAACACATAATGTTTCTTTCAAGAAGACTTCTGATGCGAACGCTAAACATAACGGCAAAGGAAATTCAATTTCCAAATCACAATTGTTCAAGCTATTCAATCAGTTGAATGCCTTAGTTGATGATTCGGAGAATCAACACAGTGATGAGGGTTTTTTGATTAATGATTGGAATTTTGAAGAAGAAGGTGAACAGCTCTTTATGACTGAATAAATGGCAATCAAGTTATTGGATGAAATTTTAACTAAAACAGCGCCATCACGATTTAAGCAAAAATTAGCACAACCAACCATCCGTGCAACAGCTGTAGATAATTTGTTTGCTTTGATTACTGGTGATGAAGCCATCAAACCACCAGCAATGACAGAGTCAACACAGTGTTTTATCCCTCAAATTGCAGAATATCCATTATCAAGAAATTTGGGAATTCCATCAATCGGTGTTTATGATGGTACAACAGATCCAGAGGATTTTTTGACTATTTTTGAAGGTGTTATGAGGTTGCAGCATTGGGAAGATGAAACTGCGTGCCATATGTTTCCAATGGTACTGCAAAAAATGGCACGCGAGTAGTTTGCTAGTTTGCCACCAAGGAGTATTACCAGTTTTCTTGATTTGAGGGCAAAGTTTGTGATACAGTATCAAAGTTTGAGAAGTTACACATTGTCACATCTTGATGCACATGAGATAACAATGCATCAGAATGAATCATTGAGTGATTTCATGAAACGTTATACCATTGAATGTCAAAAAATACCAGACATACCAGAGTCTCAGCTTGTTTCAGGATTTATATTTTGTCTCGATCAGCGACGTTTTGCACGATTAATTCATGCTTTGCGTTATGATATTCCAAAAACATTGCATCAAGCGTTGGGTATCGCTTAGAAGCATTTACGAGCAGGCGAAATGGGATATCCAAGAGTGGATAATTATCAGAGAAACTTCAAGCAGCAAGGCGGAGAGCAGAACATGAACGGCAATTATCAGAGACAACGGGGTTATGACAGTAATTAACAGAAACAGCAGAGCAGTTGGAGGGGAAATAACCATCCAAACGATAATTATCACCATCGAAAGCCATTAGACAGGCATCCACTTATCATGGCATTAACCAAAACTCCAAAAGAAATCTTGTTTACAGAGCCAATTAAGGAATCATTTCACCCTCCACCGCCAATGGAAGAGCGTCAGGGACCATAGAGTGACAAGTGGTGTGACTTCCATGAGGTATATGGATATGATACAGATAATTGCAAGTCATTAATGAGAGTGATCATTGCAAAGATCAAGGCTGGCGAGCTGAATCATCTTTTGGCAGGAAAAAAGTATCGACGAAATGATCCAAACAAGCGTTTTGCTTGGCAGGGAAAAGTGCGTCACGGTGGACGACGTGACTGGAACAGAAGGGAAGAACGGAACGAAGAAAGGGATCCAACTCATGAAATGCACATCAAGGTTATATGGAATGAGGAGCAGGAAAATGAAACGGACGGAGAACGCAGGACAGAGAGATGGATGTACGCTCCAATCATATTTCATACCATTCCAAATTGGCGTTTGTCAGAAGAGCCTGTGGTCATTTCAGCTGTAATTGCAAACAGAAACATCATTCGAATTTATACTGATACAGGTAGTGAGGCAGATATTTTATATTTGCATTGTTTTAAGGAATATCCGTTCAGCGTGAAGGATAGGCTACGCTACATGAACTTAAAGATTGCTGACATCACGGGTAAGTCAATGAGGGCAGTTGGTAAGGTGAAACTGGATGTAACATTGGGAACACACCCTTTGGTCCGAACAGAAATTGTGGACTTTACAGTTCTTGATGGCAGATCACGGTTCAGTGCATTGTTCGGTAGGTGGACCCTTCACAAATTTGGAGCAATCACTTCTACACCGCATGCAGAATTGCGGTTCCTAACGCCAAACGGTGTAGCAGTGATACACTCTGAATATGTTGGACCGGCAAGGGAAAGATCAGTTGTTTATGAAGCTCCAGGGAATTTTGTCAGGGGGAATCATCGTGGCAGTTGTTCAGTAGAAATGATGTGAACGAGTATTTCAAACCACCCAAAATGTGGACAAACTAACAGCAAGAGGCAGACCGCTAAACGGAATACAGTATAATAACATGAATCCTGCAGCGCAGTCTTTATCACGTTTTTAATTTTTTCTCAGTTCAGACGACAACACAATACACTTTTTGTAATTTTCTGATTGGGACTTGATCACCCCATACGAAGATATTACACAAAAATGTTGTATGTGTGACAGTATTATCAATACAAATTTTAAATTCTTCTTACGCACATCATTACGCGTTACAAATGTAAAGCATGGCATTCATTCCTACCCACATAAGGCAAGGTATTTTTATGCCCCCGATGGAAGAGGCTCTTGTGTCAACATTATAGACACAAGGGATCGGCTAGCGTAAAGTGTTTACTTCGCTAGAGGGCACCGAGGCAAAACTAAAGATCTCATAATGTCATGACATACAGAATGGTTTATCACAACGGAATAAATCCATTTAAATCTTGTAAACAGTGAAAATTAAATACAAGTGTATTTTGTAAGCCGCAAAACTCCTGAGCGCAACACGCTAAACGAAACATCACTAAATTCCATAAGCAGAAATTTTTTCCAACAGCTATATAAATTTATATCACATATAAATAGCATAACAATATTATGATGCATTCATCTTCTACTTCCAAAGTAGTTTGGGAATTCTCAATGTTTCTTTATAAAACATATACGCTATTGCCGAACGGAAAACGGATAATATGTTCATTACACTAATATCAAAGTCATACATGTTTTGACTAAATGGAGATACAAAACAGATATATAATTTTAATGACCTGAATATACATAATACCATTTATGTAGCAGTACACCTCTGATTCATAAAGAGGAATTATGCATTGTGGACAATGGATAACGGATGATAGTTCAAGTCATGAACAATGTCAAAAATCAGTTTAAGGAAAAACTCATTTCATTTGATGTAATATGAAATCTAAGCTTTCTGAAAGCTTGCAATGTTAAAGCACATATAACAGTAATATGATAAGAACAGCAAAGTATGCTGACATTAAGCATAACAATAGTATATGCAAGCAAATTATCAACATAAAATTGTTATATGTTATCATTACAGAGAAACATGTTATTAAATAGGTAGAGAAACATGTTATTAAATAGGCACATCTAAAATTTCCTTAATTGACACATCCTCCCTAGCACAAACCTCCTTTACAGAATCAATTTTCAAAGAAGTTACTTCAGCAATGGCAACCTGCAGCTTGGCATCAGTATCTAGTTTCATGTGTTTTGTAATGGCATCTGGTAAAGGGTCAGGTTTCACAGGTAGGGCATTCAAAATCTCCTCCATTGCATCTGCAAGATCACTTTCTGTAGATGCCACCAAATACCTATTGAAAGTCTAACCCACAAGTGAAGAACTCAACACCCTATGCACGAGACCAGGGATACCAGCTTTTAAATCAGTAAAGTTCTTTTCAGCATCAGCAACAGCAGTAATCTTTTCCTCCAACAATTGATTCTTCTCTTCCAACACCTTTTTCAGCTCTTTATTTTCCTTCACCAGCTTATCATTCTCTTCCATGAATTTTTATTTTTCTACCCTCTCTGCAATGCATTTTGTTTCCACTACCCCCAACAGCTCATCCTTTTTCTCCACAGTATCCATTGCAGTTTTCAATTTCATGTTGCTATCTTTTAAATCAAGCTCAAGACTATTTACTCTGGTAGCATTGTGCACAGCATTGACAATGATGGTCTCATGAGCCTTTTGAATTTTAAGATCATGAATCACATGTTGATTCAGGAGCACTAACGCTGCAGCAGTAGACTGATAACTTTGTTTATAGGTCATGGTGGATAGAGAGGAAGAAAAATCAGCAACAGTGTTTTCTTACATTAAATACGATGGACAAGATAAGAATTCAATTAACAATGAAGTGATGCTGATAAATCATAAATATAATAAGAGTTACTTTCAAAAACTCAGCAAAATCATCAGATTTGTTGTTGGGATCATCAAGAAAGGCTTGTAGTCCGCTTAATGGTATGGATGGTGGTTGAGTAGAGGCAAAGGATTGTGTTGTATCAGTCCCTTTAGAAGTATGCAGAGTTCTGAATGGAGGAGTCTCAAAAGAATCAACATCATCAGTTTCTTCATTATCATCATCACTGTCATCTTCAACATTAATAGTTTTATTGCTCTCAGGATCCTTCCAAGTAGAAGTATCAACAACGTCATCTTGAGGAACCAATCCTATAAAATGGAGAAGCAGATAAATATACAATAGAGCTTCGACACAAAATTATTAATTTACTTATACAGATGCAGCTAAGATACATACTTCTCTTTTTTGGTTTGTCAACAGCTTCACCCCCTGGACGTTTCCCCTCACGTTTTGAACTTTTGCTAGCCTTCTTGGCGCGGACGGTTCAGGGATTACTTCAACAATCTCAACATCAGGAGATGGTTGAACGGTACCACCATCTCCGCCCTCAACAGACTGCTCTGGGCTTTTCAATTGTTGTTCAAAAGGAGCATCTTGGGCTTTTTCTGCCTCAATTTCAGCAGGGGTTTTGGGCCATTCAGACACAATCAAAGGATCAAGATTGGTCTTCTTGAAGGTTCTGTAAACCTGCATTTCTTCTTCTGCAATCAGATAATATACAGACAAACAGAAACATATATAAGAACATACACAACTCAGAACATCATAACAAATAACAGAATATATCAATAAAGGTGCCTACCACGGCCTTCCCAGCGCAGCACCGGTGTATATCCAGAATGCCAATTGTTACTCATTTTATAGAGAACCAATATGGCTTCATAATCATCATATGACCTTTGTGGAAATTTGAATGTCTTCAAAGTATCAAGAATAAAACTTTCATCCTCAGATAATGTGGTGGATTTGCTAACTCCTATGGTAGTTTTTCTCCAACCACGAACACATGCCCAGGCATCCTGAACAACCCTTTTGTTAACAAAGAAATAGGGATCTTTCCAGTTCTTTAAAGAACTTTCTTTCACCCCAGTAAACGCCTTGTTCGGCTTACAATCATATGTATACCAGCATTTGCTAACTAATCTAGTTCTAAATAATTCATGGAAAATATTCACATTGGGAGTTTCTTCTACAGAATTGCAGAACATTACAAACAGAATAATTTTTTGTAAACCTAATGGATGAATTTGACTAAGCCCTATCCCATAGTGGGCAAGAATTTGTTGAAGAAAGGAAGAAAGAGGAATATGCAGGTTCCCTACAGTTAATTGCAATTTGTAGAGGGTCATCATCTTCTTTGGAGGTTTATTGGCCCTATCGTTAGACGAGGGAACAACAGGATTTAATAATCTAAGATATCTGTGTTTTTTACATAGCTATTCTATATCGACTTCAGTAATACTAGAAGGGATAGTACTGACGTCACGATTGTCTCTCTGAGAAAACGTGCTGCTGGATTCGGCCATGGTAGTGCGTAAAATAAAATCAAGCAGAGGAAAAAGATGAATAATTACTGACCTTGCACTTAACAGATCGTTACACTAGGTAAATTGTAGATATCTTCACAGCAAATACTCAGTTTTCAGAAAAGGAAAAAGGAAACGGAAAGGAGCTATTTATAGTTGGGAAAGTTGGTAATGGAAAGATGAGATTGAGACACGTGTATGGATCAGATTAAATGAACAAAACAATTTGAATTTAGAAAATAAATCAAAAAGATTTTGGGGGCAAATTCATAATTAGATATGTGACGTCAAAGCAGAAAATCAGACGGCTATAGCAGTTTTGTGTCTTCGAGGAAATAGGCATCTTTTATTTTTTAGTTTAATGACTTTATTTTTTACAAAAATAAAGACATTAAAGTGGGGGGACTTAATGGTGTATCCTAGGAGATACAGGCATAAAAGCATCATTTTATACAGAAGAATCGATCAAAGAGCAAAAAAGATAAGAAAATCTAGCGGTGTTCAGTATCCGCCGCCCAACGTTTATCAGGACGCCCAGCGTCAAGCGTAAGCCCTGCAGGCAGCTTCTATGCATAAGCCCTTTAACTCAGCGCGTGAACGGCACGCAACCACATCAGCACACGCCACCGACATTCTGGATACTTCACGTAACAGAGCCATTCAGTGATTGACACGTGTATCCCGTGAATTTCGAACATTCTACGCCTATAAATAGACCCACTGGGTCACCACATTTCACATCATCATTCTGATCTGAACTTCAGTCAGAGAGAAGTACACTTTCTCTCTCACACAGTTCTTTCTCACTCTAAACATACATTAGCCGCTTAGCAGCAACGAGCTATACGGATCAATTCCAGATTGATCCTCAGATTGATTGAGGCAACCCCACGGATCATCCATCCGTGTTTCAGGTCTGCAGAGATAATTTCTCGAGGGCAAACAACAATCAAAATTATACGCCACACGCTAAACAGCTATTTTCTGTACTAGTACCTTACAGCCGCTATACGGAAAAAATCGTACTAACAAAGTATTAACTCATTTCCACTGAATGATTTATATGTATATCTTATATATATAAATTTTTAAACCATAATAAATCTTTCCGTACTAAGCTATTATGTGTAAATCTTAACTACTCGGTTAATTCATATTACTAATATGCTATGATGTACATCCTTCGTCGGCAACTTAACCATCGTTAACTACAATCTCTGTTTCAATTCAATGAATTCCATTTCAAAATAAATCAAGTGTATTATTCAAATATATGTTTGATTTTACACCTTCATCATCGATGTACTCGAAACTTTTCAGATAACATCATTCGTACCTTGCGAAGTTCACAAGAATTCCACGAACACCAAACATCATGCATCAACAAATAACGAAGTATTGATTCAAAATTTCAATTACATTGAAGAAATACTCCGTAAAAGTTATGTAGTTTCTAAAGTTTTAGAGATTATTCAATTCTAGTTTCAACCGTAAATCAAATGAGTTTAATTTAATATTAACTCATTAAATCTATGCTGCATCTGAAGAAAATATACACGTATATATTTTCATAAAGACTGTAATAAAATTCTTTTGTACAAAATATTAATTGTGAAATTTTTTTTAACGGGTAGGTAATACCCGAGAGATATATAAATTCACAATTAATATGTTACATTCTTTGAATCTGATTCAGCAATCACCAACTATACTCATTACTTTCACAACAATATACATTCTTTTATAAAAATCAAAATAACCATTCTCATCCAAAATTTGATTACGTATTCTAATTTTGACAAACCAAAATCCAAGTCAAGATTTAACAGAAGATATCATTCTTAGATTCTTACATCTTTCAAAGCTATACTTTGACTTCAAAACTGTGCTAAAACATCATTTCTATTCATAGAACTCAGGAAAATATTCGTATCATTCAAAATTCTAGAACATCATATGTATATTAACGATTACAATCTGTATTTAAACCCTTCGAAATTCCCGAAGACACTTCAAATAATGAACAATCGAGATGATGATCCAACCACATATTACCCACAGTCTTGTACCTGAAAAGTCCTCGAAACCAAAGTCATAGTTTAACACGTATCTGTGTCAGACCCTTTGTCATTTATTAGCTAAAATAACTTTTCAATTCTTTTCCAAAGTAGTCAGTTTTGTCACAGCTCCAGCAAACCAACTTCAATTGTTCATACGAATAAGTCTTATTATAACAATTACCCTTTCATCATTGTTATCGAGGAACTTTTTATATCCCGCCACATTAGCAATTAACTTACCAACAGCTTCACTGATCTTTGACTTTCCGAAAAATCATTATATTTATCGAAACCCCATTATTTACTCATCCGCATCTTGTAACAAGAATTTTCATGCCAATTACTGGGAATCAGCAATCAGTATTTTGAAATCTCGCAACATGTCTACGCCAACAGTTATACGTGTACATATAACATCTATCTTCAAGACTCACATACTTCGAATGTGAAGTTTCTGAAAAACAACCTAAACTGCGAACTAGTTCTCGAAATTTTGAAAAATGCTGATGAAGCAGCAAAAACTGAAAACGACCTTAACAGTAAAAAGTTTGATGATAAAGAATAGTGTGTTGGCAAAACTTAAAAAAAAAGGTTTGGAACTGGAAAACGGATTAAGCAAAGTATGAAGGGGGCTATGGACAAATCACAAAGACTAAACCTGCCTTTAAAGAATCCAAATGACTCAGTATCTGCTGAAGTCATTAACGAATACATTGCTCCTGACTCTAAACCCTTGCGGACAATATTCTTCATCATCCTCTGATCTTAGATATTCTAAGATATCATCATATCTTTCATTATAAATATCTTAGATATTTCTGAAGATATTTTCATAACTCTTCTTATTTGAAATAAATTATCTCTTCGCGATATCTGTGTTACATCATAAAAGAAACTATTTTAGTTTCTAAGTTCTGAAACCTTTGAGTTTAAAATATGAATGTTTTTGAAGTAGTGTTGGGAACTGAAGTATGAGTTAGTATAATATAATGACACTTGATCAACGTGATTATATTACAGTAAGTCATGTTGAGTTTCTAATGGAACGTGATGAGTCACAGATCATAACATCATCATGTGCCATGATTACACGACTCTTACATTCTATCTAATATATAAATATATCAAGAACATAATTTCTTGATAGTTCTATCTTTTCTCTTGAATTCTGGTAATTTAACCAATCAAGATCGTGCTATTACAATTTCTCTCTTAGAACATTAGTCATTGTTCATTCGAAACTCCATACCTACGAATTCTGGACCATTACTTGCGAAGAGAAAATAAAAGCATGAAGCTCCAAAATAGAAATGAGATTATAAATCGTAGCAAATAGGAGAGAGCATTAACTGTAGATGTCAATGATTATAGAAAGACAGAAGCAGGGATTCCGAAATATAAGGGAAGAAATAAAGCCCAACAACAACTCAGAAATTACAAACCGTGTATATCGATGCATATAGCAATATAAAGACATGGGAGAACTAAAAACACTATAAAACCAAGAGTATAGTAGAAGTAAATAGATTCTTCCGGTGGCAGATGAAAAAGAAGAATGACAGATATGAAAGTTAGGAGTATATCAAGAATCAGAACTGGATGGAGCATATTGACGAATGCTTTAAAGTATGAATTGAGGGAGGAAGAATAGAAGTTATGAGCTGTGGAAATAAGAAAATGAAGAGGGTGGATTTATAGTGAAATATCTGACAGGGCAATCAAAACAGATTATCGCATTTAACCAAAGAGGGTCCTAATTTTCTTAATTTCCGAAGAATCAAATCTTATTTAGATTTAGAAGATTTTCTTCTAAAATTCCTTGAATTCTAAAAATCAACCGTGGCTACGTCACCGGATAAGACGAACATGTATTTACTCATTTTCACTCTTTTGCGATAGCTTCACACGTACTCTTCACAAAATCAAATTGATTTATCTATATTACCCAATGATGATAAAACTCTAATTTTTAGCTCTTATGCATCATGAAAACATACTTTTTGTCAGCCATGACGATCCCAATCAAATTTTGGGACGAAATACCTTTAACGGGTAGGTACTATGACTACCCGAAAATTTCCGACCAAAATTTAAACTTAATCTTTACATGATAACATAATTCTGACATGATAAGCAATAAATTTTGACAAGTTTTAAAACTTTTGAAATGAGTTTCATACAAACAATTGACCAACCATTTGTTCGATGATTCACGAACGTCATAACTTGTATTAAACATATACTTATGTATATATATATATGGATATATGGATTATATCTAACTTGAATATATGATAGTTAAGTATCTCATTAAGTATATTAATAATGAATTTTATATATAAATTGAGACTACTAACTTAAGGGTTTCGAAACAATATATATATATATATATATATATATATATATATATATATATATGTAACATTTAACGACGTAATAACCCTTATGTTAAAATGAATATATATGTATTGTATTAAGATGTATTAATACACTTTTGAAAGACTTAACTACATATATTAACATACTTATACTCAACAAAGATAGCTATACTCATATTCCCATTCAATTTCATCAAGAATTTCACTCGTATTCATACGGTATTCATACTCGTATTATACACAGCTTCTAGATGTATTTATTATTGGTATATACCAATAGGAAAATATCATTTTCAACTTTTTAAATGATTAGAAAACATGTTTAAACATATTTTGTAAGCTAGTATCAATTATTACACAAAAATACAAAACTAATTTTATTTTTATTACTTATATCATTTATATACTTATATATATTACATACTTACACACATAAAACCATATTTTTTCATTCTTATTCCTCCCTCCTTCATAAACCACGACCAATAACTCTTAAATCTTCATCTTTTTGATCAAAAATCCAATCTATAATCATCTTATAAGAATCATTCAAGAACACTTCATGAAGATCATTCATTTCAAGTTTATACTTTCAATCTTTTGAATCCATTCCAACAACTCTTTGAAGATCAAGAAACCTTCATTTATTTCAGTAGGTTTTCACTTCTTAATCAAGGTAATAAATAAATTCAATCTTTGATTCAATTTATATAATCATAACTATCTTAAATCAAGATAGAATTCTTACTTGAAACTTTTGTTGATTCCAAGATTCTACATCAAGAATTCTAAGCTATAGAGGACATCATCTACTCAAAGATCCTTTTCTTATTTTTCCAGTAACACCACTCTTTAAACTTTAGGTAGTAACCTTATTCAAAATCTCGTTCAATTCATATTCATATAGCTGTCTTATTTTGAGTTTATAATTTACAACAACTAGAACATAGTTTAGTTAATTCTAAACTTGTTCGCAAACAAACTTAATCCTTCTAACTTGATTTTTAAAATACTTCAACACATGTATTATGAAAGTATGTTAAGCTAACATAAGGATATAAAACTTGTAAACACGAAGAACACCTTAAAACTGAACATACGCCGTTATAGATCATCGGGGGCTGTTTTGGGTTTAATTTTGAAAACCTATCTTAAACTTTGAATTAAAAGTTTTCCTTTTGGTAAGAAATTTTATTTCATATGGATATGAAACATATCCAAAACCCATGGTTTAACTCTAAGTGGAAGTATGTTTTTCAAAATGGTCATCAAGGTGTCGTTCTTTCGACAGAAATGACTACCTCTTTCAAAAACGACTTATAACCTATATTTCTGACTATAAATCTATACTTTTTCTATTAAGATTAATAATATTCGATTCGATCTGAAACCATGGCAAGTTGAAACACTCAAAACGGATTTAAAATGAATAAGTTATGGGTAAAACAAAATTGGATAGATTTGCTTGTTTTAGCTACGTGAAATTTTCTAACAAATCTATACTAAACCTATCCTAGCTAACTTTACCTATATCCTACATGTATTTATATATTTCTTGATCCCTTCCTAGTAGAAATATAATTTATAGTAGTTGTAGTTAATTCTACAACAATATATTATAGTCAATATAAATATATATATATATATATATATATATATATATATATATATATATATATATATATATATATATATATATATATATATATATATATATATATATATATATATTGGACTATTGGACTATCGGACTGTTGGACTACTAACATTGAACTACTAACTTTACAATTTAAAGTATCATATAAGTATGATATAATTATTAATCAAATATAATTATAGTATAGTTGATACATATTATTATTATAGGTTCGTGAATCTATCGAAGGCCGAGTCGTATTTTTCATTGAATTGAAAAATAATATTATTTACTATCAACGACTTACAAGTGAGTTTCATTACTCCCTTTTTATATATTTTTGGGCTGAGAATACATGCGCTGTTTTATAACTGTTTTACGAAATGGACACAAGTACTAAAAACATATTCTACGTTGAGTTGTACCACTTTGCATATTTTTCCCTAATAGCTTGGTAACTAATATTTACATGTTGTAAGAGCATGTAAGCACGAATCCTATTGATAGATCTATTGATAGATCTATTGATAGATCTATTGGGTTGGACACAAGTACTAAAAACATATTCTACGTTGAGTTGTAAGAGCATGTAATCATATGTTATTGTATTCGTCCTTATAGATTAGGACGGGTCATCACAGTAGGCAGTAAAAAATTGTAGTTCCGGTTCATAATATGCCATGTGTTGATCATAATGTTGCTGCTCTTGTTGTAGCTCAGGCTGCAGTTCAGGCTGTGGCTCTGGATCAGCTTATCTAGATGATGATGCACCATTTAGTATTTGTATTTCTCTATAAAACACATTAAACACAAAATTTTGTGCATCCAAATAATGCATTAGTATTAGCAAAATAACAGATTAACATAATTACAATAACATGTTCAAACAAAATTAAACCTATACACATTTTTATAAATTTAACAATTCTACACTTTTTCAATAAGCATATATGAAAATGCATACAATGTTCATAACCATTCATCTCAAAAAACATGTCAAAATAATCATTATTAGCAATTAAACAAGTTTCAAATGGCATTTATATCAAATTAATCAAGTTCATGAATTTTAGACTTAAAAAGTCCACTTTGATGCTCAAAAATCATGTTTAGGATCAAAGTTTGGATCATTTAGCAACCTAAACATGTTACACTACTTAATTTAGCAATAATTCATAACAAAAATCGGCCATAACCTGTTTATATCAAAAAGCCCAAAATTGCTCAAGAACACAAACCCTAGATTTCTAAAATTTTTGAAGTTTAAGGCTTCAAATCATGACAGATAGCATCAATCTAGAATATATATGCATAATATACTAACAATTTAACTCTAATTAAGCTAGAAATCATAAAAATTAAATTAGGAAAAAATTTGCTCAAGAACACTATAAATTCGAAATTAAAGAGTTTTAGGAGTGGAATCGTTACCTTCTTTGAAAAACTTCTTTAAAGGTATCTCCTCATTGTGATTTTAGTGAAGATTTTGGTGAAAAATGGTGAAAAATTGGTGATTTTAGGAGTGTTTGTGTGTGTGTGTGTTCGTGTGTTTGTGTGTGTTGAAGTGGGGAGGCAGAAGCAGCACGCTGGAGTTTTGATACCTGATCTGTTCTGGGCTACCATGCGATCGCATGGATTCCCAGCACAAACCTCATGCGATCGCATGGGGTGTAATAATGTATTATTTTTTTTTTATTTTTTTATAAAAACCTTTAACTTATAAAACAATTAATTAATTAATTTTTAAAATTTTGTTTCTTTTTAGATTGAGGTCGTTTCGGTACGTTCACCTAGTTCGTCCCTCGACAAAATTTTAAAATTTGTCATTTTAAAGCGATAGTTTTAAAAGCAAAGTTTTTTGGGTTTTTAATTTTTTTTGGCATACTTTAAATCAATAAGATTAAAATAATGATAACAAAATTTGTCGCCCCGCCCTCGGGTAAAGCAATTTCGGTTTAACGACCTAGTGTTTAACTTACGACGTATTTTAGAAATCAATTTTTAACTTAATGAAATAAAGTAAATTTTTTTTTTTAAATTCACACCAAACTTAAATTTAAAATGCATAAAATTTCATATAAATATTAATAATATTTATATACATCAATTTTACAATTTTACATTTAAAATAATATAGTTATATATTAATTTTAAAAACAAGGTAAAAATAAAATAAAAATCTTTTTGGTCTTTTATCCTACTTTAATCAATCAAATATTAGCAAAAATATACGTCCCTCTTTTGGGTAAAGTAATTTCGTATAAATTACCTAGTTTTACTCCTGACGGATTTTTGAAATATTTTATGTTGATTGATTAAAGATATTTATACCATATGAATAAACGGTAAATTTCTCAGTGATGTAATAAATTTTTGTATAATATCAATAATTTCGGTTTATTACACCTAATTTTATCGAATATCAATTTAATACTTTATAGCGAACGATTCAGCGTTTATTATCAAAAGGTTAAAAGCAATAAAGATAAAAACTGTACATACTTACCTATGAGATAGAATTCTCAGAGACCTGCTTTAGTTGACTCGTAAGAGAGTCGTTCGATTTGGTTTTCCATTGCTACATAAGCGTAACCTAGAATTTTCAATAATCTTTCTTCTAAACATATGAACGGTCCTTCTCTGCATAGAGTAACGAACTCGGTATTGGAATGTGTCTGATTGTTCGAGCATTTCCCTTCGTGTGACCATTTCCCACATTTATGACATTTTTCAAGATGTCTTGCTCTTCTTTTTTCTGCGGATAATGATTTTCCTCTACCAAAATGTATCTTATTATGTTCTTTCCTGAGTTCTTTTCTCACTTCGTCACCTTTTCCTCTTATTACTGACACCAGGTCACTCGGGAGGGTGTCATTATTACGTTTAGCAATCAAAGCGCGTAGCAATAGACCATGGTTCAGATCAAAGGAATTCTTCATCTCGTAAAACCTAAAAAACAAAAAATTCAGAATGGGGAGAGAAGACTAGTTCTTTAGTGTCTGCTAGGGAAAGACCAATCGGATTCCATTCTCGAAAACTAAACGAAAATAGAAAATCTAACTCTAAACAGCATTATATCTTAGAACATTTGAATCTCCCCACACTTAGTTAGCTGTGGTGTTGAACTTGTGATTAACTTCATTGTTAATTTCAATTTGACCATCAACAACTTGCATATCTCTGATTTTTGCTTCAAGCCATTTGTTGATTTCCTCTGTAACATTCACAAATTTAACTAACATCGCCTTTTCTTTAGGCGACAAATTGGATACTAATCGGTTACATAACTTAAAGTTCCCCTTAATCCTAGCATCTTGAATCTGTTATAAAGTTTCTTCATTGAACTGTTAAAAACAGGGTCATCTAATTTCGTATCAACAACGGGGTTCTTTGTTATCGGGTTATCATTAGGTGTTTCTTCATCTTCCCCACACTTAGGTGTTTTTATTGGTTCAACAGTTTTGGTTGGTGGATATTTAAACTTTCGATTCACAAAGGTGACCGATTTGTCACCATCCCTAAGTGTCATTCTACCTTCTCTTACATCAAAAACCGCCTCGGTGGTCGCTAAAAATGGGCGATCTAAAATTAGAGGAATATCAAGGTCTTCCTCCATATTAATAACTATGAAATCTGCAACAAAGGTCAAACTTTTCACTTTAACAAGTAAATTGTTGGCTATTCCAATCGGGTGTTTAATGGTTAGGTTAAATGATTGAACACCTATGCTGGTTGGTCTTAATTTACCCACACCTAATCTTTTGTATAAGGAAAGAGGCATAATATTCGCACTTGCCCCTAAATCTGCGAGCCCATTATACATAGCACCATCTTTAAGCATGCAAGAAATGATAAATTCACCTGGGTCTCCCACTTTAGTAAGTGGAGTTGGTTTGTTAACCTTTTCCGGGTGCTCTTTTCTTGGTTCTTTTACTTCTACTTGGATCTCTTGTTCATATTTTACCTCTTTTCTTGGAATGGGAGGTTTATATAGAAATTCTTCTTCTTCACTCCAATTTGAAACCTCTCCATCTTCAAATTTTGGTTTTTCATATGTCGTTGAAAACATATTTATGTTTTCATTCTGAGGTTTTTCTTTGGTGGTGAAATTATGATTAACTTCATTGTCAACTTCCATCGGACCATATATGTAATGTTTAACTCTGTGACCATTAACTTTAAATTCAATCCCATTTGAATTTATCAACTCTATTATTCCATATGGGAAAACTCTTTTGACTATGAATGGTCCAGAACATCTTGATTTCAATTTTCTAGGAAATAGCTTGAATCGTGAATTGAAAAGAAGAACTCCGTCTCCTTCCTTAAATTCTTTTGAACTTCTGATTCTTTTATCATGCCATTTCTTCGTTCTTTCCTTATAGATTAACGAATTTTCATATGCATCATGTCTTAATTCTTCTAATTCGTTTAGTTGACTTAATCGTAGACGTCCGGCTTCATGCAAATCAAGATTACATGTCTTCAAAGTCCAAAATGCTTTGTGCTCAATTTCTACTGAAAGGTGACATGTTTTTCCGTAAACGAGTTTAAAAGGTGTGGTACCAATTGGAGTTTTGTAGGCTGTTCTAAAAGCCCAAAGTGCATCCTCCAATTTTATGGACCATTCCTTTGGATTTGATCCTACAGTTTTCTCTAGAATACGTTTTAATGCTCAGTTGGTATTTTCAACTTGTCCACTTATTTGTGGATGATAAGCGGTTGAGATTTTATGAGTTACTCCATATCTTTTGAGAACTTTCTCAAGTTGTTTATTACAAAAATGAGTACCCCGATCACTTATTAAAGCTATCGGTGTTGCGAACCTAGCAAAAAGACATTTTAAGAAGTTGACTACAACTCATGCATCGTTAGTTGGGAGAGCTTGTGCTTTCGCCCATTTAGATACATAATCAATGGCAACGAGAATGTAGAGATTATTATGAGATTTTGGAAATGGACCCATAAAGTCAATACCCTAAACGTCAAATACTTCACATACTTGAATGACATTTTGTGGCATTTCATCACGTTGACTTATTTTTTAGGCCCTTTGACATGCATTACAGGATTTACAAAGAAGGTGCGCGTCTTTAAAAATTGAAGGCCAATAGAATCCAGCATCGTAGACTTTCTTTGCTGTGATTTGAGGCCCATAATGCCCTCCTGTGGTCCTGTGTGACAATGGTTTAAGATTTGACTAGCTTCATCCCCGAATACGCATCGACGTATTATTCCATATGGACATCTCTTAAACAAATGTGGATCCTCCCAAAAATAGTGTTTTATATCACTAAAGAATTTCTTTCGTTTTTGGTACGACAACCATTTTTCAAGGAATCCACATACTAAGTAGTTTGCAAAGTCTGCAAACCATGAAATTTCACTATAATCGATTTGCAAGAGATATTCATCATGAAAGTTATCTTGTATGGTTAATTCATTTAGAACTTCTAATTCGGGATTTTCAAGGCGAGAAAGATGATCAGCTGCGAGATTTTCTGCTCCCTTTTTATCTCGGATTTCAATGTCGAACTCTTGTAAGAGTAAGATCCAATGAATTAATCGTGGTTTAGCATCTTGTTTTGAAAATAGGTATCTAAGAGCACAATGATCAGCATAGACCACCGTTTTAGCTAGAACGAGATATGAACGAAATTTGTTAAAAGCAAAGACAATAGCAAGGAGTTCTTTTTCAGTGGTTGTGTAATTTGTTTGTACTCCTTTTAACGTCTTACTAGCATAATAAATAGGTTGAAATCGTTTTTCAATCCTTTGTCCTAAAACGGCCCCATTGCAAAATCACTTGCATCGCACATGAGTTCAAATGGTAGATTCCAATTTTGAGTCATCATGATCGGCGCATTAGTGAGTTTTTCTTTAAGAATATTAAAAGATTTGATGCATTCATCTGAAATGATGAATGGAGCATCTTTTTCAAGGAGTTTATTCATAGGAGTGGCAATTTTAGAAAAATCTTTTATGAAATGTCTGTAAAACCGGCATGCCCTAGAAAACTCCTAACTCCTCTAACATTGGTGGGATGTGGAAGTTCAACAATTACATCTACTTTAGCTATATCCACTTCAATTCCTTCACTTGAGATTTTATGACCAAGAACGATGCCTTCTTTAACCATGAAATGACATTTCTCCCAATTAAGAACTAGATTTGATTTTTCGCATCTAATAAACATTCGTTCAACATTAACTAGACATGTTTCAAAATTATCACTGAAGATTGAAAAGTCATCCATGAAAACTTCTCTGCATTCTTCTATCATGTCGTGAAAAATCGCCATCATGCACTTTTGAAAGGTTGCAAAGGCATTGCAAAGTCCAAATGGCATGCGTTTTTAAGCAAAAGTACCATAAGGGCACGTGAAGGTGGTTTTCTCTTGGTCCTCGGGTGCGATTGGAATTTGAAAATATCTGGAGAAACCGTCAAGAAAACAATAGTAACTATTCCCAGCTAACCAATCTAACATTTGATCAATGAAAGGTAAGGGAAAGTGATCTTTTCTAGTGGCGTCATTTAATTTTATATAATCAATACAAACAAACCATCCTGTTACAGTCCTAGTAGGAATAAGCTCATCTTTTTTATTTGTGATGACAGTGATGCCACCCTTCTTAGGTACGCATTGAACTGGGCTTACCCATGGACTATCAGAGATTGGATAAATTAAACCTGCATCAAGCAGTTTAATAATTTCTTTCTTAACAACATCTTGCATATTAGGATTTAGACTTCATTGGCGTTGCACATATGTTTTATGACCTTCTTCCATAAGGATTTTATGTGTGCAATACGAAGGACTTATACCTTTAATGTCATGAATCTTCCATGCAATAGCTGGTTTATGAGCTTTTAGCATAGAAATGAGTTGAGATTTTTCATTTTTCGTAAGAGAAGACGAGATTATTACAGGTAATTCAGATTCACCATGTAAATAAGCGTATTCCAAATGATTTGGAAGTGGCTTTAATTCTAATATCGGTGGTTCTTCTATCGATGATTTATATCGATATATGTCTTCCTCTTTCAGCATTTGAAGTTCTTCAGTTGTTAGTTCGTATTCATTAGCCATGAGTGTAACTAACATTTCAGCTTCATCAATTGGTTCAGTTCCTTCTCCTAAAGAACATTCTCTTGTTCCTTGTAATTCTAAAAATTCTTGTAACAATTCTTCTTGTGAATCTATAGTTTGAACATAATAACATGTATCATCTGCAGATCTCTATCAACATAAAAGGTAACACTCTAGTCCTCTATACTTAGGGTCAGTTTCTTACCGAACACGTCTATTATTGCTTTAGTCGTGTTTAAGAATGGTCTTTCTAATATAAGAGGAACTCGAGAATCTTCTTCCATGTCCAGAATAACAAAGTCTACTAGAAATACTAAAGTACCAACTTTACCTAGCATGTTCTCCATTATCCCTCTAGAATATTTTATTGATTGATCGGCTAATTGTATACTTATTCGTGTTGGTTTCAATTCTCCAAGGTCTAGTTTAACATATAATGAATACGGCATTAAATTTATACTAGCACCTAAGTCTGGCAATGCTTCTATTGAACTAAGACTACCCAGAAAACATGGAATTGTGAAACTTCCTGGATCTGACAATTTTTCTAGTATCTTATTCAACAGCACTGCAGAACAATTAGCATTCATTGTAACAGCCGAGAGTTCTTCCATTTTTCTTCTATTTGTGATTAGATCTTTCAGGAATTTAGCATATCTTGGCATTCCTGAAATCACATCAATAAAAGGAAGATTGACATTTATTTGTTTAAACATATCCAAGAATTTGGATTGCTCGGCTTCAAGTCTTTCTTTTCTCATTTTACTCGGGTATGGAAGTGGTGGTTGGTATGGTTTAACATAAGGCTTTGCCTTAACTGTGTTATCTTCATTAACATTTTCAACTACCGGTTCTGTTTCCTTCTCTTGTTCAAGCTGTGGTGCCCGTGTAGTAAGAATAGAGTCATCAAAAATTACAGGTATTTCAAGTGGTTTAAGTGTAATACCACTTCTTGTGGTAATGACTTTAGCTGTTTCATTTCAGGGGTTAGCATTTGTATCGCTAGGTAGACTCCCCGGTTTTCTTTCTCCAATTAACCTCGCTAGGTTACTTACTTCTTGTTCCAGATTTTGGGTTGAAGCTTGTTGATTTCTAAATGCTTGAGCATTTTGTTCATTAGTTTGTTTCTGAGATGTAAATAACTGGTTTTGAGATTCTATTAACTTTGCCATCATTTCATCCAAGTTTGCCTTTTTCTCATCGGTTTGTGGTGGTTTATTAAAATAACTAGGTCTTTGCTGATTCTAAGTATTATTGGATACTTGTTGATTACTAGGACCTTGTTGGTTATTTTGCCGAGCATTTGATTTGTACGGAATGTTTTGATTTCGATTATAGTTTGGCCTTGGCGGTTGATAATTATTTTGAAAATTATTTCCCGGCCTTTGGTTCATGTATGAAAGATTCTCTCTTTGTTCCATTGTTTGTTCAACACTGAGACAATCTTTTGTCAAATGTGGTCCTCCACACTGCTCACAACTAATTCGTATTGCGTGAATATCTTTAGTCATCTTTTTCATTAGTCTCTCAAAAGCATATAGCTTTGCGGAAATGGAATCAAAGTCATGGCTAGAATCGGCTCTAGCTGCTTTAGATGAACGAAAGATATCTTTTTCTTGATGCCACTCATGTGAGTGGGATGCTGTATTATCAATAATTTTGTGAGCTTCGGTTGCGGTTTTCTTTATAATGAAACCACCACCAGCTGTGTCGATGTCTTTTCGTGTGGCGACGTCAACTCCTTTGTAAAATATTTGAACTATTTGATAAGTATCTAGACCATGTTGAGGACATCCTCTCAACATTTTTCCGAATCTTGTCCATGCCTCATATAACGTTTCATTTGGCTTTTGTGCGAATGTGGCAATTTCTCCTTGAAGTCTCACGGCTTTAGATGCCAGAAAGAATCTTTTGAGAAATTTCTCAACTAAAACATCCCATGAATCAATCGCTCATTCGGGTAACAATTCTAACAAATCTTTGGCTTCCTCCTTTAAAATCCAGGGGAACAACATGAGATAAATAGTTTCATCCTCAACTTCTCGGATCTTAAATAGATTACAAATCCTACTAAAAGTTCGAAGATGTTCGTTTGGATCTTCTTTTGTTGTACCACTAAATTGGCACTGATTGGTGATCATGTGTAGGATTTGTCCTTTGATTTCAAAATCTGGCGCATTAACATCTGGCTGATTAATGGCATGACCTTGGCCCGTGCGTGTGGCTTTGATTCGGTCTTCCATACTTTGAGGTTCCGTTTCTTCCATATCTGAATTTATTGAATCTGAATCACTAGAGGATTCTGATTTAACGGTTTCTTCCTCGATAATCTCTGGCTGAATAATTTGTGGTTCAGGAGGAATGACTAGTGGTTCAGGATCCCTGAATTGTCCTTGAATATCCTCCGGGTCCTCAATTGTGAAGTCGGTTTCAAAAATTAGATTATTAGAAATTTGAGTTGGAGTACTTGTTCGACTAGATGATGATTCTAAAGAAAAATCAATGGCGACAATATTAAATAAATGTCTTGATCGAGTTACAGGAGGTGAACGTATGAAAGATGGTGAACGTTTTGCTCGGTGCATTCACTGAATATCCTATTAGTTATAAAGATAAAAATTATATAAGTTATCAAATTAATAGACTTTTCTGCTTTTGGCCACGTTTCGAATAGCCAATAGATGCAGCAGGTAGCCAGGACCCTTTAAATCGGAAGCCCACAACTCGCCACTAGCAAATCCAACTATTACTATGAACCAGAAAATTTTGGATGTCTATCAATTTAATTGCTTAAAATAATTTTTCGTCAAAATTTAAAGAAAATTCTATGTCCTAAAAACTAGAGTGTAGAAATGAGAAAGAAAAAGCGCGTCGAAAAATAAGAAGTCGAAAAACAAACGTCGAAAAACAATCTAAACTTAGAAATTAAATTTTACGTCTAAAACTTAGCGTCTAAAAACTTAAAACTAAAAGTTGCGACTAAAGGTATTAAAGCTTAAAAGGAATTATAAACGAAAAACGGCAATTACTTAAAAAGGTACTAAAATTTATAACTGCGTCGCAAAATTTTAAAGCGCCTAAATCTTAATCTAAAGAAATAGCTCTTAAGGGATTTTACGGCAAGCCTAAAAATATAAAAAAATAAAATAACTACGGCAAAAACTAAGTTTAAAACTAATTATGAACGATAAATATACAAATTACGAATTAAACGAATAAAAAGATACAAAATATAAAAATAAAACTTAAAGTTATAAAAATAGAATTTTTATTAAAATATTATATTTATATTATTTATTAAAAAAAGGTACTAATTTATAAATTAATAAAACTAATTAGAACTTAAAATACAAAATTAATTAAAACTAAAACTAACTATTATTCAATTAAACCCTAACTATAATTAATTAATAATAATAATAATAATTAAAAATGTAACCCTAATTCGTACGTACTAGGTTTCAGACCTGTCAGACTGACTCATGCGATCGCATGAGTTTTGGTTGTCTGGGCCATGTGATCGCATGGAGTGTGGATCCAGGCCAGAAGTTGGGCTTCGACAGGCTTCGGCCCAATTTCAGTTTTAATTTTTTTTCCTGATTTAAATTTATAGAAAATATTATGTAGTTTAAATAAAACTTATATTTTTTAAAAAAAAATTACTTATTAGTTTTTATAACTTTTAACAAAAGTAATAAAAAAATATTAAACTTTTTAATTTAAACACTTAAAAATATAGATATATATTTTTCTCTTTTTTCTTTTTTTTATATTTTTGTTTTTAATATTTAAAACTTATATAAATATATTTTTACAAAATACCTTAAAAACTATTTTTTTTTTTTTAGAATATAGCGTTTCGCTTTGACGTGATTTTCCCGGCAGCGGCGCCAAAGATACTTGATGTGTGCGAGGTGTAGTATGAAATACTATTATAGTTTACTACGAAATACTATCAAATACGATACAATTTTACACAAGTTATTTATTTATTTATAGAATAGATATACCTAAACCTTGCTACAACACTTATAGGCAGTGTACCTAATCGTAGAGTAGTGTAGTCTTTAGTAAGGCCGGTTCATTCCACCGGGATCAGCTGAGTTTACACTATATTTTTATTAACTATATTTTTATATATATGTGTGTGTGTGTGTGTGTGTATATATATATATATATATATATATATATATATATATATAAGCAGTATTATTATTATTTTAAGGGGGTTTTACCGTTTAATGACCGGTTTGTCGATTTTTAAACTTAGATCACAGTTAAAACCTAATGCAAAATATTAAATATAAATATAACTTATTTTAAAGCGTAAAGTAAATGACGATAAATAAAAGTACAATAATTAAAAATACAAGTAAAGCTTAAAAATAAATGACGATAAATAAAAGTGCGATAAATAAAAGTACGATAAATAAAAGTGCGATAATTTAAAAGTACGATGAGATATAAAATAGAAGAATTATGTTTATTTTAACTTCCGTAATCATGATGTTTGACGTGTTGATTTTAATTCAATACCATGGGTTAACTGTCCTTTGTCATGGATTATTTGATAAGTCCATCTTGTTTTGTCCATAATAGTCCATCGGTCATAATTATAAAGTCCAAGGGTCTTCGCCAAATTAACCTTATACCCGAAGTCATATATTCCAACTAATTGGGGATTTAAACCGTAATAAGGTCTTAATACTTTGTTTAATTGAAATAACCCAACCCGTATTCAACCGGATAAAAATTTTTTTTATAGTAACGAACATTAAGTGCCATTGGAATGATATAAACCATTCCATACAACCCATTAAAACGTACAACAAGTTTAGTGTTTACAAAAGGCACTAGGGCCATTAATCAAATGTAATACAAGTTCGACCCATTTGAAATGATAGTTTTAATCCAAACTACACCTGAGCATGGTTTGGGGTTAAACTACCCAAAAGCATTAGGTCATCTTCCAAAAGCTTTAACTAGCAAGCATAATGGGAATCTAATGCCCAATAACCCTTTTTCCTTTCTCCGTGTTCGCACCTAAAAATGTAAACAACGAGAGGGTAAGCTAAAGCTTAGTGAGTGCAATAGTTATACGTATACATATATAATCTACTTACTTGCAACCACTTACACAATACCGTATACAAACTTGTAACTCAAAAAGCATGTCATCAAACTCGTAATACTAACAAGTTGTACAATATCACAAAATCGCATTAGCATATACTCAACACAATATATATATATATATATATATATATATATATATATATATATATATATATATATATATATATATATATATATATATATATATATATATATATATATATATATATATATATATATATATATATATATATATATATATATATATATATATATATATATATATATATATATATATATATATGTATATATAATATGCTAAACAATGAACAAACCCCCATATGGTTAACCATAACGCTATGGTGCTACCGGCTCGATGGTTCATACCATACGCATTTGAGTCATACTCTTTTATAGTGCTACCGGCTCGATGGTTCACACTTTGTTTTATAGTGCTACCGGCTCGTGGTTCACACTTTGATGCTACCAGCTTGATGGTTCACATCATAATTTTATAGTGCTACCGGCTCGATGGTTCACACTTTGATACTACAGGCTCGATGGTTCATATCATAATTTTATAGTGCTACCAGCTCTTTGGTTCACACTTCAGCGCTATCGGCTCGATGGTTCACGCCTCATTTTATAGTGCTACCGGGTCGATGGTTCATACTTTGACATTCGTCACATATATGTTATGGCACTACCGGCTCGATGGTTCATATCATAACATTCACAAATAAATACGTCATATACACATATGTATAATTACTCCACTCACCTTATAGACTAGGCAATGAATTAACAACCCCGCAAGATTCAAAGTGAAGTACTTAATACAATAAATACAATTTCAATACACCAAACTAGTTGGACTTGCCACCAACATTTATCACTTAAGCATTTAATGACCCATTTGCATTAAATGACTCATTACTCTAAATCGCCCATTAATGGCCAAGACTCATCATCAATCACTAAAAACTAGTGATTATAGTTCAATAACAATAACTACTACCTTTTAGGGTATTTTCATACTCATCTTTGCCCAACGAGGTCAACATTACCCCTTTTGACCCATTTTAACACTTAGACTTGCAAATTGGCCAAACACGAACCTATTAGCAAATCTTTCATCAATTTACAAGTGTATTAGTGACTAACAACACAATTTAACACTTACAAATCTCGATTTGCATAACCAAACCCTAGGTTATAGTTATTAGGGTTTCTTTACATCAATATAATCCAAATTCACCCATTAAATTCCCAAATGGGTCTTACAAGCCTCAAATGACCCAAACCCTAGCCATAAATTAACTAGAACTTAAAACATGGAGTTAAGACTTACCAACACTATCAACTCGTAACTAAGAACAAGGAGAACAACTTTACTTCTTGCTCCAAAGATCGATTCACAATTCTTCACTCTCAAATCTTACTTTTAGTTTAAATGGTTTTTATGTTTTGAGAGTAAATAGAAGAAGAAAAGAGAAAAGAAATTGAATAAATGAGATAAGTGGTTGAGGTTTAATGCTCCAATCAGATCCATACGCGACAAGACGAAAATACCCTTGGACCACCCCTTTTTAAATAGGAAAAATGGGTCAGATCTACAGCTTTGTCGCGTCGCGACCTCAATTGTCGCGGCGCGACAATACACTGGATTTTCGAGCTGTCTTAATCCACTCTTGACTTTGATTTGCTTTATTTGTTGCGGCACGCCCAAGAGCCTCGCGGCGCGGCAATGGCCTACAACTGGCCATTTTGACAACTTAACACAACTATTGATTTATTCGACTTGTACACCTCGTTCACGCTTCCTATATACGTTTCAACTTTGTCTTTAAGTCTCACATGGCTTAACACTATCAAAACCCATGCATATACTTATACATGCATACATTCTCAAACATATATGTATATATGTATATATGTATATATGTATATATATATATATGTATGTATATATATATATATATATATATATATATATATATATATATATATATATATATATATATATATATATATATCTTGCATACAATAAGTTAACACTCTAAAATCGTTTAATCCCATAAACAAGCCAATTATAAACGTTCTAACGATTAAATAAGTACCTTAAGACACGTATGAAGAAAACGGGATGTTATAACTCTCCCCCACTTGAATCGGAGCGCGTCCTCGCGATCCAAGCCGCATGACAAGCCGGAAGATACACCAATACAAACTCTTCAGGTTCCCATGTAAACTCGGAACCTTTACTACGACTCCATTGAACTTTAAAATTTCTCACCTCTTTATGTCTCAACCTCTTTACCTTTTCATCGAGTATAGCAATTGGCTTCTCAACATACTCTAACTTGTTGTTTAGCTCAATCTCTTCTAATGGTACCCATGCAGAATCATCCGTAAGACACTTACGGAGATGGGAAACATGAAATGTATTATGGATCCCCGCAAGCTCTTCGGGTAATTCCAAACGACACGCCACTTCACCAACACGAGCTAAAATCTTAAACGGACCAATAAACCGAGGAGCTAAATTTCCTCGTTTTCGAAACCGAATAACATGAAGTGACCCGTCCCAATCCATAAGGATGAATACAATAACATATGGTTACATCGCGAGGTATTTGACCTCTATATGATACATTTTACAAACATTGCATTCATTTTTAAAAGACAATCTTTCATTTCATGACAGTTGACGATATGCATACCATTTCATAATATATCCAACTATAATTGACTTAATAATAATCTTGATGAACGCAATGACTCGATTGCAACATCTTTTGAAATTTGTCATGAATGACTCCAAGTAATATCTCTAAAATGAGCAAATGCACAGCGGAAGATTTCTTTAATACCTGAGAATAAACATGCTTTAAAGTGTCAACCAAAATGTTGGTGAGTTCATTAGTTTATCATAAACAATCATTTCCAATTATGTAATAGACCACAAGATACTCATTTCCATTTTTCAATAACATGCAAACTCCATAAAAACCATTCTTATGTTGAACACCTGGTAACCGACATTAACAAAATGCATATAGAATATCCCCAAAACAGAAATCCATCTGTATTAATAACTCGAAGTACTAAAGCATACCATTTTCCAGTATGGGGGGGAGTTAGTGCCCGTAGATCTACCTTTAGGATTCGCGTCAATTAGGGTGTCTGTTCCCTAATTCTTAGGCTACCAAGCTAAAAGGGTGATATTCGGTATTCATAATCCAACATAGAATGTAATTTCGAGTACTTGTGTCTATTTTGTAAAACATTTATAAAAGCAGCGCATGTATTCTCAGTCCCAAAAATATATATTGCAAAAGTATTTAAAAAGGGAGTAATGAAACTCACGATACTGTATTTTGTAGTAAAAATACATATGACGGCATTGAACAACTGAATAATGCAGGGTTGGCCTCGGATTCACGAACCTATATCATTTGTATATTTATTAATATACATAGTTGTAATCGAATAAATAATATATATATATATAATTTATTAGTTATATTCTTTTTATATTAATAATATATATATGTTTTATATATTCATTTTGTACATAAAAATATAAAATTTTGTTATGTTATATGTATTAAATATATTTATATATAAATATCGTTTGTTTGTTAAAGCAATATTTTAATAATACCAAGATAATATTTTAAGTGATAACAATAATAATAATGATAGTACTAATATTAATAATAATGATAGTAGTATTAATAATTCTATAAATGATAATATTAATGATAATTTTTATAATAAATCTCATAATAATGATAATAATAGTAGTTTTTAATAAAATGAATTATTTAATAGTAATGGTAATGAAAATAATAATTTTGATAATAATACCTAATACTTAATAATAATAATAATAATAATAATAATAATAATAATAATAATAATAATAATAATAATAATAATAATAATAATAATAATAATAACAATCTTATTACTAGTGGTAATCTTAATAATAATACTTTTGTTAATAATAATAATAAAAATTCTAAATGTTACTGATACTAATATTAATGAAAATAATAATAACTTTTATTATTTTACATAATAATAATAATAATAATAATAATAATAATAATAATAATAATAATAATAATAATAATAATAATAATAATAATAATAATAATAATAATAATAATAATAATAATAATAATCCTACTCATAATAATAACAATAACAATCTTATTATTAATGATAATATCAATAATTATCCTACTTAATAATAATACTAGTAATGATAATAATATTAGTATTAACAATAATAATAAATATCCTAATTGTAATTATAATTATAATCATATTAATAATAATAAATGGTATCTAATACTTTATTAGTAATAATAATAGTAATAACTATAATACTAGTAATAATAACAATGACTAATAATAACAATAATAATAATAATCATAAAAAATAATAATAGTTATAATAACATAATAATGAAAATAAAAATAAAACTACCTTCATATAAGCTCTTTTATAAAAAAAATGCCCCGAACCGGGCTCGAACCCGCGTCCTCCCGTTCGCCAACACAACCCTTGACCATTCCTCCATATAAGTTTTTCTGTTATAATGCTAACCCTAAATAATTATAACCCGTTTCGTTTGTTCATCATCTTCTTTATCAATATCAACCAATCGACCAAACCAATTTCTAATCACAACCAAGATTTTTGATACTTCACATAAATATAAACAATCAACATTACTTGCTCGTGTATTTAGAAAATGAAAAAAAATTAAAATCAACTAAAACTGCTGCTGCAGTTACGACTTCAACAAAAATAAAATAAAAACTTGATTTTGAAATTGAAAGTGTTTTAGACAAAAATCACAACACCAATTGTGTTTCAAATCACCATTATAAACTTTATAAATCATCAATTGATCCAAAAACTTCATCTAAAATTTGAATTTCACGAAGAACATATGTTTTGACTTTTTAAATTTAAATTTTGACCTCGAAATTTAAATTCAATCGAAGGAATTAACATTTGAAAACTTACAGTTAGTTCGTGTATACGATTCCTAACACCTATGTATTCTTGAATTGTGATGATTGATTTGTATTTAGCTATTGGCAAAATATAATCACGAACAGAAAAAAAAACACACCCGTTTCCAAATTTCTGTTTAATTTCTCTAATGATAACTGTTAAATGGATGTGTATTGAAAGGACCCGTTCATATCGATTATAAATGATTCACAATAGTTGATTACATCACGAGGTTCTTGACCTCTATATGATACATTTTACAAACATTGCATTCGTTTTTTTTAAAAGACAAACTTTCATCACATCGAAAGTTGACAAGCATGCATACCATTTCATAATATATTCAACTATAATTGACTTAAGAAATATTTTTAATGAATCCAATGACTCGAATGCAACGTATTTTGAAATATGTCATGAATGACTCCAAGTAATATCTCTAAAATGAGCAAATGCACAGCGGAAGATTTCTTTCATACCTGAGAATAAACATGCTTTAAAGTGTGAACCAAAAGGTTGGTGAGTTCATTAGTTTATCATAATTGATCATTTTCATCATTTTAATAGACCACAAGATTTTCATATTTCATAAACATAATTCTCATATCAGGCATTTCGCAAACTGCATAGAGATAAAAATCATTCATATGGTGAACACCTGGTAACCGACCTTAACAAGATGCATATAGAATATCCCTATCATTCCGGGACACCCATCGGACATGATAAACTCGAAGTACTAAAGCATTCCAAATTCCAGAATGGGGCTTGTTGGGCTCGATATATCTATCTTTAGGATTCCCGTCAATTAGGGGTGCACTAATTCTCAAAATTAGTGATGTTCCCTAATTCTTAGGCTACCAAGCTAAAAGGGACATATTCGGCTTCGATCCATTCAACCATATAATGTAGTTTCAATTACTTGTGTCTATTTTGTAAAACAGTTATAAAAGTAGCGCATGTGTTCTCAATCCCAATATATATATATATATATATATATATATATATATATATATATATATATATATATATATATATATATATATATATATATATATATATATATTGCAAAAGCATTTAAAAAGGGAGCAAATGAAACTCACAATACTGTATTTCGTAGTAAAAATACATATGATGTCACTGAATAATGCAGGGTTGGCCTCGGATTCACGAACATATAACATTTGTATATTTATTAATACACATAATCATAACTGAACAAATTTATTTATTATATCTTTATTTTGTATATTTCATTTGTGTATATATTTAAAATGGTTAATATTCATATAGTTATATTAATATATCCATATTTATATACGTGGGTGTTTAAATGTTATACTTAAAAATCGATAGTTTTGTTATTTGTATGTATTTATGTAACTAATATTAATAAATTTGATATATGTAGTTATATGAAATTTTAATATAATTTTAGTATATGTAATAAGTATATTTTAGGTACAAAATATTTATCTGTTTAAAAAATGATAGTTTTGATATTCATAATTTACTAATAACATTAATAATAACTTTATTAAAATTATAATATTAATACTAATAATAATGATATTGTTAATAGCGATACTTTTATTTAATAATAATTATTATTATACTAATAGTTACAAAAGTGATACTAATACTAAAATAATGATAACTTGTATTATTTTCATGTTAATAATCCTAATCATAACGATAATAATAATAATAATACGACTATTAGTGATTATAATAGTTGTAATAACCAATATATTTATAACACTTAATAATAATAATAATAATACTAATACTTATATTAATGAAACTATTAATAACCCTAATAATAACAATCATAACAATAATAATAATACATATATCAATATCAAAACTAATAATAATAATAGTAATAATACTAATGCTACTTAATGATATTATTTAATAATATCAAAAATGGTGATAATATTAATTTCTATTATTTATATTAAAATGATAACAACAAATTTTAATAACAATAACAATAGTAATAATAATAACATTAATAATAATAGTTATAATAATAATAATAAATATATTACTACCTTTAAAAGAGTTTGTAAGTGCTTCCTAAAAAAATGGCCACGCCTAGGATCAAACCCGAGACCTCTTGAAAACCCGCTAACACTCTTAACCAAGGATCTGTCGCCTACATATCCGTTTTAAACCCTTTTCCATTTCCTTATATCCCGTATTTATTTTCTATCTATTTTCTTCTTCACACGAACTGGATCAACCAACGTTCAATTCCCAAATCGATAATAAATTAATATCCTTTATAACATTTAATTGAAGCCAAAGTTTTCAGTTGTGATAAACACATAAATAAAATAAGACATTTAAATTAAAAAAAAATGGCTGTATCAGCCTCTGGACGAACAACGATGAACTCAAAATGGGTTTCAACTTTTTAGGTTGTTTTAACAAATGTTTTCTACACAAAATAGTTCGCAAAACTCTTTTAAAAACTAACTGTATTCTTAATTGAACCTAAAACTTCAACATGATTACGAATTTTGAGATGAACACGAAGTTTGACCTTTAAGTTTGAAGGTTTGACTCGAAGAATTAGAGTTTGTTATGAGGAATTAAAGGCTTAAACTTTGCAGAAATCTTGAATAGATGATTCCTAATCAAACTACAATTATAGATTTTGAAGAATGATTTGAAATTGAGGTTTTGAAAAAAAAAACATGTACAGGGGAATATTTGTTCTTCGCTTTCTGTTTTCAACTTCCTCTCCCCTTTTCGATTTGTAGTAAACAAATACAATGTATAATCAATAATGATCATGTGTATCGACAATTTGAAACAGTATGGTTGATTGTTCTCTAGCGTTAATGGTCGACAGGTTTTGTTTACTCGGTACATAAATATATAAAAGAAATAAAAAGGTAGTTTCTTTTCAACTGATTCGTACACTAAGAATGTGATATCTAACAGATTTTGATGTCTTGTGAATTGTTTTAGAATCAAATTGTATTGCCTATTGTTGAAAATAATTGAAAACTAAATGCGTACATATTCTGTATTTATATTTGATATAGACCGTAGTTATATAATTATATATCTGTGTACCTGTATTTACTTATATGTATATACTGTAATTTCGTATATGTATATGTATATCTGATTATATTACCGTATTTATATATCTACATTTAAATATCTATTTGTATTTCTCTTATATTTATATATTTATATCTATAGATTATAGTTAATCTTCTAATAAATAGGATAATAATAATACTCTTAATATTTTAACTAATAATAATACAAGTATAATAATAATGTTATTATTAATCACAAAAATGATATTAATAATATTCTTAATGATAAAATGATTAAATTTGTGTTATTTTCTAGTAATTATAATAATGATAATAATAATCTTATTAATGATACAAATAATAATACTAGTTATAATAATTTTAATATTATTATTGATAATAATACAACTTAGATCTTATATATATTTCATTTTAGAAGTACTACTACAAATATTAATATCAGTATTAACAATAATTAAAATGATGAATTTTAATGGTAATAATATTAATATTTTAATTATATTCAAATTTGTAATTTAATATAATATTATGTATGATTTATGTAGTATTATTTTATGTGATGACTTTTACTAAATAGTTGATATTTATATATTTATATTTTATATATATTTTATAGCAACATATATATTTAGATATATTCATAATAACTTAATTGTTCTATTTGTTATTTTTACATTTTAAGTTTTAATTAATTAGAGTATACTTTATTAATTCAAAATATTATATATATACATATATCTATTTTTTATATCTACATATGTATTTACATATTTATTTATAATTAGCTGTTCGTGAATCATCGGGACTTGTCGAAGGTCAAATGATTTCATGATCATAGTTCAAAATTTTTGAGACTCCATTGCAAACTTTGCTTATCGTGTCGGAAATATTAAATCATATAAAGATTTAGTTTAAATTTGGTCAGAAATTTTCAGGTCATCACAGTACCTACCCGTTAAAGAAATTTCGTCCCGAAATTTGAGTAAGGTGGTCATGGCTAACAATAAAAATGTTTTCATGACGCATATGAGTTGATAAATAGAGTTTTATCATTATTGAGTAATACAGATAAAACAATTCGATTATTCGAAGCGTATGAGTGAAGTTATCACAAAAGAGTGAGATGAGATAAACAAGTTTCATCATAACTTTCCACTAGTCATGGTTGAATTCCGGAATTCAAGGGTTTTAAAGAAAATCTTCGAAATCTAAAAGATTTGATTCTTCGGTGAATAAGGAAATTTAGATTTCTTTAATTAAATGTGGTGATCCGCCTCGATTACTCTGTCTGATATTTCTATTATAAATTAAACTCTTCCATTCCATTATTCTCACCATTCCTTAGTTCATACATCCAAAAGAGTGTGAAAATGCTTAATCCCGTTCTAATCCTTGATATTTTCCTAATTATTATTTATGTCATCCTTCTTTTCAATCTTCCACCAGACAAATCTGTTTACTTCTACTATTACTTTGGGGTGATACTATTCTTAATTCTACCGTGTCTTTATATTGCTATGCGTATTAATATTCACAGTTTGTAATTTCGGTGTTGTTGTTGGGCTTTATATTTTCCCCTATTTATCGGAGCTTCATGCTCTTGTTTTCTCTTCCTGACTTTAAATCAAGCGAATAATGATCCAGAATTCGTAGATATAGAGTTTCGAATGATCATAATGTTCTAAGCAGGAAGGATCGTAATAGCATGAATTGATTTGGTAAATTTCTGGAATCACGGAAGATAGAACTATCAAGAATATATTTTCCTTGATATGTTCGGAGGTTAAGTAGAATGAAAGAGTTATGTAATATGGCACATGATGAGGGTAAGATCTGTGAACCATCATCATGTTCTATTAGAAATTTCAGCATGACTTACTGTAATATAACTACGTTGGCCTGACGTCATTATATTATACTAACTCATGCTTCAATTCCCAACACTTCTCCAGAAATCATTCATAATTTAAACTCGAATTTCAAAGAACTTTAGAAACTAAAATAGTTTCCTTTATGATGTAACACGGATAGCATGAAGAGATAAATAATTTTGGACAAGAATATTTATGAAAATATCCTCAGAAATATCGAAGATATTTATGATGATATTTTCAGAATTTCTAAGATCGAAGGTTGGTGAGGAAGGCTTTTCCACAAGATTTAACATGAGTACGGAGTAAGATATTCTCTAAAGATTTAATCGGATATAGAATTATCTGGCTTCTTTGAATATAGGGTTTCGTCCTTGTATTTGTCCTTGGTCTCCTTCATGGGTAACTCAATCTATTTTTCAGTACCAAATTTTCTATTGAACGTTCCTAACATTCCATTCTTTATTATCAAACTTTTGGCCATTTAGACCATCTACAATTTTGCTGTTTCCTCTGCATTTAATGCTATCATATCTGAATCATCAGTTATCAATCCGAGGTGGTTTCAAGAGAACTGTGTTTTTAGATGATTAAACGCTGATGGTAATATGGTGGAATATAAAAGGGTTCCCAGGTAACAATAAAAGAGCACGCATATATATATATCAAGGTTATAATAAGGTTGTTTCGGACGAACAGTCGAAGTTGACTTGCTGGAGGTGTGAAAAAATTTGCTACTTTGAAAGGGATTACCAACTTATTTTGGGTAATAATAACACTAAAGGAATTAGCACAGCTACGTGTTAAACGTTTACTCAGACTTCGAGAGTTTTCTGGGTGCATAACTATATGCATCAATCTTTTCTTTCGTAGATGAAGTGCGGTTGGTTCATCCTCTCGATTGGGGTGTTTTCAAGGATTATGAAAGGTTTGAACGTAGATTGGAATCGTCAAGATACAAATGAGGTTTAAGATGAAATCAAGTGACAAACTTGAAGAATTGTTTAGTTTCATATGTTATAATCAATATTTTAATTCATTTTAATTGTCCAATGTTGGTAGTCCACAGTTAACAGTCCACAGTTACTAATTCAATAATTCATATATAGTTTATAGTATTCAAATTAATTAATACGTATCGTGACCCGTGTACATGTCTCAGACTCGATCACAACTCAAAGTATATATATTATTGTAGAATCAACCTCAACCCTGTATAGCTAACTCCAGCATTACTGCATATAGAGTGTCTATGGTTATTCCAAATAATATATATAGATGCGTCGATATGATATGTCAAAACCTAGTATACGTGTCCCGATATTTAAAGTGCGTAAAATAAATAATAGAAATTAAATGACGATCAATAAAGTGAGTAAAGTAAATAACAGAAATTAAATGACGATAAATAAAATTTTGATAATTAAATGTACAATAAGGAATTAACAGTTAGCTAGGAACAGTTAGCTAGGATTTTGTTAGCGTGGATTCTTAACAAAATTTCTCATAGTTAATTTGTTTGTTTCTAACAAATTTTATTTTGTCCAATGTTTTCTTCATTATGCCACTTGTCGGATTCTGATAGGTTAAAATCCAAATATGAAATTGAATGAAAATGGTTACTCTGTGATGAACGGATACGTGCATCGGTCGATGTAAATAGGATTGTAAATGACTGTTGAATCAGATTTGAAAGAATGTACAGTGTAACTTATTAATGTGAAATCTAAATATTCCTCGGGTATTACCTACCCGTTAAAATATTTTCACCATTAACAGTTTGTACAAAAGAATTTTTAATTACAATCTTTATGAAAACATATATACATATATATTTTCTTCATATGTAATCATGGATTTAATGAGTTAATATGATATTAAACTCATTTTATTTTCCGTTAGAACAAGAATATTTAATCTCTAAAACATTAGAGATTACATAATCGCCATGTCGAACGAAGATAAATGATGTAGAACGTCATGTAGAATGATGATTATACTCGAGGTACAGAATGAGATGTTGAGGCATGTGGTGTTGAAACTTGGGTTGTTGGTGGTACTGGTGATGTTGCTGAAGCTGGTAAGTTTTGCACCATATTCTTCAAATTGATTACTCGAGCGCGAAGCTCGTTGACTTCTTCCATTATTCTGGAATGATTGTCGGTCGGAACGAGCGAATGAATGAGATATAGAATTGTAGATATTATGTAATCGTTGCGAGCTATTCTGGAATGAGGGTGAAAATGGTATTTCGGACTGATTCGCCTGTAAGTGCTTCAGGTTCATTGCCAAGAGGTGAATTTGGTTGGCGGAAAGGATCGCCTTCTTCGCGTCTCCATTTATTAAGTTGACTACGAACCCATCAGATGATTTGGGGATGGCTGATTGGTTGATTCATTCTGGTGATGCTGTTTCCGGAGCTTAGGTGAACATCCATGTCAGAATAGCTGTCGAGTTCCGAAGAACTTGAACTAGTGACGAGTTCCATTTTGTACGATTGAATAAAGGATTTTTCGATATGAGATAGATTATAGGACTTAGAAATACATAATTTTCATATGTATATAAAATGCCAAGATCCCATAAGTTACGGAGGAATCTACGGAAGCTGTCAGGCAAAGGTAACAATAACAGATATGCTAAGATATGAATTTATCTATACATTGTCTATGCAATAGAGGCAGTAAGACGTGTCTAGACTTTAAGGATGATAAGCAAATAATTTTTGATACGAAATGATAAGCAAAACTTTTGACATGCAGACACGGTCGAAGTCCAGACCCGCTAATGCATCTAAACAACTATCAGTTAGACAGACTAATAAAAGACCTGGTTCGCTAAGACCACGGCTCTAATACCAACTGAAAGGACCCGTTCATATCGATTATAAATAATTCACAATAGTTAATTACATCGCGAGGTTCTTGACCTCTATATGATACATTTTACAAACATTGCATTCGTTTTTTTTTAAAACAAACTTTCATCACATCGAAAGTTGACATGCATGCATACCATTTCATAATATATTCAACTATAATTGACTTAATAATAATCTTGATGAATCCAACGACTCAAATGCAACGTCTTTTGAAATATGTCATGAATGACTCCAAGTAATATCTCTAAAATGAGCAAATGCACAGCGGAAGATTTCTTTCATACCTGAGAATAAACATGCTTTAAAGTGTGAACCAAAAGGTTGGCGAGTTCATTAGTTTATCATAATCGATCATTTTCATCATTTTAATAGACCACAAGATTTTCATATTTCATAAACATCATTCTCATATCAGGCATTTCGCAAACTGCATAGAGATAAAAATCATTCATATGGTGAACACCTGGTAACCGACCTTTACAAGATGCATATAGAATATCCCCATCATTCCGGGACACCCATCTGACATGATAAACTCGAAGTACTAAAGCATTCCAAATTCCAGAATGGGGCTTGTTGGGCCCAATAGACCAATCTTTAGTATTCGCGTCAATTAGGGGTGCACTAATTCTCAAAATTAATAATGCTCCCTAATTCTTAGGCTACAAAGCTAAAAGGGGCATATTCGGCTTCGATCCATTCAACCATATAATGTAGTTTCAATTACTTGTGTCTATTTTGTAAAACAGTTATAAAAGTAGCGCATGTGTTCTCAGTCCCAAATATATATATATATATATATATATATATATATATATATATATATATATATATATATATATATATATATATATATATATATATATTGCAAAAGCATTTAAAAAGGGAGCAAATGAAACTCACAATACTGTATTTCGTAGTAAAAATACATATGACATCACTGAATAATGCAGGGTTGGCCTCGGATTCACGAACATATAACATTTGTATATTTATTAATACATATAATCATAACTGAACAAATTTATTTATTATATCTTTATTTTGTATATATTTCATTTGTGTATATATTTAAAATGATTAATATTCAGATAGTTATATTAATATATCCATATTTATATACGTGAGTGTTTAAATGTTATACTTAAAAATCGATAGTTTTGTTATTTGTATGTATTTATGTAACTAATATTAATAAATTTGATATATGTAGTTATATGAAATTTTAATATAATTTTAGTATATGTAATAAGTATATTTTAGGTACAAAATATTTATCTGTTTAAAAAATGATAGTTTTGATATTCAAAATTTACTAATAACATTAATAATAACTTTATTAAAATGATAATATTAATACTAATAATAATGATATTGTTAATAACGATACTTTTATTTAATAATAATAATTATTATACTAATAGTTACAAAAGTGATACTAATACTAAAATAATGATAACTTACATTATTTTCATGTTAATAATCCTAATCATAACGATAATAATAATAATACGACTATTAGTGATTATAATAGTTGTAATAACCAATATATTTATAACACTTAATAATAATAATACTAATACTTATATTAATGAAACTAATAATAACCCTAATAATAATAGTAATAATAATACATATATCAATATCAAAACTAATAATAATAATAGTAATAATACTAATGCTACTTAATGATATTATTTAATAATATCAAAAATGGTGATAATATTAATTTCTGTTATTTATATTTATATTAACATGATAACAACAAATTTTAATAACAATAACACTAGTAATAATAATAACATTAATAATAAGAGTGATAATAATAATAATAAATATATTACTACCTTTAAAAGACTTTGTAAGTGCTTCCTAAAAAAATGGCCACGCCTAGGATCAAACCCAAGACCTCTTGAAAACTCGCTAACACTCTTAACCAAGGTTCTATCGCCTACATATCCGTTTTAAAACCTTTTCCATTTCCTTATATCCCGTATTTATTTTCTATCTATTTTCTTCTTCACACGAACTGGATCAACCAACGTTCAATTCCCAAATCGATAATAAATTAATAACCTTTATAACATTTAATTGAAGCCAAAGTTTTCAGTTGTGATTAACATATAAATAAAATAAGACAATTAAATTTAAAAAAAAAATGGCTGTATCAGCCTCTGGAAGAACAACGATGAACTCAAAATGGGTTTCAACTTTTTAGGCTGTTTTAACAAATGTTTTCTACACAAAATAGTTCGCAAAACTCTTTTAAAAACTAACTGTATTCTTAATTGAACCTAAAACTTCAACATGATTACGAATTTTAAGATGAACACGAAGTTTGACCTTTAAGCTTGAAGGTTTGACTCGAAGAATTAGAGTTTGTTATGAGGAATTAAAGGCTTAAACTTTGCAGAAATCTTGAATAGATGATTCCTAATCAAACTACAATTATAGATTTTGAAGAATGATTTGAAATTGAGGTTTTGGAAAAAAAAACACGTACAGGGGAATATTTGTTCTTCGCTTTCTGTTTTCAACTCCCTCTCCCCATTTCGATTTGTAGTAAACAAATACAATGTATAATCAATAATGATCATGTATATCGACAATTTGAAACAATATGGTTGATTGTTCTCTAGCGTTAATGGTCGACAGGTTTTGTTTACTCAGTACATAAATATATAAAAGAAATAAAAAGGTAGCGTTTTTCAACTGATTCGTACACTAAGAATGTGATATCTAACAGATTTTGATGTCTTGTGAATTGTTTTAGAATCAAATTGTACTGCCTATTGTTGAAAATAATTGAAAACTAAATGCGTACATATTCTGTATTTATATTTGATATAGACCGTAGTTATATAATTATATATCTGTGTACCTGTATTTACTTATATGTATATACTTTAATTTAGTATATGTATTTGTATATCTAATTATATTACCGTATTTATATATCTACATTTAAATATCTATTTGTATTTCTCTTATATTTATATATTTATATCTATAGATTATAATTAATCTTCTAATAAATAGGATAATAATAATGCTCTTAATATTTTAACTAATAATAATACAAGTATAATAATAATGTTATTATTAATCACAAAAATGATATTAATAATATTCTTAATGATAAAATGATTAAATTTGTGTTATTTTCTAGTAATTATAATAATGATAATAATAATCTTATTAATGATACAAACAATAATACTAGTTATAATAATTTTAATATTATTATTGATAATAATATAGCTTGGATCTTATATATATTTCATTTTAGAAGTACTACTACAAATATTAATATCAGTATTAACAATAATAAAAATGATGAAGTTTAATGGTAATAATATTAATATTTTAATTATATTCAAATTTGTAATTTAATATAATATTATGTATGATTTATGTAATATTATTTTATGTGATGACTTTCACTAAATAGTTGATATTTATATATTTATATATATTTTATAGCAACATATATATTTAGATATATTCATAATAACTTAATTGTTCTATTTGTTATTTTTACATTTTAAGTTTTAATTAATTAGAGTATACTTTATTAATTCAAAATATTATATATATATATATATATATATATATATATACATATGTATTTACATATTTATTTACAATTAGCTGTTCGTGAATCGTCGGGACTTGTCGAAGGTCAAATGATTTTATCGTGTCGGAAACATTAAATCATATAAAGATTAAGTTTAAATTTGGTCGAAAATTTTCGGGTCATCACATGTATGATTGATTGATAAAGATTATGTAAAACTCTTCAAATATATATATGTGGAGGTGGGGATGTCGACCATGAGTGACGAGCAGAACAGGAGAGAAACAAACAAAAAAAAATAGACAGACACGCATTCTGATCTTGTTTCCATATTTCAATATATTTTATATTCCGTATTATAAATTATTAAATTAAATATATTAAATATAATAATATGTTAATATTAATAATAACAATAATAATAATTAATAATAATAAAAAAATTATTAATAACAATACTAATCATATTAATCATAATATTGATAACACTTATGTTTATAAAAAAAATAATAGTACTAATAATTATAAAATGATACTAATACTAATATTTATGAAAATAATAATAATTTGTATTATTTTCATAATACTAATAATCATAATAATAATAATCATAATCATAATAATGATAATATCCATGATACTTAATAATAATAATACTAATAATAATAATTATTAATGATAATGTTCTTAGTAATATTAATAATAACATTGATAATGTTATTAATAAGATACTTATACAAATATTAACAATAATAGAATACTAATAATAATAATAATAATAATAATAATGAATGTAATAATGATATAACAACTTATATTATAATTTGTAATTACATTTAATATAATTATATTACATATAATATAATCCTATATATATATATATATATATATATATATATATATATATATATATATATATATATATCATAATAATTATTTATAGAATTCATACACATTTATATATAGCTTTATTTAAATAACCAATTTATTATCTTGTATATATTATTTTACATACTTAGTCTTACTGATCTATTGTATTTTTATTATTTTAAATCATTATATATATACCTTTGTTTATATTTAATATATATATATATATATACATACATATATACATATATACATACATATATATATATATATATATATATATATATATATATATATATATATATATATATATATATATATATATATATATATATATATACTGGTATACATATTTATTTACACCCAATTGTTCGTGAATCATCGGGAATAGTCAAAGGTTAATGATAACATGAATACAGTTCAAAAATTTTAAGACTCGGTTTAACAGACTTTGTTTATCATGTCCAAAACATATAAAGATTAAATTTAAATTTGGTCGGAAATTTCTGGGCCGTCACAGTACGTACCCATTAAAGAAATTTCGTCCCGAAATTTGATTGGAATCATCATGGTTGATAATAAATATGTTTTCATGACTAATATGAGTTGATAGAGTTTTATCATTACCGAATAATATAGATAAAACAACTTGAATAATTGAAGAGTACAAGTGAAACTATCACAAAAGAGTGAAATGAATAAATGTAGATTCGTCTTAACCGGTAACGTAGTCACGTTTGATTCCCGAAATCCAAGGGATTTAGAGAAAATCCTTATGGATTTGGTTTTTTGATTTTTAAGAAAATTAGGATCCTCTTTGGTTAAATGCGATAATTTATCTCGATTGTTCTGTCTAATATTTCACTATAAATCCACCCTCTTCATTTCCTTTATATTTTGGAGCTCCATACTTTTTTTTTTCTTTTCCCGACTTTAAGTCAAGCGAATAATGGTCCAGAATTCGTAGATACGAATTTCGGAATGAACAGAGTTAATGTTTTAAGAAAGAAATGGTAATAGCACAATCTGACTTGTCAAATTATCAGAATTCAAGGGAAAAGATAGGACTATCAAGAAAATATGTTCTGGATATGTTTATAGATTAGATAGAATGTAAGAGCTGTGTAACATGGCACATGATGACGTTATGGTCTGTGAATCATCATACTTCATTATAAACTCAGCATGACTTACTGTAATATAATCACGTTGATCAAGTGTCATTATATTATAGTAACTCATGCTTCAGTTCCCAACACTACTTCTAAAACATTCATACTTTAAGCTCGAAGGTTTCACAATTTAGAAACTAAAATAGTTTCTTTTATGATAGAACATAGATAGTGCGAAAAGGTAAATGATTTCGGATAACAATAGTTATGAAAATATCTTCAGAAACATCGAAGACATTTATAATGAAAGATACGATGATATCTTAGAATATCTAAGATCAGAGGATGATGAAGAATATTATCCGCAAGGGTTTTAGAGTAAGGAGTAAGGTATTCGTTAATGACTTCAGCAGATACTGAATCATTTGGATTCTTTGAAGGTAGGTTTAGTCTTCGTGATTTGTCCACAGCCTCCTTCATACTTTCCTCAATCCGTTTTCCAGTTCCAAACCTTCTCATTTTCTGAGCTTTGCCAACACACTATTCTTTATCATCAAATTTTTTTACTGTTAAGGCCGTTTATAGTGTTTGCTGCTTCATCAGCATTTCGAGAACTATTCCACAGTTCGGGGTGTTTTTCAAAAACTTCACATTCGAAATATGTATGTTCGTTATATGTACACATATAACTGTTGGCGTAGACATGCTGCAAGATTTCAAAATACTAATTGCTAATTCCCGATGATTCGTATGGCAATTCTTGTTATAAGATGCAGATGAATAAATGATGGGGTTTTGATAAATATAATGATTTTTCGGAAAAATCAAAGATCAGTGGAGTTGTTGGTAAGTTTATTGCTAATGTGGTGGAACATAAACGGTTCCCCAGTAACGATGGCGAAAGGGCAACATATATATCGAGGTTATAATAAGATGTTTCAACTAAAAATTCGAAGTTGACTTGCTGGAGCTGTGATAAAACTGGCTACTTTGAAAAGGAATCGCAAAGTTATTTTTGCTAATAAATGCCAAAGAATCTGACGCGGATACGTGTTTAAACTTTTACTTTGGTTTCAAGAGTTTTTCAGGTATATAACTGTGGGTAACATGTGGTTGGATCATCATCTCGATTGAGGTGTTTTCAAGAATCATGAAAGGTTTGAACGCAAATTGTAATTATCAAGATACAAATGAGGTTTAATATAAAATCAAGTGGCAAACTTGAAGAATAGTTTAGTTTCATATGTTATAATCAATATTTTAATTCATTTTAATTGTCCAATGTTGGTAGTCCACAGTTAGTAATTCAATAATTCATATATATAATATTCGAATTAATTAATACGTGTGGTGACCCATTGTGTACATGTCTCAGACTCGATCACAACTCAAATTATATATATTATTGTAGAATCAACCTCAACCCTGTATAGCTAACTCGATCATTACCGCATATAGAGTGTCTATGGTTATTCCAAATAATATATATAGATGACGTCGATATGATATGTCAAAACTTTGTATACGTGTCCCGATATTTAAATGCGTAAATAACAGTATTTAAATGAACGATAAATAAAGTGCGTAAAATAAATAACAGAAATTAAATGACGATAAATAAAATTGCGAGAATTAAAATTGCTATAAATAAAATGCGATAAATAAATGTAATAAGGAATTAACAGTTAGCTAGGAATAGTTAGCTAGGATTTTGTTAGCGTGGATTCTTGACAAAATTTCTCATAGTTAATTTGTTTGTTTCTAAAAAAATTTATTTTGTCCAATGTTTTCTTCATTATGCCACTTGTTGGATTCTGATAGGTCAAAATCTAAATATGAAATTGAATGAAAATGGTTATTCTGCGGTGAACGGATACGTATATCTGTGGATGTAAGTAGGATAGTAAATGACTGTTGAATCAGATTGGAAGAATGTACAGTGTAACTTATTAATGTGAAATCTAAATATTACTAGGGTATTACCTACCCGTTAAAATATTTTCACCATTAATAGTTTGTACGAAAGAATTTTTAATTATAATCTTTATGAAAATATACATACATATATATTTTATTCAGATATAATCATGAATTTAATGAGTTAATATGATATTAGACTCATTTGATTTACCGTTAAAACTAGAATATATAATCTCTAAAACATTAGAGATTACATAATCGCCATGTAGAACGAAGATAAATGATGTAGAATGATTCGTAGAACGATAATTAAGTTCGAGGTATGGGTTGTGATGTTGATACTTGTGATGTTGAAACTTAGGTTGTTGGTGGTACCGGTGTTGATGTTGATGGTACTGTTGGTGTCAGTGGTGTTGTTGAAGCTGGTAAGTTTTGCACCATATTCTTCAAATTGATTACTCGAGCGCGAAGTTTGTTGACTTCTTCTATTATTCCGGGATGATTGTCGGTCGGAACGAGCTGGTGAATAAGGTTCAAAATTTGAAATAGTATATAATCATGACGAGATACTCTGGAAATGAGAGAGAAAATGGTATTACGGACAGGTTCATCGGTTAGTGCTTCAGGTTCATCGTCAAGAGGTGAATTCGGTTGATGGAAGGGATCATCTTCTTCGCGTCTCCATTGATTAAGTCGACTACGAACCCATCCCCAATTTATCCAGAATAGATGATGGCTAATTGGTTGATCCATTCCGGTCACACTGCTTTCAGAGTTCGAGTGGAATTCCATATCGGAATAGCTGTTAGAATTCGAGGAACTTGAACTAGTAGCGAGTTCCATTTCATACGAGTGAATAAAGGATTTTTTTTTCGATATGAAATGATTTCCGGCTATCGAATGGTATTCTAATTACATAGTATATCTATATATAGAAAAAAAGATTTCGTAGATTACGGAGGAATTTGCGAAATATTTCAGGCAAAGTTTACAGTAACAGATACGCTAAGATATGAATTAGCAAATACGCTAAGATATGAATTTTGTCTATACACTATTCATGCATTCAATGCAGTAAGATGTGTCTAGACTAAGAATGATAAGCAAGTGATTCTCTTAGAATGATAAGCAGGTAATTTTCGACACAAAATGATAAGCAAAACTTTTGACATGCAGACACGGTCGAAGTCCAGACTCACTAATGCATCTAAACAACTATCAGTTAGAAACACTAATGCAAGACCTGATTCGCTAAGCCCACCGCTCTGATACCACATTAAGAATCATGTGGGGATAACCACCGTCCCACCCAGTACCTTCCCAGCTAACCGCCTGGTGACCACTGAGTGTACCTCAAATACTAATTTTAGGGCCTGCCTCTCACCAACTGCCAACCCTCGTAAGGGATCGCAAGGAGTAAGAGCCAATGCTTCGCCACATGTCACACTATGAGAACCTCCTTTACGACTAACCTGCACCAACGGCATTAAACTAGCTCTGATACCACATGAAGTGACCCGCCCCAATCCATAAGGTAGAATACAATAACATATGATTACATCGCGAGGTATTTGACCTATATATGATACATTTTACAAACATTGCATTCATTTTTAAAAGACAATCTTTCATTTCATCGACAGTTGACGATATGAATACCATTTCATAATATATTCAACTATAATTGACTTAATACTAATCTTGATGAACTCAATGACTCGAATGCAACATCTTTTGAAATTTGTCATGAATGACTCCAAGTAATATCTCTAAAATGAGCAAATGCACAGCGGAAGATTTCTTTAATACCTGAGAATAAACATGCTTTAAAGTGTCAACCAAAAGGTTGGTGAGTTCATTAGTTTATCATAAACAATCATTTCCAATTATGTAATAGACCACAAGATACTCATTTCCATTTTTCAATAACATGCAAACTCCATAAAAACCATTCTTATGTTGAACACCTGGTAACCGACATTAACAAAATGCATATAGAATATCTCCAAAACAGAAATCCGTATGTATTAATAACTCGAAGTACTAAAGCATACCATTTTCCAGTATGGGGTGAGTTAGTTCCAGTAGATCTACCTTTAGGATTCGCGTCAATTAGGGTGTCTGTTCCCTAATTCTTAGGCTACCAAGCTAAAAGGGTGATATTCGGTATTCATAATCCAACATAGAATGTAATTTCGAGTACTTGTGTCTATTTTGTAAAACATTTATAAAAGCAGCGCATGTATTCTCAGTCTCAAAAATATATATTGCAAAAGCATTTAAAAAGGGAGTAATGAAACTCACGATACTGTATTTTGTAGTAAAAATACATATGACGGCATTGAACAACTGAACAATGCAGGGTTAGCCTCGGATTCACGAACCTATATCATTTGTATATTTATTAATATACATAGTTGTAATCGAATAAATAATATATATATATAATTTATTAGTTATATCCTTTTTATATTAATAATATATATATGTTTTATATATTCATTTTGTACATAAAAATATTAAATTTTGTTATGTTATATGTATTAAATATATTTATATATAAATATCGTTTATTTGTTAAAGCAATATTTTAATAATACCAAGATAATATTTTAAGTGATAACAATAATAATAATGATAGTACTAATATTAATAATAATGATAGTAGTATTAATAATTCTATAAATGATAATATTAATGATAATTTTTATAATAAATCTCATAATAATGATAATAATAGTAGTTTTTAATAAAATGAATAATTTAATAGTAATGGTAATGAAAATAATAATTTTGATAATAATACCTAATACTTAATAATAATAATAATAATAATACTAATAATAATAATAATAATAATAATAATAATAATAATAATAATAATAATAATAATAATAATAATAATAATAATAATAATAATAATAATAATAATGATAATAATAATAATAATAATAATAACAATCTTATTACTAGTGGTAATCTTAATAATAATACTTTTGTTAATAATAATAATAAAAATTTTAAATGTTACTGATACTAATATTAATGAAAATAATAATAACTTTTATTATTTTCATAATAATAATAATAATAATAATAATGATAATAATAATAATAATAATAATAATAATAATAATAATAATAATAATAATCCTACTCATAATAATAACAATAACAATCTTATTATTAATGATAATATCAATAATTATCCTACTTAATAATACTACTAGTAATGATAATAATATTAGTATTAACAATAATAATAAATATCCTAATTGTAATTATAATCATATTAATAATAATAAATGGTATCTAATACTTTATTAGTAACAATAATAATAACTATAATACTAGTAATAATAACAATAAATAATAATAACAATAATAATAATAATCATAATTAATAATAATAGTTATAATAACATAATAATGAAAATAAAAATAAAACTACCTTCATATAAGCTCTTTTAAAAAAAAAATGCCCCAAACCGGGCTCGAACCCGCGTCCTCCCGTTCGCCAACACAGCCCTTGACCATTCCTCCATATAAGTTTTTCTGTTATAATGCTAACCCTAAATAATTATAACCCGTTTCGTTTGTTCATCATCTTCTTTATCAATATCAACCAATCGACCAAACCAATTTCTACTCACAACCAAGATTTTTGATACTTCACATAAATATAAACAATCAACATTACTTGCTCGTGTATTTAGAAAACGAAAAAAATAAATTAAAATCAACTAAAACTGCTGCTGCAGTTACGACTTCAACAAAAATAAAATAAAAACTTGATTTTGAAATTGAAAGTGTTTTAGACAAAAATCACCACACCAATTGTGTTTCAAATCACCATTATAAACTTTATAAATCATCAATTGATCCAAAAACTTCATCTAAATTCGAATTTCACGAAGAACATATGTTTTGACTTTTTAAATTTAAATTTTGACCTCGAAATTTAAATTCAATCGAAGGAATTAACGTTTGAAAACTTACAGGTAGTTCGTGTATACGATTCCTAACACCTCTGTATTCTTGAATTGTGATGATTGATTCGTATTTAGCTATTGGCAAAATATAATCGCGAACAGAAAAAAAAACACACCCGTTTCCAAATTTCTGTTTAATTTCTCTAATTATAACTGTTAAATGGATGTGTATGATTGATTGATAAAGATTATGTAAAACTCTTCAATTATCTATATGTGGATGTGGGGATGTCGACCATGAGTCACGAGCAGAGCAGGAGAGAAACAAAAAAAAAAAAAATAGACAGATACGCGTTCTGATCTTGTTTCCATATTTCTATATATTTTATATTCAGTATTATAAATTATTAAATTAAATATATTAAATATAATAATATGTTAATATTAATAATAACAATAATAATAATTAATAATAATAATAAAAATTTAATAATAACTATACTAATCATATTAATCATAATATTGATAACACTTATGTTTATAAAAAATAATAATAGTACTAATAATTATAAAATGATACTAATACTAATATTTATGAAAATAATAATAATTTGTTTTATTTTCATAATACTAATAATAATAATAATAATCATAATCATAATAATGATAATATCCATGATACTTAATAATAATAATACTAATAATAATAATTATAAATGATAATGTTCTTAGTAATATTAATAATAACATTGATAATGTTATTAATAAGATACTAATACAAATATTAACAATAATAGAATACTAATAATATTAATAATAATAATGAATGTAATAATGATATAACAACTTATATTATAATTTGCAATTAAATTTAATATAATAATATTACATATTATTAATTATATCTATATACAATAACATATAATATAATCCAATATATATATATATATATATATATATATATATATATGATAATAATTATTTATAGAATTGATACACATTTATGTATAGATTTATTTAAATAACCAATTTATTATCTTATATATTATTTTACATACTTAGTCTTACTGATCTATTGTATTTTTATTATTTTAAATCATTATATATATACTTTTGTTTATATATATATATATATATATATATATATATATATATATATATATATATATATATATATATATATATATATATATATATATATATATATATATATATATATATATATATATATATATATATATATATATATATATATATATACTGGTATACATATTTATTTACACCCAATTGTTCGTGAATCGTCGAGAATAGTAAAAGGTCAATGATAACATGAATATAGTTCAAAAATTTTAAGACTCGGTTTAACAGACTTTGCTTATCGTGTCTGAAATATATAAAGATTAAATTTAAATTTGGTCGAAAATTTCTGGGTCGTCACATAACACCCTTCCATGGCGAAACTTTGAGCATCACCATGTCGCCTTCTAGAAACTCAATCGGTCGCCTTCGTTTGTCGGCATACGACTTTTGTCTATCTTGAGCCTTTTACAAATGAGCCCGAATCATATCGATCTTGCTATTCGTCTCTAAAACCAAATCGGTACTCCCGATTTCTCTTTGACCTACTTCACCCCAACAAATAGGAGTTCGACACCTTCACCCATAAAGCATCTCATACGGTGGAATTCCAATACTAGTATGATAACTATTATTGTAAGAGAATTCCACCAACGGTAAGTGCTCATCCCAACTACCCCCGAAATCGATAATACACTCCCGTAACATATCCTCCAATGTTTGATTTGTACGTTCGGTTTGACCGTCCGTTTGACGATGATACGCCGTGCTCAATTTCAATTGTGTACCCATATCTTCATGAAACTTTTCCCAAAACCGAAATGTGAAACGGGTATCTCGATCCGAAATAATAGATATAGGAACCCCATGCCTTGATATCACTTCCTTGATGAACAACTTAGCTAAAGTCTCCGATGATATCGCTTCCCGAATGGGAAGAAATAAGGCACTCTTCGTCAACCGGTCAACTATCACCCAAATCGAATCAAATTGGGTTCTCGCCGTCTTTGGTAACTTTGTAATGAAATCCATGGTAAGATGCTGCCATTTCCATTTCGGAATTTCTAACGGTTCTAACATACCATACGGCTTTTGGTGTTCGGCCTTAACTTGCAAACACGTGACGCATTGTTCAACATACTTAACAACATCACGTTTCATGCCCGGCTACCAATACTCCTTTCTTAAATCAAGATACATTTTCGTTGCGCCCGGGTGAATGGAATACTTTGACTTATGCGCTTCATCAAGTAGCACTCGTCGATTATCTCCCATTTTAGGCACCCACACCCATCCTTGAAAGGATAACAAACCATATGGACCTAAGGTAATAGATTCTGTTTGCCCCACAATTAGTTTTTCATGCTTATTATTAACATAAGCTTCAATTTGAATCTCACCGAGCTTTACAAAGAAATCGTTCGTAATAATCATGCGTAACGATCCTACTCGTATCGCCGGATGTTGACTCTTTGGACTCAACGCATCCGCGACCACATTCGCCTTGCCTAGATGGTAAAGTATTTCACAATCATAGTCTTTTACCACATCCATCCATCTATGTTGACGGTAATTCAAATCTCGTTGATCAAAGAGATGTTTTAAACTCTTATGATCCGAATAAATCGTACATTTAACACCATACAAGTAATGGCGCCAAATTTTCAACGCATGCACAACCGCCGCCAACTCAAGATCATGAGTCGGATAACTCATTTCGTGTTCCTTTAATTTTCGAGAGGCGGAAGCGATGACTTTACCTCTTTGCATTAGAACACAACCGAGCCCATTTAATGAGACATCACAATAGACTGTCATGTCTTCTACACCTTCCAGCAACACTAACACCGGAGCTTGACACGACCTCTCTTTTAATAATTGAAAAGCAGTTTCTTGCTCATTTTCCCAATTAAATCTCGCGTTCTTCCTCGTAAACTTCGTCAATGGAGAAGTGATCTTAGAAAAGTCTTGGATAAACCGACGGTAATAACCGGCCAATCTGAGAAAACTTCATAGTCGGTTGTCCCTAACTCTTCACTGTCTCTATCTTCCCCGGATCTACTTGTATACCTTCTTTATTCACAATATGACCAAGGAATTGAACTTCCCTTAGCCAAAACTCACATTTGGAGAGCTTTGCATACAACTTCTCCTTTCGCAACGTCTTCAACTCACCACGCAAATGATGTTCATGTTCCTTCATACTCTTTAAATAGATAAGTATGTCGTCAATGAACACAATTACCGACTTGTCCAACATAGGTTGGCACACTCGGTTCATAAGATCCATGAATGCCGCTGGTGCATTCGTAAGACCAAAAGGCATAACTACAAACTCAAAATGTCCGTAACGCGTTCGAAAGGCCGTTTTCTCAATATCTTCCTCACGGACCCACATTTGGTGATAGCCGGATCGTAGGTCGATCTTAAAGAAATAAGTTGCAACTTGGAGTTGGTAAAATAAATCATCAATCCGAGGCAATGGATAACAATTCTTTATTGTCACTTTATTCAACTCCCGATAATCGATGCACATCCACATACTACCGTCCTTCTTTTTCACGAATAGAACCAGAGCGCCCCATGGCGAAGCACTCGGTCGAATAAAACCCTTCTCAAGTAACTCTTGGGTTTGATTTAACAATTCTTGCATTTCGGTCGGCGCTAAATGATAAGGAGTTTTAGCAATGGGGGTAGCACCCGGAACCAACTCAATGCGAAATTCAACTTGTCTTTCTGCCGGAACACCTGGCAACTCATCTGGAAAAACGTATTCGAATTCACTAACAACCGGAATTTCATGAATGGATGGTGGCTCTTCACGAGTATCAACTACCCGTGCAAGAGTGCATAACGGCACAAGTCTTCTCCTTCTCTCGCCATGAATAATTAGTTCTCCCCCACTTGGGGTCTTTACCCTAATAGACTTTTCATGGCATGCAATATCGGCTCTATAACGATCGAGCCAATCCATACCAACGACAACATCAAACTCACCCAAAGTCATCGGAATGAGATCAATTTTAAACATTTCAGAACCGAACACAATATCACAATCATTACAAACATCAACCCCTAGCACCGTCTTACCATCCGCTATTTCAACTTCTACCGGATGACTTAACTTAGCTAGCCGCTTATTAAGTTTAGGCACAAATTTTGGAGAAACAAACGATAAATTAGCACCACTATCAAATAGGATCCTTGCCGGATTAGAGTTAACCATGAAAGTACCTGAGACAACTTCGTTTGATTGCTTGGCCTCATCATTAGTCATCAAATAATTGCGTCCCCTAGCCGTACCCGCCGCCTTTTCTAACCGTTTAACATGATCGGTGTTCAAATCGGGACACTCCGGCCTTCGATGCCCTTCTTTACTACAATTATAACAAGTAAGTTTGCTCGGCGCCTTGGTACAATCACGGGCCAAGTGCCCCCTTTGATTACAATTGAAACACGTGGGTCCATAACTCAAAGAACCACCCTTCTTCACGCTATTAGCACTTTCAGAACCTTTCTTGAACTTTTTGTTTGAAAAGATCGAATGACTTGAACCTTTAAATTTTCTCTTAGAGAAAGAGAAATCGCTTTGCTTTGGGACTTCCGGTTCGAAGCCCCGGGCTAACTCAAACAATTCCTCAAAAGACTTAGCCATTCCCCGACTAATCTTACGCTTTAACTCATCGCTTAGTGTACGATAAAAATCTAGCATCAACTTGTGATCATCGCCAACATACTCCGGGCAAAAACGAGTCTTTGCCAAAAAGGTCGACTTGAGGGTAACCAAGCCCATTGAACCTTGTTGCAAATTGTGCAACTAGTCCCGGATTTTATCAAGGTCGGAAGGAGTTCGGTATTCTTTGAAAAATTCCTTTTTGAACTCTTCCCACGTCAAGCTCATGCATTACTCTTCACCATAAAACTTAATTTTATCGTCCTACCATAACTTGGCCTCTTCACGTAACATGTTAGAACCATATCTCGTGTTTTTCTCGGGAGGACATTCCGCGGTACGGAAAGCCCCCTCGATGTTGGAGATCCAACACGTGCTTTTCAACGGATCTCGTACCCCATTGAACATAGGAGATTGAGCATCCTTGACATTTTTGTAGTAGAAGTCTCGCCTTCCATAACCACCATTACCATCACCCCCTTCACCACGAGGATGAATGTTTCTAGCTTCTAATGCCTCCTCGATCGTGGCATTCATTCGCTCTTTGATCATTTCGATTACTTGCCCATCAACCGATTCTTGGAAGACCTTTCGGACATCGTCGAGAAATTTCGCTTTTAGCTTTTTAAAGATGGCCTCAACCTTGGTCGTGAGTTCAACGTCCTCGCTCGTGCCTCCCTCATTGGTATCGTGTCCATTTCTCATCTTCATTCTATAAAACGAAAAATATTAAACAACGAACGAAAAGACATGACACAAATGCATGTTCACCTCACCGCCCCATCTTGCTCAATAATAGTCGTACATCGCTTGTTTGACACGATTTGAACCCGTAACAATGGTAGCTAATCATTGTTACACGAGAACGTCGCATTAACTCGCTATTACAACGTCTATCTCACTTGATGATTGAAAAACATAACACAAAATAATTAGCTCATAGTTAGTCCACCTAAACCTAGGCACTAACAAATCCCCCAGTCCGACCCGTCTCCTACAAGTCCCGCATAAAACGCATACTCAATAAAGTCTAAGTCTAGGCACCTATCTTAAGTCACCTAAATCCCTTAGACCATGCTCTGATACCACTTGAAACAACCCAACCCGTATTCAACCGGATAATTTTTTTTTATAGTAACGAACATTAACGTGCCATTGGAATGATATAAACCATTCCATACAACCCATTAAAACGTACAACAAGTTTAGTGTTTACAAAAGGCACTAGGGCCATTAATCAAATGTAATACAAGTTCGACCCATTTGAAATGATAGTTTTAATCCAAACTACACCCGAGAATGGTTTGAGGTTAAACTACCCAAAAGCATTAGGTCATCTTCCAAAAGCTTTAACTAGCAAGCATCATGGGAATCTAATGCCCAATAACCCCTTTTCCTTTCTCTGTGTTCGCACCTAAAATTGTAAACAACGAGAGGGTAAGCTAAAGCTTAGTGAGTGCAATAGTTATACGTATACATATATAACCTACTTACTTGCAACCACTTACACAATACCGTATACAAACTTGTAACTCAAAAAGCATGTCATCAAACTCGTAATATTAACAAGTTGTACAATATCACAAAACCGCATTAGCATATATTCAACACAATATATATATATGTAATATGCTAAACAATCAACAAACCCCCATATGGTTAACCATAACGCTATGGTGCTACCGGCTCAATGGTTCACACCATACGCATTTGAGTCATACTCTTTTATAGTGCTACCGGCTCAATGGTTCACACTTTGTTTTATAGTGCTACCGGCTCGTTACACTTTGATGCTACCGGCTCAATGGTTCACATCATAATTTTATAGTGCTACCGGCTCGATGGTTCACACTTGATACTACCGGCTCGATGGTTCATATCATAATTTTATAGTGCTACCAGCTCTTTGGTTCACACTTCCGCGCTACCGGCTCGATGGTTCACGCCTCATTTTATAGTGCTACCGGCTCGATGGTTCACACTTTGACACTCGTCACATACATGTTATGGCACTACCGGCTCGATGGTTCATACCATAACATTCACAAATAAATACGCCATATACACATACGTATAATTACTCCACTCACCTTATAGACTAGGCGATGAATTAACAACTCCGAAATCTTCAAAGTGAAGTACCTAATACAATAAGTACAATTTCAATACACCAAACTAGTTGGACTTTCCACCAACATTTATCACTTAAGCATTTAATGAACCATTTGCATTAAATGACCCATTACTCCAAACCTCCCATTAATGGCCAAGACTCATCATCAATCACTAAAAACTAGTGATTATAGTTCAATAACAATAACTACCACCTTTTTGGGTATTTTTATACTCATATTTGCCCAACTAGGTCAACATTACCCCTTTTGACCCATTTTAACACTTAGACTCGCAAATTGGTCAAACACGAACCCATTAGAAAATCTTTCATCAATTTACAAGTGTATTAGTGACTAACAACACAATTTAACACTTACAAATCTTGATTTACATAACCAAACCCTAGGTTATAGTTATTAGGGTTTCCTTACATCAATATAACCCAAATTCACCCATTAAATTCCCAAATGGGTCTTACAAGCCTCAAATGACCCAAACCCAAGCCATAACTTAACTAGAACTTAAAACATGGAGTTAAGACTTACCAATACTATCAAGTCGTAACTAAGAACAAGGAGAACAACTTTACTTCTTGCTCCAAAGACCGATTCACAATTCTTCTCTCTCAAATCTTACTTTTAGTTTAAATGGGTTTTATGTATTCAGAGTAAATAGAAGAAGAAAAGAGAAAGGAAATTGAATAAATGAGATAAGTGGTTGAGGTTTAATGCTCCAATCAAATCCATACGCGAAAATACAAAAATACCCTTGGACCACCCTTTTTAAATAGGAAAAACGGGTCAGATCTGCAGCTTTGTCACGTCGCGACCTCAATTGTTGCGGCGCGGCAAAACACTGGATTTTCAAGCTGTCTTAATCCACTCCTGACTTTGATTTGCTTTATTTGTCGCGGCGCGCCCATGAGCCTCGCGGCGCGGCAAGGCAATGGCCTACAACTGGCCATTTTGACAACTTAACACAACTATCGATTTATTCGACTTGTACACCTCGTTCACGCTTCCTATATACGTTTAAACTTCGTCTTTAAGTCTCACATGACTTAACACTATCAAAACCCATGCATATACTTATACATGCATACATTCTCAAACATATATATATATATATATATATATATATATATATATATGTATATATATATATATATATATATATATATATATATATATATATATATATATATATATATATATATATATATATATATCACATACAACAACTTAACACTCTAAAATCGTTTAATCCCATAAACAAGCGAATTATAAACGTTCTAACGATTAAATAAGTACCTTAAGACACGTATGAAGAAAACGGGATGTTACATTAATGATTACACCAGGTTATCGACTGTGTGTAATCCAAGGTTTTAATACTTTATTAACAATTACACCAATTACCCTTGAATGTAATCCACCCCTGTTTCAATGAGTCCATTGACTATTAATCCATCCCCGTGTCTGGTCAAATGAACAATTATTAGTATTTATAGATATCCCGCCCACCGTACCCAGTTAAGCATATGTGGTTATATATAGATACGTCAAATTATAAATCTCTATATTAAATTAACAAGATATCATTTATTTAATTAAATATAAATCCCATTAATAGCCCATAGTCCAATTTCCACAAGTGTCGGTCTTTTGTCCAAACCCCAATTATGGTCCAAAGCCCAATAATCCCGTCTTAATATTTAGTCCAACATTATGATTACTTCAGCTTAAATAAACATAATAATAACTTAGCTACGATACATTAATTTAAAAAGGTTGAACATAACTTACAATGAGTATTAATCGCGTAGTGTTACTCTGACAGAGTTTCGACTTACAAACCTTAAAACATTTGCTATAATAACCTTATTATTATTAAATTAATATTAAAATTATAATTATATAAGTATAAATATATTGAGAGAGACAGAGAGTAATTGATGGATATATTGTTATTGTGTATTTATTTCGGCCAGAAAATGTTGCAATTTATAAATGTGGCCAGCTCTCAGGTGTGACGACCCGGAAATTTCTGATCAAATTTAAACTTAATCTTTATATGATTTAATTTTTCCGACACGATAAGCAAAGTCTGTAATATTGAAGTCTCAAAAACTTTTAACTGTGTTCACGTATTCATTTACCCTTCGACTGTTCTCAACGATTCACGAACAACTATTTGTAAATAGATACATATATACTTTCTTCATATATATAGATTGTATGTATTTGAAGAATAATTTAAAATATTGTATGCTTTAATTAATTATGTAAAATAATAATAAAATATGATATTATATATATATATATATATATATATATATATATATATATATATATATATATATATTAAATGTATACATATATAAAGTATATTAAAAATAAATATTAAATGATTATAATTCTCGTTTGATGTTTCGATTGATATTAAGCATGTTAAATTCAAACTTATATAATTTTAAAATAAATGGTGATCCGAAAATAAGTTATGTAAATTATAGGCTTATTAAAAAGGTATTTAAGAGCTACTTGTTAAATTTTAGAACTTTTTATATTTTACCTGAGATCGAACGCGGACAGTTGATTTAATTTTTATTTAATAGTTTTAAACAATTAATGACCGCTTTTATAAAATAATGATTAGAATAAATAAAGATGTTTAATATAAAAATTTAGGATTTTTCTGTGTACTTTTATCCTTTAACAACCGAGCACGAATTTCAGTTCGTGAATGAAATAGTAGATGACGACTAACTTAATCACACATTTTAATTTTATATTATATTATAATTATTATTATATTATTAATATTATTATATTAAATTCTCATTGATTGAATGTGTAACCGAATTGAATTTATTGAACTAAGTTACTGTGTTAAATTTTGTTTTTATCCTGAAAACTTTTGCTTTATGATGATACAATGCCATCCCACTACTTTATTCTTTAATCATATACTGATACCCGATTTATTTATATGCTTAGTGGAAGCTTCTTGTGTTAATAATATTAATTCGATATCATTGCTTAATGATTTGTAGAATTAGGATCAAAATATTAACTCACTTTTAGAATAGTAAGAGCCAAGTTATATATATAACTATATATATATATATATATATATATATATATATATATATATATATATATATACAGATGCAATGACATAAATATAAGACAACCCATCACCAACTTTTATTTATGTTACTTCTTCAATTATCCAACTTATGTTCTTCTTTGCTAACATAATCGAGCTTCAACTTTCACAACCATTACAACTTTACCACCCTAAACCTCCTCCAACACCTTGATCAACCACCATCGAGCTAGAACCATAATCCACCATTAATTGTTTCGGTTCTTTCTACAACCGAGAACCTACAACCGCCACCACACATGACCTCTTTAACCACCATCGTTACCACTCCCTCTCTATATCTCTCTACTTTTCTTTATAAACTCGATCATCGTTCCTATTCAACACCGTGACCACCATCATCATAGTTAGTTTCATTTTTTTGTTTCTAAAGAAATCTCAAAAACCGCCACCATTGAACAATCATCACCACAATCCATTTTTCTGTTTCCTTTCAAATCATCAAAACCCGATAACTATTTCTGTCTTTCTGTTATCCGAAGTCCATAACCATCGTTGAACAACCCTTACTAGAAGTTGCTGCATCTATTAGATGCTACTATTTTTTGTCTCTTGTTCGGTTCAAACAAACACCATTCTACAACTAGTGTTAGTTCTTGTTCGAATGAAAACACCACGACCACCTTTGGACACCCACTTCATCTTAACGAAACCACCATCTGCAATACAATCGAAACTACCATGAACCTCAATCATCAAACCCATCACTATTTTTCTTGAGCCACATCTCTTCCATTCGATCAACCCATATCGTCACCCATTTAACCAACACCACAACCTACCATTACCATCTTTATTTTTTTTTCTCGCTCGTTTCCTGTTTCTACCATTCTGTCGTTACTACAGCGGTTTGAACAGCAACTTCTGCATTTTTCCTGTTAAACGAACAATAGGCTACTGCTATATCGCTGATCATGACGGTTCAGTTTTAAACCCATAAAGAAAAACAGTTGCAATTAATGTTACTGAGTATTGCTTTTCCTTGATGGCCGACAAATAATAAATAATTAAAAACCACTTGGAATGCTACAACTCCTTTTTCTGTTTCGTTTTTCTTTTTAATTTTGTTCCTGGTTCACTACTCGATAATAGACCCAAACACCCACATTAACTAATATTGGGCCATTAACTGCTTGGGCCATTACTTGATAATTGGGCCTGTGAAGAAATATTAGGCCTTGGGCTTTCAAGAATCCTCAAGCGAATATCATACACACATACAGCGTATTTTTTTCTTCAGTTTTATCTCATTCGGCTGTTATGTTGTGCTTCTGTTGATTGTGTAAATGAAGAAGGAGACGAGGTGATATGATGATAAAGATAACAATGATAATGATGATAGATCATAATAATGATGATGGTAATTAAGAGATGATGATTATGAAACATGTTATGTTAATGATGATAAAAGAATGATGGGTTCGATGATCATAATCGAGATCATAATATATTATGATGATGATGTATGATGTATGATTATGATTATTAGATGATGATGATGATGAAAATGTTAATATGGGTTTTGATCTATGAAGATGAAGAAGAAAAATTGAAACAGAATAATTCGGGTTATATATATAATTAAGTCTGAGAATTAATCAGATAAAGAGTAATAGAAGAATGGTTCAGGGTGTTTATGTTCAATTGAGAGGTCTCGAGTTTGAGCCTTGTCTAGCGCATTTTTTTTTTAAAACTTTTGAGGTAGTCTTCTTTAATTACTATTAGTATTATTATTATTATTATTATTATTATTATTATTATTATTATTATTATTATTATTATTATTATTATTATTATTTAAAACATGATGAATATAATTAAGAATATAGTTATAATTATAATATGAAGATTATGATACACGAATGAGTATGAGATGAATATTGAACGATCATGATAGTTTATGATGTTAATGATGGAATAACATAATGATGATGATGATTAAGGGATATAAATCTCATTAAATTATTATCATATTTATTATTATTATTATTATTATTATTATTATTATTATTATTATTATTATTATTATTAATTGTATCATTCTTATTATTATTATTATTATTATTATTATTATTATTATTATTATTATTATTATTATTATTATTATTATCATTATTAATGTAAGTAGTATTATTATTAAAACTTACATTTTTATCAAAATTATCATTTTTATTATTAAAACTATCATTATTATTATTATTAGAATTATCATTATTTTTATCATTATTATTTTTATTATCATTTTTATTATTATTTCTAACACTAATATTGTTATTTTTATCATTTTTATTATTAGTATTATTAATATATCAAATAAAGATTTTCTATATAAAAATATATTATTAACATAAAACATAACTATATTTTTGTAATAAATATTAATTCTCTATTTAATGTATATAAAAATAAATATAGTTAATTTAGTTATTAATGAAACGTACAAGTTACTAAAATAACAATTAATAATAATGCCTAAATTTGTTCGATTACCATTATATGTGTTAATGTATATATAAATGATATAGGTTCGTGAATCCGAGGCCAACCTTGCATTGTTCAGTTCCGTCGTATGCATATTTTTACTACAAAAAATCGTATAGTGAGTTTCATTTGCTCCCTTTTTAAATGCTTTTGCAATATATATTTTTGGGACTGAGAATACATGCGCCACTTTTATAAATGTTTGACGAAATAGGCACAAGTACTTAAAAACATTCTACGATTGAGTTACGAGTACACCGAATATCACCGCTTTAAGTCTGGTAATCTAAGAATTAGGGAACAGACCCCATAATTGACGCGAATCCTAAAGATAGATCTATGGGCCTTGACAAGCCCCAGTCAGATAATTTAAACTGCTTTATTACTTCGATTTTGGTATACAACCGCCAGCTTTAAAAGGTATGAGCTGTTTGTGAGGTGTACACAACCATTGTATTTAAAAGAGTGGCCTGTTTGTATGATTTTTGCATGCCGTGCGAAATGCCTGTATGCGGGGGATATTGTATATGCATTTTGTTAATATCGATTACCAGGTGTTAATTTCGTATGAATGATTTTTACAGCAGTGAGCAGACCTGCACAAATTATTTTCGAAATATGAGTATCTTGTGGTCTATTATATTATTGGAAATGTTTGATTATGATAAACTAATGAACTCACCAACCTTTTGGTTGACACTTGAAAGCATGTTTATTCTCAGGTATTAAGGAAATCCTCCGCTGTGCATTTGCTCATTTTAGAGTTATTACTTGGAGTCATTCATGGCATATTTCAAAATACGTTGCATTCAAGTCGTTGAGTTCAATAAAGATTATTATTAAAGTAAATGACACATTAGGTCATTTATAGTTTCGATATTATGAAATGGTTTGCATTCCTGTCAACTCGATGAAATGAAAGTTTGTCTTTTAAAAACTAATGCAATGTTTGTAAAATGTATCATATAGAGGTCAAATATCTCGCAATGAAATCAATTATTATGTAACGTTTATAATCGATATGAACGGGAGATTTCATCAGGGCTCATGTGATCGCATGATTTTTGTTCTTCCAGGCCATGTGATCGCATGGCCGTCTTTTCCTGGTCATATAGCAATTAAAACGTGGGCTGCTCGTATTTATTTAATATATAATATAATATATATAATTTTATATAATTATATATATATTATATTATATTCTTGTGCATAGTTGACTTGTAATTTTAGGTCCGTTGACTTGCGCGTTGATAGTTGGTTCATGTCTCGGTTCCGGATTTTTGAACGTCCTTTCGTACGCTTAGATATCTTGTACTTTGCGTTCCGCGGCTTGTACTCTTGTAATTTTTAGACGTATCTCATCAATAAATTGAACCACTTGAATTGTATCTTGTACATTTGAGCATTCTGGTCATTTGCGTCTTCAAATCGTTGAATCTGTCTTTTGTCTTCACCTTTTATTATTTAAACGAATATTACTTGTAGATAGAACAATTGCTACTAAAATCTTGTCTTTCTTGAAGGATAATGCTATGAAATATATGTTAGTTTTTTGCATTATCAAACTACTATGCGAAGTTTTCTACATGTACATGAACTTTGTGGACAACGATAAACTGAAATTGTGAAATTGACCAGTTATGATCTAAAACGTGTTGTTTGACTTAGGTTTGACATGTTGACCAACATTTGACATGAACCTACTGGTGTTGACCTTAGTTGACTACTTTGACCAAGTTTGACTTTTGGTTTGACTTTGGTTGACTTTGTTTGACTTGCATGAACTAGTTGACTGTATGTTGACTTCTACTTTGAAACGCGTCGAGTCGAGCAATAAGACAACTTATACTATGAAACCACACTTTTTTAAGACATATTTATTGACCACTCTAAATACGTATACTTAGGTTGTATTACTCGGCACTAAACCGTACAAGTTATTTGTCCACTTTTCAATCCGAGCTTTATTCTAAGGTGAGTCTACAGTCCCACTTTTTACATGTTTTCAAGGACGAGAGTACACCCTGTATTACTTACATTTTCAAATGCTTTTTATATTAACACGAGTACTATATATACATATTGAGTTTGTTCACAAAGCCTCTAGCTTGAATACTTTTAATACCATCGGGTAAGCACAATTTAGATGGACGGATCCGTTAGGTTGACAGCCTCACCTTACTTTATAACTGTGGTGCATTTACTTTGAACATTAGATACACTCGAATAAGTGTATAAAATTTTATGAGGTAAGGAGAGTGTAGTGGTTTCTATACTCTGGTCATTGCTAGTATTCAGGTGCTCATAGATTATGTAAACGTTTCGCAACTTGGAGTTGTACTTGTAAAATCCCGTGGTCAATGTGACGACCCGAAATTTTCGACCAAATTTAAACTTAATCTTTATATGGTTTCGACATGATAAGCAAAGTCTATTAAATTGAATTTCAAAAGTTTTGAACTATTTTATGAAATCATTTCACCTTCGACCATTACCGACGATTCACGAACAATTGTTGTTAATAAAATTATATAAATATAAATACATATCAATATAGGCATATATAATAATTTGAATTAATGAAATACAAGTTAATCGTTTGAATTGAATTAAAATTTTAAATATAGTTGTTACAATTACTTTCATTAGTAATATCAATACTAGTATTATTAATATTATTATTTTAAACAAATAAACTATAGATATGATTGCGAGATATATAAATTATAGTATTACTAGTACTCATAATATTATTATCATTAATAATGTTAATATTAATATAATTAGTATTATTCGTGTAATTATCATTAAAAATTTTATTAATACAAATTTCACTAAATTTTTTATTTTTGAGACATATTATTATTATTACTCTTAATATTATTATTATATTATTATTATTATTATTATTATTATTATTATTATTATTATTATTATTATTATTATTATTATTATTATTATTATTATTATTATTATTATTATTTGTATTTAGATTATTATTAATAATATTATAATTATTAATTATTAACTAATATTTATATAAAATCATACGTACTAATTAAAAAATCTAAAAATTCAGATGCAGAGACCCATCAAAACTGTTTTTAATTTTGTTCCTACCTCCTAATTTGTTAAACATCACGATCAAATTGTACATGCAGTTGAAAATTTATTTTTTATTTATTTATTTTTTTTGTTTCTCTGTCGAATTGGTTAAGCTAGCAAACAAATATCACTTGGGTCAAATGAGCTGTAATACCACTATGTGTTCTCTATGTAACTATATACTAATGTATTCCAAAGGAAGTGACTGAAATTAAAAGGCCAATTTTGAAGAAACCGTCGAGTGCTCTGCTTCCCCATTTTTTTTTGTCAAGTCTCAAATTCAAATAAATTTTAAAAATGTAACAATGTAGTGTTGTTAGGAATTATTTAGTTAATCTTTCCGCAAAATTTTGTATTCTAATCCTTCCTATCAAGCTTCAATTTCTGAGCCAAAGTTTTAAATTGAAAAAGTCAACGAATTTGTTCTTGGAGAAATCCAAGTTTGTTTTAAGGTTTTAAGTTAAATTATCGATTCCAAAAGTTTCTATATATGTTTAGTAAACAAATTAATGTTGTAATTTTTGGCTAAAACGTACCACAAATCGAAATCAAATTTTTTTTCCCCTCTCCTACTAGCGACGGTCAGCAGCAGGGAGTTCTTCCCTTTTAATTTTTTTTTTGAAAACCAATTAATCACAAATGAGTGTTTATATATTGGATATTAAATCTTCATCAATTCTGTAATTCGTGGTTGGGAATTTAATTTGAGTTTGGTTTGATTTCCTTGAAGAAAATGATGAACACTGATAAAGGGGTTAAGTAAAATTGGGTTTGGTTTATAATCAGAAAAACTAAATGGAGCAGATGGTTAAGGGAGGTAGCAGGGTAGTGAGTGGTCTCGGGTTCGAGTCTGCTCTGGGGCAACTCTTTTTAGAAATCCGTTTTTGAGGTAGTTTTCAATTTATTTTATTACTATTATTATTATTAATGTTATTATTATGTATTACTATTATTATTATTGTTGTTAGTATGATTATTGTGAAATATTAAGAATGTTATGATTATTATTATTATTATCAAGTATTACTATTTAGGATTATTATTATTATTATTATCATTTTTATTATTATCGTTATTGTTATTGTTACTAGTGTTATAGTTGTTAGTACTATTATTTTCACTAATAAAAGTATAGTTACCATTTATGATTATTATCGTAATTAAAATTACAATGATGATATATATTTGTTATTACTAAAATTAATATCATTACTAATATATGTGTTAATATTATTAACATGTTTAGGATCATTATTATTATCATTAATATGAAAACAATAAAATTATTATTATTATTTTGTGACGCCCCGTACAAAACCATCGTGTACGAATCATCAACAATAGGATCATTACAAGGTCAAATCCTATATGCTGTTTCAAAATAAGTTTGCATTCATAAGAAAAGGTGATGTCTTAACCAACATCAAATATTTAATAACCGATAGTATGCTTCTATGAATAGAAGCAATTAGTAATAGTACATGACCCGTAGGTCGTTACAAATTCATTGTTTCAAAAGTAACAAAGTTTGAATGCAAATTAAATGTTTCATGCGAAGACATCTCTAATAAGCGCAGCGGGAGTCTACAAAGCATGGCAACTACAGCGGAAGCAATCAAACCTTAAGCACCCGAGAAAAACATGCTTAAAAACGTCAACATAAAGGTTAGTGAGCTATAGTTTAAGTATAACAGTAACGTAAGGTAGGCCACGAGATTTCAGTGTTTCAAAACAGTATGAAAAGTATATGTATAACCGTGGGCACTTGGTAACTAACTTAACGTAAATAACACCCTCTAAAAGTACACTTGGCGAGTGTGTAAGTTTACGAAGTATTAAACACCCGTTAAATGCTAGCGCTACTAGCCCGAGTGGGGATGTCAAACCCTATGGATCCATATCTAAGATTCGCGTTCACCGGTTCAAAGACCAATGACTAAACGTTACCGAGCTAAGGGGAAAGTTTATGCCGTTGTATAACCCACACATATATAAAGTTTAAGTACTTGTGCCTAGTATGTAAAATGTAAAATGAGCATGTATTCTCAGTTCCCAAAATAGTTAAAGTAAAAAAGGATGCTATAACTCACAGTGGAAAGTAGTAAAGTCGGTATGTGGGATAGGTAAGCAATTGGTTGGTTCGAAAGGTCCTCAACCTAAGTCAAAAGTTACTAAGTCAGTAAATCATTCCCAAAGGTTTAAAAGTATGTAAATTAGGTCTTAAGTACCATCATCATTAATCATTAAACAAAAAGTGTAAAGTAAGTTTCAAGTCAAGACTAGGGTTTGAAATAAAGGCTGACTTCGTTCAGTCGCCACGACCTCTATACAAACTTAAATGAGGTGAGACCGGCCATGGAACTGTATATGAGTCCCCTAGGTACTGAAAAATTTCCAGAACCAAACTCGTCTTCGTTTGACCGTGGTGACGGTTTAAGTGCGAGTAGGTCAGAAATTTCAGCACAACGTTAATAGGGTGTAGTGACTTTCGGGAGGCCATAGATCCTAAACCGTAACTCGGATTAAGACGAGGTCTAAATGGAAAATCATCTACTCAAACCGAACTAACTGAAAATAAACTTTCCAGTAGCCCAGGTAGTCTGATCTATTACAGAAACAGTAAGTAAAGGTGTTCCAGTGGGTTCTTGGTGCTTGATGCTCATCACGGTTCTAATCCTTGATGCGTATAACTTCAAGTGTACAACTCGTTGATGGGTTTGCATCATCTTTATCAAGTTTTGACGATCATAACACTAGTGTAAGTCTAAGATATGTAGCACAACTTACTTAAGAGTTGTATGTAGTTTGATGAACCAAAGTTACATCAAGATCTTAGATCCGACACATACATGAGTTATAAAAGTAATATTAAGCTACAAACTTGAAAGTAAACTAAATAATCAAGATTTTAAGTTGTAGAACTTAGATCTTAGCTAGATCTTAAAGATCCTAGACTAGAAAGTCTAGATCTAGTGTTATTAAGTTAGATCCTAAGTTATAGAACTTGGATTTACACTTTAATGTAACCATAAGTTATGAAACTTAGATTTTCAACTTGTAAAATGTATGTAAGCTTGTAAGCTCTTATTTACAACAAAGTTAGAAGACCATAAGCTATAGAAACTTAGATCCAACATAAGTATATGAAGTTATAACTAGAAAGTTATACTTTCATGTTCTTGAACTTACAAAGTTAACTTTAGTTCAAGAAAAATGAGATCAAGTTTAACTAGTAATACTTGACCAATTTAACAACATCACAACTTTAAAGTACATAAAATGAAGAGATAACCTAAATCTACAAGTAATAAGTTCATGGTTGTTCATACTTAGAAAGATTCAAGCCAAGGCTTTGATCTTTAAGAAAGTAAACCTCAAGTTTACTAACATGAACACAAGCATGATTTTAAAACTCATGAACTTTTCTTTTAACAAGTTTTATGGAGCAATCAAACTATAATCTTGATCCTCTTTGGTTCTTGTATGTTCTTGTATAAACAAGATAATATGAAGAATAAACTAGAAAGTTTGATTCTTATAACTAGTAAGTAAACAACAACAACAAAAGAACAAGTAACAAAACAAGCAAATGATGATGATATTTAATGATATATTTCGGTTTTACAAAGGAGAAAAAGAAAGAAATAAAAAGATATGATACTTACAACTAGAGAGAAAATGAGATGAGAGAAAGAAGTGTAAGTTTGTGTGTGTAAAAGTGAAGTAATACTAGAGAATAAGTAGTCAAAAAAATGAAAAAGAACTCCCTCCTCCCCATTGAAGTTCACGGCCAAGAGTGCCAAAAGAAGCAAGGTCAAAAGCCAACTTTCCAACATGGGAGAATGGTGTGAGATAGAAGAAGTAATAAAGCTAAATGGTGTGGGAAAGATGTGTAAGTATACATGTAACAAGTCTTTACATAACACTAACTAAACTAGTTTTATCTTAATGAGTTACTAGTAACAAAATGGGCTCCTAATTAATCCATTAAGAGAAGTAGAGTGGGCTTCCAAGTCCATTAACATGAGTCCAAGTCCAAGTAATCAACAATTTAAATAAACGCCCAAGTAATTAACTACTATCATTAGTTAATTAAAATGAGTAATAATAATTAATCATGAATGTAAATAATATTCGAAAATATTATTCGTGAAAAGTACGTGTGTCACAAAGACAAGTCGGGCCATGAAAAGTTAAATACGGTAACAAGTAACACGTATAAGAACACGTTTATTAAAACACAAGCATTAATAATAAATTATTAATAATTAAACGTTGGAAAAATCTAGGGTCGTTAGATTACCCACATGTTAAAGAAAATTTCGTCCCGAAATTTTAAGCTGAGGTAGATGGAGGAGTTGGGAAAAGGTGAGGATACTTCTGCATCATTTGATCCTCTCGTTCCTAGGTAAACTCAGGTCCTCGTTTGGCATTCCATCATACGCGGATGATCGGAATCTTGTTGTGTTTCATAGTTTTGACCTCACGGTCCATATTTTCGACAGGCTCCTCCACGAAGTGGAGTTTATCATCAATTGTAAGTTCCTCCAATGGTATGACATGTTCCGGTTCAGCAAGACACTTCTTCAAATTCGATACATGAAAGGTAGGATGAACTGAGCTCAATTGAGTTGGAAGATCCAAACGCTAAGCAACGGGTCCAACACGCTCCAAGATTTCAAAAGGACCAATGTATCGCGGGTTGAGCTTCCCACGTTTTCCAAAACGGATCACACCTTTCCAAGGTGCGACCTTTAACATTACAATGTCACCCACGTTGAATTCAAAGTCTTTACGTTTAAGGTCGGCATAACTCTTTTGGCGATCACGAGCCGTCTTAAGTCTCGCTTGAATTTGGACAATCTTCTCAGTTGTTTCATGGACTATCTCGGGTCCGGTGATTTACATTTCGCCTACGTCGGCCCAACAAATAGGAGATCGGCATTTGCGGCCATACAACGCTTCAAAAGGTGCGGCATTAATACTCGAATGCTAACTGTTGTTGTAAGAGAATTCGGCTAGCGGAAAATGCCTTTCCCAAGCCTTTCCAAAATCAATAACACAAGCATGCAACATGTACTCCAAAGTCTGAATCGTGCGTTCGCTTTGTCCGTCGGTCTGCGGGTGATACGCAGTACTCATGTCGAGACGAGTTCCCAAGGCGTCTTGCAAAGAACACCAAAATCTTGAAGCAAAACGGGGATCGCGATCTGAGATGATCGATAAGGGTACACCATGACGAGATACAACCTCTTTTATGTATAGTTGAGCGAGTCTCTCCATCGTATCAGTTTCCTTCATGGCTAAGAAGTGTGCAGATTTAGTAAGACGGTCAACAATAACCCAGATGGTATCGTATCCGCCCACCATCTTTGGTAACTTCATAATGAAATCCATTGTTATCCTTTCCCACTTCCATTACGGGATTTTCGGTTGTTGGAGTAACCCAGAAGGCCTCTGATGCTCGGCCTTAACTTTCGAGCAAGTCAAACACTTCCCAACATAAGTTGCAACGTCCTTATTAAGATTAGGCAACCAATACTGTACCTTAAGATCGTGTTACATTTTATCAGCTCCTGGGTGAATCGAATATCTCGACTTGTGAGCTTCATCTAGTATAAGGTTCCGTAGATCTCCATAACGGGGTACCCAAATTCTTCCGGCATAGCATCGGAGTCTAGTTTCCTTAACTTCAAATCGAGAAACGAGAATGTTCAAGTATTTGTGAGATATATTCTCCTCCTTGAGAGCCTCATCTTGGGCTATTCGGATCTGGCTGTTGAGGTTCGAATGAATGGTGATGTTCAAGGCTCGGACACGAAGAGGTGTCATCCTCTCCTTTCAGCTCAAAGCGTCAGCTACAACATTGGCCTTGCCAGGGTGATAACGAAGTTCACAATCATAGTCGTTTAGCGTCTCGATCCATTGACGTTGTCTCATATTTAGTTGCTTCTAATCGAAGATGTATTGGAGGCTTTTATGATCGGTGAAAATAGTGCTCTTAGTTCCATAAAGATAGTGTCTCCACAGTTTTAATGCAAAGACAACGGCTCCAAGCTCGAGATCGTGCGTAGTGTAATTTTGCTCGTGAATCTTCAGTTGACGAGAGGCGTAAGCAATAACCTTTGTACGTTGCATCAGTATACAACCAAAACCACTTTTTGAAGCATCGTAATAAACGACGAAATCGTCACTGCCTTCAAGAAGTGATAAGATAGGTGCGGTGGTTAACTTATTTTTCAAGGTTTGAAATGCAGATTCCTGTTCGGGTTCCCAAATGAATTTCTTCTCCTTGTGAGTCAGTGCGGTTAAAGGACGCGCAATCAGAGAGAATCCTTCAATAAATCTTCGGTAGTAACCGGCGAGACCTAAAAATTGGCGAATGTGAGTCAGAGTAGTGGGGGTTTCCCACTTGCTGATAGCTTCGATCTTTGCGAGATCAACTTTGATACCTTGATCACTCACAGCGTGACCCAGAAATTAGACTTCCTTCAACCAAAACTCACACTTGGAGAATTTTGCATAAAGTTGCTCTTGTCTCAAGAGTTCCAACACTAGACGAAGATGTTGTTCATGTTCTTCTTCGCTTTTGGAGTAGATGAGGATATCATCTATGAAGACGATAACGAACTTGTCCAGGTATGGCTTGCATACACGATTCATGAGATCCATAAACACGGCAGGTGCGTTGGTTAGACCGAATGGCATCACGAGAAACTCATAATGACCATAACGAGTCCTGAATGCAGTCTTCATCACGTCGCTCTCTTTCACCCTCAACTGGTGATAATCGGATCGCAAATCGATCTTAGGGTAAACGCTCGATCCTTGTAGTTGATCAAAAAGATCGTCAATTCGGGGAAGAGGATACCGATTCTTGATCGTCAATTTATTGAGTTCGCGGTAGTCGATACACATGCGGAAGGATCCGTCCTTCTTCTTCACAAATAAAACAGGTGCGCCCCAAAGCGAGAAACTTGGTTGGATAAATCCACGGTCTAGTAGTTCTTGTAATTGGCTCTGCAACTCTTGCATTTCGAAAGGTGCGAGTCGATAAGGTGCGCGAGCTACAAGTGCAGCTCCTGGCACTAAATCGATCTGAAACTCCACTGCTCTCGGTGGCGGTAATCCAGGAAATTCTTCCAGAAAGATATCGGAAAATTCGTTTTCAATTCGTACGTCATCCATGCTCTTCACCTCAGTTTCTAACGTTTTCACATGTGCTAAAACAGCAAGACGTCCTTTCTTCATGATCTTTTGTGCTTTCATGCAACTAATGAGATTCAGTTTCGAGCTACATCTCTCTCCGTAAATAATCAGTGGCTCACCGTCCCCGTGTGGTATACGGAGAGCTTTATCTCTACAGATAATGTCAGCCCTAATCTTGGTCAACCAGTCCATACCGACAATAACATCAAAGCTTCTCAACTTAATGGGTATCAAGTCAATCTCGAAATCGACACCGGCTATGTTGATAATAGCTCCTCAGCTAATTTGGTCAATTTTCTCAAGTTTTCCATTGGCTACTTCTACAAGCATACTGATAATGCTAAAAACGAACATATATTTCATAGCATTATTCCTCAAGAAAGACAAGCTTTTAGTTGCAATTGTTCTATTTAAAAGTGATATTCGTTTGAATAATAAAAGGTGAAGACAAAAGACAGATTCGACGAATTGAAGACGCAAATGACCAAAAAGCTCAAAAGTACAAAATACAATCAAAGAGGTTCCAATTATTGATAAGAAACGTCTCGAAATTACAAGAGTACAAGATTCAAAATGCAAAGTACGAGATATTAAATTGTACGCAAGGACGTTCAAAAATTCGGAACCGGGACCAGAGTCAACTCTCAACGCTCGACGCAACGGACTAAAAATTACAAGTTAACTATGTACATAAATATAATATAATATATAATTAATTATATAAATTATATATATATTATATTATATAATAAATCGTCAGCAGACTAAGATCCAATTTGGAGTGAGCTGGAATTTCAAACTCCGCGACTCGCGGAGTTTGAAGAGCAAAAATGCCGCGAGTCGCGGAGCCCCAAAAACTGAAACTCCCTATAAAAGCAAACGAATTCTGATCGCAAAAAAAATCAATAATCTATCTCTCTCTATCTATATACGTAATATTTATATTTATAATTTATATTTTAATTTTAATTTTAATTTTAATCCTAATAATAAGGGTATGTTAGCGAATGTTGTAAGGGTGTAAGTCGAAATTCTGTCCGTGTAACGCTACGCTATTTTTAATCATTGTAAGTTATGTTCAACCTTTTTAATTTAATGTCTCGTATCTAAGTTATTATTATGCTTATTTATACCGAAGTAATCATGATGTTGGGCTAATTACTAAAATTGGGTAATTGGTCTTTGTACCATAATTGGGGTTTGGATAAAAGAACGACACTTGTGGAAATTAGACTATGGGCTATTAATGGGTTTTATATTAGCTAAACAATACCTTGTTAATTTAATATACAAACTTATAATTCGACGTATTTATATATAACCACATACGCTTGACTGGGTACGGTGGGCGGGATATCTATAAATACCAATAATTATTCATTTTACCGGATACGGAACTGGATTAGTAGTTAATAGACTTGTTGAAACAGGGGTGAATTACATTCAAGGGTAATTGGTGTAATTGTTAACAAAGTAGTAAAACCTTGGTTTACACGCAGTCGATAACCTGGTGTATTCATTAAACAAAGTATTAAAACCTTGTTACAATTCGAATCCCCAATTAGTTGGAATATTTGACTTCGGGAATAAGAATAATTTGACGAAGGCTTTCGCTCTTTATATTTATGACTGATGGACTATTATGGACAAAATCCGTATAGACATATTAAATAATCCAGGACAAAGGACAATTAACCCATGGGCATAAAACTAAAATCAACACGTCAAACATCATGATTACGGAAGTTTAAATAAGCATAATTCTTTTATTTCATATTTAATTTCCTTTATTTTATATTTAATTGCACTTCTAATTATCGCATTTTTATTGTTATTGTATTTAATTGCACTTTTAATTATCGTACTTTTTAATTATCGCAAGTTTATTTTATCGCACTTTTATTATTCGCAATTTCATTATCGTTATTTACTTTATGCTTTAAATTAAGTCTTGTATTTATTTATTATTTTACATTTGGTTTTAACTGCGACTAAAGTTTTAAAATCGACAAACCGGTCATTAAACGGTAAAAAACCCCCTTTATAATAATAATATTACTTATATATATATTTGTATTTTTATAAATTTAAACTAATATAGCGTTAAGCTTTGTGAAAAAGATTCCCTGTGGAACGAACCGGACTTACTAAAAACTACACTACTGTACGATTAGGTACACTGCCTATAAGTGTTGTAGCAAGGTTTAAGTATATCCATTCTATAAATAAATAAATATCTTGTGTAAAATTGTATCGTATTTAATAGTATTTCCTGCTGAAATTTAAAGCTATTTTATATACACCTCGCATAACTATCACATACTCTCCTTTAAAGGAACTAACTACCAATTTATCTTAGAGCAAAAGTGTCTACATACATAACTTCTATCGGTACCAGTATCAAATAGGACAGAAGCTAATAGATTGTTGATAGTGAATATACATGTGACCAAGTCGGGGTTCTCACGGGCATCCCTTATGTTTACGTTGAAAGCTCTGCCACGCGGTGGTCCACCGTCCTTTCGCTTTTTGGGACACTCATTTCTGAAGTGGCCCGTCTGTCCGCATTCATAGCACTTTCTCGATCCAGTGGGGTTTGTCTTCACATTCAGGGTGGTGATCTTGCAGTCTTTGCCAATATGCCCAGTCCTTTATTCTAGTTTTTAAAATATAAGTTTTTATTATATAAATATTTTAGATTTTAAAACAGAAAATATAAAACAGAAAATATAAAATAAAAAAATAAAAAAGAAAAACGCGTCGAATTTCAAAACTGTACCTGAGTTGAATTTTGAAACCCCGCGACTCGCGGAGTTTGAAGCATCGAATACCGCGACTCGCGGAGCAGACCTGACACGGGTACACAGGAACCCTAATTCGCATTAATTACGGGTTTTATTAATTTTAATTAATTTTAAACCCTAATTAGTTTATTTATATTATATTATTTAGTTTAGTTTTTATTTATTTGTTTTATTTAGTTAAATTAGTTTAAATAAAATATAAAATTAATAGTTTTAATAAATAAATAATATAAAAATAATATTTTTATAAAAATTTGTAACTTTTTACAACTTTTTGTATATTTTTATATTTTGTCCCTTTTTAATTGTTTTAGCGTAATATTTGTATTTTTCGCTCATATTTAGTTTTAAACTTAGTTTTTGCCATAGTTATTTTTATTTCTAGATTTTTAGGCTTTGCCGTAAAATCACTTAAGTGCTTTTTCTTTAGACTAAGATTTAAGTGCTTTAGAATTTTGCGACGCCTTTTTAAGTTTTAGTTTCTTTTTAAGTTATTTCCATTCGGGATATAGTTTTTCCTGTAAGCTTTAATATTTTTTAGACGACTTTTACCTATGTATTAATTATCATTCCAATTAGTAATCTCAATTTGCGATTATAATTTTAAGTTAGTTGTAGTAATAAGGTTAGGTTAGTCAAGTGTTTTTAAGTGTTATAAGTTTCTTTTATTTTTCCGTCACCTTTTATTTTTCAACCATTTTTCTTTTTCGACCTTTTTCGACACGCTCTTTTTCTTTCTTATTTCTCACTATTCTAGTTTTTAGGACATAGATTTTTATTCTACTTCTTATCTAAATTTCTTAAAATTACGAAAATTTATTTGAAGTGGTTAAATTGATAGACATCAAAATTTTCTGGTTCGTAGTAATAGTTGGATTTGTACGTGGACCGGGTTATTGGAGCCAAACAGTCCTCAATTATATTGAGACCAAACGAATCATGCCCCTCTGCTGCATTTTTTGGCTATTCAAAACGTTGGCAAAATCAGAAAAGTCTATTAATTGGATAACTTATATAATTTTTCTTTCCTTTTAAAAAAAAAACTAATAGGATATTCAGTGAATGCACCGAGCAAGACGTTCATCACCTTTTGTACGTTCACCACCTGTAACTAGATCAAGACATTTAGCAAATATTACCGCCGTTGATTTTTCTTTAGAATCGTCATCCAGTCGACCAAGTACTCCAGTTCAAATTTCCGATAATCCATTTTTTGAACCCGACCTCATAATTGAGAATCTGGAGAATATTCAGGGACGATTCATAGATTCTGAACTACTAAATTTTCCTCCGGAACCACCAATCATTCAAACAGAGATTGTTGAGGAACGAGCCATTAAATCAGAATCCTCTAGTGATTCCGATTCAACAAATTCAATTATGGAAGTAACAGAACCATTAAGTATGGAAGACCGAATGAGAGCTAAACGCACTGGCCAAGGTCACACAATTACTCATTCAGACATTAATGCGCCAGATTATGAAATCAAAGGACAAATTCTACACATGGTGACTAATCAATGCCAATTTAGTGGTGCGCCGAAGGAAGATCCAAATGAACATCTTCGTACCTTTAACAGGATCTGCACACTATTTAAAATCCGAGAAGTAGAGGATGAACAGATATATCTCATGTTATTTCCATGGACTTTAAAGGGAGAAGCCAAAGATTGGTTGGAATCGTTACCTGAAGGGGCGATTGATACATGGGACGTTTTAGTTGAAAAATTTCTTAAACAATTCTTTCCTGCATCTAAAGCCGTAAGACTTCAAGGAGAAATTGTTACGTTTACACAGAAGCCGAATGAAACTCTATATGAGGCGTGGACTAGATTTGGAAAGTTATTAAGAGGATGTCTGCAACATGGTTTAGACACCTGTCAAATAGTACAAATATTCTACCAAGGATGCGACATCACTACAAGGAAAGACATAGATATAGCAGCTGGTGGTTCTATTATGAAGAAAACTGAAACTGATGCTTACAAAATTATTGATAACACTGCTTCCCACTCACATGAGTGGCACCAAGAAAAAGATATCGTTAGATCATCTAAAGCAGCTAGAGCCGATTCTAGCCATGACTTAGATTCCATTTCCGCAAAGATAGATTCTGTCGAGAGACGAATGGAAAAGATGACTAAAGATATTCACTCAATACGAATTAGTTGTGAGCAGTGTGGAGGACCACATTTGACAAAAGATTGTCTCAGTATTGAATTAACAATGGAACAAAGAGAGAATATTTCATACATAAACCAAAGGCCTGGAAATAATTATCAGAATAATTATCAACCGCCAAGACCAATTTACAATCAAAACCAGAATTATAACCGAAATATTCCATACAACAACCAACAAGGTCCTAGCAATCAACAAGTATCCAATAATACTTACAACCAGCAAAGACCTAATTTTCAAAACAAACCACCACAACAAACCGATGATAAAAAGCCGAATTTAGAAGATATGGTGACGAAGCTAGTTGAAACTCAAACGCAGTTTTTCACATCTCAGAAACAAACTAATGAACAAAATGCTCAAGCATTTAGAAATCAACAAGCTTCTATTCAAAATCTGGAACAAGAAGTAAGTAACCTAGCAAGGTTAATAGGTGAAAGAAAACCGGGAAGTCTACCTAGTGATACAAATGCTAACCCCCGGAATGAAACAGCTAAAGCCATTACCACAAGAAGTGGTACAACACTTAAACCACCTGAAATACCTGTAACTTCTGATGAAGCTATTCCTACTCCACAAGAACCACAACCTGATCAAGATAAGGAAAAAGAACCGGTAGTTGAAAAGGTTAATGAAGATAACACAGTTAAGGCTAAACCTTATGTTAAACCATACCAACCACCACTTCCTTACCCGAGTAAAATGAAGAAAGAGAAACTTGAAGCCGAGCAATCCAAATTCTTGGATATGTTTAAACAGGTAAATGTAAATCTTCCTTTCATTGATGTGATTTCAGGAATGCCTAGATATGCTAAATTCTTGAAAGATCTTATCACGAATAGAAAGAAAATGGAAGAACTCTCGGCTGTTACCATGAACGCTAATTGTTCAGTAGTGCTGTTGAATAAGATACCAAAAAAACTATCTGATCCAGGAAGTTTCACAATTCCATGTTTTCTGGGTAGTCTTAGTTCAATAGAAGCATTGGCAGACTTAGGTGCTAGTATAAATCTAATGTCGTATTCACTATACACTAAACTAGACCTTGGAGAATTGAAACCAACCAGAATAAGCATACAACTAGCCGATAGATCAATAAAATATCCTAGAGGGATAATGGAGAACATGCTAGTTAAAGTTGGTACTTTAGTATTTCCAGTAGATTTTGTTGTTCTGGACATGGAAGAAGATTCTCAAGTTCCTCTCATATTAGGAAGACCATTCTTAAACACGGCTAAAGCAATGATAGACGTGTTCGGTAAGAAATTGACCCTAAGTATAGAGGATGCGAGTGTTACCTTTTCAGTTGATAGAGCAATGCAACAACCACAATCTGCAGATGATACATGTTATTATATTCAAACTATAGATGCACATGCAGAATTATTAGAAGAATTTCCAGAATTACAAGGAACAGGAGAATGTTCTTTAGGAGAAGGTAATGAACCAATTGATGAAGCTGAAATGTTAGCTACACTTATAGCTAATGGATATGAACCAACAACAGAAGAAATTCAAATGCTAAAAGAAGAAGACAGATATCGATACAAATCATCGATAGAAGAACCTCCGAAATTAGAGTTAAAGCCACTTCCAAACCATTTGGAATACGTTTATTTACATGGTGAATCTGAATTACCTCTAATAATATCGTCTTCTCTTACTGAAAATGAGAAATCACAACTCATTTCTGTGTTGAAAGCTCATAAACCAGCCATTGCATGGAAGATTCATGATATTAAAGGAATAAGTCCTTCGTATTCCACACATAAAATCCTTATGGAAGAAGGTCATAAAACGTATGTGCAACGCCAACGAAGACTAAATACTAATATGCAAGATGTAGTTAAAAAAGAGATAATTAAACTGCTAGATGCAGGTCTAATTTATCCAATCTCTGATAGTCCATGGGTAAGCCCAGTTCAATGCGTGCCTAAGAAGGGTGGCATGATTGTCATTACAAATGAGAAAAATGAGCTTATTCCTACTAGGACTGTAACAGGATGGCGTGTGTGTATTGATTATAGAAAATTAAATGACGCCACCAGAAAAGATCACTTTCCCTTACCTTTCATAGATCAAATGTTGGAAAGATTAGCCGGAAATAGTTACTATTGTTTTCTAGATGAATTTCTGGATATTTTCAAATTCCAATAGCACCCGAAGATCAAGAGAAAACCACATTCATGTGCCCTTATGGTACTTTTGCTTACAAACGCATGCTATTTGGACTTTGCAACGCCCCTGCAACCTTTCAAAGGTGTATGATGGCAATTTTTCACGACATGATAGAAGAATGCATGGAAGTTTTCATGGATGACTTTTCAGTCTTCGGTGATACATTTGAATCATGTCTAGTTAATCTGGAACGAATGCTTATTAGATGCGAACAATCAAATCTAGTACTTAATTGGGAGAAATGCCATTTCATGGTTAAAGAAGGCATCGTTCTTGGACATAAAATTTCAAAAGAAGGAATTGAAGTGGATAGAGCTAAAGTAGATGTAATTGCTAAACTTCCACATCCCACCAATGTTAGAGGAGTTAGGAGTTTTCTAGAGCATGCCGGTTTTTACCGACGTTTCATAAAAGATTTTTCTAAAATTGCCACTCCTATGAATAAACTCCTAGAAAAGGATGCTCCATTCATCTTTTCAGATGAGTGTATCAAATCTTTTAATATTCTTAAAGAGAAACTCACTAATACGCCGATCATGATAACACCAAATTGGAATCTACCATTTGAACTAATGTGCGATGCAAGTGATTTTGCAATGGGAGCCGTTTTAGGACAAAGTATTGAAAAATGATTTCAACCTATATATTATGCTAGTAAGACGTTACAAGGAGCACAAACGAACTATACAACTACTGAAAAAGAACTCCTTGCTATTGTCTTTGCTTTTGACGAATTTCGATCATATCTCGTTCTAGCAAAAACGGTGGTTTATACCGACCATTCTGCTCTTAGATACCTATTTTCGAAACAAGATGCTAAACCAAGATTAATCCGTTGGATCTTACTCTTACAAGAGTTTGATATTGAAATTCGAGATAAAAGAGGAGCAGAAAATCTCGCCGCTGATCATCTTTCTCGTCTTGAAAATCCCGAATTAGAAGTTCTAAATGAATCGGCCATACAAGACAACTTTCCTGATGAATATCTATTGAAGATAGATTATAATGAAATCCCATGGTTTGCAGACTATGCAAACTATTTAGTATGTGGATTCCTTGAAAAAGGATTATCGTACCAAAAACGAAAGAAATTCTTCAGTGATATAAAACACTATTTCTGGGAAGATCCACATCTGTTTAAAAGTTGTCCCGATGGAATAATACGCCGATGTGTATTTGGAGATGAAGCCAGTAAAATATTAAACCATTGTCACACAGGACCAACAGGAGGGCATTATGGGCCTCAACTAACAGCAAGAAAAGTTTATGATGCTGGATTCTATTGGCCTACAATTTACAAAGACTCACACTTTCTTTGCTAATCCTGTGATGCTTGTCAAAGAGCCAGAAAAATAAGTCAACGTGATGAAATGCCACAAAATGTCATACAAGTATGTGAAGTATTTGACATTTGGGGTATTGACTTTATGGGTCCATTTCCAAAATCTCATAATAATCTCTATATTCTCGTAGCCATTGATTATGTATCTAAATGGGTGGAAGCACAAGCTCTCCCAACTAACGATGCACGAGTTGTAGTCAACTTTTTAAAACGTCTTTTTGCAAGGTTTGGAACACCGAAAGCTTTAATAAGTGATCGGGGTACTCATTTCTGTAATAATCAACTTGAGAAAGTTCTTAAAAGATATGGAGTAACTCATAAAATCTCCACCGCATATCATCCACAAACAAGTGGACAAGTTGAAAATATAAACCGAGCTTTAAAACGTATTCTAGAGAAAACCGTAGGATCAAATCCGAAGGAATGGTCCATTAAATTGGAGGATGCACTCTGGGCTCTTAGAACAGCCTACAAAACTCCAATTGGAACCACACCTTTTAGACTTGTTTATGGAAAAGCATGTCATCTTCCAGTAGAAATTGAACACAAAGCATTTTGGGCTTTGAAGGCATGTAATCTTGATTTACATGAAGCTGGACGTCTACGATTAAATCAATTAAACGAATTAGAAGAATTAAGACATGAAGCATACGAAAATTCGTTAATCTATAAAGAAAGAACGAAGAAATGGCATGATAAAAGAATCAGAAGTTTAAAAGAATTTAAAGAAGGAGACAGAGTTCTTCTTTTCAATTCACGATTCAAGCTATTTCCTGGAAAATTGAAATCAAGATGGTCTGGACCATTCATAGTCAAAAGAGTTTTCCCATACGGAACGATAGAATTAATAAATTCAAATGGGATTGAATTTAAAGTTAATGGTCACAGAGTTAAACATTACATACATGGTCCGATGGAAGTTGACAATGAAGTTAATCACAATTTCGATACCACCCAAGAAAACCTTCAAAATGAAAACATAAATATGTTATCAACAACATATGAAAAATCAAAATTGGAATATAGGGAGGATTCAAATTTGAGTGATGAAGAAGAATTCCTATACAAACCTCCCATTCCAAGAAACGAAGAAAAATGTGAACAAGAAATTCAAATAGAAATGAAAGAACCAAGGAAAGAACACCCGAAAAAGGTTTACAAACCAACTCGACTTACTAAAGCAGGAGACCCGGGTGAATTTATCATTTCTTGCTTACTTAATGATGGTGCTGTATATAATGGACTTGCAGATTTAGGAGCAAGTGCAAATATTATGCCTCTTTCCTTATACAAAAGATTAGGCATGGGTAAATTAAAACCAACCAAAATAGGTGTTCAATCATTTGACCAAACCATTAAACACCCGGTTGGAATAGCAAATAATTTACTTGTTAACGTGGGAAGTTTGACCTTTGTTGCAAACTTCATAGTGATTAATATGGAGGAAAACCTTGATATTCCTCTAATTCTAGGTCGCCCATTTTTAGCAACCACCGAGGCATTCATTGATGTAAGAGAAGGTAGAATGACACTTAGGGATGGTGATACATCGATCACCTTTGTGAACCGAAAGTTTAGATCTCCACAAACCAAAACTGTTAGACCAATAAAAACGCATAAGTGTGGGGAAGATGAAGAAACACTTAATGATGATCCAATCACAAAGAATGCCGTTGATGATACGAAATTAGATGAACCCATTTTTAATAGTTCAACGAAGAAACTTTATAAACGGATTCACGATGCTAAGATTAAAGGAAACTTTAAGTTATATAACCGATTAATATCCAATTTATCGTCAAAAGAAAAGGCAATGTTAGTTGAATTTGTGAAAGTTACGGAGAAAATTAACAAATGGATTGAAGTAAAAGTCAAAGATATACAAGTTGTTGAAGATTCAATTGAAAATAATGTTAATCACAATTTCAACTAAGTATAGGGGGTTTATGTATTTCTATTAGAGTTAGATTGTCTATTTTCGTATAGTTCTCGAAAATGGAACCCGAATGGTCTTTTCCTAGCAGACCCTAAAGAACTAGTCTTCTCCCCCCATTCTGAATTTTTATTTTTTTTAGGTTTTTACAAAATGAAGACTGCCTGTGAACTAAACCATGGTCTAATGCTACACGCTTTGATCACTAAACGTAATAATGACACACTACCGAGTGAAATAGTATCAGTAATCAGAGAAAGATTGGACGGAGTTAGAAAAGAATCCAGATGCGAAGATAATAAGTTACAATTTGGTAAAGGAAAATCAAAATCCGCAGCGAAAAGAAGAGCACGACACCTAGAAAGATGTCACAAATGCGGAAAATGGTCACATGGAGGTAAATGTTCAAATAATCAAACCTATTCAAACACCGAATTTGTTACTTTATGCAGAGACGGACCGTTCATATGTTTAGAAGAAAAAACACTGAATGCTCGAGGTTACGCCTATGTAGCCATGGAAAACCAATTAAACCGACTATCTTATGAATGGGATAGATCATATAACTAAGAAATCTATTTCACAGGTATGTTTGTACAGTTTTTATTTTTTTTATTTTTATTTTTAACCTTTTGATAATAAACGCTAATTTGTTCGCTAAAAAGTATTAAATTGGTATTGAATAAAATTAGGTTTGGCGATCGAAATTATTGATATCATACAAAAATTTATTACATCACTGCGAAATTTAACGTTTATTCTTAAGGTATAAATATCTTTAATCAATCAACCCAAAATATTTCAAAAATTCGTCATGAGTTAAATTAGGTCTTGGAACCGAAATTACTTTACCGAAAAGAGGGGCGCATATTTTTGATAATATTTGATTGATTAAAGTGGGATAAAAAGCCAAAAAGATTTTTAATTTTATTTTTACCATGTTTTTAAAATTAATATATAAATCTTAAATTAATATTGTAAACTTTGTAAAATCAATATATTTAAAATTGTAAATATTTGAAAAATTAATATAAGTTTGATGTGAATTTATAATATGAATTTTTAAATTAAATTTGGTGTGAATTTTTAATTTTTAAAATATGAATTTTTAATTTTATGCATTTCAAATTTTAAGTTTGGTGTGAATTTTTAATATTAATTTTGAATTTTATATTTAAATTGTGTGAATTTAAAAACAAAAATTTACTTTATCTCATTAAGTTAAAAATATGATTTTTAAAATTCGTCGTAAGTTGAAGACTATGTCTTTGAACCGAAATTGCTTTACCCAAGGGAGGGACGAGAACTTTTATTATCATTATTTTTAATCTTATTGAATTAAAGTATGCCAAAAACATTAAAAAAACCCCAAAAATCTTAGCTTTTAAAACAATCGCTACAAAAAGACAAATTTTAAAATTTTGTCGAAGGACGGACTAGGACATCGATCCGAAACGACCTCGTCCTAAATAACAAGGGAAACAAAATTTTAAAATTAATTACTTAATTGTTTTAATTAGTATAAGATGTTAAAAAAAAAAAATACAAACTCCGCGACTCGCGGAGTTTGAAGGTTCAAACACCGCGACTCGCGGAGGGACCGAATTACAGAAAAAAAATAAAACGCAAGAACAGCTCAGTTGCACACCACAAAAACGAAAATACTGCGAAAAAAACCCGAAAAAGACCTCCCAAATTCACAATTTTTCACCGTTAATCATCAAATCTTTTACTAAAATCATGTTGAGAAGGATGCTATCAAGGAATTACTCAAGAAAAATGGTAAATTTCTACACCTAAACACCATTTAATCCGAAAATTAGTGTTCTTGAGCAATTTTATACCCAATTTGATTTTGATGCTTTTTAATGTAATTATGCTTAAATTGTTTATGTATTATGCTTGTATAACCTAGATTGATGCTATTTAACATGATTAGAAGCCTTAAACTTCAAATTTTGAGTAATCTAGGGTTTGTGTTCTTGAGCAAATTTGGGGCTTTTTGATATAAACAGTTTATGGCCAATTTTTGTCATGAATTGTTGCTAAATTAAGTAGTGTAACATGTTTAGGTAGTTAAATGATCCAAACCTTGAGCCTAAACATGATTTTGAGAATTAAAGTGGACTTTTTCAAGTCTAAAATTCATGAACTTGATTTTTGAGAGATAATGCCATTTGAAACTTGTTTAATTGCTAGTAATGATTATTTTGACATGTTATTTGAGTTGAATGCTTATGAACTTGGCGAACATTTCCGTATATGCTTATTTGAAAAAGTGTAGATTTGATAAAAATGTGAAAATGAGCTTAAGTTTGATATAAATTGATCATGTCATTGTAATTATTTTAATTGATGATTTTGCTGACACTAATGCATATTTGGATGCATAAAAATTGTGTTTGATGTGTTTTGCAGACTGAAAGGGGTGAATCTTCATCCCAAGCTCGCAATTCTCCTGCTGAGAATGCGGAATAACAGGAGGTGGATAACTACTACAAACAAGATATACCTCATCCAGTCATGACATTTTCTGATATGCACTTGGAAGATTTGCACCCGAACCTGAGATTTGACAGACTTTGGATAGATTATCCAAAATACCAAAGGGGTTTGCATACTCTTCATTCTAAAGTTGTTGAGGTACCTAGGGTCATAGAATGGGGACCATTAGAAGCTGTAGAATTGGCCGAGCCAATTAGGGAATTACTTGCACAGAGGTATGGTAATTCTACTTTTAATGACTGGGTACGTTTATTCACCATGCGTAGACCTGTATATAAAGTATGGTGTGAAGAATTGTTGTGTAGTATAGAATTAAATGATCGGGTAGCTAGTTTAACCGATCGATCTTTTATTAGATTTTTGTTGGGAGGTTCGATGCGCCACATGTCTTTACTAGACATGGCTCAGGCTTTACGTATATATACGCCTGAGGAGTTAGCATCTGCCAATTGTAGAGGGTTGATATTGAAAGGTAGGAAGATAGACGAAAATTTTGATACGCATGGTGTATGGAGTCAAATGACTAGCCATCACCGATTCAAAGGAGGAAATTACTCTTATTTGGATATAGATAGAGCTGAATTAAGAGTAATTCATAGGTTTTTAGCTAATTCGATTACACAAAGAGGTAAGAACAAGGAAAAGGTAAATGAACAGGATTTGTTTTACCACATGTGTATTCGAGACCCACAAATCGCTGTAAGTATACCTTATTGTGTGGGTTATTATTTATCAGCTATGGTTAGGGGGATGAGACCCCATAGCATAATAGGAGGTGGTATATTTATTACTTTGATTGCTGAATATCTCGGTGTGGATATAAGTCGGGGGGTATTATTAGTCGAAGAACCAGAACCCCACGATACAATAGGTTTAAATGTATACCATGGTGCGAAAGTTTTGAAGAGGCGAAATAACGCCGCAGTACAATACCATGGTAGACATCCACAGGTTGAGAGAAACCAACAACAAGGTAATGTAGGAGGGGGAAATGAAATGCAAGAAATGCAAAGGTTTATAGCTTCACAGGAGTACGAAAATGCTAGACATTGAGCATTTGAAGATTGGCAAGTTCATCAAAACCAAATCTTAGCTTATTGCCAACATATAGGTAGAAACTATATTCCTACTACAAAGCCCATATTCCCTCCCTGGTCTATAGAGATTCAACCACCGTATCCTACGTATAACCCAGCCGAAGCATTTTATAGTACCTATGGTTATGCATGGAACCCCTACTGGTATCAGTATCATCCCTAGTCTACTTAGTTTTATTTATTTTGTAATTTGTAATGTTGATACGTTTAATACTTATTTAATATTGTAATAGTTTTTATAATTTTCTAACTTTTATTCTTAGATTTTTATAATTTTTGAATGTGGGGTAATATACCAAACTTCAAAAATATGTATATATGTTTGCAGTTTATCTTATGTACACAACAGGGTAAAACAACTCATTTTCAAAGACTGGCATTAAGTTCAGCAAAAGCAACTAATTTTGACGACAAGATGCAAAATATATGTGAAATAACAACAAGACGGAATGAACAAATGATGTGCACCATTTATCATTCAGCAAACAAACACAAATATGTTTGGAAACTTTGGTAAAATTTAATCATTTTCACATAAATCACCCTCAATAATTTAAATTGTTACTGATTTCTTGCAAATGAGGGCATTGCAAGATCTTAAGTGTGGGAAGGGGTTAAATTCTTTCGGATTTTAAAATTTTTATCTTAAACACTTGATTACCATTAAAAATACTAGTAAAGCAGTAGTTGTATTAGAACCTAGTGCTCTCTGATAATAAAGAACAGCCCTAGTCTTATATACTGACTACTCAATTCTAGTAAAATTTTTCAAAATTTTCAACTAAATGAACTCAAAATCATGTTTATACATATTTATGAACGATAAAACTAGGTGTTAACACCGAAATTATTGTTACCTCGAAAAGGACATAAATTGAGAAACAAACCAAAATGTTAAAATTCATTTAAAATGGAATAAAGGACAATAAAAAGGAAAATAAAAGCCAAGTGTGGGAAAATTCTCCAAGTTATTCAAAACATATGTCACATATTTTTGTACAAATAACTAAAAATACTTTTGCTTTGGACTAAACTAAACTGTTTTACCCGATGAAAGAAAAGAAGAGATGGATCTACACGATGAATCAATTCCATCATTAAAAGGAAGTAAAGTCTTCCGAAAAAGAAACGCGCTTCTTGATTTAGGTCATGAAGTTGTCGTCCAGACTAGCTGTAGGTTGACGAAAAACCTAGAAAAAGTCATCACTAAAATCAGCAGGAAATCCACGGACCTCAGCATCAAACAGGGTCGCCAAGTGGTCAGACTTATCCTAACCATGAGAGGATCTGTCTTGTAAAATGGGGAGGGCACCGTGCAAATTAGCTGGATAAGACTAATGAATCAGATCCCCAGAAAGGATAATCTCCTTAAAAAATCAAAAATCAGCTTTTAAGCCTGATATTACTCAATCCTTGAGATTGACCTTAAAGATTGAGAATTACAAACTCATGGAATTCAATGATATCTAAACTCGAGCCTGAACGAGAAAATATTTTGATCAAATTATAAACCGATTTGTTTTCTGAAAACCCATTTTCAATGCGTTCATTACCATTGAACGTAAAATCCTAGGAATTCACCGGGAATTCATTAGGTCATCTGAACCAAATCGGGTGTCAACCGTAAGAACGGTGGTTGCATAGCATGGTCAAAGACAGGACCTTGTGTCAAACCTACAAATTATAAGGGTGAGCTTTACTATTGCTCCTACCAAGGATAGTAATTGCGTCTGACACGTTATAGACCATAATTAAAAGCATGTCAGGGGACATTGCCTTAACAGTTGCTTGTTCAACGCTTTCCTTTACAACCGGACGGTAGTTTACTGAAAGGTAATATACGGGACAAGTAAACTGGACATGTTGCTTTCCAAATACAAAGTTAGCAAGTGGGTGACACAAAACCATAAGTTTTGAGCTAAAATTTTCAAATCTGAAACCCACCAAGCCCACAAAAATATTTTGCAAACACCGGTGAAGGGTTATTCCGGAAAACTTATCTAGGGTAAAAACTAGATTTAATTTTCAAAAGATCAAATGTTTTCATAAAGATCCAATTTCCTTAATGTATCTAAATTTTATAGTCATGTGGGACTGTAAACCATATCGTTACTACCATTGTTTATACCGCCGTATAGAAATCACTGATGTACAAAGTGTGAAGAATAAAGAAGTGATTCTAGTATTTCAAGATGATATTGCTTGAGGACAAGCAGCGCTCAAGTGTCGGAATATTTGATAATGCTAAAAACGAACATATATTTCATAGCATTATTCCTCAAGAAAGACAAGCTTTTAGTTGCAATTGTTCTATTTACAAGTGATATTCGTTTAAATAATAAAAGGTGAAGACAAAAGACAGATTCGACGAATTGAAGACGCAAACGACCAAAAAGCTCAAAAGTACAAAAGACAATCAAAGAGGTTCCAATTATTGATAAGAAACGTCTCGAAATTACAAGAGTACAAGATTCAAAACGCAAAGTACAAGATATTAAATTGTACGCAAGGATGTTCGAAAATCCGGAACTGGGACCAGAGTCAACTCTCAACGCTTGACGCAACGGACTAAAAATTACAAGTTAACTATGTATATAAATATAATATAATATAATATATAATTAATTATATTAATTATATATATATATATTATATTTATAAAATAAATCGTCGGCAAACAAAGAGCCAAATGTGGGTGAGCTGTAAAAACAAACTCCGCGACTTGCGGAGTTTGAAGAAGGAATGGGCCGCGAGTCGCGGAGCCCCAAAAACTGAAACTCCCTATAAAATCAAACGAATTCTGATCGCAAAAACATATAATATATATCCATCTCTCTATCTATATACATAATATTTATATTTATAATTTATATTTTAATTTTAATTTTAATTTTAATCCTAATAATAAGGGTATGTTAGCGAATGTTGTAAGGGTGTAAGTCGAAATTCTGTCCGTGTAATGCTACGCTATTTTTAATCATTGTAAATTATGTTCAACCTTTTTAATTTAATGTCTCATAGCTAAGTTATTATTATGCTTATTTATACCGAAGTAATCATGATGTTGGGCTAATTACTAAAATTGGGTAATTGGGCTTTGTACCATAATTGGGGTTTGGATAAAAGAACGACACTTGTGGAAATTAGACTATGGGCTATTAATGGGTTTTATATTAACTAAACAATACCTTGTTAATTTAATATACAAACTTATAATTCGACGTATTTATATATAACCACATACGCTTGACTGGGTACGGTGGGCGGGATATCTATAAATACCAATAATTATTCATTTTACCGGATACGGAACTGGATTAATAGTTAATAGACTTGTTGAAACAGGGGTGAATTACATTCAAGGGTAATTGGTGTAATTGTTAACAAAGTAGTAAAACCTTGGTTTACACGCAGTCGATAACCTGGTGTATTCATTAAACAAAGTATTAAAACCTTGTTACAATTCGAATCCCCAATTAGTTGGAATATTTGACTTCGGGAATAAAAATAATTTGATGAAGGATTTCGCTCTTTATATTTATGACTGATGGACTATTATGGACAAAATCCGTATGGACATATTAAATAATTCAGGACAAAGGACAATTAACCCATGGGCATAAAACTAAAATCAACACGTCAAACATCATGATTACGGAAGTTTAAATAAGTATAATTCTTTTATTTCATATTTAATTTCCTTTATTTTATATTTAATTGTATTTCTAATTATAGCACTTTTATTTATTGTTATTATATTTAATTGCACTTTTAATTATCGTACTTTTTAATTATTGCAAGTTTATTTTATCGCACTTTTATTATTCGCAATTTCATTATCGTTATTTACTTTATGCTTTAAATTAAGTCTTGTATTTATTTATTATTTTACATTTGGTTTTAACTGCGACTAAAGTTTTAAAATCGACAAACCGGTCATTAAACGGTAAAACCCCCTTTATAATAATAATATTACTTATATATATATTTGTATTTTTATAAATTTAAACTAATATAGCGTTAAGCTTTGTGAAAAAGATTCCCTGTGGAACGAACCGGACTTACTAAAAACTACACTACTGTACGATTAGGTACACTGCCTATAAGTGTTGTAGCAAGGTTTAAGTATATCCATTCTATAAATAAATAAATATCTTGTGTAAAATTGTATCGTATTTAATAGTATTTTCTTGTAAAAATTAATAGTATTTTATACCCCTTAGCTTTAACAATCACCAAGCAATCCAATGAAGTCGTTTCAGGTACTTTCGTGGTTAACTCCAATCCGGCAAGGATCCTATTTGATAGCAGTGCAAATTTATCGTTTGTGTCTCCAAAATTTGTGCCTAAACTTAATAAACCGTTAGCTAAGTTAAGTCGTCCGGTAGAAGTTGAAATAGCGGATGGCAAGACGGTGCTAGTGGTTAATGTGTGTAAAAATTGTAACGTTGTGTTTGGTTCCGAGAACTTTAATATTGATCTCATTCTGATGACGTTGGGTGATTTTGATATCGTGGTTGGTATGGATTGGCTCGATCATAATAGAGCCGATATTGCGTGCCATAAAAAATCTATTCGTGTGAAGACCCCTAGCGGGGGAGAGTTAATTATTCATGGTGATAAACGTAGAAGACTTGTACCGGGATGCACTTTTGCACGGGCACGTCATTTCCTTGTTAGTGGTGGCATGGCTTTTCTTGCCCATGTTGTTGATACTCGTGATGAGCCACCACCCATTCGTGAAATTCCGGTGGTAAGTGAGTTTGATGATGTTTTTCCGGATGAGTTACCGGGTGTTCCGGCGGAAAGACAAGTCAAATTTCGCATTGAGTTGGTTCCGGGAGCTACTCCCATTGCTAAAACTCCTTATCATTTAGCACCGACGGAAATGCAAGAATTGTTGAATCAAATTCAAGAGTTACTTGAGAAGGGTTTTATTCGACCGAGTGCTTCGCCATGGGGTGCTCCGGTTTTATTCGTGAGAAAGAAGGATGGAAGTATGCGGATGTGTATCGACTATCGGGAGTTGAATAAGGTGAAGATCAAGAATCGTTATCCATTGCCTAGGATTGACGATTTGTTTGACCAACTCCAAGGTGCGACGTATTTCTCAAAAATTGACCTACGGTCCGGCTATCACCAAATGCAGGTCCGTGAGGAAGATATTTAGAAAACGGCCTTTCGAACGCGTTACGGGCATTTTGAATTTGTGGTTATGCCTTTTGGTATTACGAATGCACCGGCGGCATTCATGGATCTTATGAACCGAGTGTGCCAACCTATGTTGGACAAGTCGGTAATTGTGTTCATTGACGATATTCTTTTCTATTCTAAGAGCATGACAGAACATGAACACCACTTGCGCGAAGTATTGAAGACGTTGAGAAAAGAGAAGTTGTATGCTAAATTCTCAAAATGTGAATTTTAGCTAAGGGAGGTTCAATTCCTTGGCCATATTGTGAACAAGGATGGTATTCAAGTGGATCCGGGGAAGATAGAGACGGTGAAGGATTAGGGACGACCGACTACGCCTACGAAAATCTGAAGTTTTCTCGGAATGGCCGGTTACTATCGTCGGTTTATCCAAGACTTTTCCAAGATTGCTTCGCCATTAACTAAGTTGACAAGGAAGAATACGAGATTCAATTGGGAGAACGAGCAAGAAATCGCTTTTCAATTGTTGAAAGAGAAATTGTGTAAAGCTCCGGTCTTAGTATTGCCGGAAGGTGTAGATGATATGACGGTCTATTGTGATGCTTCTTTGAATGGGCTCGGGTGTGTTCTAATGCAACGAGGTAAAGTCATCGCTTACGCCTCTCGCCAATTAAAGGAACATGAAAAGAGATACCCGACTCATGATCTCGAATTAGCGGCGGTGGTCCATGCTTTGAAAATTTGGCGCCATTACTTGTATGGTGTCAAGTGTATGATTTATTCGGATCACAAGAGTTTGAAACATCTTTTTGATCAACGGGATTTGAATTATCGTCAACGTAGATGGATGGATGTGGTGAAGGATTATGATTGTGAGATACTTTATCATCCGGGCAAGGCGAATGTGGTCGCGGATGCGTTAAGCCGAAAGAGTCACCACCCAGCGTTACGATTGGGATTGTTATGTAACGACCCGGATTTTTCCGATCATTTTATACCTATGAGATTAATATTTACATAAATTAAACCTTACCAACATGATAAGTAATCTAAATTGTTGAGATTTATGTTTTTAAAAAGAGTTTTACACAACGTTTGACCATCCAATTTGACCGATGATATCACGAACTATATAACAAACGATAATTATACGTTTGTGTATATATATGTATTTATATATATTTAACATGATTTAAGAATGGTTTAACATCTCATTGTGTACTAATAATAATAAGTTATAAGTATACTTTGAGACTACTAACTTAAGTTTTCAAAATGATAACTATACGTAACGTTATTTGACATATATACCTTTAACCTATAATACTTATACAAGTATCGTATAAATATGTATTTAATCACTTTTAAAGGGCTTATATACATAAAACAATATAAGTATATTTACAAAAGATAGCTATATTTGAATTCTCGTTCCGTTTCCTTAAAATTTCTACACGTATACCTAGAGTATATGTACTCGTATCATACCCAGCTCCTATACGTATTTACTATTAGTATATACACATCACAATCACTTTATTAGCAGCCATGAGTCAGCCAATTTTGGATCTTAGCATGCATGATTAATCAATTTGGCATATTACAAGACTTTTGCACAATATTACAAATTTATACATCTTTTCACCACCATTTATACTCCATTCCAATTTCATTTTTACTACACATTTTCTCTAACCAAAAATACACTCTTAGGAACCTTAAGTGTTCTTCACAATCTCATAAAATAACCATGAAGATCTAGCTTCAAAAACAAGCCTTAATCATCATAATAAATTCCTTACAAAAAAACTTCAATAATCCTTCCAAAAATACAAGTTTACTTCCAACCTTGTGATCCAACTCCACCACTCTTTTGGTTCTAGGATTTTTCTCATATTTTACAGTAACTTTGTCCAAGTAACTTGAGGTAGTAACCTTGTTCATAACCTTATTCGATTCATATTTATATAGCTATCTTATTTTGTGTTGTAAAATTTTAACAACAAGAACATAGTTTAAATGATTTCAAACTTGTTTGCAAACTAAATAGATCCTTCTAACTTAACTTTTAAAACACTTCAAGACCTGTAATATATCATAATGATATGCTAACTTAACAAGATATAACTTGGTTTTACAAAGAACATCTTAAAAACTAAATCTACGTCGTCGGAGTGCAACCGGGGGCTGTTTTGGGTTGGATAATTAAAAACCATCTTAAGCTTTGAATTGGAGGTTCATGTTCTGGAAAAATGATATTTCTTATGAATATGTTAACACATAAAAATTTCATGGTTTAACTCAAAGTGTAAGTATTTTTAGAAAAATGATCATTAAATGTTGTTTTTATGATGGAAAATGATCACTTTCATAAGTTTCACCAAAGTTTGACCTATAACCTGTGATTTAGAATACAACCTAAGGTATTTTCAGTTCATATTCTTAAAATTTGACTCGATCCAAGGAAGTGGCAAGTTGAACCAACAAAAACGGAGTTGTAATGAAGAAACTACGACTAAAACAAGATCGGGTATCCGAAGCTAGTTTAGCTACGAAATATTTGGAGAAAAATTAAATTAATCATATATTTCTAATTAATATGATATTTCATATATATTTACTTATGATTTGATTTTATATATTTCAGGACCACGCATAAACAACACGAGAAGATTAATCATAAGACCTCATGATTGTACGCAACACGTCATTTGACAACACGGTACTTTATGTACGCAGCACGTCACTTGACAACATGGTACCATGGGTCGAGATTAATTCTGATCAATACGAATACGATGGGGTCTTTATTTATTTTATTTAAGCAACTAATTGTGGACCACTAACATCGGACTGCTAACTACGGACTAAGAAAATATTAAAAGTATTAAAAGTATATATATATATATATATATATATATATATATATATATATATATATATATATATATATATATATATATATATATATATATATAACGATTACTTAAAAAGAAAATATGTTGATATATTATATATATGGTTAGGTTCGTGATATCTATCGGAGACCAAGTCGTGATAAATACCTTCAAGGCAAAAGTGAGTATATAGTCCCACTTTTAAACTCTAAATATTTCGGGATGAGAATACATGCATTTTATGATTTACGTTATGGACACAAGTGATTAAAAATATATATTCTACGTTGAGTTGTACCTCTGGCATACTTCCCTGTAACTTGGTAACTATTATTTACATGAGGTATTGTAAACGCGAATCCTGTTGATAGATCTATCGGGCCTGACAACCCCAATCGGACTGGACGACCAGTATTCAATGGTTGCACAGTACTTCGTTTCGGTAACTACACTTGGTACGGTGTAGTAAGATTTCATAATAAAGGGAATATGCGACGTTGATTAAATGTTAAGTATGGTTATCAAGTGCTCAACAACTTAGAATATTTTTATTAAAACGTTTATATATGAAATCTTGTGGTCTATATTTATAACGCTGCCGGCATTAAACCTATATCTCACCAACTTTATGTTGACATTTTAAGCATGTTTTTTCTCAGGTGATAACTAAAAGCTTCCGCTGCAGTATGTTGAATTTAAGCAAGATCTTGAGTATGCATATTTGTGTCAAAAATAAAACTGCATATCGGAGGATTTGTAATGTAAAATATGTTGGAAGTCGTATTGTTATTATCACATGTAAAGTTTGTAAGTCTAAGATTATCGCTAAACGATAATCATTATTAAGTTGTTTAAACCTTGTATTTGTAATAAAAGCTATTGTTTGTATTGTAAAAACGAATGCAGTTTTTGAAAAATGTCGCATATAGAGGTCAATACCTCGCGATGAAATCATATGTTATTGTATTCGTCCTTATGGTTAAGGTCGGGTTATGACATGTGGTATCAGAGCGTTGGTCTTAGAGAACCAGAAAATTTGCATTAGTGTGTCTTATCGAGTTTGTTAGGATGCATTAGTGAGTCTGGACTTTGACCGTGTTTGATTTAGAAAACTATTGCTTATCCTTATTGGTTAAAAATTAATATGTAAATATTATGTGATACTAACATGCTAGTTGTTATGTGATAGATGTCTAGCTTAGAACTTGTTATCACATTCAGCGACTCCGAACCAGAATCTTCAGATGGTCTTCCAGTCATTAACCTATCCGATGATGAAAATGACACCTTTGGGGAAGACTCACAAGTTCCGGATGAATCAATTGAAGAGGAACCGGAAGGTGATCCTGAGGAGGAAGAAATACAGGAAATTACGAAAGACAAGTTCGAACGAGAAAAGAAACGAAAGGCTACTGAATTGGAAAATCCAAATCCCGAGTTTAGAGAGGATGTTGTGGCACCAACTCCACCAGATACTTCCACACCTATTCCCTCTATTCCTATTAGTTCTATCCCGGCATCCAGTTCTTCAGCCCCTCAGCCAAAACGTAGGGAGACAACCATGATAATCTTTAAGCGATTCCTTTGAACACAAACGCTTTTGGTTAAATGATACGCTGTTGTTTTAAACCATGGGATCATATAACGTTTTGTATAATATTACTAGTGTGGTTTGCTTAATGTTTGATGTAAGATAAGCATATGTAAAATAGTGAAGTGTGAAATGCAATAATTTTCCATGGTTGAGTATTATTTGGGTGATAGTAATTGATTTTCGTACTAAGCTATTAAGTATGAACTTTAACGGGTAGGTACTACCCTAGGTATAATTATAAAATGCTAATAAGAAGAAAAGGCTTTTATAATAATAACTAGTTCATATTATTAATAAGCTACGATGTACTGTAAATACATACTACATCTATAATATTCCATGTGAATAATTATTTTTTTTCCATTTTTATTGAAGATTATGGCGCGATTGAACCGAATGACGAAACAAGAAATCCAGGAACTCATCAATCAGCGAGTGAACGACAGAATGTTATGGGTCGAGGCTGCAAGAGGTGCTGCAGTTAACCCAAATCCTCGTGTGGGATGCACTTACAAAACTTTTCAAGGTTGCAAGCCCTCATCATTCAGTGGAACAGAAGGACCGGTCGGTTTAACCCGGTGGATCGAAAAGATTGAGTCTGTATTTAAAATCAGTGGTTGTATTGAGAAGGACATGACCAAGTACGCATCGTGCACCTTACAAGATAGTGCACTCACGTGGTGGAAAAACTATGTGAAGGCCGTAGGAGGAGATGTAGCTTATGATACTCCCTGGGAAGAATTCAAAACAATGTTAATCAACAAATATTGTCCAAGGAACGAGGTTAGGAAGTTGGAAGCTGAATTACGAAGCCTGAAAGTTGTTGGTACTGAACTCACCAACTACAATCAGTGATTCATAGAATTAGCTTTGCTATGTCCCGAATTGGTACCAACCGAAGAACGGAAGATTCAACTGTACAAAGACGGTTTGCCTAAAAAGGTCAAGGCAAATGTTACAGCATCCAAACCCAAGACTATTCATGAAGCTATCACCATGGAGAACGAGTTGATGGACTAGATTATTCTGGATAAGAACACCGATGTCAAGACATCGGAAAACAAAAGAAAGTGGGAAGGTAATCATCAACAATCCAATAAGAAACAAGAAACCACGCAAGGTGCGGGTAGCGGTTCGAACTCAGGTTACAAGGGACGAAATCCTTTATGTAACAGATGCCACAAACATCACTCTGGTTATTGTAATGTGGTGTGCAACAATTGTAATCGAAAAGGTCATCTTGCTGAAGATTGTAGGGTTCCCGCTACAAATACAAACGGTACCAAGACTCCTGCCACCAATGCAAATAGAACTGCCTTGGCCACTGTTACTTGTTATGGGTGTGGGAAACAGGGTCATTATAAGAGTCAGTGCCTGAATCCAGAGAAGAATAACGGATCTACACGTGGAAGTGCATTTGTTATTAATGCTAGAGAGACGTGCGAAGACCCGGAGCTTGTTACGGGTACGTTTACCATTAATAACTTATCCGCATCTATTATATTTGATACTGGTGCCGATAGAAGTTACGTGTGTAGAGACTTTCACGCTAAATTGAATTGTTCATCATTACCTCTAGATGCTAAGTACAAGATTGAGTTAGCTAATGGTAAACTAATTAAAGCCGATAAAATTTGCCGTGATTGTAAAATAAATTTAGCCGGAGAAACATTTAAGATTGATTTGATACCCGCAGAATTAGGAAGTTTTGATGTAATAGTCGGCATGGACTGGATGTCCAAAATAGGAGCTGAAGTTGTGTGTGCCAAGAAGGCAATTCGTATTCCTCGTAAGGATAAAACGCCTGTAATGATTTATGGAGAGAAGGGTAACTCAAAGCTAAAACTCATTAGTTGTTTAAAAGCTCAAAAGTACTTGAAGAAAGGGTGCTATGCCATCTTAGCATATGTTAATAAAGTCGAAACGAAGGAAAAAGTGAAGAGCATCAATGACGTACCCGTGGCAAGAGATTTTCCTGAAGTATTTCCAGAAGAGTTATCGGGATTACCTCCATTTAGATTTGTAGAATTTCAAATAGATCTAGTACCGGGAGCTGCACCAGTGGCTCATGCTCCATATAGACTTGCACCATCTGAGATAAAAGAGTTACAAAGCCAGTTACAAGAATTACTGAACCTTGGTTTCATTCGACCGAGCACTTCACCGTGGGGAGCTCCGATTTTATTTGTCAAGAAGAAAGACGGATCTTTCCGAATGTGTATAGATTATCGTGAATTAAATAAGTTAACTATCAAGAATCGGTATCCACTACCGAGAATTGATGACTTATTTGATCAATTGCAAGGATCATGTGTTTACTCGAAAATCGACCTAAGGTCGGGCTATCATCAACTACGCGTCAAAGAAGAAGATATTTCGAAAATTGCTTTTCGGACACGCTACGGTCATTATGAATTTTTGGTCATGCCGTTTGGATTAACGAATGCGCCAGCTGTATTCATGGACCTCATGAATCGAGTTTGTAGTCCGTATTTAGATAAGTTTGTTATCGTTTTCATTGACGATATTCTTATCTATTCCAAGAGTGAGCAAGAGCATGAGCAGCATTTAAGGATGGTATTAGAATTGTTAAGAAAAGAACAGTTATACACCAAATTTTCTAAGTGTGCATTTTGGTTGAAAGAAGTGCAATTTCTTGGCCACGTTGTTAGTAGTAAAGGAATTCAGGTTGATCCAGCTAAAATTGAGGCCATTGAAAAATGGGAGACTCCTAAGACACTAACGCAGATACGCCAATTTTTGGGTTTAGCTGGTTATTATAGAAGGTTTATTCAAGATTTTTCCCAAATAGCTAAACCATTAACAGCGTTAACGCAAAAAGGGAAGAAGTATGAATGGACCTCTGAGCAGGAGAGTGCATTTCAATTACTGAAGAAGAAGTTGACTACGGCACCTATTTTATCATTACCTGAAGGGAACGATGATTTTGAGATATATTGTGACGCTTAGCGACAAGGTTTTGGTTGCGTCCTTATGCAACGAAAGAAAGTTATTGCATACGCATCTCGTCAATTGAAGATTCACGAGCAGAATTACACGACGCATGATCTAGAACTGGGAGCAGTAGTGTTTGCATTGAAGATATGGAGACACTACTTATATGGGGTTAAATGCACGGTGTTTACCGATCATAAAAGCCTTCAACATATCTTCGATCAGAAACAGCTGAACATGTGTCAACGTAGGTGGGTCGAGCTGATAAACGACTATGATTGTGAGATTTGCTATCATCCCGGGAAAGCTAATGTAGTGGCCGACGCTCTAAGCAGAAAGGAACGGGAACCAATTCGAGTACGAGCGATGAACATAAAAATTCGCATGAAACTCAACTCACAAATCAAAGAGGCTCAACGAGAAGCTCTTACTAAAGAAAACATAGGAAATGAAATAATGAAGAAGTATGAGAAGCAACTCGTTATACGGGAAGACGGAATTCGATATTTTGCAAACCGTATTTGGGTACTGAAGTTGGGTGGATTAAGGAAGTTGATATTGAATGAGGCACATAAGACAAGATACTCGATACATCCTGGAGTTGGAAAGATGTATCTAGATCTTAAGACCCATTATTGGTGGCCTAATTTAAAGACAGATGTTGCAACATATGTTGGGGAATGTTTAACTTGTTCCAAAGTCAAAGTAGAACACCAGAAGCCGTCAGGGTTACTTCAACAACCAGAAATCCCAGAATGGAAATGGGACGGTATTACCATGGATTTCATCACAAAGTTACCTAAGACTGCATGGGGTTATGACACCATTTGGGTAATAGTTGATCGTCTCACCAAATCTGCACATTTCTTGCCTATAAAGGAAACAGATAGAATGGAGAAACTATTACGATTATACATAAAGGAAATTGTTTCAAGGCATGGAATACCTATTTCCATTATATCCGATCGTGATAGTAGATTTACATCAAAGTTTTGGCAATCATTCCAGGAGGCCCTGGGAACTCGTTTGGATATGAGCACCGCATATCATCCACAAACTGACTGGCAGAGTGAAAGAACAATTCAGACTCTTGAAGACATGCTCAGGGCATGTGTGATCGATTTTGGAAACGGATGGGATAAATATCTACCATTAGCAGAATTCTCGTATAATAACAGTTATCATGCGAGCATTAAAGCTGCACCATTCGAAGCATTGTATGGAAGGAAGTGTAGATCCCCTATCTGTTGGAATGAAGTAGGAGATCGACAATTAACTAGTCCCGAGATCATACACGAAACGACTGAGAAGATAGTACAAACCAAGGAGAGATTGAAAACAGCCCGTAGTCGCCAAAAGAGCTACGCCGATGTTCGAAGGAAACCATTGGAGTTTCAGATCGGTGACATGGTTATGTTAAAGGTGTCACCTTGGAAAGGTGTAATACGTTTCAGTAAAAGGGGTAAACTGAACCCAAGGTATGTAGGCCCGTTCAAGATCATCGAACGCATTGGACCGGTAGCTTATCGACTCGAGTTACCGTAACAACTCGCCGGAGTACATAATACATTTCACGTATCAAACCTTAAGAAATGTCTTGCAAAGGAAGATCTCACCATTCCTCTTGAAGAAATCCAAGTCGACGAGAAACTACAATTCATAGAAGAACCAGTCGAAATCATGGACCGTGAAGTTAAACAACTCAAGCAGAGCAACATACCGATCGTTAAGGTTCGTTGGAATGCTTGAAGGGGTCCCGAGTTTACTTGGGAACGAGAGGATCAGATGAAACGAAAGTACCCACATTTGTTTCCCGAGAACGCAAAATAGGTACACTTTTAAAATTTCGGGACGAAATTTATTTAACGGGTAGGTACTGTAACGACCCGGATTTTTCCGATCATTTTATACCTATGAGATTAATATTTACATAAATTAAACCTTACCAACATGATAAGTAATCTAAATTGTTGAGATTTATGTTTTTAAAAAGAGTTTTACACAACGTTTGACCGTCCAATTTGACCGATGATATCACGAACTATATAACAAATGATAATTATACGTTTGTGTATATATATGTATTTATATATATTTAACATGATCTAAGAATGGTTTAACATCTTATTGTGTACTAATAACAATAAGTTATAAGTATACTTTGAGACTACTAACTTAAGTTTTCAAAATGATAACTATACGTAACGTTATTTGACATATATACCTTTAACCTATAATACTTATACAAGTATCGTATAAATATGTATTTAATCGCTTTTAAAGGGCTTATATACATAAAACAATATAAGTATATTTACAAAAGATAGCTATATTTGAATTCTCGTTCCGTTTCCTCAAAATTTCTACACGTATACCTAGAGTATATGTACTCGTATCATACCCAGCTCCTATACGTATTTACTAGTAGTATATACACATCACAATCACTTTATTAGCAGCCATGAGTTAGCCAATTTTGGATCTTAGCATGCATGATTAATCAATTTGGCATATTACAAGACTTTTGCACAATATTACAAATTTATACATCTTTTCACCACCATTTATACTCCATTCCAATTTCATTTTTACTACACATTTTCTCAAACCAAAAATACACTCTTAGGAACCTTAAGTGTTCTTCACAATCTCAGAAAATAACCATGAAGATCTAGCTTCAAAAACAAGCCTTAATCATCATAATAAATTCCTTACAAGAAAACTTCAATAATCTTTCCAAAAATACAAGTTTACTTCCAACCTTGTGATCCAACTCCACCACACTTTTGGTTCTAGGATTTTTCTCATCTTTTACAGTAACTTTGTTCAAGTAACTTGAGGTAGTAACCTTGTTCATAACCTTATTCGATTCATATTTATATAGCTATCTTATTTTGTGTTGTAAAATTTTAACAACAAGAACATAGTTTGAATGATTTCAAACTTGTTTGCAAACTAAATAGATCCTTCTAACTTAACTTTTAAAACACTTCAAGACCTGTAATATATCATAATGATATGCTAACTTAACAAGATATAACTTGGTTTTACAAAGAACATCTTAAAAACTGAATCTACGTCGTCGGAGTGCAACCGGGGGCTGTTTTGGGTTGGATAATTAAAAACCATCTTAAGCTTTGAATTGGAGGTTCATGTTCTGGAAAAATGATATTTATTATGAATATGTTAACACATAAAAATTTCATGGTTTAACTCAAAGTGTAAGTATTTTTAGAAAAATGATCATTAAATGTTGTTTTTATGATGGAAAATGATCACTTTCATAAGTTTCACCAAAGTTTGACCTATAACCTGTGATTTTGAATACAACCTAAGGTATTTTCAGTTCATATTCTTAAAATTTGACTCGATCCAAGGAAGTGGCAAGTTGAACCAACAAAAACGGAGTTGTAATGAAGAAACTACGACTAAAACAAGATCGGGTATCCGAAGCTAGTTTAGCTACGAAATATTTGGAGAAAAATTAAATTAATCATATATTTCTAATTAATATGATATTTCATATATATTTACTTATGATTTGATTTTATATATTTCAGGACCACCCGTAAACAACACGAGAAGATTAATCACAAGACCTCATGATTGTACGCAACACGTCATTTGACAACACGGTACTTTATGTACGCAACACATCACTTGACAACATGGTACCATGGGTCGAGATTAATTCTGATCAATACGAATACGATGGAGAAAATATTAAAAGTATATATATAAATATATATATATATATATATATATATATATATATATATATATATATATATATATATATATATATATATATATATATATATATATATATATATATATATATATATGTAACGATTACTTAAAAAGAAAATATGTTGATATAATATATATGTGGTTAGGTTCGTGATATCTATCGGAGACCAAGTCGTGATAAATAGCTTCAAGGCAAAAGTGAGTATATAGTCCCACTTTTAAACTCTAAATATTTCGGGATGAGAATACATGCATTTTATGATTTACGTTATGGACACAAGTGATTAAAAATATATATTCTACATTGAGTTGTACCACTGGCATACTTTCCTGTAACTTGGTAACTATTATTTACATGAGGTATTGTAAACACGAATCCTGTTGATAGATCTATCGGGCCTGACAACCCCAACCGGACTGGACGACCAGTATTCAACGGTTGCACAGTACTTCGTTTCGGTAACTACACTTGGTACGGTGTGGTAAGATTTCATAATAAAGGGAATATGCGACGTTTATTAAATGTTAAGTATGGTTATCAAGTGCTCAACAACTTAGAATATTTTTATTAAAACGTTCATATATGAAATCTTGTGGTCTATATTTATAACGTTGCCGGCATTAAACCTATATCTCACCAACTTTATGTTGACGTTTTAAGCATGTTTATTCTCAGGTGATAACTAAAAGCTTCCGCTGCAGCATGTTGAATTTAAGCAAGATCTTGAGTATGCATATTTGTGTCAAAAATAAAACTGCATATCGGAGGATTTGTAATGTAAAATATGTTGGAAGTCATATTGTTATTATCACATGTAAAGTTTGTAAGTCTAAGATTATTGCTAAACGATAATCATTATTAAGTTGTTTAAACCTTGTATTTGTAATAAAAGCTATTGTTTGTATTGTAAAAACGAATGCAGTTTTTGAAAAATGTCGCATATAGAGGTCAATACCTCGCGATGAAATCATATGTTATTGTATTCGTCCTTATGGTTAAGGTCGGGTTATGACATGTTACGTATGATTATTACTAACGATTTTCTTGAAAAACTTGGTGTGATTCAAATAGAGGCTTACGTTCACAACAAGCATGCGAAACGAAATGTGGGGCAATCGGAATTCATTACGATGGGTTCGCGTGGTTTATTGTCTTTTCAAGAAAGAGTGTGGGTGCCTATGATGGGTGATTTCCGAAAGGAGCTACTTGATGAGGCGCACAAGTCTAAGTATTCCATACATCCGGGTGCGACAAAGATGTACCATGATTTGAAGAAAGATTATTGGTGGCCGGGCATGAAACGCGACGTTGTTAAGTATGTTGAGCAATGCGTCACGTGTTTGCAAGTTAAAGCCGAATACCAAAAGCCGTATGGTAAGTTGCAACCGCTAGAAATTCCGATGTGGAAGTGGGAGCATATTACCATGGATTTTATTACCAAGTTGCCGAAAACGGCAAGAACCCAATTTGACACTATTTGGGTGATTGTCGATAGATTGACGAAGAGTGCGTTGTTTCTTCCTATTAAAGAAGCAATTTCGCCAGAGGCACTCGCGAAGATGTTCATTAAAGAGGTGATATCGAGACATGGCGTTCCCGCGTCTATTGTTTCGGATCGGGACACGCGTTTTACTTCTTGATTTTGGAAGAAGTTTCATGAAGACATGGGTACGAGGGTGAATATGAGTACGGCATATCATCCTCAAACGGATGGTCAAACCGAACGTACGAATCAAACATTGGAGAATATGTTACGTGCGTGTATTATCGATTTTGGTGGTAGTTGGGACGAACATTTGCCATTGGTGGAATTCTCGTACAATAATAGTTTTCACTTTAGTATTGGAATGCCACCATATGAGATGTTATACGATAAGAGGTGTCGAACCCCGATTTGTTAGGGTGATGTGGTTCAAAGCGAAGTCGGGAGCAACGACTTGGTATTGGAGACAAATAGCAAAATCGATATGATTCGGGCTCGTTTAAAGGCGGCGCAAGATAGACAGAAGTCTTACGTCGATAAACGTAGGCGACCGATCGAATTTGAAGAAGGCGATATGGTGATGCTTAAGGTTTCTCCATGGAAGTGTATCATTCGGTTTCGAAAACGGGAAAAGTTAGCTCCTCGGTTTATTGGGCCGTTTAAGGTTTTAGCTCGTGTTGGTGAAGTCGCGTATCGTTTGGAATTACCCGAAGAACTTGCGGGGATCCATAACACATTTCATGTTTCCCACCTCCGTAAGTGTCTTGCAGATGATTCTTCATGGATGCCTTTAGACGAAATTGAGCTAAACAACAAGTTAGAATACGTTGAAGAGCCGATTGCTATACTCGAAGAGAAGGTAAAAATGTTGCGTAACAAAGAGGTGAGGACCTTTAAGGTCCAATGGCGTCGTAGTAAAGGTTCCGAGTTTACTTGGGAGCTCGAAGAATTCGTGTTGGTTTACCTTCCCTCGTGTCATGCGGCTTGGATCGCGAGGACGCGCTCCGATTTAAGTGGGGGAGAGTTGTAACACCCCGTTTTCCCGTGCACGTTTAAAGGTACAACCTTAATTATTAGCACGCTTATAACTTGTTCGTTTGTGTGATTAAGTGAGCCAAGTGTTAGTTTTTGTGTAAGTACATGTATGTATATGTATATATATATATATATATATATATATATATATATATATATATATATATATATATATATATATATATATATATATATATGCGAATGCGTGCGTGTACGTGTTTATGTATGTGTCGCGATGGTGTTGAGTCGTGTGAGACTTAAGGGCGAAGCTTAGATGTGCATAGGAATAGTGAACGAGGTGTGCTAGTTGTATGAACCTTCGTTTTATGATTTGTTGTCAAAGTGACCAAGAACAGGCCAATGCCGCGCCGTGAGGAATGGGGCCGCGACGCGACATGTAAAGTAAATCCAGATCAGAACTTGAGTTAAGAAGGGTCGTTTTTCCTTCTTTCTGTCGCGCCGCGATAAAGGAGCCGCGCCACGGCACCTCTGCAGTTCTGACTCCAATTTCAGCCCAATATAAATAGGGCTTTAGGGGTAATTTAGTCTTTTTACGTATAGATCAGATTGGAGCCTTTAATCTCAGCCACTTATCCTCCATTTCTCATTTCTTTTCCATTTTCTTTCACATTTTCCTCCCAAAACATAAAACCCACTAAGTTTAATCTTGAGATTTGAAGGTGAAGAGTTGTGAATCAAACCTAGGAGCAAGAATTAAAGTTGTTCATTGTATCTCTAGCTACACGTTCATAGTCTTGGTAAGTTCTAACTCTAAGTCTTGAGTTTTAATTAGTTTAAGCTTGGGTTTGGTTCATATGGAACTAGTGTGACCCATTTGAGGTTTAAATGGGTGGGTTTTAGGTTGGATTGTTGAAAGGAAACCCTAAATAGCTATTATCTAGGGTTTGGTCTTGTGATTTGAGGTTGTAAGTGCTAAATGATGTTGTTAGTCATTAATGCACTTTTAAAAGGATGAAAGAGTTGTTATTGTGTAAGTTTGACTTGATTTATGAGTCAAATAGTCAAAAGAGCACTAGTTAACCTAATCGGGTGAAATGGTTATGAAGTACACCAAGTTTATGTTAGTTGATGTTATTAAACCCTAATCACTAGCTTTTAGTGATTTATGACGATGCATGGCCATTAACGGGCGGTTTTGGTGTAGTTGAGTCATTTAATGCAAACGGGTCATTAAATGCTCAAGGGTTAGTGGTTGGCATTTAATTCAACTAGATTGTATGTTAATAAATGCATAATGTAATAGGTATGTTACATTGAAGGGTTGCAAGCTCAGTTAGCTTTCACAAGAGACTTAAGGTGAGTGGAATGATTATGCATATGTGTATATAATGTATTCACTTGTGCGAGATTCGATATGGGTTTAAGTTCGGGCGGTCGATACCACATCGGGTCAATATATGATATGGGTTTAAGTTCGGGCGTTCGATGCCATGTCATATATGTGTGTGGGCATGTAGTGTGGGTTTAAAGTTCGGGCGTTCGATACCACATTACACGTGACGGGTGGGTTTAAAGTTCGGGCGATCGATACCACTCCGGGGTTAGTGTCATAATTTATTGTGCACTAACGGTTGTTGGGAACACCAATGGGAAATTCTAAGTACCATTCCTTGTACTATTGGTTAACCATGGCTATGTGTTTGTTGGGTGGTGTTTTCACATTATTCGAGTTATATATGTTATCGTTGTGCTAGCTTGTGGTCTTGAAGACTTAGCGTTATGCCTTGCGTTGGTATGTCTTTTAAATTTCTAGCGTGTATGAGGTAATTGTGTATGTGATTGCATGTAAGTAGGTTATATATGTATGTGCATAATTATTGCATTCACTAAGCGTTAGCTTACCCTCTCGTTGTTTATTTTTTTAGATGCAGGTGCAGTTAAGGGCAAGGGGGTTATCGGGCATTAGGTGTCCCATGATGATGCTTTATTGGAGTTTTGATGTTGGCCTAACGTTATGGGTAGTTTAGTCCCAAGCCATGCTCGAAGTGTCGTTTGGATTGTAAACTATCATTTGTAATGGGTCAAACTTGTACTAAACTTTATTCGTGGCCCTCGTGCCTTTTGTAAACGACTAATTGTTGTGCGCTTTAAATGGAACTCGTGAAATGGGTTACATATTTATTCGGCGTGTAATTGTATTGTATAAAAAAAATTATCGTATGGATTACGGGTTGGGTTGTTACACGGATGAATCGAAAATTGTACGTAGGCATTAACATATTCTTGTTGCGGATCATATTATGGTACGTGTTGATCAGGTTGTTGTTGTTGTTGTTCTTGTTCAGGTTCTGGTTCATATTGCATTTCTGGTTCAGGTTCCGGAGCAGGTTGTCTAGATGATGACGATGCACCATCTGTATCGGTATATCTCTGCAAAACACATTAAACACAAAATTTGTGCATCCAAATATGCATTAGTGTTAGCAAAATAACAACTTGAAACAATTACAATAACATGTTTAATCAAAATTCAACTCATACTCATTTTCACAATTTTAACAATTCTACACTTTTTCAAATAAGCATTTATGAAAATATTTACAAAGTTCATAAGCATTCAACTCAAATAACATGTTAAAATAACCATTACTAGCAATTAAACAAGTTTCAAATGGCATTTACATCAATTTAATCAAGTTCATGAATTTTAGACATAAAAAGTCTACTTTAATTCTCAAAAATCATATTTAGGATCAAAGTTTGGATCATTTAGCTACCTAAACATGTTACACTACTTAATTTAGCAATAATTTATGACAAAAATCGGCCATAACCTATTTATATCAAAAAGTCCCAAATTGCTCAAGAACACAAACCCTAGATTTCTAAATTTTTTGAAGTTTTTGGCTTCAATCATGTTAAATAGCATCAATCTAGGTTATACATGCATAATATACTAACAATTTAACTCTAATTACATTAGAAATTAACAAAATCAAATTAGGTAAAAATGAGCTCAAGAACACTAAAATTCAAATTTAAAGAGTTTTAGGGATGTAATTGTTACCTTTCTTGAAAAAACTTCTGAGCAAATTCATGATTAAAGCGGATTATAGCAAGAAATTTGGTTGATTTTGATGAAAAATTGGTGATTTTTGGGAAAGATTGGGAGAGTGTTCGTGTTTTGTGTGTGTGTTTTGTGTTGAAGACAGACAGCTCGTGGCCTTTTGTTCCTGACCTGTTTTTCTCCTCCATGCGACCGCATGGTAAATAAGGGTAAACCCCATGCGATCGCATGGGGTCCCTGCTTTTTTTTTTTTTTTTATAAAAACCTTCAACTAATTAAAACAAATAATTAAATTAATTTTTAAATTTTGTTTTTTTTAGGATGAGGGCGTTTCGGAACGATGTCCTAATCCGTCCCTCGACAAAATTTTAAAAATTTGTCATTTCAAATCGTTGTTTTAAAAGCAAAGATTTTTGGGTTTTTTAAATGTTTTTGGCATACTTTAATTCAATAAGATTATAAATAATGATAATAAAATTTCTTGTACCGCCCTCGGGTAAAGCAATTTCGGTTCAACGACCTAGTCTTCAACTCACGATGAATTTTAAATATCAAATTTTTAACTTAATGAAATAAAGTAAATTTTTGTTTTTAAATTCAAACCAAACTTAAATTTAAAATGCATAAAATTAAAAATTCATATTATTAAAATTAAAAATTCACACCAAATTTATATTATATTTTTGTTTTTATACATACAAACTTATATTAAAATATTAATTTTTTAAATATTTACAAACTTAAATATATTGATTTTAAAAAGTTTACAATATTAATTTAATATTTATATATTAAAAACAAGGTAAAAATTAAAATTAAAAATCTTTTTGGGTTTTTTTTTCCACTTTAATCAATCAAATATTATCAAAAATATACGCCCCTCTTTTCGGTAAAGTAATTTCGGTTCCATAACCTAGTTTTACTCCTGACGAATTTCTGAAATATTTTGGGTTGATTGATTAAAGATATTTATACCTTAAGGATAAACGGTAAATTTCGCAGTGATGTAATAAATTTTTGTATGATATTAATAATTTCGGTTACGCATACCTAATTTTATTGAATACCAATTTAATAATTTATAGCGAACGATTCAGCGTTTATTATCAAAAGGTTAAAATCAATAAAATAAAAAAATAAAAACTGTACATACTTACCTGTGAGATAGAATTCTCAGAGACCTTCTTTAGCCGACTCATAGGAGAGTCGTGTGATTTGGTTTTTCATATCTACATAAGCGTAACCTCGATTCTTCAATATCTTTTCTTCTAAACATATGAACGGTCCTTCTCTGCATAGAGTAACAAATTCGGTATTTGAATATGTTTGATTGTTTGAACATTTACCTTCGTGTGACCATTTTCTGCTTTTATAACATCTTTCAAGGTGTCGTGCTCTTCTTTTTGTTGCGGATTTTGATTTTCCTTTACCAAAATGTGCCTTATGATGATCTTTCCCGAGTTCTTTCCTTACTTCGTCACATCTACCTCTTATTACTGACACCAGGTCACTCGGGAGTGTGTCATTATTACGTTTACTGATCAAAGCGTGTAGCATTAGACCATGGTTCAGATCAACGGAATTCTTCATCTCGTAAAACCTAAAAAAAATAAAAATCCAGAATTGGGGGAGAAGACTAGTTCTTTAGGGTCTGCTAGGGAAAGACCATTCAGATTCCATTCTCGGAAACTACATGAAAATAGAATATCTAACTCTAACATAAATAAATATTATCCTTAAAAGACTTGATTCTCCCCACACTTAGTTAGCTGTGGTGTGGAAATTGTGATTAACTTCGTTGTCAACTTCCATTGGATCATGTATGTAATGTTTAACTCTGTGACCATTAACTTTAAATTCAATCCCATTTGAATTTATCAACTCTATTGTTCCGTATGGGAAAACTCTTTTGACTATGAATGGTCCAGACCATCTTGATTTCAATTTTCCAGGAAATAGCTTGAATCGTGAATTGAAAAGAAGAACTCTGTCTCCTTCTTTAAATTCTTTTGAACTTCTGATTCTTTTATCATGCCATTTCTTCATTCTTTCTTTATAGATTAATGAATTTTCGTATGCTTCATGTCTTAATTCTTCTAATTCGTTTAATTGACTTAACCGTAGACGTCCGGCTTCATGTAAATCAAGATTACATGTCTTCAACAAAATGCTTTGTGCTCAATTTCTACTTGAAGATGACATGTTTTTCCGTAAACGAGTTTAAAAGGTGTGGTTTCAATTGGAGTTTTGTAAGCAGTTCTAAAAGCCCAAAGTGCATCCTCCAATTTCATGGACCATTCCTTCGGATTTGATCCTACGGTTTTCTCTAGAATACGTTTTAATGCTCGGTTGGTATTTTCAACTTGTCCACTTGTTTGTAGATGATAAGCAGTTGAGATTTTATGAGTTACTTGATAATGCTAAAAACGAACATATATTTCATAGCATTATTCCTCAAGAAAGACAAGCTTTTAGTTGCAATTGTTCTATTTACAAGTGATATTCGTTTAGATAATAAAAGGTGAAGACAAAAGACAGATTCGACGAATTGAAGACGCAAACGACCAAAAAGCTCAAAAGAACAAAAGACAATCAAAAAGGTTCCAATTATTGATAAGAAACGTCTCGAAATTACAAGAGTACAAGATTCAAAACGCAAAGTACAAGATATTAAATTGTACGCAAGGACGTTCGAAAATCCGGAACCGGGACCAGAGTCAACTCTTAACGCTCGACGCAACGGACTAAAAATTACAAGTTAACTATGTATATAAATATAATATAATATATAATTAATTATATTAATTGTATATATATTATATATATATTATAAACCGTCGGTAAACAAAGAGCCAAACTCCTCTGAGCTGTAAAAGTAACCTCCGCGACTCGCGGAGTTTGAAGAGGTTTTCACCGCGAGTCGCGGAGCCCCAAAAATCGACTCTGGCTATAAAGCAAACCGAATTCTGATCATTTTTCATAATCTATTTTTCTCTCTTCTCTCATATATACGATATATATATATATATATAATTTATATTTTAATTTTAATTTTAATTATAATTCTAATAATAAGGGTATGTTAGCGAATGTTGTAAGGGTGTAAGTCGAAATTCTGTCCGTGTAACGCTACGCTATTTTTAATCATTGTAAGTTATGTTCAACCTTTTTACATTAATGTCTCGTAGCTAAAGTTATTATTATGCTTATTTAAAACGAAGTAATCATGATGTTGGGCTAATTACTAAAATTGGGTAATTGGGCTTTGTACCATAATTGGGGTTTGGACAAAAGAACGACACTTGTGGAAATTAGACTATGGGCTATTAATGGGCTTTATATTTGTTTAACTAAATGATAGTTTGTTAATGTTAATATAAAGATTTACAATTGGGCGTCCCTATAAATTACCATATACACTCAATCGGACACGATGGGCGGGGTATTTATATGTACGAATAATCGTTCATTTAACCGGACACGGGAATGGATTAATAGCCACTAGAATAATTAAAACAGGGGTGAAATTACATTCAAGGGTAATTGGTGTAATTGTTAACAAAGTAGTAAAACCTTGGTTTACACACAGTCGATAACCTGGTGTATTCATTAAACAAAGTATTAAAACCTTGTTACAATTCGAATCGACAATTAGTTGGAATATTTAACTTCGGGTATAATAATAATTTGACGAGGACACTCGCACTTTATATTTATGACTGATGGACTGTTATGGACAAAAACCAGACGGACAGATTAAATAATCCAGGACAAAGGACAATTAACCCATGGGCATAAAACTAAAATCAACACGTCAAACATCATGATTACAGAAGTTTAAATAAGCATAATTCTTTTATTTCATATTTAATTTCCTTTATTTATTGTTATTTAATCGCACTTTTAATTATCGTACTTTTTAATTATCGCAAGTTTATTTTATCGCACTTTTATTATTCGCAATTTCATTATCGTTATTTACTTTACGCTTTAAATTAAGTCTTTTATTTATTTTATATTTTACATTAGGTTTTAACTGCGACTAAAGTCTTAAAATCGACAAACCGGTCATTAAACGGTAAAAACCCCCTTTATAATAATAATATTACTTATATATATGTTTGTATTTTTATAAAAGTAAACTAATATAGCGTTGAGCTTTGTTTAAAGATTTCCCTGTGGAACGAACCGGACTTACTAAAAACTACACTACTTTACGATTAGGTACACTGCCTATAAGTGTTGTAGCAAGGTTTAAGTATATCCATTCTATAAATAAATAAATATCTTGTGTAAAATTGTATCGTATTTAATAGTTTTTCCTAGTAAAATATAAACTATTTCGTATACACCTCGCATAACATCAAGTATTTTTGGCGCCGCTGCCGGGGACATCTCTTAAAAGCCGGAAGCGCAACGCTAATATAAAAAAAAAAAAAAAGATTTTTAGCTTACTTCTATTAAAAATTCGTTTTTGTAAAAATACGTGTTAATTATTCAAAAATATAAAAAGAAAAACAAAAATATAAGCATTTTTAAGATTTTGTTAAATATTTAAGTTTTATAAGTTTCTTTATTTTTATTTTAGTTTATAAAAATATAAGTTTTATTAACTATCTTTTATTTATAGAAAAAATTAAAAACAGAAAAAAAAAATAAATAAATAAAGAAAAAACGCGTCGAATATTTAAACCTGTCAGCTGAATTCTGGAACCCCGCGACTCGCGGGGTTTGATGCTTTAATTGCCGCGACTCGCGGAGCTTCTCTGACAGGCGACAAAAAACCCTAAACCAGCATTAATTACGGGTATTAATTAATTATTATTATTATTTAACCCTAATAATTATTATTATTATTATTATTTTTATTTTAAGATTTAATTTTTATTTAATTTGTATTTTTAGTTTAATTAATTTATTTAAATTGTAAAATTAGTAGTTTTATTAAATAAATAATATAAAAATAATATTTTTATAAAAATTGTACTTTTTACAACTTTTTGTATATTTTTATATTTTGTCCCTTTTTAATCATTGTAGCGTAATATTTGTATTTTTAGCTCATATTTAATTTTAAACTTAGTTTTTGCTATAGTTATTTTTACTCCTAGATTTTTAGGCTTTGCCGTAGAATTCCTTAAGTGCTTTTTCTTTAGACTAAGATTTAGGTGCTTTAGAATTTTGCGACTCCTTTTTAAGTTTTAGTTTCTTTTTAAGTTATTTCCATTTGGAATTTAGTTTTTCCTGTAAGCTTTAATATTTTTAGACCTTTTACTATGTACCAATTATCATTCCAATTAGTAATTTCAATTTGCGATTATAATTTTAAGTTAGTTGTAGTAATAAGGTTAGGTTAGTTAAGTATTTTTAAGTTTTGATAAGTTTCTTTTATTTTTTTCGTCATTTTTCTTCCAACCATTTTTTCTTTTTCTACCTTTTGCGACGAACTCTTTTTCTATCTCATTTCTCGCCATTCTAGTTTTTAGGACTTAGAATTTTTTCTACTTCTTATCTAAATTTCTTAAAATTAAGAAAATTTATTTTAAGTGGTTAAATTAATAGACATCAAAATTTTCTGGTTCGTAGTAATAGTTGGATTTGTACGTGGACCGGGTTATTGGAGCCAAACAGTCCTCAATTATATTGAGACCAAACGAATCCTGCCCCTCTACTGCATCTTTTGGCTATTCGAAACGTGGGCAAAATCAGAAAAGTCTATTAATTGGATAACTTATTATAATTTTTCTTTCCTTTTTAAAAACTAATAGGATATTCAGTGAATGCACCGAGCAAGACGTTCATCACCTTTTGTACGTTCACCACCTGTAACTAGATCAAGACATTTAGCAAATATAACCGCCGTTGATTTTTCTTTAGAATCGTCATCCAGTCAACCAAGTACTTCAGTTCAAATTTCCGATAATCCATTTTTTGAACCCAACCTCACAATTGAGAATCCGAAAAATATTCAGGAACGGTTCATAGATCCTGAACCATTAAACTTTCCTCCGGAGCCACCAATCATTCAAACAGAGATTGTTGAGGAACGAACCATTAAAACAGAATCATCTAGTGATACCGATTCAACAAATTCAATTATGGAGAATCTGGAACCTTTAAGTATGGAAGACCGAATGAGAGCTAAACGCACTGGCCAAGGTCACGCAATTACTCATCTAGACATTAATGCGCCAGATTATGAAATCAAAGGACAAATTCTACACATGGTGACTAATCAATGCCAATTTAGTGGTGCACCGAAGGAAGATCCAAATGAACATCTACGTACCTTTAATAGGATCTGCACACTATTTAAAATCCGAGAAGTGGAGGATGAACAGATATATCTCATGTTATTTCCCTGGACTTTAAAGGGAGAAGCCAAAGATTGGTTGGAATCGTTACCTGAAGGGGCGATCGATACATGGGACGTTTTAGTTGACAAATTTCTTAAACAATTCTTTCCTGCATCTAAAGCCGTAAGACTTCAAGCAGAAATTGTTACGTTCACACAGAAGCCAAATGAAACTCTATATGAGGCGTGGACTAGATATGGAAAGTTGTTAAGAGGATGTCCGCAACATGGTTTAGACACCTGTCAAATAGTACAAATATTCTACCAAGGATGTGACATCACTACAAGGAAAGACATAGATATAGCAGCTGGCGGTTCTATTATGAAGAAAACCGAAACTGATGCTTACAAAATTATTGATAACACTGCTTCCCACTCACATGAGTGGCACCAAGAAAAAGATATCGTTAGATCATCTAAAGCAGCTAGAGCCAATTCTAGCCATGACTTAGATTCCATTTCCGCAAAGATAGATGCTGTGGAGAGACGAATGGAAAAGATGACTAAGGATATTCACTCAATACGAATTAGTTGTGAGCAGTGTGGAGGGCCACATTTGACAAAAGATTGTCTCAGTATTGAATTAACAATGGAACAAAGAGAGAATATTTCATACATAAACCAAAGGCCTGGAAATAATTATCAGAATAATTATCAACCGCCAAGACCGATTTACAATCAAAACCAGAATTATAACCGAAATATTCCATACAACAACCAACAAGGTCCTAGCAATCAACAAGTATCCAATAATACTTACAATCAGCAAAGACCTAATTTTCAAAACAAACCACCACAACAAATCGATGATAAAAAGCCGAATTTAGAAGATATGATGACGAAGCTAGTTGAAACTCAAACGCAGTTTTTCACATCTCAAAAACAAACTAATGAACAAAATGCTCAAGCATTTAGAAATCAACAAGCTTCTATTCAAAATTTGGAACAAGAAGTAAGTAACCTAGCAAGGTTAATAGGTGAAAGAAAACCGGGAAGTCTACCTAGTGATACAAACGCTAACCCCCGAAATGAAACAGCTAAAGCCATTACCACAAGAAGTGGTACAACACTTAAACCACCTGAAATACCTGTAACTTCTGATGAAACTATTCCTACTCCACAAGAACCACAACCTGATCAAGATAAGGAAAAAGAACCGGTAGTTGAAAAGGTTAATGAAAATAACACAGTTAAGGATAAACCTTATGTTAAACCATACCAACCACCACTTCCTTACCCGAGTAAAATGAAGAAAGAAAAACTTGAAGCCGAGCAATCCAAATTCTTGGATATGTTTAAACAGATAAATGTAAATCTTCCTTTCATTGATGTGATTTCAGGAATGCCAAGATATGCTAAATTCTTGAAAGATCTAATCTCAAATAGAAAGAAAATGGAAGAACTCTCGGCTGTTACTATGAATGCTAATTGTTCAGCAGTGCTGTTGAATAAGATACCAGAAAAATTATCTGATCCAGGAAGTTTCACAATTCCATGTTTTCTGGGTAGTCTTAGTTCAATAGAAGCATTGGCAGACTTAGGTGCTAGTATAAATCTAATGTCGTATTCACTATACGCTAAACTAGACCTTGGAGAATTGAAACCAACCAGAATAAGCATACAACTAGCCGATAGATCAATAAAATATCCTAGAGGGATAATGGAGAACATGCTAGTTAAAGTTGGTACTTTAGTATTTCCAGTAGATTTTGTTGTTTTGGACATGGAAGAAGATTCTCAAGTTCCTCTCATATTAGGAAGACCATTCTTAAACACGGCTAAAGCAATGATAGACGTGTTCGGTAAGAAACTGACCCTAAGTATAGAGGATGAGAGTGTTACCTTTTCAGTTGATAGAGCAATGCAACAACCACAATCTGCAGATGATACATGTTATTATATTCAAACTATAGATGCACATGCAGAATTATTAGAAGAATTTCCAGAATTACAAGGAACAGGAGAATGTTCTTTAGGAGAAGGTAATGAACCAATTGATGAAGCTGAAATGTTAGCTACACTTATAGCTAATGGATATGAACCAACAACAGAAGAAATTCAAATGCTAAAAGAAGAAGACAGATATCGATATAAATCATCGATAGAAGAACCTCCGAAATTAGAGTTAAAGCCACTTCCAAACCATTTGAAATACGCTTATTTACATGGTGAATCTGAATTACCTGTAATAATATCGTCTTCTCTTACTGAAAATGAGAAATCACAACTCATTTCTGTGTTGAAAGCTCATAAACCAGCCATTGCATGGAAGATTCATGATATTAAAGGAATAAGTCCTTTGTATTGCACACATAAAATCCTTATGGAAGAAGGTCATAAAACGTATGTGCAACGCCAACGAAGACTAAATCCTAATATGCAAGATGTAGTTAAGAAAGAGATTATTAAACTGCTAGATGCAGGTTTAATTTATCCAATCTCTGATAGTCCATGGGTAAGCCCAGTTCAATGCGTACCTAAGAAGGGTGGCATGACTGTCATTACAAATGAGAAAAATGAGCTTATTCCTACTAGGACTGTAACAGGATGGCGTGTATGTATTGATTATAGAAAATTAAATGACGCCACCAGAAAAGATCACTTTCCCTTACCTTTCATAGATCAAATGTTGGAAAGATTAGCCGGAAATAGTTACTATTGTTTTCTAGATGGATTTTCCGGATATTTTCAAATTCCAATAGCACCCGAAGACCAAGAGAAAACTACATTCACGTGCCCTTATGGTACTTTTGCTTACAAACGCATGCCATTTGGACTTTGTAACGCCCTTGCAACCTTTCAAAGGTGTATGATGGCGATTTTTCACGACATGATAGAAGAATGCATGGAAGTATTCATGGATGACTTTTCAGTCTTCGGTGATACATTTAAATCATGTCTAGTTAATCTGGAACGAATGCTAATTAGATGCGAAAAATCAAATCTAGTACTTAATTGGGAGAAATGCCATTTCATGGTTAAAGAAGGCATCGTTCTTGGACATAAAATTTCAAAAGAAGGAATTGAAGTGGATAGAGCTAAAGTAGATGTAATTGCTAAACTTCCACATCCAACCAATGTTAGAGGAGTTAGGAGTTTTCTAGGGCATGCCGGTTTTTACCGACGTTTTATAAAAGATTTTTCTAAAATTGCCACTCCTATGAATAAACTCCTAGAAAAGGATGCTCCATTCATCTTTTCTGATGAATGTATCAAATCTTTTAATATTCTTAAAGAAAGACTCACTAATGCGCCGATCATGATAACACCAAATTGGAATCTACCATTTGAACTAATGTGCGATGCAAGTGATTTTGCAATGGGAGCCGTTTTAGGACAAAGGATTGAAAAACGATTTCAACCTATATATTATGCTAGTAAGACGTTACAAGGAGCACAAACGAACTATACAACTACTGAAAAAGAACTCCTTGCTATTGTCTTTGCTTTTGATAAATTTCGATCATATCTCGTTCTAGCAAAAACGATGGTCTATACCGACCATTCTGCTCTTAGATACCTATTTTCAAAACAAGATGCTAAACCAAGATTAATCCGTTGGATCTTACTCTTACAAGAGTTTGATATTGAAATCCGAGATAAAAGAGGAGCAGAAAATCTCGCCGCTGATCATCTTTCTCGTCTTGAAAATCCCGAATTAGAAGTTCTAAATGAATCAGCCATACAAGACAACTTTCCTAATGAATATCTATTGAAGATAGATTATAATGAAATCCCATGGTTTGCAGACTATGCAAACTACTTAGTTTGTGGATTCCTTGAAAAAGGATTATCGTACCAAAGACGAAAGAAATTCTTCAGTGATATAAAACACTATTTCTGGGAAGATCCACATCTGTTTAAAAGTTGTCCGGATGGAATAATACGCCGATGTGTATTTGGAGATGAAGCTAGTAAAATATTAAACCATTGTCACACAGGACCAACAGGAGGGCATTATGGGCCTCAACTAACAGCAAGAAAAGTTTATGAAGCTGGATTCTATTGGCCTACAATTTACAAAGACGCATACCTTCTTTGCAAATCCTGTGATGCATGTCAAAGGGCCGGAAAAATAAGTCAACGTGATGAAATGCCACAAAATGTCATCCAAGTATGTGAAGTATTTGACATTTGGGGTATTGACTTTATGGGTCCATTTCCAAAATCTCATAATAATCTATATATACTCGTAGCCATTGATTATGTATCTAAATGGGCGGAAGCACAAGCTCTCCCAACTAACGATGCACGAGTTGTAGTCAACTTTTTAAAACGTCTTTTTGCAAGGTTTGGAACACCGAAAGCTTTAATAAGTGATCGGGGTACTCATTTCTGTAATAATCAACTTGAGAAAGTTCTTAAAAGATATGGAGTTTGGACAAAAAAAGCTTTAACGATGTTGGAGTGGCAAAATGTCATGAATCTTCCATGCAATAATGTCATGAATCTTCCATGCAATAGCTGGTTTATGAGCTTTTAACACAGAAATGAGTTGAGATTTTTCATTTTTCGTAAGAGAAGACGATATTATTATAGGTAATCCAGATTCACCATGTAAATAAGCGTATTCCAAATGGTTTGTAAGTGGCTTTAACTCTAATGTCGGTGGTTTTTCTATCGATGATTTGTATCGATATCTGTCTTCCTCTTTTAGCATTTGAAGTTCTTCTATTGTTGGTTCGTAATCATTAGCCATAAGTGCGGCTAACATTTCAGCATCATCAATTGGTTCAGTTCCTTCTCCTAAAGAACATTCTCCTGTTCCTTGTAATTCTGGAAATTCTTCTAACAATTCTGCATGTGAATCTATAGTTTGAATATAATAACATGTATCATCTGCAGATTGCGGTTGTTGCATGGATCTATCAACGGAAAAGGTAACACTCTCGTCCTCTATACTTAGGGTCAGTTTCTTTTCGAACACGTCTATTATTGCTTTAGCCGTGTTTAAGAATGGTCTTCCTAATACGAGAGGAACTTGAGAATCTTCTTCCATATCCAGAATAACAAAATCTACTGGAAATACTAAAGTACCAACTTTAACTAACATGTTCTACATTATTCCTCTAGGATATTTTACTGATCGATCGGCTAGTTGTATGCTTATTCGTGTTGGTTTCAATTTTCCAAGGTCTAGTTTAGCGTATAATGAATACGGCATTAGATTTATACTAGCACCTAAGTCTGCCAATGCTTCTATTGAACTAAGACTACCCAAAAAACATGGAATTGTGAAACTTCCTGGATCTGATAATTTTTCTAGAATCTTATTCAACAGCACTGCTGAACAATTAGCATTCATAGTAACAGCCGAGAGTTCTTCCATTTTCTTTCTATTTGTGATTAGATCTTTCAGAAATTTAGCATATCTAGGCATTCCTGAAATCACATCAATAAAAGGAAGATTAACATTTATTTGTTTAAACATATCCAAGAATTTGGATTGCTCGGCTTTTAGTCTTTCTTTTCTCATTTTACTTGGGTAAGGAAGTGGTGGTTGGTATGGTTTAACATAAGGTTTTGCCTTAACTGTGCTATCTTCATTAACCTTTTCAACTACCGGTTCTGTTTTCTTCTCTTGTCCAGGCTGTGGTTCTTGTGTAGTAGGAATAGAGTCATCAGAAATTACAGGTATTTCAGGTGGTTTAAGTGTAATACCACTTCTTGTGGTAATGGCTTTAGCTGTTTCATTCCGGGTGTTAGCATTTGTATCGCTGGGTAGACTTCCCGGTTTTCTTTCACCTATCAACCTTGCTAGGTTACTTACTTCTTGTTCCAGATTTTGGATTGAAGCTTGTTGATTTCTAAATGCTTGAGCATTTTGTTCATTGGTTTGTTTCTGAGATGTGAAAAACTGCATTTGAGATTCAACTAGCTTTGACATCATATCTTCTAAATTTGGCTTTTTATCATCGGTTTGTGGTGGTTTATTTGGAAAAATAGGTCTTTGCTGATTGTAAGTATTATTAGATACTTGTTGATTGCTAGGACCTTGTTGATTGTTGTATGGAACATTTCGGTTATAATTCTGATTTTGATTGTAGATTGTTCTTGGCGGTTGATAATTATTCTGATAATTATTTCCAGGCCTTTGGTTTATATATGAAACATTCTCTCTTTGTTCCATTGTTTGTTCAATATTGAGACAATCTTTTGTCAAATGTGGTCCTCCACACTGTTCACAACTAATTCGTATAGAGTGAATATCTTTAGTCATCTTTTCCATTCGTCTCTCGACAGCATCTATCTTTGCAGAAATGGAATCGAAGTCATGGCTAGAATCGGCTCTAGCCGCTTTAGATGATCTAACGATATCTTTTTCTTGATGCCACTCATGTGAGTGGGAAGCAGTGTTATTAATAATTTTGTAAGCTTCAGTTGCGGTTTTCTTCATAATGGAACCACCAGCTGCTATGTCGATGTCTTTTCGTGTAGTGATATCGCATCCTTGGTAGAATATTTGTACTATTTGATAAGTATCTAAACCATGTTGCGGACATCCTCTTAACAACTTTCCAAATCTTGTCCACGCCTCATATAGAGTTTCATTTGGCTTTTGCGTGAACGTAACAATTTCTCCTTGAAGTCTCACGGCTTTAGATGCCGGAAAGAATTGTTTAAGAAATTTTTCAACTAAAAATCCCATGTATCAATCGCCCCTTCAGGTAATGATTCTAACCAATCTTTGGCTTCTCCCTTTAAAGTCCAGGGAAATAACATGAGATATATCTGTTCATCCTCAACTTCTCGGATTTTAAATAGAGTACAGATCCTATTAAAGGTACGAAGATGTTCGTTTGGATCTTCCTTCAACGCACCACTAAATTGGCATTGATTAGTTACCATGTGTAGGATTTGTCCTTTGATTTCATAATCTAGCGCATTAATGTCTGGTTGAGTAATTGCATGACCTTGGCCAGTGCATTTAGCTCTCATTCGGTCTTCCATACTTAAAGGTTCCAGATTTTCCATGATTGAATTTGTTGAATCTGAATCACTAAAGGATTCTGATTTAATGGTTTCTTCCTCGACAATCTCTGGATGAGTGATTTGTGGTTCAGAAGGAATGATTAGTAGTTCAGGATCTCTGAATTGTCCCTGAATATCCTCCGGATTTTCAATTGTGAGGTCGGGTTCAAAAAATGGATTATCGGAAATTTGAATTGGAGTACTTGGTCGACTTGATGACGATTCTAAAGAAAAATCAACGGCGACAATATTGGCTAGATGTCTTGATCGAGTTACAGGTGGTGAACATATGAAAGGTGGTGAACGTTTTGCTCGTTGCATTCACTGAATATCCTATTAGTTATAAAAATAAAAATTATATAAGCTATCAAATTAATAGACTTTTCTGATTTTGCCCACGTTTCGAATAGCCAATAGATGCAGCAGGTAGCCAGGACCCTTTAAATCGGAAGCCCACAACTCGCCACTAACAAATCCAACTATTACGACGAACCAGAAAGTTTTGGATGTCTATCAATTTAACCGCTTAAAATAATTTTTCGTCAAAATTTAAAGAAATTTTAGAGAAGAAATAGAAAATTCTATGTCCTAAAAACTGGAGCGTAGAGAAATAAGAAAGAAAAAGAGCGCGTCGAAAAACGTTGAAAAATAAAAGGTCGAAAAATATAAGCGTCGAAAAATAATAAAAAGAAAGTAAAGCGTCGAAACTTAAAAGTCTAAAAACTAAATATAAAAACTTACGTCTAAAGGTATTAAAGCTTAAAAGGAATTCTATATCCAAAATGGCAATAACTTAAAAAGTACTAGAACTTTAAAACGGCGTCGTAAAATTCTAAAGCATCTAAATCTTAGTCTAAAGAAAAAGCACTTAAGGGATTTTACAGCAAAGCCTAAAAATCTAGAAATAAAAATAACTACAGCAAAATACTAAGGTACGAACTAATTACGAACGAAAAATATATAAATTACGATTAAACGACTAAAAGATACAAAATTTTAAAAAAATAAAAAATAAAACTAAAGTTATAAAAATACAATTTTTATAAAAAATATTATTTTTATATTATTTATTTTATAAAAGTATTAATTTTTAAAACTAATAAAACTAATTTAAACTAAATATTACAAATTAATTAAAACTAAAATTAATTAATTTAATAATTAACCCTAATTAGGGTTTATAATAATAATATTTAAATTTTACTCCGTAATTAATGCAGTACCAGGTTCAGACCAGCGTGTCAGGTTACCTCATGCGATCGCATGAGGTTTCTTTATTAATTCCATGCGGTCGCATGGTTCGTGGATCCAGGCCAGATATTGGGCTGCTACAGTTCTCGGCCCGATTATTTTTTCTTTTTTTTCTGTTTTTAGTTTAATTAAAATATTTATATAAATTAAATAAAACTTATATTTAAAAACTAAAATAGAAATAAAAATACTTTATAATTTTATATATTTTGAACAACTCTTAAAAATATATATATTTTGTTTTTCTTTTTATATTTTTGTATTTTTAATTTTTTAAAAACGTATTTTTACAAAAATTTAAAACTTAATAAAAATCTTTTTTTATAGCGTTTTGCTTTCGGAGTTGTTAATCCCCGGCAGCGGCACCAAAAATACTTGATGTGCGTAGATGTGTATACGAAATAGTTATATTTTTGTTGCGAAATACTATTAAATACGATACAATTTTACACAAGTTATTTATTTATTTATAAAGTGGAAATACCTAAACCTTGCTACAACACTATAGGTTTGTGTACCTAATCGTAGAGTAGTGTAGTTTTTAGTAAGTCCGGTTCGTTCCACAGGGAGCTAGGTAAGTTTAACGCTATATTTTTAAAACTATATATATATATATATATATATATATATATATATATATATATATATATATATATATATATATATATATATATATATATATATATATATATATATATATATATATATATATAAGTAATACTATTATTATAAAAGGGGGTTTTACCGTTTAATGACCGGTTTGTCGATTTTATGTCTTAAGTCGCAGTTAAAACCTATGTAAAATATTAAAAATAAATATAACTTAATTTAAAGCGTAAAGTAAATGAAGATAATTAAAGTGCGATAAATAAAATTGCGATAATTAAAAAGTACGATAAATAAAATGACAGTAAATAAAAGTGCGATAAAATATGAAATAAAAGAATTATGCTTATTTAAACTTCCATAATCATGATGTTTGACGTGTTGATTTTAATTTATTAACATGGGTTAATTATCCTTTGTCCTGGATTATTCAATATGTCCATACAGTTTTGTCCATAATAGTCCATCAGTCATAAATTTAAAGTGCGAGAGTCTTCGTCAAATTATCCTTATACCCGAAGTCAAATATTCCAACTAATTGGGGATTCGAACTGTAACAAGGTCTTAATACTTTGTTTAATGAATACACCAGGTTATCGACTGTGTGTAATCCAAGGTTTTATTACTTTGTTAACAATTACACCAATTACCCTCGTATGTAATTCACCCCTGTTTCAACAAATCTATTGATTATTAATCCATCCCCGTGTCCGGTCAAATGAACGATAATTCGTATTTATAGATATCCCGCCCACCGTACCCGATTAAGCGTATGTGGTTATAAATAGATACGTTAAATTGTAATCTTTATATTAAATTAACGAGGTATCGTTTAGTTAATATAAAGCCCATTAATAGCCCATAGTCTAATTTCCACAAGTGCCGTTCTTTTGTCCAAACCTCAATTATGGTACAAAGCCCAATTACCCCGTCTTTAATATTTTAGCCCAACATCACGATTACTTCGGCTTAAATAAGCATAATAATAACTTATCTACGAGACATTAATTTAAAAAGGTTGAACATAACTTACAATGATTAATAATAGCATAGCGTTACACGGACAGAATTTTGACTTACACACTTACAACATTCCCTAACATACCCTTATTATTATTAATCTTAAATTAAAATTAAAATTATAAATATATATATATATATATATATATATATATATATATATATATATATATATATATATATATATATATATCTGTGAGAGAGAGATTGAAAAATTGTGTTATTTTTGGCCAAAACACGCGAACTTTATAGGACCTGAGCTGATACAGTGCACCATACGATCGCATGGTTTTTGGTCTTCCTGGCCATGCGATCGCATGGCCTTCTTTTACAGCTCACATACTTTTATTTTTTATTTGCCGACGGTTTTAATAAATAAATATAATATATATATATATATATATATATATATATATATGTATATATATATATATATATATATGTATATATATATATATATATATATATATATATATATATATATATATATAATTTTGAGAATTATTTATATATTATACTATATTTATGTGCATAGTTGACTTGTAATTTTTAGTCCGTTGCGTCGCGCGTTGAGAGTTAACTCTGGTCCCGGTTCCGGATTTTCGAACGTCCTTTCGTACTATTTAATATCTTGTACTTTGCGTTTTGCGGCTTGTACTCTTGTAATTTTTAGACATTTCTCATCAATAATTTGAACCTCTTGGATTGTACTTTGTACTTTTGAGCTTTTTGGTCGTTTGCGTCTTCAATTGGTCGAATCTGTCTTTTGTCTTCACCTTTTATTATTTAAATGAATATCACTTGTAAATAGAACAATTGCAACTAAAAGCTTGTCTTTCTTGAAGGATAATGCTATGAAATATATGTTCGTTTTTAGCATTATCAAGTACACCCATTACGAATGGGCTGGTTAACTGGTGGGGCTTGGGGGTTCATTTCCGCTAAAGCTGCGGCTACTCATTCAGTGATCATTTCTTCGATCTGTGCCGCTCTGGGCGTTGATCTTCCGATGGCCATTGATGTTCTAAACAAAAATTTTGACTCAAGTCAAAATCCAGTATTCAAATAATAATACTACAGTATACGGTAACCAACATGGAATCAACACAACACATGTTAATTAAGTAACGCAAATAGGTTCAGATACCACAAAAATCATCATACAATAATGTAAATGGAACATCGTACAAAAGTTAAGCAACCCAAAGTTCCATTCATTAATAAAAAGTTGCATACATTCGCATAAGATTCGTACAATACATTAGTAAAACATGAAACTGCAACTAGATTACATAAAGAAATCTAATACAAATGCCCTATGGTGACGGTGGGTAAAGGATGTCCATCATGTGGGACACCTGGTCCTCGAGCTCAGTTACCCGAGCACGGAGGGTATCCACCTCCCTCGTCAGTTCCTCGACAGAAAGAGAGGCTGGTGGAGCAGGCGGTACTGATGGTGCAGGTGGAGCTGGTGGTGCAGACGATGCTGGTGGAGCGGGTGTTGCAGACGGTCCGGCACCAGAAGTAGATGCTGCATAAAGCGCTAACGAAAGACCTACCTCCGTTAACCCCTGGAATAACTGTACCATCGAAACGATACTGCTTCTTCGGAGGGGTGGAGGGTGGCTGCACGGGTGCCTCCTCAGGGTCCTCGTCGGAATCATCATCGCTGGAATCGTCAGATGTTGAGTCGTCGGATGATGAGCTGTCGGATGATGAGTCATCAGAATCATGTGGAGGTGGCTCTGCTCGTCCGGTGATCATCAGTCGGTATCTGCAGGGTGGAATCAGCACGACACGCCCATCAGGAAGGCGTCAGCACCAATGGTTATGCTCATTGTGGAAAGGAACGTCCCCATATTCCCCAGGAATCACAGCACCACCGGAATGGTGCTGTGGCTTCGAGGGTCCTGGGATGAGTGGAGCTGGAATCTCCGGTGGATCGTCATGTCCGTCTGAGATGATCACTGGGTCGGGTGTGTGACGACTCGGGAATTTTCGACCAAATTTAAACTTAATCTTTATATATTTCTGACACGATAAGCAAAGTCTGTAATCTTGAATCTCAAAAACTTTTGAACTATTTTCATATATTAAATTACCCTGTGACTAATCTCGACGATTCACCAACAATTAATTGTAATTAGATATGTGTGTATGTGTATATAAATAATAATTCGAAATATAATTTGAAGTATTGTTATTATTAAAAATTAACAAAATAAAAATAGAATATTATAATAATTGTTATTTAAAATATATTTATATATATAAATAAAATATATTAAAAATAAATATTAAATGATTGTAATACTCGTTGGACGTTTCGATTATCATTTAGAGAAGTTAATTCGAACTTATATGATTTTAAACTAAAAGGTGATCCGAAAATGAGTTATATAAGTTATAGGCTTATTAAAAGTATATTTAGGATCTAATTATTTAATTTTAACACTTTTTATATCTTACCCATAAATGAGAGGGACAGTTGATGCAATTTTTATTTATTAAATTAATGACTGAATTTTATACCACAATAACCAAAATAAATAAAGATACTTAATTTAAAAATATAAGATTTTTTTTTTGAGAACTTTTATCCGCCACTGTGTAAGAACGGGGTACGAATAATTACAATTTTATGGCTGCTAAACTGTTTTCATTGATTATGCACGTTTGTTATTTTAGTAATTATGTAATCAACTTGTTTTATGAATATCTCTTTTCAATCAAACACAGTACTATCCCACCTATCCCACTTTTTCTCTACTTCATGATTTCTATTTCTTAACCACTTCACTTTCATCTATTCTTTTAATCCAAACCCATAAGTAATTACTAATCAACTAATAACATCTTAACACAAGAACAACAAACCCTCTTTGTTATACAGTTTGCAAACCGTTACATTTCTTAAAAATTACGACATGAACCGATGGTGACTTGCTTCAAATATCATTAGTGATTGTGCTTTGAGTAGTTGACGATTAAGTATTAATGAAAGATTTGGTTAACGTTGATTATTTCATCACCTTCGGACCACCATGTCATCGGACAACAATCATCATTAAACACCCCATCGACCACACTCTTCTTCTTCATTAATAATTACCACCGTGAGACCACCACCCTTGTAACACCATCACTTTGTCCACATACACCTCACCTGCGTATAATTTTTCTATTTTCTTGTTAGAACCCAACCACCAACTCGACAACCATCTTCCACCACCGACCACCTCTCAACCTCTATCACCACAATCAACAACCACCATCGGTTATCACTTCCACTATCACCATGAACACACAACATTACCCACACCAACCTTCTTGAACCATTACCCATTTAACCATCCACCACTTCAAATAAAATATATCAAACCCACTTGTTTTGTTTTCCTTTTTTAGCCGACTTGGACGAAACACCTTATCTCCTTTCTGTTTATGATCATTCGCATTAAACCATGATAAACCCTTTTCTTAATGTTAAAACGAGACACCGTCGCCACCATCAAGAACCACCATAATTATTCATGTCTTTCTTCTTGTTGGATCATGCTGTCCGAAAACCACACAGCCAACCATCTTCCTCTCTCTCTCTCTCTCTCTCTCTCTCTCACTTCTAATTCCTACTTATAACCGCTGCTACGTTGATATATCTTGCTATTTTCTGTTTCAATATCATACAATCAACACCATTGGAACCATTATCAACCATCATTCTTGTTTTTCTTTTTGCTCGACAACCCTACCATCATCAAAGCGCCACCATCCACCACTAAACAAACCCACCACCTTATCATCACCTTCACCACCATTCTTTATTCCTGTTTTCTGTTTTCAACCGAAGACCCATGACTGCTATTGCGAGGTTGCAGCCTCCTGAATCAACCCAAACAGTCACCTTCGCTGCTAAGTTGCAGCTCACGAAACCACAGACAAACCGGCTGCTCCTACTATATTTTTTTTTAGTCGAAACAAATACAAACCAAAACCCATGAAATCTGCAACTGTGCGACTATTATTGTGTTACAGCTAATGATACAAGTAAGTGGAATTTTAGAATTTAAAAATTTAAATAGATAGATAGTAGCCATATATTAGTGGAATGAAAAGTATAGTGGGGTATGTATATGGAAAACGAATCTTGGACTAAATTTGTTGAGGAACCGAGATTTGTTTTAGCCATTTTCTATTATTTTGGACGGACAACAACACCATTGATTAAATATGTGATAGGCCATTATATTTTAATTTGGACCGTGTTTGTTTGATTTGTTGGGCCGAATGTTGAGCATAAGAGAAATAGCAATGATACATGAAGATGAAATGATTATTGTATTAAAATGATTATGATGTTAAATGATGATTGTGATGACGATCATGTTATTTATGTGAGGATTAGAAGATGATGAAGTTTACGGTTTAATCATAAAATGAGGCAAGAAAATGATGATGATGTCCTAACAAAAATTAGGATGATGATGAATGATAGATAACTAAAACGATGATAATGATGAACGGATTTGATGATGATGATGTGATGATTTCATGATGATAATCCGTTGATTAAGACGATGATTTAAGTTAATGATGAAATATTGATGAAAATGGTAACCGGTAGATATTGTTGATAGTGACACAATTATGGTGAAGAAGAAGAAGAAAACAGAATAAGGGTTAAACAAATTAAGATTAAAAATTAGAACAGATATGAGCTAGCAGTTGAACGGTTGGGTATGTTTATGTTTAGCGAGAGGTCACAGGTTCGAGCCCGGTCTCTGCCATTTCTTTTTAGGAAAGCTTTTAAGGTAGTTTTATCTATTATTATTATTATTATTAGAATTATTGTTATTATTATCATTTTTTATACTATCATAATTATTATTATTATTATTATTAAAAGAAATTTGTTTTTTTAAAATTATCATTTTCATTAAAATTATTAGTATTATCAAAAGTATCAATTAAAATTATCATTTTTATTAAGATTTATATTATTATTATAACTAATATTATTAGTAAAACTACCTTTTTATTTAAAATTTCATTTTCATTATTACTATTATATCATTATAACAAATAAATAATTTGTATATAAAAAAATATACTTATACTAAAATTATACTAATATTACCTATAATTTTATACTAAAAATATTAACATTTCTATTAGGCATATACAAAATAAATACATATATAACATGCAATTTAAGATATGAATATATTAGGGTTTAATACAAATTATATATAAACTACAACATTAAATATACAAATAGTATATAATTAATAGATGAAATTATTTGATTTTCATTATATATTTTAATATATATAAATGATATAGGTTCGTGAATCCAAGGCCAACCCTACACTTGTTCAATGACGTCATATTTATTTTTACTACAAAATACAGTATCGTGAGTTTCATTACTCCCTTTTTAAATGCTTTTGCAATATATATTTTTGGGACTGAGAATACATGCGCTTTTATAAATGTTTGACGAAATAGACACAAGTAATCGAAACTACATTATATGGTTGAATGATCAAAATCGAATATGCCCCTTTTAGTCTGGTAATTTAAGAATTAGGGAACAGACACCCTAATTGACGTGAATCCTAAAGATAGATCTATCGGGCCCAACAAGCCCCATCCAAAGTACCGGATGCTTTAGTACTTCGAAATTTATATCATGTCCGAAGGAGGATCCCGGAATGATGGGGATATTCTTATATGCATATTGTGAATGTCGGTTACCAGGTGTTCAATCCATATGAATGATATTTTTGTCTCTATGCATGGGACGTATGTTTATGAGAAATGAAAATATGAAATCTTGTGGTCTATTAAAATTATGAAATGATCATTTATGTTAAACTAAATGAACTCACCAACCTTTTGGTTGACACTTTAAAGCATGTTTATTCTTAGGTACGAAAGAAATCTTTCGCTGTGCATTTACTCATATTAGAGACATTACTTGGAGTCATTCATGACATATTTCAAAAGACGTTGTATTCGAGTTGTTGAGTTTATCAAGATTATTTAAAGTCAATTATAGTTACATATATTATGAAATAGTATGGCTGCCGTCAACTTTCGATGTAATGAGAGATTGTCTTTTCAAAAACGAATGCAATGTTTGTAAAATGTATCATATAGAGGTGAAGTACCTCGCGATGTAATCAACTGTTGTGAATCGTTTATAATCGATATGGACTTCGTCCGGATGGATTAGGACGGGTCCTTTCAGTTGGTATCAGAGCGGTGGTCTTAGTGAACCAGGTCTTGCATTAGTGTATCTAATTGATAGTCGTTAGGATGCATTAGTAAGTCTGGACTTCGGCCGTGTCTGTATGTCAAAAGTTTTGCTTATCATTTCGTGTCAAAAATTACCTGCTTATCATTCTTAGGGAATCACTTGCTTATCATTCTTAGTCTAGACACATTTTACTGCATTGATTGCATAAATAGTGTGTAGACAAAATTCATATCCTAGCGTATCTGCTAATTCATATCTTAGCGTATCTACTATTGTAGACTTTGCCTGATAGCTCCCGTAGATTCCTCCGAAACTTATGGGATTTTAGTATTATATATGCATATGTAACTTATATATTGCAGGGTACTAATCTACATCCTATATTCTAATTCTTATCGAAAATCCTTCATCTGATCGTACGAGAGGAATCCCTCAACCAGTTCGAGTCCTCAGATTCCGATAGCTATTCCGATAGTTATTCCGACAGCTATTCCGATATGGAGTTCCAATCAAGCTCCGAAAACAGTGTCACCAGAATGAACCAACCAATCAGCCATCCCCAATTCATCTGATGGGTTTGTAGTCGACATAATCAATGGAGACGCGAAGAAGGCGATCCTTTCCACCAACCGAATTCACCTCTTGGTGAAGAACCTGAAGCACTTACCGATGAACCTGTTCGAAACACTATTTTCACCCTCATTTTCAGAATAGCTCGAAACGATTACGTAATATCTACAATTCTAGACCTTATTCATCCGCTCGTTCTGACCGACAAATCATTCCGGAATAATAGAAGAAGTCAATGAACTTCGCGCTCGAGTAATCAATTTAGAGAATATGGTGCAAAATTTACTAGCTTCAGCAACATCACCGGCACCAACAGTACCATCAATAACAACACCAGTACCATCAACAATCCATGCCTCAACATCTCATTCTGTACCTTGGGTATAATCACCGTTCTACATGACGTTCTACAACATTTATCTTCGTACGACATGATGAATATGTAATCTCTAAACGTTTTAGAGATTATGTACTCTAGTTCTAGCCGTAAATCAGATGAGTTTAATATCATAATTCATTAAATTCATGATTACATCTGAAAAAAATATATATGTATATATGTTTTCATAAAGATTGTAATTAAAAATTCTTGTGTACAAACTGTTATTGGTGAAAATATTTTAACGGGTAGGTAATACCCGAGGAATATTTAGATTTCACATTAATAAGTTACACTGTACATTCTTCGAATTTGATTCAACGATCATTTACTATCCTATTTACAACCACCGATATACGTATCCGTTCACCGCAAAATAACCCTTTTCATTCAATTTCATATTTGGATTTTGATCTATCAGAATCCAACAAGTGGCATAATGAAGAAATAATGGACACAATAAAAATTGATTAGAAACAGACTAATTAACAATATGAAATTTTGTTAAGAAACCACGCTAACAAGATCCTAGCTAATTGTTCCTAGCTAACTGTTAATTCCGTATTACATTTCATTTTATCGCAGTTTATTTATCGCATTTTACATTCTCGCAATTTCATTTATCGTCATTTAATTTCTGTTATTTATTTTACGCACTTTAAATATCGGGACACGTATACAAGGTTTTGACATATCATATCGACGCATCTATATATATTATTTGGAATAACCATAGACCCTCTATATGCAGTAATGCAGGAGTTAGCTATACAGGGTTGAGGTTGATTCTACAATAATATATATAGTTTGAGTTGTGATCGAGTCTGAGATGTATACGGGTCACGACACGCATTAATTAATTCAAATATAATATATTAAACTATATATGAATTACTGGACTGTTAACTGTGGACTATCGACTGTGGACTAATAATATGGGACAATTAAAAAGAATTAAAATATTGATTATAACATATGAAACTAAACAATTCTTCAAGTTTGCCACTTGATTTCATCTTAAACCTCATTGTATATTGATGATTACAATCTGCGTTCAAACCTTTCATGATTCTTGAAAACACCTCAATCGATAGGATGAATCAACCGCACTTTATCTACGGAAGGAAAGATTTATGCATATAGTTATGCACCTGAGAAACTCTAGGCAACTGGGTAAAAGTTTAACACGTAGCCGCGTCAGATCCTTTGGCATTTATTAGCAAAAATAACTTTGCGATCCCTTTTCAAAGTAGCCAATTTTGTCACAGCTCCAGCAAGTCAACTTCAACTTTTCATTCGAAGTAGCCTTACTATAATCCTGATATATACACAATTACCCTTTTGATACCGAAGAATTCTTTTATATTCCACCATATTACCAGCAGACGTACCAGCAACCTCGTTGCTTTTTGGCTTAAATCTCTCTGACAAATCATTATATTTATTCATTGAAACCCTATCATATAATCATCCGCATCTTGTAACGAGAACTGCCATAACAATTACCGAGAATCAGCAATCAGTACCTTGAAAACTCACAGCATATCTACATCAACAGTTATATGTATAACATTTATCTCTCAAAATTATGATCTTTCATTCTGAAATTCTGAAAAGCACTCAGTCTACAAATCAATACTCTGAAGGTTGAAGAAGCTTAATGAAGCAGCAGAAGCCGTAGACAACCGTAAACGACCTTAATCATCAGAAGTAGATGATAAAGAATAGTATGTGGAAAAGCTCAGAAAGGATGGAACTGGAAAACGGATTGAGCTAACCACAAAGGAGACCAAGGATAAATACAAGGACCATACCATACATTCAAAGAAACCAGGTAATTCTGGATCCGATGAAACCTTCAACGAATATCTTGCTCCGTACTCGTGTTAAAATCTTACGGAAAATCTTCCTCATCAACCATCGAACTTAGAAATTCCAAAATATCATCATAAATATCTTCGATATTTCTCAAGATATTTTCATAAATATTCTCGTCCGAAATTATTTATCTCTTCGTGCTATCTATATTACATCATAAAGGAAACTACGTTAGTTTCTAAAATTCTTTAAAATTCGAGTTTAAATTATGAATGTTTTTTTGAAGTAGTGTTGGGAATTGATGCATGAGTTAGTATAATATAATGACACTTGATCAACGTGATTATATTATAGTAAGTCATGTTGAGTTTCTAATGGGACATGATGACTCACAGTACCATCATCATGTGCCATGTTACACGATTCTTTCATTCTATATAACCTCAAGACATATCAAGAATATATTATTGACAGTTCTATCCTCAGTAATTCTGGTAATTTAACAAATCAAATCGTGCTATTACTTTTCCTTTCTGCTTATAATCTTAGTTATGTTCTTTCAAATTTCATACCTACAAACCGAGACGTCTTTATCGCTTTACTTAAGGTCGGAACAAGAAAACAAAAGCATGGGGCTTTGAAATATAAGGGAGAACATAAAGTCCGATAATAACACATAAATTACAAACCGGTATATCAATGTTTATTGCAACATAAAGACACGGGAGAATTAAAAACATTATAACCCCAAGGGTGAAGTGGAAGAAAACAGATTCCTCCGGTGGTAGTTGAAAAAGGAGAATGATTGTTGAGATAGTAAGGATAAGGACAAGAATCAGAACTGGATTAAGCATTTTCACAGTCTTTTGAATTTGGGAATTTATTATAGGAGTGGTAAGAATAATTGAATGGAAGAAGTTAATTTATAGTAAATTAACCAATAAAGAAATCAAGACAGATTTCTGCATTTAATTAGATAGATCCTAATTTCCCTAATCCCGAGGAAATCAGATCTTATTCAGATTTCAAAGATTTTCTTCAAATCCCTTGAATTCTGGAATTCAACCAAGACAACGTCAAAAGTTAAGACGCAACTTATTTTTCTAAATTCAACCATTACTACATCAAAAGTTAAATCTCTATCTCAATCTTTTGTAATAGCTTCACTCGTACTCTTTGAGTAATCGAATTATCTTATCCATATTACTCAACAGTAATAAAACTCTATTTAGCAACTCATATTCGTTATGAAAACATTTTTATTGTTAGCCATGACCACCTCACTCAAATTTTGGGATGAAATTTCTTTAACGGGTAGGTACTGTGACGACTCGGGAATTTTGGACCAAATTTAAACTTAATCTTTATATATTTCTGACACGATAAGCAAAGTCTGTAATCTTGAATCTCAAAAACTTTTGAACTATTTTCATATATTAAATTACCCTGTGACTAATCTCGACGATTCACCAACAATTAATTGTAATTAGATATGTGTGTATGTGTATATAAATAATAATTCGAAATATAATTTGAAGTATTGTTATTATTAAAAATTAACAAAATAAAAATAGAATATTATAATAATTGTTATTTAAAATATATTTATATATATAAATAAAATATATTAAAAATAAATATTAAATGATTGTAATACTTGTTAGACGTTTCGATTATCATTTAGAGAAGTTAATTCGAACTTATATGATTTTAAACTAAAAGGTGATCTGAAAATGAGTTATATAAGTTATAGGCTTATTAAAAGTATATTTAGGATCTAATTATTTAATTTTAACACTTTTTATATCTTACCCATAAATGAGAGGGACAGTTGATGCAATTTTTATTTATTAAATTAATGACTGAATTTTATACCACAATAACCAAAATAAATAAAGATACTTAATTTAAAAATATAAGATTTTTTTTTGAGAACTTTTATCCGCCACTGTGTAAGAACGAGGTACGAATAATTACAATTTTATGGCTGCTAAACTGTTTTAATTGATTATGCACGTTTGTTATTTTAGTAATTATGTAATCAACTTGTTTTATGAATATCTCTTTTCAATCAAACACAGTACTATCCCACCTATCCCACTTTTTCTCTACTTCTTGATTTCTATTTCTTAACCACTTCACTTTCATCTATTCTTTTAATCCAAACCCACAAGTAATTACTAATCAACTAATAACATCTTAACACAAGAACAACAAACCCTCTTTGTTATACAGTTTGCAAACCGTTACATTTCTTAAAAATTACGACATGAACCGATGGTGACTTGCTTCGAATATCATTAGTGATTGTGCTTTGAGTTGTTGACGATTAAGTATTAATGAAAGATTTGGTTAACGTCGATTATTTCTTCACCTTCGGACCACCATGTCATCGGACAACAATCATCATTAAACACCCCATCGACCACACTCTTCTTCTTTATTAATAATTACCACCGTGAGACCACCACCCTTGTAACACCATCACTTTGTCCACATACACCTCACCTGCGTATAATTTTTCTGTTTTCTTATTAGAACCCAACCACTAACTCGACAACCATCTTCCACCACTGACCACCTCTCAACCTCTATCACCACAATCAACAACCACCATCGGTTATCACTTCCACTATCACCATGAACACACAACATCACCCACAACAACCTTCTTGAACCATTACCCATTTAACCATCCACCACTTCAAATAAAATATATCAAACCCACTTGTTTTGTTTTCCTTTTTTAGCCGACTTGGACGAAACACCTTATCTCCTTTCTGTTTATGATCATTCACATTAAACCATGATAAACCCTTTTCTTAATGTTAAAACGAGACACCATCGCCACCATCAAGAACCACCATAATTATTCATGTCTTTCTTCTTGTTAGATCCTGCTGTCCGAAAACCACACAGCCAACCATCTTCCTCTCTCTCTCTCACTTCTAATTCCTACTTATAACCGCTGCTACGTTGATATATCTTGCTATTTTCTGTTTCAATATCAAACAATCAACACCATTGGAACCATTATAAACCATCATTCTTGTTTTTCTTTTTGCTCGACAACCCTACCATCATCAAAGCGCCACCATCCACCACTAAACAAACCCGCCACCTTATCATCACCTTCACCACCATTCTTTATTCCTGTTTTTTGTTTTCAACCGAAGACCCATGACTGCTATTGCGAGGTTGCAGCCTCCTGAATCAACCCAAACAGTCACCTTCGCTGCTAAGTTGCAGCTCACGAAACCACAGACAAACCGGCTGCTCCTACTATTTTTTTTTAGTCGAAACAAATACAAACCAAAACCCATGAAATCTGCAACTGTGCGACTATTATTGTGTTGCAGCTAATGATACAAGTAAGTGGAATTTTAGCATTTAAAAATTTAAATAGATAGATAGTAGCCGTATATTAGTGGAATGAAAAGTATAGTGGGGTATGTATATGGAAAACAAATCTTGGACTAAATTTGTTGAGGAACCGAGATTTGTTTTAGCCATTTTCTATTATTTTGGACGGACAACAACACCATTGATTAAATATGTGATAGGCCATTATATTTTAATTTGGACCGTGTTTGTTTGATTTGTTGGGCCGAATGTTGAGCATAAGAGAAATAGCAATGATACATGAAGATGAAATGATTATTGTATTAAAATGATTATGATGTTAAATGATGATTGTGATGACGATCATGTTATTTATGTGAGGATTAGAAGATGATGAAGTTTACGGTTTAATCATAAAATGAGGCAAGAAAATGATGATGATGTCCTAACAAAAATTAGGATGATGATGAATGATAGATAACTAAAACGATGATAATGATGAATGGATTTGATGATGATGATGTGATGATTTCATGATGATAATCCGTTGATTAAGACGTTGATTTAAGTTAATGATGAAATATTGATGAAAATGGTAACCGGTAGATATTCTTGATAGTGACACAATTATGGTGAAGAAGAAGAAGAAAACAGAATAAGGGTTAAACAAATTAAGATTAAAAATTAGAACAGATATAGTGGAACAGTTGGGTATGTTTATGTTTAGCGAGAGGTCACAGGTTCGAGCCCGGTCTCTGCCATTCCTTTTTAGGAAAGCTTTTAAGGTAGTTTTATCTATTATTATTATTATTATTATTATTATTAGAATTATTGTTATTATTATCATTTTTTTATACTATCATAATAATTATTACTATTATTATTATTATTAAAAGAAATTTGTTTTTTTTAAAATTATCATTTTCATTAAAATTATTAGTATTATCAAAAGTATCAATTAAAATTATCATTTTTATTAAGATTTATATTATTATTATAACTAATATTATTAGTAAAACTACCTTTTTATTTAAAATTTCATTTTCATTATTACTATTATATCATTATAACAAATAAATATTTTGTATATAAAAAAATATACTTATACTAAAATTATACTAATATTACCTATAATTTTATACTAAAAATATTAACATTTCTATTAGGTATATACAAAATAAATACATATATAACATGCAATTTAAGATATGAATATATTAGGGTTTAATACAAATTATATATAAACTACAACATTAAATATACAAACAGTATATAATTAATAGATGAAATTATTTGATTTTCATTATATATTTTAATATATATAAATGATATAGGTTCGTGAATCCAAGGCAAACCCTACACTTGTTCAATGACGTTATATGTATTTTTACTACAAAATACAGTATCGTGAGTTTCATTACTCCCTTTTTAAATGCTTTTTCAATATATATTTTTGGGACTGAGAATACATGTGCTTTTATAAATGTTTGACGAAATAGACACAAGTAATCGAAACTACATTATATGGTTGAATGATCGAAATCGAATATGCCCCTTTTAGTCTGGTAATTTAAGAATTAGGGAACAGACACCCTAATTGACGCGAATCCTAAAGATAGATCTATCGGGCCCAACAAGCCCCATTCAAAGTACCGGATGCTTTAGTACTTCGAAATTTATATCATGTCCGAAGGAGGATCCCGGAATGATGGGGATATTCTTATATGCATATTGTGAATGTCGGTTACCAGGTGTTCAATCCATATGAATGATATTTTTATCTCTATGCATGGGACGTATGTTTATGAGAAATGGAAATATGAAATCTTGTGGTCTATTAAAATTATGAAATGATTATTTATGTTAAACTAAATGAACTCACCAACCTTTTGGTTGACACTTTAAAGCATGTTTATGTAGTGACCCGAACTTTTCCATGTTTATATATATTAATTGAGATTGATATTTACATAATTAAATGTTTCCAACATGTTAAGCAATCAAACTTGTTAAGACTTGATTAATTGAAATATGTTTCATATAGACAATTGACCACCCAAGTTGACCGGCGATTCACGAACGTTAAAAGTTGTAAAAATGACATGACGATATATATATGGATATACATATGGTTAACATGAGATTATGATAAGTAAGTATCTCCATAAGTATATTAACAATGAGTTATATACATATAAACAAGACTACTAACTTAAGGATTTCGAAACGAGACATATATGTAACGATTATCGTTGTAACGACATTTAAATGTATATATATCATATTAAGATATATTAATATATCATAATATCATGATAATATAATAATTTAACATCTCATTAGATATAATAAACAATGGGTTAACAACATTAATTGAGATCGTTAACTTAAAGGTTTCAAAACAACACTTACATGTAACGACTAACGATGACTTAACGACTCAGTTAAAATGTATATACATGTAGTGTATTTAGATGTATTAAAATACTTTTGGAAGACTTCAAGACATATATCAAAACACTCATAATTAACGAAAATGGTTACAGTTACGTTTCCATTCTTTTCTTTCATCAAGAATTCTAGTCGTATTCTTACCCGTATTATACACAGCTTCAAAACGTACTTACTATGAGTATATACCAATAGGAACTAGCATGGGATTCCACTCTTGATTATGTCATGTATGACTAATCAATTTTAACTTCTACCATGAGCTAGTCAACTAACTAGAACTCCTTTTAACCCCACTCACCACTCACCAATTACCACTCATCATTCACTCCATTTCACTTCCAATTCTCTTTCTAATTCTCTCTCAACACACACACACTATTATGAACGTATTTTTCCAGTAGTTAATCATCATATTCATCAAAAATCACTTCAAGAATCAAGCTATAATCATCATAGGAAGAACACTTCAAGAACACTTCAAAAATCCCTTCAAGTTTACTAATTTACTTCCAAGCTTTCTAATCCATTCCAAGTAATCATCTAAGATCAAGAAACCTTTATTATATACAGTAGGTTATCTTTCTTATTAAAGGTAATATTCATATTCAAACTTTGATTCAATTTCTATAACTATAAACTATCTTAATTCGAGTAAAAATCTTACTTGAACTTGTTTTTGTGTCATGATCCTACTTCAAGAACTTTCAAGCCATCCAAGATCCTTTGAAGCTAGATCATTTCTTGTCACTTCCAGTAGGTTTACCTACTAAACTTGAGGTAGTAATGATGTTCATAACATCATTCGATTCATATATATAAAACTATCTTATTCGAAGGTTTAAACTCGTAATCATTAGAACATAGTTTAGTTAATTCTAAACTTGTTCGCAAACAAAAGTTAATCCTTCTAACTTGACTTTTAAAATTAACTAAACACATGTTCTATATCTATATGATATGCTAACTTAATGATTTAAAACCTGGAAACACGAAAAAACACCGTAAAACCGGATTTACGCCGTCGTAGTAACACCGCGGGCTGTTTTGGGTTAGTTAATTAAAAACTATGATAAACTTTGATTTAAAAGTTGTTATTCTGAGAAAATGATTTTTATTATGAACATTAAACTATATCCAAAAATTATGGTTAAACTCAAAGTGGAAGTATGTTTTCTAAAATGGTCATCTAGACGTCGTTCTTTCGACTGAAATGACTACCTTTACGAAAATGACTTGTAACTTATTTTTCCGACAATAAACCTATACTTTTTATGTTTAGATTCATAAAATAGAGTTCAATATGAAACCATAGCAATTTGATTCACTCAAAACGGATTTAAAATGAAGAAGTTATGGGTAAAACAAGATTGGATAATTTTTCTCATTTTAGCTACGTGAAAATTGGTAACAAATCTATTCCAGCCATAACTTAATCAACTTGTATTGTATATTATGTAATCTTGAGATACCATAGACACGTATACAATGTTTCGACCTATCATGTCGACACATCTATATATATTTCGGAACAACCATAGACACTCTATATGTGAATGTTGGAGTTAGCTATATAGGGTTGAGGTTGATTCCAAAATATATATAGTTTGAGTTGTGATCAATACTGAGATACGTATACACTGGGTCGTGGATTGATTCAAGATAATATTTATCGATTTATTTCTGTACATCTAACTGTGGACAACTAGTTGTAGGTTACTAACGAAGACAGCTGACTTAATAAACTTAAAACATCAAAATATATTAAAAGTGTTGTAAATATATTTTAAACATACTTTGATATATATGTATATATTGTTATAGGTTCGTGAATTAACCAGTGGCCAAGTCTTACTTCTCGACGAAGTAAAAATCTGTGAAAGTGAGTTATAGTCCCACTTTTAAAATCTAATATTTTTGGGATGAGAATACATGCAGGTTTTATAAATGATTTACAAAATAGACACAAGTACGTGAAACTACATTCTATGGTTGAATTATCGAAATCGAATATGCCCCTTTTTATTAAGTCTGGTAATCTAAGAATTAGGGAACAGACACCCTAATTGACGCGAATCCTAAAGATAGATCTATTGGGCCTAACAAACCCCATCCAAAGTACCGAATGCTTTAGTACTTCGAAATTTATATCATATCCGAAGGGTGTCCCGGAATGATGGGGATATTCTTATATATATATATATATATATATATATATATATATATATATATATATATATATATATATATATATATATATATATATATATATATATATGCATCTTGTTAATGTCAGTTACCAGGTGTTCACCATATGAATGATTTTTATCTCTATGTATGGGATGTGTATTGAAATATGAAATCTTGTGGTCTATTGTTACGATTTGATATATATAGGTTAAACCTATAACTCACCAACATTTTTGTTGACGTTTAAAGCATGTTTATTCTCAGGTGAATACTAAGAGCTTCCGCTGTTGCATACTAAAATAAGGACAAGATTTGGAGTCCATGTTTGTATGATATTGTGTAAAAACTGCATTCAAGAAACTGATTTCGATGTAACATATTTGTATTGTAAACCATTATGTAATGGTCGTGTGTAAACAGGATATTTTAGATTATCATTATTTGATAATCTACGTAAAGCTTTTTAAAACTTTATTTATGAAATAAAGGTTATGGTTTGTTTTAAAAATGAATGCAGTCTTTGAAAAACGTCTCATATAGAGGTCAAAACCTAGCAACGAAATCAATTAATATGGAACGTTTTTAATCAATAAGAACGGGACATTTCAGTTGGTATCCGAGCGTTGGTCTTAGAGAACCAGAAAATTTGCATTAGTGTATCTTATCGAGTTTGTTAGGATGCATTAGTGAGTCTGGACTTCGACCGTGTTTTCTTTAAAAATGATTGCTTAACATTTTTGTTGGAAACTATATATTTTTAACATATGAATATTATGTGATATATTAATCTCTTAACGTGTTTGATATTATGTGATAGATGTCTACCTCTAGAACAAGTCCCATTGACTCACCTAATAATAATGAAGAGTCAAATGTAAATTGGAATGATTCGTGGACTGATTCACAAGTTCCCGAAGAGGAACCGGAAGAAGAGTCGGAACCGGAAGAAGAATCGGAACCGGAAGAAGAAATAGAACCGGTGGGGGAAATAATAAAACGGTTAAGTAAAAGAGAATCCTCAACCAACCGACCAAGGTTAATTATGGTCAATGGTGTTTCCGCCAAGTAAGCAAAATATTGGGAGGATTACCAATTCTCCGATGAATCGGATTCCGACGAGAATTCCGATGATGTTATAGAAATTACCCCAACTGAATTTAAAAAGGCAAAAGAAAATAATAAGGGAAAGGGCATAAAAATAGAGAAATCTAATTCCAACCCCGATGAACTTTATATGTATCGTCAACCCCCGAAGTCCTTAAGTTGTAACAATGACCCGGGAACCTCTAAACCACCAGGTTTTTCTAAACCAATGTGGACAACGACGGCTCGTATTAGGGGAACATCATATATCCCTAGAAACTTGGCAAAACGAACCAAAACCAAACAAGAAGAAACGAGCGAGTCAGAATAAGATAGTTGTATTCGTGTGGTGTAATATATGTAATATAGTGTGCTTATGCTTTATGATATATGTAAAAATTGCTTGTATTAATAAGTATTTTTTTATGAATCTAACTCTTGTCTATTTTACAGTATAAAAACACAAAATGGATAGACAACCCAACATTTTAAGAGACCTACCCGGAGACATGATTGATGAAATCTTGTCTAGAGTCAGTCAGAATTCCTCGGCACAACTATTTAAGGCGAGGTCAGTTTGTGAGACATTCGAAGAACGTTCCAAGAATGCCTTGGTTTATAAAAGGCTTTCGTTCGGAAGATGGGGGATATCACATTGGGAAATCCATAAGTTACGATGTGTTTACTTTGACGCATATATTGCGGGGAACCCAAATGCTATTTTACGCAACGGGTTAAGAAATTATTTTGACTCAGTATATCCGAATATAGGACTTCATGATTTAGAAAAAGCGGCTAACATGCAACATAAAAAAGCATGTTATGCTTACGGGTTAGTAATGTTCGCTTCTCACCAAAGTGAGAACAAGAACATCGGGCTACAACTATTAAACAAAACGTTCCCACAAGTGACGGAGTCGGTAATTGGGGTAAGAAATGAGGTTTTTAGGTTATTACAAGACTTTTGGTCATTACGTAACCCTCGTCCCTTTGACGACGTTACAACACGCTATCTTATCAACGGCCATAACGGTTATGTTCCACAAGACCAAGGATGGGAAGTAGTCCTAGTAAAACCAGAATGCATGACTTGTTTCTGGACGTATGAATTAAGTGTCTTTATTGCCTTTGCTGAACGACTTGTGTACTAGCTAGAATTATCTTCACAACTATCTTGTATCAAAGTTATTGTGTGCTATATTTCATGCTTTATGTAAAATAAGCGGTATTGTAAGTTGTAAAATATTGTATAAAAGTTTGAACGCGAAATATTATTGCAATCAGTTTTTCATATAGAATTGTAGTAGTTGAATTGTATATTAGCTACTAAGTATGAACTTAACGGGTAGGTACTACCCGAATTTAAACTTATAAAACGCTAATATGAAGAAAAAGCTTTTATAAATGAGTTCATATTATGCTACGAAATACTATTAACTACTCTTAATATTCTGTATGATTAACTTGTTCCATTTGACTATTTTGAAGGAAATGGCACCGACTACTCAACACACCGTGAATATGAATGAAGAGGAATTCCGTACTTTTCTAGCTTCAAACATAGCCGCAGTACAGGCTGCGCTACATACCAACAATAACCTTGGATCTGGCAGTACAGGAAATCGTGTAGGATGCACCTACAAAGAATTCACTGCCTGCAAACCTTTGGAATTTGATGGAACCGAAGGACCGATCGGATTGAAACGGTGGACCGAGAAGGTCGAATAGGTGTTTGCCATAAGTAAGTGTACTGAAGAGGACAAAGTGAAGTACGCTACGCATACCTTCACAGGTTCTGCGTTAACATGGTGGAATACCTATCTAGAGCAAGTGGGACAAGATGATGCGTACGCACTACCGTGGTCAGCATTCAAGCACTTGATGAACGAGAAGTACCGTCCCAGAACCGAGGTCAATAAGCTCAAGACAGAACTTAGAGGGTTACGAACCCAAGGATTTGATATTACCACGTACGAAAGACGATTCACAGAATTGTACCTATTGTGTCCAGGAGCATTCGAAGATGAGGAAGAGAAGATCGACGCGTTTGTGAAAGGATTACCGGAAAGAATCCAAGAAGATATAAGTTCATACGAGCCCGCCTCCATACAACAGGCATGTAGAATGGCTCACAAACTAGTGAACCAGATTGAAGAAAGAATTAAAGAACAGACTGCTGAAGAGGACAATGTGAAGCAAGTCAAAAGAAAGTGGGAGGAAAACGGTGATAAGAATCACCAATACAACAACAACAGCAATTACAACAATAATCGCAACAATTATCCCAACAATCACAACATCAATCGCAACTACAACAAACAGCCCAACAACAACAACAACAACAACAACAGCAACTAAAACACTCATCCCAACAACAATAATAACCGCAACAACAACAACAATCAGAAGCAGCTATGCCAAAGGTGTGAAAAGTATCACTCGGGGTTCTGAACCAAATTTTACAACAAGTGTAAAAGAAATGGTCATAGCGCGGCGAAGTGTGAGGTCTACGGACCAGGGGTTAATAGAACAAAAGGAACAAATGGTGTCGGAATGAGTAATGGCGGAGCAAGTAGTGTCGGAGCAAGTTATGCCAATGTAGTTTGTTATAAATGTGGAAAACCGGGCCACATTATTAGAAATTGCCCGAACCAGGAGAACACGAATGGACAAGGCCGCGGAAGAGTTTTCAATATTAATGCGGCAGAGGCACAGGAAGACCCGGAGCTTGTTACGGGTACGTTTCTTATTGATAATAAATCTGCTTACGTTTTATTTGATTCGGGTGCGGATAGAAGCTATATGAGTAGAGATTTTTGTGCTAAATTAAGTTGTCCATTGACGCCTTTGGATAGTAAATTTTTACTCGAATTAGCAAATGGTAAATTAATTTCAGCAGATAATATATGTCGGAATCGAGAAATTAAACTAGTTAGCGAAACATTTAAGATTGATTTGATACCAGTAGAGTTAGGGAGTTTTGATGTGATAATCGGTATGGACTGGTTGAAAGAAGTGAAAGCAGAGATCATTTGTTACAAAAATGCAATTCGCATTATACGAGAAAAAGGAAAACCCTTAATGGTGTACGGAGAAAAGGGCAACACGAAGCTACATATTATTAGTAATTTGAAGGCACAAAAACTAATAAGAAAAGGTTGCTATGCTGTTCTAGCACACGTCGAGAAAGTACAAACTGAAGAAAAGAGCATCAATGATGTTCCCATTGCAAAAGAATTTCCCGATGTATTTCTGAAAGAATTACCGGGATTACCCCCACAGCGATCCGTTGAATTTCAAATAGATCTTGTACCAGGAGCTGCACCAATAGCTCGTGCTCCTTACAGACTCGCACCCAGTGAGATGAAAGAACTGCAAAGCCAATTACAAGAATTTTTAGAGCGTGGTTTCATTCGACCAAGCACATCACCGTGGGGAGCTCCTGTTTTGTTTGTCAAGAAGAAAGATGGTACATTCAGGTTGTGTATCGACTACCGAGAGTTGAACAAACTTACCATCAAGAACCGCTACCCACTACCGAGAATCGACGACTTATTTGATCAACTACAAGGCTCGTCTGTTTATTCAAAGATTGACTTACGTTTCGGTTATCATCAAATGCGGGTGAAAGAAGATGATATTCCAAAGACTGCTTTCAGAACACGTTACGGTCATTACGAGTTTACGGTCATGCCGTTTGGTTTAACTAATGCACCAGCTGTGTTCATGGACCTTATGAACCGAGTGTGTGGACCATACCTTGACAAGTTTGTCATTGTTTTCATTGATGACATACTTATTTACTCAAAGAATGACCAAGAACACGGTGAACATTTGAGAAAGGTGTTAGAAGTATTGAGGAAGGAAGAATTGTATGCTAAGTTTTCAAAGTGTGCATTTTGGTTGGAAGAAGTTCAATTCCTCGGTCACATAGTGAACAAAGAAGGTATTAAGGTGGATCCGGCAAAGATAGATACTGTTGAAAAGTGGGAAACCCCGAAAACTTCGAAACACATACGCCAGTTTTTAGGACTAGCTGGTTACTACAGAAGGTTCATCCAAGACTTTTCCAGAATAGCAAAACCCTTGACTGCATTAACGCATAAAGGGAAGAAATTTGAATGGAATGATGAACAAGAGAAAGCGTTTCAGTTATTGAAGAAAAAGCTAACTACGGCACCTATATTGTCATTGCCTGAAGGGAATGATGATTTTGTGATTTATTGTGACGCATCAAAGCAAGGTCTCGGTTGTATATTAATGCAACGAACGAAGGTGATTTCTTATGCGTCTAGACAATTGAAGATTCACGAACAAAATTATACGATGCATGATTTGGAATTAGGCGCGGTTGTTTTTGCATTAAAGACTTGGAGGCACTACTTATATGGGGTCAAAAGTATTATATATACCGACCACAAAAGTCTTCAACACATATTTAATCAGAAACAACTGAATATGAGGCAGCGTAGGTGGATTGAATTATTGAATGATTACGACTTTGAGATTCGTTACCACCCGGGGAAGGCAAATGTGGTAGCCGATGCCTTGAGCAGGAAGGATAGAGAACCCATTCGAGTAAAATCTATGAATATAATGATTCATAATAACCTTACTACTCAAATAAAGGAGGCGCAACAAGGAGTTTTAAAAGAGGGAAATTTAAAGGATGAAATACCCAAAGGATCGGAGAAACATCTTAATATTCGGGAAGACGGAACCTGGTATAGGGCTGAAAGGATTTGGGTCCCAAAATTTAGAGATATGAGAGAAATGGTACTTAGAGAAGCTCATAAAACCAGATACTCAATACATCCTGGAACGGGGAAGATGTACAAGGATCTCAGGAAATATTTTTGGTGGCCGGGTATGAAAGCCGATGTTGCTATAATATGTAGGAGAATGCTTGACGTGTTCAAAGGTCAAAGCTGAGCATCAGAAACCATCAGGTCTACTTCAACAACCCGAAATCCCGGAATGGAAATGGGAAAACATTACCATGGATTTCATCACTAAATTGCCAAGGACTGCAAGTGGTTTTGATACTATTTAGGTAATAGTTGATCGTCTCACCAAATCAGCACATTTCCTGCCAATAAGAGAAGATGACAAGATGTAGAAGTTAGCACGACTGTATTTGAAGGAAGTCGTCTCCAGACATGGAATACCAATCTCTATTATCTCTGATAGGGATGGCAGATTTATTTCAAGATTCTGGCAGACATTACAGCAAGCATTAGGAACTCGTCTAGACATGAGTACTGCCTATCACCCACAAACTGATGGGCAGAGCGAAAGGACGATACAAACGCTTGAAGACATGCTACGAGCATGTGTTATTGATTTCGGAAACAGTTGGGATCGACATCTACCATTAGCAGAATTTTCCTACAACAACAGCTACCATTCAAGCATTGAGATGGCGCCGTTTGAAGCACTTTATGATAGAAAGTGCAGGTCTCCGATTTGTTGAAGTGAAGTGAGGGATAGACAGATTACGGGTCCGGAGATTATACAAGAAACTACCGAGAAGATCATCCAAATTCAACAACGGTTGAAAACCGCCCAAAGTCGACAAAAGAGCTACGCTGACATTAAAAGAAAAGATATAGAATTTGAAATTGGAGAGATGGTCATGCTTAAAGTTGCACCTTGGAAAGGCGTTGTTCGATTTGGTAAACGAGAGAAATTAAATCCAAGGTATATTGGACCATTCAAGATTATTGATCGTGTCGGACCAGTAGCTTACCGACTTGAGTTACCTCAACAACTCGCGGCTGTACATAACACTTTCCACGTCTCGAATTTGAAGAAATGTTTTGCTAAAGAAGATCTCACTATTCCATTAGATGAAATCCAAATCAACGAAAAACTCCAATTCATCGAAGAACCCGTCGAAATAATGGATAGTGAGGTTAAAAGACTTAAGCAAAATAAGATACCAATTGTTAAGGTTCGATGGAATGCTCATAGAGGACCCAAGTTCACCTGGGAGCGTGAAGATCAGATGAAGAAGAAATACCCGCATCTATTTCCAGAAGATTCGTCAACACCTTCAACAGCTTAAAATTTCGGGACGAAATTTATTTAACGGGTAGGTACTATAGTGACCCGAACTTTTCCATCTTTATATATATTAATTGAGATTGATATTTACATGATTAAATGTTTCCAACATGTTAAGCAATCAAACTTGTTAAGACTTGATTAATTAAAATATGTTTCATATAGACAATTGACCACCCAAGTTGACCGGCGATTCACGAACGTTAAAACTTGTAAAAACGACATGACGATATATATATGGATATACATATGGTTAAAATGAGATTATGATAAGTAAGTATCTCCATAAGTATATTAACAATGAGTTATATACATATAAACAAGACTACTAACTTAAGGATTTCGAAACGAGACATATATGTAACGATTATCGTTGTAACGACATTTAAATGTATATATATCATATTAAGATATATTAATATATCATAATATCATGATAATATAATAATTTAACATCTCATTAGATATAATAAACATTGGGTTAACAACATTAATTGAGATCGTTAACTTAAAGGTTTCAAAACAACACTTACATGTAACGACTAACGATGACTTAACGACTCAGTTAAAATGTATATACATGTAGTGTATTTAGATGTATTAAAATACTTTTGGAAGATTTCAAGACATATATCAAAACACTTATAATTAACGAAAATGGTTACAGTTACTTTTCCATTCTTTTCTTTCATCAAGAATTCTAGTCGTATTCTTACCCGTATTATACACAGCTTCAAAACGTACTTACTATGAGTATATACCAATAAGAACTAGCATGGGATTCCACTCTTGATTATGTCATGTATGATTAATCAATTTTAACTTCTACCATGAGCTAGTCAACTAACTAGAACTCCTTTTAACCCCACTCACCACTCACCAATTACCACTCATCATTCACTCCATTTCACTTCCAATTCTCTTTCTAATTCTCTCTCAACACACACACACACACACACTATTATGAACGTATTTTTCCAGTAGTTAATCATCATCTTCATCAAAAATCACTTCAAGAATCAAGCTATAATCATCATAGGAAGAACACTTCAAGAACACTTCAAAAATCCCTTCAAGTTTACTAATTTACTTCCAAGCTTTCTAATCCATTCCAAGTAATCATCTAAGATCAAGAAACCTTTTTTATATACAGTAGGTTATCTTTCTTATTCAAGGTAATATTCATATTCAAACTTTGATTCAATTTCTATAACTATAAACTATCTTAATTCGAGTAAAAATCTTACTTGAACTTGTTTTTGTGTCATGATCCTACTTCAAGAACTTTCAAGCCATCCAAGATCCTTTGAAGCTAGATCATTTCTTGTCACTTCCAGTAGGTTTACCTACTAAACTTGAGGTAGTAATGATGTTCATAACATCATTCGATTCATATATATAAAACTATCTTATTCGAAGGTTTAAACTCGTAATCATTAGAACATAGTTTAGTTAATTCTAAACTTGTTCGCAAACAAAAGTTAATCCTTCTAACTTGACTTTTAAAATTAATTACACACATGTTCTATATCTATATGATATGCTAACTTAATGATTTAAAACCTGGAAAAACGAAAAAACACCGTAAAACCGGATTTACGCCGTCGTAGTAACACCGCGGGCTGTTTTGGGTTAGTTAATTAAAAACTATGATAAACTTTGATTTAAAAGTTGTTATTCTGAGAAAATGATTTTTATTATGAACATGAAACTATATCCAAAAATTATGGTTAAACTCAAAGTGGAAGTATGTTTTCTAAAATGGTCATCTAGACGTCGTTCTTTCGACTGAAATGACTACCTTTACAAAAATGACTTGTAACTTATTTTTCCGACAATAAACCTATACTTTTTCTGTTTAGATTCATAAAATAGAGTTCAATATGAAACCATAGCAATTTGATTCACTCAAAACGGATTTAAAATGAAGAAGTTATGGGTAAAACAAGATTGGATAATTTTTCTCATTTTAGCTACGTGAAAATTGGTAACAAATCTATTCTAACCATAACTTAATCAACTTGTATTGTATATTATGTAATCTTGAGATACCATAGACACGTATACAATGTTTCGACCTATCATGTCGACACATCTATATATATTTCGGAACAACCATAGACACTCTATATGTGAATGTTGGAGTTAGCTATACAGGGTTGAGGTTGATTCCAAAATATATATAGTTTGAGTTGTGATCAATACTGAGATACGTATACACTGGGTCGTGGATTGATGCAAGATAATATTTATCGATTTATTTCTGTACATCTAACTGTGGACAACTAGTTGTAGGTTACTAACGAGGACAGCTGACTTAATAAACTTAAAACATCAAAATATATTAAAAGTGTTGTAAATATATTTTAAACATACTTTGATATATATATATATATATATATATATATATATATATATATATATATATATATATATATATATATATATATATATATATATTGTTATAGGTTCGTGAATCAACCAGTGGCCAAGTCTTACTTTCCGACGAAGTAAAAATCTGTGAAAGTGAGTTATAGTCCCACTTTTAAAATCTAATATTTTTGGGATGAGAATACATGCAGGTTTTATAAATGATTTACAAAATAGACAAAAGTACGTGAAACTACATTCTATGGTTGAATTATCGAAATCGAATATGCCCCTTTTTATTAAGTCTGGTAATCTAAGAATTTGGGAACAGACACCCTAATTGACGCGAATCCTAAAGATAGATCTATTGGGCCTAACAAACCCCATCCAAAGTACCGGATGCTTTAGTACTTCGAAATTTATATCATATCCGAAGGGTGTCCCGGAATGATGGGGATATTCTTATATATATATGCATCTTGTTAATGTCGGTTACCAGGTGTTCACCATATGAATGATTTTTATCTCTATTTATGGGATGTGTATTGAAATATGAAATCTTGTGGTCTATTGTTACGATTTGATATATATAGGTTAAACCTATAACTCACCAACATTTTTGTTGATGTTTAAAGCATGTTTATTCTCAGGTGAATACTAAGAGCTTCCGCTGTTGCATACTAAAATAAGGACAAGATTTGGAGTCCATGTTTGTATGATATTGTGTAAAAACTGTATTCAAGAAACTGATTTCGATGTAACATATTTGTATTGTAAACCATTATGTAATGGTCGTGTGTAAACAGGATATTTTAGATTATCATTATTTGATAATCTACGTAAAGCTTTTTAAACCTTTATTTATGAAATAAAGGTTATGGCTTGTTTTAAAAATGAATGCAGTCTTTGAAAAACGTCTCATATAGAGGTTAAAACCTCGCAACGAAATCAATTAATATGGAACGTTTTTAATCAATAAGAACGGGACATTTCAGTTTATTCTTAGGTACGAAAGAAATCTTCCGCTATGCATTTACTCATATTAGAGACATTACTTGGAGTCATTCATGACATATTTCAAAAGACGTTGTATTCGAGTTGTTGAGTTTATCAAGATTATTTAAAGTCAATTATAGTTACATATATTATGAAATAGTATGGCTGCCGTCAACTTTCGATGTAATGAGAGATTGTCTTTTCAAAAACGAATGCAATGTTTGTAAAATGTATCATATAGAGTTCAAGTACCTCGCGATGTAATCAAGTGTTGTGAATCGTTTATAATCGATATGGACTTCGTCCGGATGGATTAGGACGGGTCCTTTCAGGGTGCATGGCTACTGGCTCCAGAGGACGAAGCACCGGAGTCGCTGGAGGGTAAGGAGGACGGGATCTGTGAATCAGTAACAATGGTAGGCGATGTGGCGGATGAGTCTGAGTAGCTCTCCAAAATGATAACAGGCGGGACATCCGACATCTGAACAAAGAAAATAACTTTTTCCATGTCAGTAAGTCATAAAGCAAGCACGTATTAGGTAAAGTAACTACGACAGTCTAGATCATGTATAGCAGTAAATAGCAAGGCAATAACGACAAGTATCATGCAATCGAAAGCAGGTAATAGCATGCAGAAGTGAAAACAAGTAACAGCATACGGCATATAGCAGTAAAACTAAGCAGCAGCATGCAGCAAGTTCCACATAAACAAGTAAACTAGCAAGTTGTAGATTAGTCCTATTAGTAAATCCTACTCGGTCGGGTCTTGAGTCACTAATGCAACCTAATTCCCTACAACCAATGCTCTGATACCAAATGTGATGCCCCATACAAAACCATCGTGTATGAATCATCAACAACAGGATCATTACGAGGTCAAATCCTATATGCTTCTATGAATAGAAGCAATTAGTAACCAACATCAAATGTTTAATAACCGATAGTATGCTTCTATGAATAGAAGCAATTAGTAATAGTACGTGACCCGTAGGTCGTTACAAATTCATTGTTTCAAAAGTAACAAAGTTTGAATGCAAATTAAATGTTTCATGCGAAGACATCTCTAATAAGCGCAGTGGGAGTCTACAAAGCATGGCAACTACAGTGGAAGCAATCAAACCTTAAGCACCTGAGAAAAACATGCTTAAAAATGTCAACACAAAGGTTGGTGAGCTATAGTTTAAGTATAACAGTAACGTAAGGTAGGCCACGAGATTTCAGTGTTTCAAAACAGTATGAAAAGTATATGTATAACCGTGGGCACTTGGTAACTAACTTATCGTAAATAACACCCCCTAAAAGTACACTTAGCGAGTGCGTAAGTTTACGAAGTATTAAACACTCGTTAAATGCTAGCGCTACTAGCCCGAGTGGGGATGTCAAACCCTATGGATCCATATCTAAGATTCGCGTTCACCGGTTCAAAGACCAATGACTAAACATTACCGAGCTAAAGGGAAAGTTTATGCCATTGTATAACCCACACATATATAAAGTTTAAGTACTCGTGCCTAGTATGTAAAATGTAAAATGAACATGTATTCTCAGTTCCCAAAATAGTTAAAGTAAAAAAGGGATGCTATAACTCACAGTGGAAAGTAGTAAAGTCGGTACGCGAGATAGGTAAGCAAGTGGTTGGTTCGAAAGGTCCTCAACCTAAGTCAAAAGCTACTAAGTCAGTAAATCGTTCCCAAAGGTTTAAAAGTATGTAAATTAGGTCTTAAGTACAATCATCATTCATCATTAAACAAAAAGTGTAAAGTAAGTTTCAAGTCAAGACTAGGGTTTGAAATAAAGGCTGAATTCGTTCAGTCGCCATGACCTATATACAAACTGAAATGAGGTGAGACCAGTGGCCATGGCTCCGTATATGAGTCTCCTAGGTACTGAACAATTTCCAGAACTAAAATCGTCTTCGTTTGACCATGGTGATGGTTTAAGTGCGAGTACATCAGAAATTTCAGCACAACGTTAATAGGGTGTAGTGACTTTCGGGAGGCCATAGATCCTAAACCGTAACTCGGATTAAGATGAGGTCTAAACGGAAAATCATATAATCGAACCGAAATAACTGAAAATCAACTTTCCAGTAGCTCAGATAGTCTGATCAGTTCCAGAAACAGTAAGTAAAGGTGTTCCGGTGGGTTCTTGGTGCTTGATGCTCATCACGGTTCTCATCCTTGATGCGTATAGCTTCAAGTGTACAACTCGTTGATGGGTTTGCATCATCTTTACCAAGTTTTGACAATCATAACACTAGTGTAAGTCTAATATATGTAGCACAACTCACTTAAGAGTTGTATGTAGTTTGATGAACCAAAGTTACATCAAGATCTTAGATCCGACACATACATGAGTTATAAAAGTAATATTAAGCTACAAACTTGAAAGTAAACTAAATAATCAAGATCTTAGGTTGTAGAACTTAGATCTTAGCTAGATCTTAAAGATCCTAGACTAGAAAGTCTAGATCTAGTGTTCTTAAGTTAGATCCTAAGTTATAGAACTTGGATCTACACTTTAATGTAACCATAAGTTATGAAACTTAGATTTTCAACTTATAAAATGTATGTAAGCTTGTAAGCTCTTATTTACAACAAAGTTAGAAGACCATAAGCTATAGAAACTTAGATCCAGCATAAGTATATGAAGTTATAACTAGAAAGTTATACTTCCATGTTCTTGAACTTACAAAGTTAACTTTAGTTCAAGAAAAATGAGATCAAGTTTAACTAGTAATACTTGACCAATTTAACAACATCACAACTTTAAAGTACATAAAATGAAGAGATAAACTAAATCTACAAGTAATAAGTTCATGGTTGTTCATACTTAGAAAGATTCAAGCCAAGGCTTTGATCTTTAAGAAAGTAAACCTCAAGTTTACTAACATGAACACAAGCATGATTTTAAAACTCGTGAACTTTTCTTTTAACAAGTTTTATGGAGGAATCAAACTATAATCTTGATCCTCTTTGGTTCTTGTATAAACAAGATAATATGAAGAATAAACTAGAAAGTTTGATTCTTATAACTATTAAGTAAACAACAACAACAAAAGAACAAGTAACAAAACAAGCTAATGATGATGATATTTAATGATATATTTTGGTTTTACAAAGTAGAAAAAGAAAGAAATAAAAAGATATGATACTTACAACTAGAGAGAAAATGAGATGAGAGAAAGAAGTGTAAGTTTGTGTGTGTAAAAGTGAAGTAATACTAGAGAATAAGTAGTCAAAAAAATGAAAAAGAACTCCCTCCTCCCTATTGAAGTTCACGGCCAAGAGTGCCAAAAGAAGCAAGGTCAAAAGCCAACTTTCCAACATGGGAGAATGGTGTGAGCTAGAAGAAGTAATAAAGCTAAATGGTGTGGGAAAGATGTATAAGTATACATGTAACAAGTCTTTACATAACACTAACTAAACTAGTTTTATCTTAATGAGTTACTAGTAACAAAATGGGCTCCTAATTAATCCATTAAGAGAAGTAGAGTGGGCTTCTAAGTCCATTAACATGTGTCCAAGTCCAAGTAATCAACAATTTAAATAAAAGCCCAAGTAATTAACTACTATCATTAGTTAATTAAAATGACTAATAATAATTAATCATGAATGTAAATAATATTCGAAAATATTATTCGTGAAAAGTACGTGTGTCACAAAGACAAGTCGGGCTATGAAAAGTTAAATACGGTAACAAGTAACACGTATAAGAACACGTTTATTAAAACACAAGCATTAATAATAAATTATTAATAATTAAACGTTGGAAAAATCCAGGGTCGTTATATTACCCACCTGTTAAAGAAAATTTCGTCCCAAAATTTTAAGCTGAGGTAGATGGAGGAGTTGGGAAAAGGTGAGGATACTTCTGCATCATTTGATCCTCTCGTTCCCAGGTAAACTCAGGTCCTCATTTGGCATTCCATCATACGCGGACGATCGGAATCTTGTTGTGTTTCAAAGTTTTGACGTCACGGTCCATAATTTAGACAGGCTCCTCCACGAAGTGGAGTTTGTCATCAATTGTAAGTTCCTCCAATGGTATGACATGTTTCGGTTCAGCAAGACACTTCTTCAAATTCGATACATGAAAGGTAGGATGAACTGAGCTCAATTGAGTTGGAAGATCCAAACGGTAAGCAACGGGTCCAACACGCTCCAAGATTTCAAAAGGAATAATGTATCGCGGGTTGAGCTTCCCACATTTTCCAAAACGGATCACACCTTTCCAAAGTGCGACCTTCAACATTACACGGTCACCCACGTTGAATTCAAAGTCTTTACGTTTAAGGTCGGCATAACTCTTTTGGCGATCACGAGCTGTCTTAAGTCTCGCCTGAATTTGGACAATCTTCTCAGTTGTTTCATGGACTATCTCAGGTCCAGTGATTTGCATTTCACCTACTTCGGCCCAACAAATAGGAGATCGGCATTTGCGGCCATACAACGCTTCAAAAGGTGCGGCATTAATACTCGAATGATAACTGTTGTTGTAAGAGAATTAGGCTAGCGGAAAATGCCTTTCCCAAGCCTTTCTAAAATCAATAACACAAGCACGCAACATGTCCTCCAAAGTCTGAATCGTGTGTTCGCTTTGTCCGTCGGTCTGCGGGTGATGTTATGCGAGGCGTATATGAAATAGCTTATATTTTACTAGGAAAAACTATTAAATACGATACAATTTTACACAAGATATTTATTTATTTATAGAATGGATATACTTAAACCTTGCTACAACACTTATAGGCAGTGTACCTAATCGTACAGTAGTGTAGTTTTTAGTAAGTCCGGTTCGTTCCACAGGGAATCTTTTAAACAAAGCTTAACGCTATATTAGTTTTATTTTATAAAAATACAAATATATATATAAGTAATATTATTATTATAAAGGGGTGTTTTTACCGTTTAATGACCGGTTAGTCGATTTTTAAAACTTTAGTCGCAGTTAAAACCTAATGTAAAATATTAAAAATAAATACAAGACTTAATTTAAAGCGTAAAGTAAATAACGATAATGAAATTGCGATAAATGAAAGTGCGATAAAATAAAAGTGCGATAATTAAAAAGTACGATAATTAAAAGTGCAATTAAATACAATAACAATAAATAAAAGTACGATAATTAGAAGTGCAATTAAATATAAAATAAAGGAAATTAAATATGAAATAAAAGAATTATGCTTATTTAAACTTCCGTAATCATGATGTTTGACGTGTTGATTTTAGTTTTATGCCCATGGGTTAATTGTCCTTTGTCCTAGATTATTTAATATGTCCATCTGGTTTTTGTCCATAACAGTCCATCAGTCATAAATATAAAGTGCGAGTGTCCTCGTCAAATTATCCTTAAACCCGAAGTTAAATATTCCAACTAATTGAGGACTTAAACTGTAACAAGGTTTTAATACTTTGTTTAATAATTACACCAGATTATCGACTGCGTGTAACCCAAGGTTTTAATACTTTGTTATCAATTATGCCAAGTGTCCTTGTACATAATTTCACCCCTGTTTTAATAATTCCATAGACTATTAATCCATTCCCGTGTCCGGTTAAATGAACGATTATTCGTACATATAAATATCCCGCCCATCATGTCCGATCGAGTGTATATGGTTATTTATAGGGACGTCCAATTGTAAATATTTATATTAAAATTAACAAACTATCATTTAGTTAAACAAATATAAAGCCCATTAATAGCCCATAGTCTAATTTCCACAAGTGTCGTTCTTTTGTCCAAACCCCAATTATGGTACAAAGCCCAATTACCCAATTTTAATAATTAGCCCAACATCATGATTGCTTCGGCATTAAATAAGCATAATAATAACTTAGCTACGAGACATTAAATTAAAAATGTTGAACATAACTTACAATGATTAAAAATAACGTAGCGTTACACGGACAGAATTTTGACTTACACCCTTACAACATTCGCTAACATACCCTTATTATTAGAATTAAAATTAAAATTAAAATTATAATATATATATATTACGTATGAATGAGGAGAAGAAAAAGATATTTAAAACAGATCAAATGCGTTTGCTTTTATAGGCAGTTTCAGAATTTGGGGCTCCGCAAGTCGCGGTACTCTAACCCTTCAAACTCCGCAAGTCGCGGAGTTTGCTTTTACAGCTCATCCCTTTTTGGATCTTCTTTGCCGACGTTTTATTATATAAATATAATATATATATATATATATATATATATATATATATATATATATATATATATATATATATATATAATTTATATAATTAATTATATATTATATTATATTTATATACATAATTAATTTGTAACTTTCGCTCCGTTGCGTCGAGCGTTGAGAGTTGACTCATGTCCCAGTTCCGGATTTTCGAACGTCCTTGCGTACAATTTAATATCTTGTACTTTGCGTTTTGAATCTTGTACTCTTGTAATTTCGAGACGTTTCTTATCAATAATTGGAACCACTTTGATTGTATTTTGTACTTTTGAGCTTTTTGGTCGTTTGCGTCTTCAATTCGTCGAATCTGTCTTTTGTCTTCACCTTTTATTATTTAAACGAATATTACTTGTAAATAGGACAACTTCAACTAAAAGCTTGTCTTTCTTGAGGGATAATGCTATGAAATATATGTTCGTTTTTAGCATTATCAAATATTCCCACACTTGAGCGTTGCTTGTCCTCAAGCAATATAGTCTTGAAATAAAAATACTTGAATCACTTCTTTATTCTTCACACTTTGTACATCAGTGATTTCAATATGGCGGTATGAACAATGATTGTAACGATGTGGTTTACAGTCCCACATGACTATAAAAATTTAGATCCATTAAGGAAATTGGATCTTTATGAAAACATTTGATCTTTTGAAAATTAAATCTAGTTTTTACCCTAGATAAGTTTTCCGGAATAACCCTTCACCGGTGTTTGCAAATTGTTTTTGTGGGTTTGGTGGGTTTTAGATTTGAAAATTTTAGCTCAAAACTTGCGGTTTTATGTCACCCACTTGCTAACCTTGTATTGGGAAAGCAACACGTCCAGTATACTTGTTCCGTATATTACCTTTTGATAAACTACCGTCCGGTTGTAAAGGGAAGCGTTGAACACAACTGTTAAGGCAATATCCCCTGACATGCTTTTAATTATGGTCTATAACGTGTCGGACGCAATTACTATCCTTTGTAGGAGCAATAGTAAAGCTCACCCTTATAATTTTCCGGTCTGGTACAAGGTCCTGTCTTTGACCATGCTATGCAACCACCGTTCTTACGGTTGACACCCGATTTGGTTCAGGTGACCTAATGAATTCCAGGTGAATTCCTAGGATTTTACGTTTAATGGTAATGAACGCATTAAAAATGGGTTTTTAGAAAACAAATCGGTTTTAATTTGATCAAAATATTTTATCGTTCAAGCTCAAGTTTAGATATCATCGAATTCCATGAGTTTGTAATTCTCAATCTTTAAAGTCAATCTCAATGATTGAGTAATATCAGGCTTAAAAGCTGATTTTTGATCTTTTAAGGAGATTATCCTTTCTGGGGATCTGATTCATTAGTCTTATCAAGCTGATTTGCACGGTGCCCCCCATTGTACAAGACAGATCCTCTCATGGTTAGGATAAGTTTGACCACTTGGCGACCCTATTTTATACTGAGGTCCATGGATTTCCTGCTGATTTTAGCGATGACTTTTCTAGATTTTTCGTCAACCTACAGCTGGTCTGGACGACTACTTCATTACCTAAATCAAGAAGCGCATTTCTCTTTCGGAAGACTTTACTTCCTTTTAATGATGGAATTGATTCATCGTGTAGATCCATCTCTTCTTTTCTTTCATCGGGTAAAACAGTTAATTATCGTCCAAAACAAAAGTATTTTCAATTATTTGCACAAAAATATGTGATATATATTTTGAATAACTTGGTAAATTTTCCCACACTTGGCTTTTATTTTCTTTTATTTGCCTTTTTATTGTCCTCTATTTCATTTTAAATGGATTCTAACATTTTGGTTTGTTTCTCAATTTATGTCCTTTCCAAGGTAACAATAATTTTGGTGTTAACACCTAGTTTTATCGTTCATAAATATGTATAAACATGATTTTAAATTCATTTAGTTGAAAATTTTGAAAAATTTTACTACAATTGGGTGGTCAGTATATAAGACTATGGCTGTTCTTTGTTATCAGAGAGCACTAGATTCTAATACAACTACTGTGTTACTAGTATTTTTAATGTTAACCAAGTGTTTAAAGTAAAAATTTTAAAAATCCGAAAGAATTTAACCCCTTCCCACACTTAAGATCTTGCAATGCCCTCATTTGCAAGAAATCAGTAACAATTTAAATTATTGAGGGTGATTAGCGTAGAAATGATTAAATTTTACCAAAGTTTCCAAACATATTGGCATTTTTTTTTCTAAATCTTTAACTTATAAAACAAATATTAACTAATTTTAAAAATTTGTTTCCCTTGTTATTTAGAACGAGGTCGTTTCGGAACGATGTCCTAGTCCGTCCCTCGACAAAATTTTAAAATTTGTCAATTTAAAACGCGGTTTTAAAAGCAAAGATTTTTGGGTTTTTTAATGTTTTTGGCATACTTTAAATCAATAAGATTAAAAATAATGATAATAAAAATTCTCGTCCCTCCCTCGGGTAAAGCAATTTCGTTTCAACGACCTAGTCTTCAACTTACGACGAATTTTTAAAAATCATATTTTTAACTTAGCAAAATAAAGTAAATTTTTGTTTTTAAATTCACACCAAACTTAAATTGAAAATGCATAAAATTAAAAATTCATATTTTAAAAATTCACACCAAACTTAAATTATATTTTTTTTTATACATACAAACTTATATTAAAAATATTAATTTTCTAAATATTTACAATTTTAAATATATTAATTTAAAAAGTTTACAATATCAGTTTAAGATTTATATATTAATTTTAAAAACATGGTAAAAATAAAATTAAAAATCTTTTTGGCTTTTATCCCACTTTAATCAATCAAATATTATCAAAAATATGCTCCCCTCTTTTCGGTAAAGTAATTTCGGCTCCATAACCTAATTTAACTTATGACGAATTTTTGAAATATTTTGAGTTAAATGATTAAAGATATTTATACCTTAAGAATAAACGGTAAATTTCGCAGTGATGTAATAAATTTTTGTATGATATCAATAATTTCGGTCGCAAAACCTAATTTCATCGAATACTAATTTAATACTTTATAGCGAACAAATTAGCGTTTATTATCAAAAGATTAAAAATAAAAATAAAAATAAAAATAAAAAATGTACAAACTTACCTGTGAAATATATTTCTTAGTGATATGCTCTAGTCCACTCATAAGATAGTCGGGCTAATTGGTTTTCCATGGCTACATAGGCGTAACCTCGAGCATTTAATGTTTTTTCTTCTAAACATATAAACGGTCCGTCTCTGCATAAAGTAACAAATTCGGTATTTGAATAGGTTTGATTATTTGAACATTTACCTTCGTGTGACCATTTTCCGCATTTGTGACATTTTTCAAGGTGTCGTGCTCTTCTTTTCGCTGCCGATTTTGATTTTCCTTTACCAAATTGTAACTTATTATCTTCGCATCTGGATTCTTTTCTTACTCCGTCCAATTTACCTCGGATTAATGATACTATTTCACTTGGAAGTGTGTCATTATTACGTTTAGTGATCAAAGCGTGTAGCATTAGACCATGGTTTAGTTCACAGGAAGTCTTCATTTCGTAAAACCTAAAAAAATAAAAATTCAGAATGGGGGGAGAAGACTAGTTCTTTAGGGTCTGCTAGAGAAAGACCATTCGGGTTCCATTTTCGAGAACTACACGAAAACAGAAAATCTAACTCTAACAGAAATACATATTATCCTTTAAAGACTTGATTCTCCCCACACTTAGTTAGCTGTGGTATCGAAATTGTGATTAACTTCGTTGTCAACTTCCATCGGACTATCTATGTAGTGTTTAACTCTGTGACCATTAACTTTAAATTCAATCCCATTTGAATTTATTAATTCTACTGTTCCGTATGGGAAAACTCTTTTGACTATGAATGGTCCAGACCATCTTGATTTCAATTTTCCAGGAAATAGCTTGAATCGTGAATTGAAAAGAAGAACTCTGTCTCCTTCTTTAAATTCTTTTGAACTTCTGATTCTTTTATCATGCCATTTCTTCATTCTTTCCTTATAGATTAATGAATTTTCGTATGCTTCATGTCTTAATTCTTCTAATTCGTTTAGTTGACTTAACCGTAGACGTCCAACTTCATGTAAATCAAGATTACATGTCTTCAAAGCCCAAAATGCTTTGTGTTCAATTTCTACTGGAAGATGACATGCTTTTCCGTAAACAAGTTTAAAAGGTGTGGTTCCAATTGGAGTTTTGTAGGCTGTTCTAAAAGTCCAGAGTGCATCCTCCAATTTTATGGACCATTCCTTCGGATTTGATCCTACGGTTTTCTCTAGAATACGTTTTAAAGCTCGGTTGGTATTTTCAACTTGCCCACTTGTTTGTGGATGATATGCGGTGGAGATTTTATGAGTTACTCCATATCTTTTAAGAACTTTCTCAAGTTGATTATTACAGAAATGAGTACCCCGATCACTTATTAAAGCTTTCGGTGTTCCAAACCTTGCAAAAAGACGTTTTAAAAAGTTGACTACAACTCGTGCATCGTTAGTTGGGAGAGCTTATGCTTCCGCCCATTTAGATACATAATCAATGGCTACGAGAATGTAGAGATTATTATGAGATTTCGGAAATGGACCCATAAAGTCAATACCCCAAATGTCAAATACTTCACATACTTGAATGACATTTTGTGGCATTTCATCACGTTGACTTATTTTTCTGGCCCTTTGACAAGCATCACAGGATTTGCAAAGAAGGTGTGCATCTTTGTAAATTGTAGGCCAATAGAATCCAGCATCATAAACTTTTTTGGCTGTTAGTTGAGGCCCATAATGCCCTCCTGTTGGTCCTGTGTGACAATGGTTTAAGATTTTACTAGCTTCATCTCCGAATACACATCAGCGTATTATTCCATCTGGACAACTTTTAAACAGATGTGGATCTTCCCAGAAATAGTGTTTTATATCACTAAAGAATTTCTTTCGTTTTTGGTACGACAATCCTTTTTCAAGGAATCCACATACTAAGTAGTTTGCATAGTCTGCAAACCATGGAATTTCATTATAATCTATCTTCAATAGATATTCATCAGGAAAGTTGTCTTGTATGGCCGATTCATTTAGAACTTCTAATTCGGGATTTTCAAGACGAGAAAGATGATCAGCGGCGAGATTTTCTGCTCCTCTTTTATCTCGTATTTCAATATCCAACTCTTGTAAGAGTAAGATCGAACGGATTAATCATGGTTTAGCATCTTTTTTCGAAAATAGGTATCTAAGAGCAGAATGGTCGGTATAGACCACCGTTTTTGCTAGAACGAGATATGTACGAAATTTGTCAAAAGCAAAGACAATAGCAAGGAGTTATTTTTCAGTAGTTGTGTAGTTCGTTTGTGCTCCTTGTAATGTCTTACTAGCATAATATATAGGTTGAAATCGTTTTTCAATCCTTTGTCCTAAAACGGCTCCCATTGCAAAATCACTTGCATCGCACATAAGTTCAAACGGTAAATTCCAATTTGGTGTTATCATGATCGGCGCATTAGTGAGTTTCTCTTTAAGAATATTAAAAGATTTGATACATTCCTCTGAAAAGATGAATGGAGCATCCTTTTCTAGGAGTTTATTCATAGGAGTGGCAATTTTAGAAAAATCTTTTATGAAACGTCAGTAAAAACCAGCATGCCCTAGAAAACTCCTAACTCCTCTAACATTGGTGGGATGTGGAAGTTTAGCAATTACATCTACTTTAGCTCTATCCATTTCAATTCCTTCCTTTGAAATTTTATGTCCAAGAACGATGCCTTCTTTAACCATGAAATGGCATTTCTCCCAATTAAGAACTAAATTTGATTGTTCGCATCTAATAAGCATTCGTTCAAGATTAGCTAGACATGATTCAAATGTATCACCGAAGACTGAAAAGTCATCCATGAAAACTTTCATGCATTCTTCTATCATGTCGTGAAAAATCGCCATCATGCACCTTTGAAAGGTTGCAGGGGCGTTGCAAAGTCCAAATGGCATGCGTTTGTAAGCAAAAGTACCATAAGGGCAAGTGAACGTGATTTTCTCTTGGTCTTCGGGTGCTATTGGAATTTGAAAATATCTGGAAAATCCATCAAGAAAACAATAGTAACTATTTCCGGCTAATCTTTCCAACATTTGATCAATGAAAGGTAAGGGAAAGTGATCTTTTCTGGTGGCGTCATTTAATTTTCTATAATCAATACATACACGTCATCCTGTTACAGTCCTAGTAGGAATAAGCTCATTTTTCTCATTTGTAATAACAGTCATGCCACCCTTCTTAGGCACGCATTGAACTGGGCTTACCCATGGACTATCAGAAATTGGATAAATTAAACCTGCATCAAGCAGTTTAATAATTTCTTTCTTAACAACATCTTGCATATTCGGATTTAGTCTTCGTTGGCGTTGCACATATGTTTTATGACCTTCTTTCATAAGGATTTTATGTGTGCAATACGAAGGACTTATTCCTTTAATATCATGAATCTTCCATGCAATGGCTGGTTTATGAGCTTTTAACACAGAAATGAGTTATGATTTCTCATTTTCAGTAAGAGAAGACGATATTATTATAGGTAATTTAGATTTACCATGTAAATAAGCTTATTCCAAATGATTTGGAAGTGGCTTTAACTCTAATGTCGGAGGTTCTTCTATCGATGATTTATATCGATATCTGTCTTCTTCTTTTAACATTTGAATTTCTTCTGTTGTTGGTTCATATCCATTAGCTATTAGTGTAGCTAACATTTCAGTTTCATCAATTGGTTCAGTTCCTTCTCCTAAAGAACATTCTCCTGTTGCTTGTAATTCTGGAAATTCTTCTAACAATTCTGCATGTGATTCTATAGTTTGAATATAATAACATGTATCATCTGCAGATTGCGGTTGTTACATAGCTCTATCAACTGAAAAGGTAACACTCTCGTCCTCTATACTTAGGGTCAGTTTCTTACCAAACACGTCTATCATTGCTTTAGCCGTGTTTAAGAATGGTCTTCCTAATATGAGAGGAACTTGATAATCTTCTTCCATATCCAGAGCAGCAAAATCTACTGGAAATACTAAACTACCAACTTTAACTAGCATGTTCTCCATTATCCCTCTAGGATATTTTATTGATCTATCGGCTAATTGTATGCTTATTCGTGTTGGTTTCAATTCTCCAAGGTCTAGTTTAGTGTATAGTGAATACGGCATTAAATTTATACTAGCACCTAAGTCTGCCAATGCTTCTATTGAACTAAGACTACCCAGAAAACATGGAATTGTGAAACTTCCTGGATCAGATAATTTTTCTGGTATCTTATTCAACAGCACTGCTGAACAATTAGCATTCATAGTAACAGCCGAGAGTTCTTCCATTTTCTTTCTATTCGAGATTAGATCTTTCATAAATTTAGCATATCTAGGCATTCCTGAAATTACTTCAATGAAAGGAAGATTTACATTTATCTGTTTAAACATATCCAAAAATTTGGATTGCTCGGCTTCAAGTTTCTCTTTTTTCATTTTACTCGGGTAAGGAAGTGGTGGTTGGTATGTTTTAACATAAGGTTTAGCTTTAACTGTGTTATCTTCATTAACCTTTTCAACTACCAGTTCTTTTTCCTTATCTTGATCAGGTTGTGGTTCTTGTGGAGTAGGAATAGCTTCATCAGAAGTTACAGGTATTTCAGATGGTTTAAGTGTAATACCACTTCTTGTTGTAATGGCTTTAGCTGTTTCATTCCGGGGGTTAGCATTTGTATCACTAGGTAGACTTCCCGGTTTTCTTTCACCTATTAACCTTGCTAGGTTACTTACTTCTTTTTCCAGATTTTGAATAGAAGCTTGTTGATTTCTAAATGCTTGAGCATTTTGTTCATTCGTTTGTTTCTGAGATGTGAAAAACTGCGTTTGAGATTCAACTAGCTTCGTCATCATATCTTCTAAATTCGACTTTTTATCATCGGTTTGTGGTGGTTTGTTTTGAAAATTAGGTCTTTGCTGATTGTAAGAATTATTGGATACTTGTTGATTGCTAGGACCTTGTTGGTTGTTGTATGGAACATTTCGGTTATAATTCTGGTTTTGATTGTAGATTGGTCTTGGCGGTTGATAATTATTTTGATAATTATTTCCAGGCCTTTGGTTTATGTATGAAATATTCTCTCTTTGTTCCATTGTTAGTTCAATACTGAGACAATCTTTTGTCAAATATGGTCCTACACACTGCTCACAACTAATTCGTATTGAGTGTATATCCTTAGTCATCTTTTCCATTCGTCTCTCGACAGCATCTATCTTTGCAGAAATGGAATCTAAGTCATGGCTAGAATCGGCTCTAGCTGCTTTAGATGATCTAACGATATCTTTTTCTTGTTGCCACTCATGTGAGTGGGAAGCAGTGTTATCAATAATTTTGTAAGCATCAGTTTCTGTTTTCTTCATAATAGAACCACCAGCTGCTATATCGATGTCTTTCCTTGTAGTGATGTCGCATCCTAGGTAGAATATTTGTACTATTTGACAGGTGTCTAAACCATGTTGTAGACATCCTCTTAATAACTTTCCAAATCTTGTCCATGCCTCATATAGAGTTTCATTTGGTTTCTGTGTGAACGTAACAATTTCTCCTTGAAGTCTTACGGCTTTAGATGCCGGAAAGAATTGTTTAAGAAATTTTTCAACTAAAACGTCCCATGTATCAATCGCCCCTTCAGGTAACGATTCCAACCAATCTTTGGCTTCTCCCTTTAAAGTCCAGGGAAATAATATGAGATATATCTGTTCATCCTCAACTTCTCTTATTTTAAATAGTGTGCATATCCTATTAAAGGTACGAAGATGTTCATTTGGATCTTCCTTCGACGTACCACTAAATTGGCATTGATTAGTTACCATGTGTAGAATTTGTCCTTTGATTTCATAATCTGGCGCATTAATGTCTGGATGAGTAATTGCGTGACCTTGGCCAGTGCGTTTAGCTCTCATTCGGTCTTCCATACTTAAAGGTTCCAGATTCTCCATGATTGAATTTGTTGAATCTGAATCACTAGAGGATTCTGATTTAATGGTTCGTTCCTCAATAATCTCTGTTTGAATGATTGGTGGTTCCGGAGAAAAAATTAATGGTTCAGGATCTATGAATCGTCCCTGAATATTCTCCGGATTCTCAATTGTGAGGTCGGGTTCAAAAAATGGATTATCGGAAATTTGAATTGGAGTACTTGGTCGACTGGATGACGATTCTAAAGAAAAATCAACGGCGACAATATTTGCTAGATGTCTTGATCGAGTTACAGGTGGTGAACGTACAAAAGGTGGTGAACGTCTTGCTAGGTGCATTCACTGAATATCCTATTAGTTTTTAAAAGGAAAGAAAAATTATATAAGTTATCCAATTAATAGACTTTTCTGATTTTGCCCACGTTTCGAATAGCCAAAAGATGCAGCAGAGGGGCAGGATTCGTTTGGTCTCAATATAATTGAGTACTGTTTGGCTCCAATAACCCGGTCCACGTACAAATCCAACTATTACTACGAACCAGAAAATTTTGATGTCTATCAATTTAACCACTTAAAATAAATTTTCGTCATTTTAAGAAATTTAGATAAGAAGTAGAATAAAAATCTATGTCCTAAAAACTAGGATGGTGAGAAATAAGAAAGAAAAAGAGCGCGTCGAAAAAGGTCGAAAAAGAAAAGGGTTGAAAAATAAAAGGCGTCGAAAAAGAAAAAAAATGACTATAAAACTTTAAAACATTCGACTAACCCATCCTTATTACTATCACTAACTTAAAATTAAAATTGCAAATTGAGATTACTAATTGGAGTGATAATTGATACATAGGTAAAACGCGTCGAAAAATAAAAATAAGAAAGTAGTGCGTCGAAACTTAAGAAGGAACTAAAAACTAAAAATTAAAAGTTGCGTCTAAAAATATTAAAGCTTACAAGTAAAACTGTAACCCAAATGGCAATATCTTTAAAAAAAAATACTAAAACTTAGATAGGCGTCGCAAAATTCTAAAGCACCTAAATCTTAGTCTAAAGAGAAAGCACTTAAGAGATTTTACGGCAAAACCTAAAAATCTAGAAATAAAAATAAGCTACGGCAAAATACTAGAACTTAAAACTAGCTACGAACGATAAAAATACAAATATTACGCTAAAACAATTAAAAAAGGACAAAATATAAAAATATACTAAAAGTTGTAAAAAGTACAATTTTTATAAAAATATTATTTTTATATTATTTATTTTATAAAACTATTAATTTTGTAAATTAATTAAACTAATTAAACTAATTAAACAAAATAATAACTTAAATTAACTAATTAAAAAATAAAAACCTAATTAGGGTTTTAAATAAAATAATAATAATAATAATAATTACTCTGTAATGATGCTGGTTAGGGTTTCTGTGTACGCGTGTCAGGGTGGCTCCGCGAGTCGCGGTGCCACGTACCATAAAACTCCGCGAGTCGCCGAGGTTAAAATTTTAAATGCATAAATATCGTTCGACAGGTTCTGTAGTTTTTTTAAATTATATTTTATATATTTTTCTGTTTTTAATAATTATATAATATAATAAATAAAAACTTATATTTTAAAAACTAAAATAAAAAAATAGAAATACATTATAATTTTATAAATAAAAATCTTAAAAATAGATTTATATATTTTTTTTCGGTTTTTAATTTTTTATATTTTTTTTTAATATTTAAAAAGTATATATTTTACAAAAACTAATTAAAACTTAATAAAAAAAATTTTTTTCCTATAGCGTTTCGCTTCGGCGATCCCCGGCAGCGGCGCCAAAAATACTTGATGTTATGTGAGGCGTATATGAAATAGCTTATATTTTACTAGGAAAAACTATTAAATACGATACAATTTTACACAAGATATTTATTTATTTATAGAAAGGATATACTTAAACCTTGCTACAACATTTATAGGCAGTGTACCTAATCGTACAGTAGTGTAGTTTTTAGTAAGTCTGGTTCGTTCCACAGGGAATCTTTTAAACAAAGCTTAACGCTATATTAGTTTTATTTTATAAAAATACAAATATATATATAAGTAATATTATTATTATAAAGGGGGGTTTTTACCGTTTAATGACCGGTTTGTCGATTTTTAAAACTTTAGTCGCAGTTAAAACCTAATGTAAAATATTAAAAATAAATACAAGACTTAATTTAAAGCGTAAAGTAAATAACGATAATGAAATTGCGATAAATGAAAGTGCGATAAAATAAAAGTGGGATAATTAAAAAGTACGATAATTAAAAGTGCAATTAAATACAATAACAATAAATAAAAGTACGATAATTAGAAGTGCAATTAAATATAAAATAAAGGAAATTAAATATGAAATAAAAGAATTATGCTTATTTAAACTTCCGTAATCATGATGTTTGACGTGTTGATTTTAGTTTTATGCCCATGGATTAATTGTCCTTTGTCCTGGATTATTTAATATGTCCATCTGGTTTTTGTCCATAACAGTCCATCAGTTATAAATATAAAGTGCGAGTGTCCTCGTCAAATTATCCTTATACCCGAAGTTAAATATTCCAACTAATTGGGGACTTAAACTGTAACAAGGTTTTAATACTTTGTTTAATAATTACACCAGATTATCGACTGCGTATAACCCAAGGTTTTAATACTTTGTTATCAATTATGCCAAGTGTCCTTGTACATAATTTCACCCCTGTTTTAATAATTCCATAGACTATTAATCCATTCCCGTGTCCGGTTAAATGAACGATTATTCGTACATATAAATATCCCGCTCATCGTGTCCGATCAAGTGTATATGGTTATTTATAGGGACGTCCAATTGTAAATCTTTATATTAAAATTAACAAACTATCATTTAGTTAAACAAATATAAAGTCCATTAATAGCCCATAGTCTAATTTCCAAAAGTGTCGTTCTTTTGTCCAAACCCCAATTATGGTACAAAGCCCAATTACCCAATTTTAATAATTAGCCCAACATCATGATTACTTCGGCATTAAATAAGCATAATAATAACTTAGCTACGAGACATTAAATTAAAAAGGTTGAACATAACTTACAATGATTAAAAATAGCGTAGCGTTACACGGACAGAATTTCGACTTACACCCTTACAACATTCGCTAACATACCCTTATTATTAGAATTAAAATTAAAATTAAAATTAATATATATATATATATATATATATATATATATATATATATATATATATATATATATATATATATATATATATATATATTACGTATGAATGAGGAGAAGAAAAAGATATTTAAAACGGATCAAATGCGTTGGCTTTTATAGGCAGTTTCAGAATTTGGGGCTCCGCGAGTCGCGGTACTCTAACCCTTCAAACTCCGCAAGTCGCGGAGTTTGCTTTTACAGCTCATCCCTTTTTGGATCTTCTTTGCCGACGTTTTATTATATAAATATAATATATATATAATTTATATAATTAATTATATATTATATTATATTTATATACATAATTAATTTGTAACTTTCGCTCCATTGCGTCGAGCGTTGAGAGTTGACTCATGTCCCCGTTCTGGATTTTTGAACGTCCTTGCGTACAATTTAATATCTTGTACTTTGCGTTTTGAATCTTGTACTCTTGTAATTTCGAGACGTTTCTTATCAATAATTGGAACCATTTTGATTGTATTTTGTACTTTTGAGCTTTTTGGTCGTTTGCGTCTTCAATTCGTCGAATCTGTCTTTTGTCTTCACCTTTTATTATTTAAACGAATATTACTTGTAAATAGGACAACTTCAACTAAAAGCTTGTCTTTCTTAAGGGATAATGCTATGAAATATATGTTCGTTTTTAGCATTATCAGCGGGTGATACGCAGTACTCATGTCGAGACGAGTCCGAAGGCTTCTTGCAAAGAACGCCAAAATCTAGAAGCAAAATGGGGATCGCGATCTGAGATGATCGATAAGGGCACACCATGACGACATACAACCTCTTTTATGTATAGTTGAGCGAGTCTCTCCATCGTATCAGTTTCCTTCATGGCTAAGAAGTGTGCAGATTTAGTAAGGCGGTCAACAATAACCCAGATGGTATCGTATCCGCCCACCGTCTTTGGTAACTTCGTAATGAAATCTATTGTTATCCTTTCCCACTTCCATTGCAGGATTTCCGGTTGTTGGAGTAACCCAGAAGGCCTCTGATGCTCGGCCTTAACTTTCGATCAAGTCAAACACTTCCCAACATAAGTTGCAACGTCCTTCGTAAGATTAGGCCACCAATACTGTTCCTTAAGATCGTGGTACATTTTACCGGCTCCTGGGTGAATTGAATATCTCAACTTGTGGGCTTCATCTAGTATAAGGTTCCGTAGATCTCCATAACGGGGTACCCAAATTCTTCCGGCATAGCATCGGAGTCCAGTTTCCTTAACTTCAAATCGAGAAACGAGAATGTTCAAGTATTCGTGAGATATATTCTCCTCCTTGAGAGCCTCATCTTGGGCTGCTCGGATCTGGATATTGAGGTTCGAATGAATGGTGATGTTCAAGGCTCGGACACGAAGAGGTGTCATCCTCTCCTTTCGGCTCAAAGCGTCAGCTACAACATTGGCCTTGCCAGGGTGATAACGAAGTTCACAATCATAGTCGTTTAGCGTCTCGATCCATCGACATTCTCTCATATTTAGTTGCTTCTGATTGAAGATGTGTTGGAGGCTTTTATGATCGGTGAAAATAGTGCTCTTAGTTCCATAAAGATAGTGTCTCCACAGTTTTAATGCAAAGACAACGGCTCTAAGCTTGAGATCGTGCGTAGTGTAATTTCGCTCGTGAATCTTCAGTTAACGAGAGGCGTAAGCGATAACCTTTGTGCGTTGTATCAGTACACAACCAAAACCACTTTTCAAAGCATCACAATAAACGATGAAATCGTCACTGCCTTCAGGAAGTGATAAGATAGGTGCGGTGGTTAACTTCTTTTTCAAGGTTTGAAATGCAGATTCCTGTTTGGGTTCCTAAATGAATTTTTCCCCTTGTGAGTCAGTGCGGTCAAAGGACGCGCAATCAGAGAGAAACCTTCAATAAATCTTCGGTAGTAACCGGCGAGACCTAAAAATTGGCGAATGTGAGTCGGAGTAGTGGGGGTTTCCCACTTGCTGATAGCTTCGATCTTTGCGGGATCAACTTTGATACCTTTATTACTCACAACGTGACCTAGAAATTGGACTTCCTTCAACCAAAACTCACACTTGGAGAATTTTGCATAAAGTTGCTCTTGTCTCAAGAGTTCCAACACTAGACGAAGATGTTGTTCATGTTCTTCTTCGCTTTTGGAGTAGATGAGGATATCATCTATGAAGACGATAACGAACTTGTCTAGGTATGGCTTGCATACACGATTCATGAGATCCATAAACACGGCAGGTGTGTTGGTTAGACCGAATGACATCACGAGAAACTCATAATGACCATAACGAGTCCTGAATGCAGTCTTCATCACGTCGCTCTCTTTCACCCTCAACTGGTGATAACCGGATCGCAAATCGATCTTAGAGTAAACGCTCGATCCTTGTAGTTGATCAAAAAGATCGTCAATTCGGGGAAGAGGATACCGATTCTTGATCGTCAATTTATTGAGTTCGCGGTAGTCGATACATATGTGGAAGGATTCGTAATTCTTCTTCACAAATAAAACAGGTGCGCCCCAAGGCGAGAAACTTGGTTGGATAAATCCACGGTCTAGCAGTTCTTATAATTGGCTCTGCAACTCTTGCATTTCGGAAGGTGCGAGTCGATAAGGTGCGCGAGCTACAGGTGCAACTCCTGGCACTAAATCGATCTGAAACTCTACTGCTCTCGGTGGCGGTAATCCAGGCAATTCTTCCGGAAAGACATCGGAAAATTCGTTTTCAATTCGTACGTCATCCACGCTCTTCACCTCAGTTTCTAACGTTTTCACATGTGCTAAAACAGCAAGACGTCCTTTCTTCATGATCTTTTGCACTTTCATGCAACTAATGAGATTCAGTTTCGAGCTACATCCCTCTCCGTAAATAATCAGTGGCTCACCGTCCCCGTGTGGTATACGAAGAGCTTTATCTCCATAGATAATGTCAGCCCTTATCTTGGTCAACCAGTCCATACCGATAATAACATCAAAGCTTCCCAACTTAATGGGTATCAAGTCAATCTCGAAATCCATACCAGCTATGTTGATAATAGCTCATCGACTAATTTGGTCAACTTTCTCAAGTTTTCCATTGGTTACTTCTAGAAGCATACTCTCCTTTAAAGGAAGTAACGACCAATTTATCTTAGAGCAAAAGCGTCTACATACATAACTTCTATCGTGTAGTGACCCGAACTTTTCCATGTTTATATATATTAATTGAGATTGATATTTACATGATTAAATGTTTCCAACATGTTAAGCAATCAAACTTGTTAAGACTTGATTAATTGAAATATGTTTCATATAGACAATTGACCACCCAAGTTGATCGGTGATTCACGAACGTTAAAACTTGTAAAAACTATATGATGACATATATATGGATATATATATATATATAGTTAACATGATACTATGATAAGAAAACATATCATAAAGTATATTAACAATGAACTACATATGTAAAAACAAGACTACTAACTTAATGATTTTTAAACGAGACATATATGTAACGATTATCGTTGTAAAGACATTTAATGTATATATATCATATTAAGAGATATTCATACATGATAATATCATGATAATATAATAATTTAAAATCTCATTTGATATTATAAACATTGGGTTAACAACATTTAACAAGATCGTTAACCTAAAGGTTTCAAAACAACACTTACATGTAACGACTAACGATGACTTAACGACTCAGTTAAAATGTATATACATGTAGTGTTTTAATATGTATTTATACACTTTTGAAAGACTTCAATACACTTATCAAAATACTTCTACTTAACAAAAATGCTTACAATTACATCCTCGTTCAGTTTCATCAACAATTCTACTCGTATGCACCCGTATTCGTACTCGTACAATACACAGCTTTTAGATGTATGTACTATTGGTATATACACTCCAATGATCAGCTCTTAGCAGCCCATGTGAGTCACCTAACACATGTGGGAACCATCATTTGGCAACTAGCATGAAATATCTCATAAAATTACAAAAATATGAGTAATCATTCATGACTTATTTACATGAAAACAAAATTACATGTCCTTTATATCTAATCCATACACCAACGACCAAAAACACCTACAAACACTTTCATTCTTCAATTTTCTTCATCTAATTGATCTCTCTCAAGTTCTATCTTCAAGTTCTAAGTGTTCTTCATAAATTCCAAAAGTTCTAGTTTCATAAAATCAAGAATACTTTCAAGTTTGCTAGCTCACTTCCAATCTTGTAAGGTAATCATCCAACCTCAAGAAATCTTTATTTCTTACAGTAGGTTATCATTCTAATATAAGGTAATAATCATATTCAAACTTTGGTTCAATTTCTATAACTATAACAATCTTATTTCAAGTGATGATCTTACTTGAACTTGTTTTCGTGTCATGATTCTGCTTCAAGAACTTCGAGCCATCCAAGGATCCATTGAAGCTAGATCCATTTTTCTCTTTTCCAGTAGGTTTATCCAAGGAAATTAAGGTAGTAATGATGTTCATAACATCATTCGATTCATACATATAAAGCTATCTTATTCGAAGGTTTAAACTTGTAATCACTAGAACATAGTTTAGTTAATTCTAAACTTGTTCGCAAACAAAAGTTAATCCTTCTAACTTGACTTTTAAAATCAACTAAACACATGTTCTATATCTATATGATATGCTAACTTAATGATTTAAAACCTGGAAACACGAAAAACACCGTAAAACCGGATTTACGCCGTCGTAGTAACACCGCGGGCTGTTTTGGGTTAGTTAATTAAAAACTATGATAAACTTTGATTTAAAAGTTGTTATTCTGAGAAAATGATTTTTATTATGAACATGAAACTATATCCAAAAATTATGGTTAAACTCAAAGTGGAAGTATGTTTTCTAAAATGGTCATCTAGACGTCGTTCTTTCGACTGAAATGACTACCTTTACAAAAACGACTTGTAACTTATTTTTCCGACAATAAACCTATACTTTTTCTGTTTAGATTCATAAAATAGAGTTCAATATGAAATCATAGCAATTTGATTCACTCAAAACGGATTTAAAATGAAGAAGTTATGGGTAAAACAAGATTGGATAATTTTTCTCATTTTAGCTACGTGAAAATTGGTAACAAATCTATTTCAACCATAACTTAATCAACTTGTATTGTATATTATGTAATCTTGAGATACCATAGACACGTATACAATGTTTCGACCTATCATGTCGACACATCTATATATATTTCGGAACAACCGTAGACACTCTATATGTGAATGTTGGAGTTAGCTATACAGGGTTGAGGTTGATTCCAAAATATATATAGTTTGAGTTGTGATCAATACTGAGATACGTATACACTGGGTCGTGGATTGATTCAAGATAATATTTATCGATTTATTTCTGTACATCTAACTGTGGACAACTAGTTATAGGTTACTAATGAGGACAGCTGACTTAATAAACTTAAAACATCAAAATATATTAAAAGTGTTGTAAATATATTTTGAACATACTTTGATATATATGTATATATTGTTATAGGTTCGTGAATCAACCAGTGGCCAAGTCTTACTTCCCGACGAAGTAAAAATCTGTGAAAGTGAGTTATAGTCCCACTTTTAAAATCTAATATTTTTGGGATGAGAATACATGCAGGTTTTATAAATGATTTACAAAATAGACACAAGTACGTGAAACTACATTCTATGGTTGAATTATCGAAATCGAATATGCCCCTTTTTATTAAGTCTGGTAATCTAAGAATTAGGGAACAGACACCCTAATTGACGCGAATCCTAAAGATAGATCTATTGGGCCTAACAAACCCCATCCAAAGTACCGAATGCTTTAGTACTTCGAAATTTATATCATATCCGAAGGGTGTCCCGGAATGATGGGGATATTCTTATATATGCATCTTGTTATTGTCGGTTACCAGGTGTTCACCATATGAATGATTTTTATCTCTATGTATGGGATGTGTATTGAAATATGAAATCTTGTGGTTTATTGTTACGATTTGATATATATAGGTTAAACCTATAACTCACCAACATTTTTGTTGACGTTTAAAGCATGTTTATTCTCAGGTGAATATTAAGAGCTTCCGCTGTTGCATACTAAAATAAGGACAAGATTTGGAGTCCATGTTTGTATGATATTGTGTAAAAACTGCATTCAAGAAACTAATTTCGATGTAACATATTTGTATTGTAAACCATTATGTAATGGTCGTGTGTAAACAGGATATTTTAGATTATCATTATTTGATAATCTACGTAAAGCTTTTTAAACCTTTATTTATGAAATAAAGGTTATGGTTTGTTTTAAAAATGAATGCAGTCTTTGAAAAACGTCTCATATAGAGGTCAAAACTTCGCAACGAAATCAATTAATATGGAACGTTTTTAATCAATAAGAACGGGACATTTCAGTTGGTATCCGAGCGTTGGTCTTAGAGAACCAGAAAATTTGCATTAGTGTGTCTTATCGAGTTTGTTAGGATGCATTAGTGAGTCTGGACTTCGACCGTGTTTTCTTTAAAAATGATTGCTTAACATTTTTGTTGGAAACTATATATTTTTAACATATGAATATTATGTGATATATTAATCTCTTAACGTGTTTGATATTATGTGATAGATGTCTACCTCTAGAACAAGTCCCATTGACTCACCTAATAATAATGAAGAGTCAAATGTAAATTGGAATGATTTGTGGACTGATTCACAAGTTCCCGAAGAGGAACCGGAAGAAGAGTCGGAACCGGAAGAAGAATCGGGACCGGAAGAAGAATCGGAACCGGATGAAGAAATAGAACCGGTGGGGGAAATAATAAAACGGTTAAGTAAAAGAAAATCCTCAACCAACCGACCAAAGTTAATTATGGTCAATGGTGTTTCCGCCAAGGAAGCAAAATATTGGGAGGATTACCAATTCTCCGATGAATCGGATTCCGACGAGAATTCCGATGATGTTATAGAAATTACCCCAACTGAATTTAAAAAGGCAAAAGAAAATAATAAGGGAAAGGGCATAAAAATAGAGAAATCTAATTCCAACCCCGATGAACTTTATATGTATCGTCAACCCCCGAAGTCCTTAAGTTGTAACAATGACCCGGGAACCTCTAAACCACCAGGTTTTTCTAAACCAATGTGGACAACGACGGCTCGTATTAGGGGAACATCATATATCCCTAGAAACTTGGCAAAACGAACCAAAACCGAAGAAGAAGAAACGAGCGAGTCGGAATAAGATAGTTGTATTCGTGTGGTGTAATATATGTAATATAGTGTTCTTATGCTTTATGATATATGTAAAAATTGCTTGTATTAATAAGTATTTTTTTATGAAACTAACTCTTGTCTATTTTACAGTTTAAAAACACAAAATGGATAGACAACCCAATATTTTAAGAGACCCACCCGGAGACATGATTGATGAAATCTTGTCTAGAGTCGGCCAGAATTCTTCGGCACAACTATTTAAGGCGAGATCAGTTTGTAAGACATTCGAAGAACGTTCCAAGAATGTCTTGGTTTATAAGAGACATTGGGAAACCCATAAGTTACGATGTGTTTACTTTGACGCATATATTGCGGGGAACCCAAATGCTATTTTACGCAACGGGTTAAGAAATTATTTTGACTCAATATATCCGAATATTGGACTTCGTGATTTAGAAAAAGCGGCTAACATGCAACATAAAGAAGCATGTTATGCTTACGGATTAGTAATGTTCGCTTCTCACCAAAGTGAGAACAAGAACATCGGGCTACAACTATTAAACAAAACATTTCCACAAGTGACGGAGTCGGTAATTGGGGTAAGAAATGAGGTTTTTAGATTATTACGGGACTGTTGGACATTACGTAACCCTCGTCCCTTTGATGACGTTACAACACGCTGTCTTATCAACGGCCATAACGGTTATGTTGCACAAGACCAAGGATGGGAAGTAGTCCTAGTAAAACCAGAATGCATGACTTGTTCTGGACGTATGAATTACGTGTCTTTATTGCCTTTGCTGAACGACTTGCGTACTAGCTAGAATTGTCTTCACAACTATCTTGTATCAAAGTTATTGTGTGCTATATTTCATGCTTTATGTGAAATAAGCGGTATTGTAAGTTTGTAAAATATTGTATAAAAGTTTGAACGCGAAATATTATTACAATCAGTTTTTCATATAGAATTGTAGTAGTTGAATTGTATATTAGCTACTAAGTATGAACTTAACGGGTAGGTACTACCCGAATTTAAACTTATAAAACGCTAATATGAAGAAAAAGCTTTTATAAATGAGTTCATATTATGCTACGAAATACTATTAACTACTCTTAATATTCTGTATGATTAACTTGTTCCATTTAACTATTTTGAAGGAAATGGCACCGACTACTCGACACACCGTGAATATGAATGAAGAGGAATTCCGTCCTTTTCTAGCTTCAAACATAGCCGCAGTACAGGCTGCGCTACATACCAACAATAACCTTGGATCTAGCAGTACAGGAAATCGTGTAGGATGCACCTACAAAGAATTCACTGCCTGCAAACCTTTGGAATTTGATGGAACCGAAGGACCGATCGGATTGAAACGGTGGACCGAGAAGGTTGAATCGGTGTTTGCCATAAGTAAGTGTACTGAAGAGGACAAAGTGAAGTACGCTACGCATACCTTCACAGGTTCTGCGTTAACATGGTGGAATACCTATCTAGAGCAAGTGGGACAAGATGATGCGTACGCACTACCGTGGTCAGCATTCAAGCACTTGATGAACGAGAAGTACCGTCCCAGAACCGAGGTCAATAAGCTCAAGACAGAACTTAGAGGGTTACGAACCCAAGGATTTGATATTACCACGTACGAAAGACGATTCACAGAATTGTGCCTATTGTGTCCGGGAGCATTCGAAGATGAGGAAGAGAAGATCGACGCGTTTGTGAAAGGATTACCGAAAAGAATCCAAGAAGATATAAGTTCACACGAGCCCGCCTCCATACAACAGGCATGTAGAATGGCTCACAAACTAGTGAACCAGATTGAAGAAAGAATTAAAGAACAGACTGCTGAAGAGGCCAATGTGAAGCAAGTCAAAAGAAAGTGGGAGGAAAACGGTGATAAGAATCACCAATACAACAACAACAGCAATTACAACAATAATCGCAACAATTATCCCAACAATCGCAACATCAATCGCAACTACAACAAACGGCCCAACAACAACAACAACAACAACAACAACAGCAACTACAACAATCATCCTAACAACAATAATAACCGCAACAACAACAACAATCAGAAGCAGCTATGCCAAAGGTGTGAAAAGAATCACTCGGGGTTCTGCACCAAATTTTGCAACAAGTGTAAAAGAAATGGTCATAGCGCGGCGAAGTGTGAGGTCTACGGACCAGGGGTTAATAGAACGAAAGGAACAAATGGTGTCGGAACGAGTAATGGTGGAGCAAGTAGTGTCGGAGCAAGTTATGCCAATGTAGTTTGTTATAAATGTGGAAAACCAGGCCACATTATTAGAAATTGCCCGAACCAGGAGAACACGAATGGACAAGGCCGTGGAAGAGTTTTCAATATTAATGCGGTAGAGGCACAGGAAGACCCGGAGCTTGTTACGGGTACGTTTCTTATTGACAATAAATCTGCTTACGTTTTATTTGATTCGGGTGCGAATAGAAGCTATATGAGTAGAGATTTTTGTGCTAAATTAAGTTGTCCATTGACGCCTTTGGATAGTAAATTTTTACTCAAATTAGCAAATGGTAAATTAATTTCAGCAGATAATATATGTCAGAATCGAGAAATTAAACTGGTTAGCGAAACATTTAAGATTGATTTGATACCAGTAGAGTTAGGGAGTTTTGATGTGATAATCGGTATGGACTGGTTGAAAGAAGTGAAAGCGGAGATCGTTTGTTACAAAAATGCAATTCGCATTATACGAGAAAAAGGAAAACCCTTAATGGTGTACGGAGAAAAGGGCAACACGAAGCTACATCTTATTAGTAATTTGAAGGCACAAAAACTAATAAGAAAAGGTTGCTATGCTGTTCTAGCACACGTCGAGAAAGTACAAACTGAAGAAAAGAGCATCAATGATGTTCCCATTGCAAAAGAATTTCCCGATGTATTTCCGAAAGAATTACCGGGATTACCCCCACATCGATCCGTTGAATTTCAAATAGATCTTGTACCAGGAGCTGCACCAATAGCTCGTGCTCCTTACAGACTCGCACCCAGCGAGATGAAAGAACTGCAAAGCCAATTACAAGAACTTTTAGAGCGTGGTTTCATTCGACCAAGCACATCACCGTGGGGAGCTCTTGTTTTGTTTGTCAAGAAGAAAGATGGTACATTCAGGTTGTGTATCGACTACCGAGAGTTGAACAAACTTACCATCAAGAACCGCTACCCACTACCGAGAATCGACGACTTATTTGATCAACTACAAGGCTCGTCTGTTTATTCAAAGATTGACTTACGTTCCGGGTATCATCAAATGCGGGTGAAAGAAGATGATATTCCAAAGACTGCTTTCAGAACACGTTACGGTCATTACGAGTTTATGGTCATGCCGTTTGGTTTAACTAATGCACCAGCTGTGTTCATGGACCTTATGAACCGAGTGTGTGGACCATACCTTGACAAGTTTGTCATTGTTTTCATTGATGACATACTTATTTACTCAAAGAATGACCAAGAACACGGTGAACATTTGAGAAAGGTGTTAGAAGTATTGAGGAAGGAAGAATTGTACGTTAAGTTTTCAAAGTGTGCATTTTGGTTGGAAGAAGTTCAATTCCTCGGTCACATAGTGAACAAAGAAGGTATTAAGGTGGATCCGGCAAAGATAGAAACTATTGAAAAGTGGGAAACCCCGAAAACTCCGAAACACATACGCCAGTTTTTAGGACTAGCTGGTTACTACAGAAGGTTCATCCAAGACTTTTCCAGAATAGCAAAACCCTTGACTGCATTAACGCATAAAGGGAAGAAATTTGAATGGAATGATGAACAAGAGAAAGCGTTTCAGTTATTGAAGAAAAAGCTAACTACGGCACCTATATTGTCATTGCCTGAAGGGAATGATGATTTTGTGATTTATTGTGATGCATCAAAGCAAGGTCTCGGTTGTGTATTAATGCAATGAACGAAGGTGATTGCTTATGCGTCTAGACAATTGAAGATTCACGAACAAAATTATACGACGCATGATTTGGAATTAGGCACGGTTGTTTTTGCATTAAAGACTTGGAGGCACTACTTATATGGGGTCAAAAGTATTATATATACCGACCACAAAAGTCTTCAACACATATTTAATCAGAAACAACTGAATATGAGGCAGCGTAGGTGGATTGAATTATTGAATGATTACGACTTTGAGATTCGTTACCACCCGGGGAAGGCAAATGTGGTAGCCGATGCCTTGAGCAGGAAGGACAGAGAACCCATTCGAGTAAAATCTATGAATATAATGATTCATAATAACATTACTACTCAAATAAAGGAGGCGCAACAAGGAGTTTTAAAAGAGGGAAATTTAAAGGATGAAATACCCAAAGGATCGGAGAAGCATCTTAATATTCGGGAAGACGGAACCCGGTATAGGGCTGAAAGGATTTGGGTACCAAAATTTGGAGATATGAGAGAAATGGTACTTAGAGAAGCTCATAAAACCAGATACTCAATACATCCTGGAACGGGGAAGATGTACAAGGATCTCAAGAAACATTTTTGGTGGCCGAGTATGAAAGCCGATGTTTCTAAATACGTAGGAGAATGTTTGACGTGTTCTAAGGTCAAAGCTAAGCATCAGAAACCATCAGGTCTACTTCAACAACCCGAAATCCCGGAATGGAAATGGGAAAACATTACCATGGATTTCATCACTAAATTGCCAAGGACTGCAAGTGGTTTTGATACTATTTGGGTAATAGTTGATCGTCTCACCAAATCAGCACACTTCCTACCAATAAGAGAAGATGACAAGATGGAGAAGTTAGCACGACTGTATTTGAAGGAAGTCGTCTCCAGACATGGAATACCAATCTCTATTATCTCTGATAGGGATGGCAGATTTATTTCAAGATTCTGGCAGACATTACAGCAAGCATTAGGAACTCGTCTAGACATGAGTACTGCCTATCATCCACAAACTGATGGGCAGAGCAAAAGGACGATACAAACGCTTGAAGACATGCTACGAGCATGTGTTATTGATTTCGAAAACAGTTGGGATCGACATCTACCGTTAGCAGAATTTTCCTACAACAACAGCTACCATTCAAGCATTGAGATGGCGCCGTTTGAAGCACTTTATGGTAGAAAGTGCAGGTCTCCGATTTGTTGGAGTGAAGTGGGGGATAGACAGATTACGGGTCCGGAGATTATACAAGAAACTACCGAGAAGATCATCCAAATTCAACAACGGTTGAAAACCGCCCAAAGTCGACAAAAGAGCTACGCTGACATTAAAAGAAAAGATATAGAATTTGAAATTGGAGAGATGGTCATGCTTAAAGTTGCACCTTGGAAAGGCGTTGTTCGATTTGGTAAACGAGGGAAATTAAATCCAAGGTATATTGGACCATTCAAGATTATTGATCGTGTCGGACCAGTAGCTTACCGACTTGAGTTACCTCAACAACTCACGGCTGTACATAACACTTTCCACGTCTCGAATTTGAAGAAATGTTTTGCTAAAGAAGATCTCACTATTCCATTAGATGAAATCCAAATCAACGAAAAACTTCAATTCATCGAAGAACCCGTCGAAATAATGGATCGTGAGGTTAAAAGACTTAAGCAAAACAAGATACCAATTGTTAAGGTTCTATGGAATGCTCGTAGAGGACCCGAGTTCACCTGGGAGCGTGAAGATCAGATGAAGAATAAATACCCGCATCTATTTCCAGAAGATTCGTCAACACCTTCAACAGCTTAAAATTTCGGGACGAAATTTATTTAACGGGTAGGTACTGTAGTGACCCGAACTTTTCCATGTTTATATATATTAATTGAGATTGATATTTACATGATTAAATGTTTCCAACATGTTAAGCAATCAAACTTGTTAAGACTTGATTAATTGAAATATGTTTCATATAGACAATTGACCACCCAAGTTGATCGGTGATTCACGAACGTTAAAACTTGTAAAAACTATATGATGACATATATATGGATATATATATATATATAGTTAACATGATACTATGATAAGAAAACATATCATAAAGTATATTAACAATGAACTACATATGTAAAAACAAGACTACTAACTTAATGATTTTTAAACGAGACATATATGTAACGATTATCGTTGTAAAGACATTTAATGTATATATATCATATTAAGAGATATTCATACATGATAATATCATGATAATATAATAATTTAAAATCTCATTTGATATTATAAACATTGGGTTAACAACATTTAACAAGATCGTTAACCTAAAGGTTTCAAAACAACACTTACATGTAACGACTAACGATGACTTAACGACTCAGTTAAAATGTATATACATGTAGTGTTTTAATATGTATTTATACACTTTTGAAAGACTTCAATACACTTATCAAAATACTTCTACTTAACAAAAATGCTTACAATTACATCCTCGTTCAGTTTCATCAACAATTCTACTCGTATGCACCCGTATTCGTACTCGTACAATACACAGCTTTTAGATGTATGTACTATTGGTATATACACTCCAATGATCAGCTCTTAGCAGCCCATGTGAGTCACCTAACACATGTGGGAACCATCATTTGGCAACTAGCATGAAATATCTCATAAAATTACAAAAATATGAGTAATCATTCATGACTTATTTACATGAAAACAAAATTACATGTCCTTTATATCTAATCCATACACCAACGACCAAAAACACCTACAAACACTTTCATTCTTCAATTTTCTTCATCTAATTGATCTCTCTCAAGTTCTATCTTCAAGTTCTAAGTGTTCTTCATAAATTCCAAAAGTTCTAGTTTCATAAAATCAAGAATACTTTGAAGTTTGCTAGCTCACTTCCAATCTTGTAAGGTGATCATCCAACCTCAAGAAATCTTTGTTTATTACAGTAGGTTATCATTCTAATACAAGGTAATAATCATATTCAAACTTTGGTTCAATTTCTATAACTATAACAATCTTATTTCAAGTGATGATCTTACTTGAACTTGTTTTCGTGTCATGATTCTGCTTCAAGAACTTCGAGCCATCCAAGGATCCATTGAAGCTAGATCCATTTTTCTCTTTTCCAGTAGGTTTATCCAAGGAAATTAAGGTAGTAATGATGTTCATAACATCATTCGATTCATACATATAAAGCTATCTTATTCGAAGGTTTAAACTTGTAATCACTAGAACATAGTTTAGTTAATTCTAAACTTGTTCGCAAACAAAAGTTAATCCTTTAACTTGACTTTTAAAATCAACTAAACACATGTTCTATATCTATATGATATGCTAACTTAATGATTTAAAACCTGGAAACACGAAAAACACCGTAAAACCGGATTTACGCCGTCGTAGTAACACCGCGGGCTGTTTTGGGTTAGTTAATTAAAAACTATGATAAACTTTGATTTAAAAGTTGTTATTCTGAGAAAATGATTTTTATTATGAACATGAATCTATATCCAAAAATTATGGTTAAACTCAAAGTGGAAGTATGTTTTCTAAAATGGTCATCTAGACGTCGTTCTTTCGACTGAAATGACTACCTTTACAAAAACGACTTGTAACTTATTTTTCCGACTATAAACCTATACTTTTTCTGTTTAGATTCATAAAATAGAGTTCAATATGAAATCATAGCAATTTGATTCACTCAAAACGGATTTAAAATGAAGAAGTTATGGGTAAAACAAGATTGGATAATTTTTCTCATTTTAGCTACGTGAAAATTGGTAACAAATCTATTCCAACCATAACTTAATCAACTTGTATTGTATATTATGTAATCTTGAGATACCATAGACACGTATACAATGTTTCGACCTATCATGTCGACACATCTATATATATTTCGGAACAACCATAGACACTCTATATGTGAATGTTGGAGTTAGCTATACAGGGTTGAGGTTGATTCCAAAATATATATAGTTTGAGTTGTGATCAATACTGAGATACTTATACACTGGGTCGTGGATTGATTCAAGATAATATTTATCGATTTATTTCTGTACATCTAACTGTGGACAACTAGTTATAGGTTACTAATGAGGACAGCTGACTTAATAAACTTAAAACATCAAAATATATTAAAAGTGTTGTAAATATATTTTGAACATACTTTGATATATATGTATATATTGTTATAGGTTCGTGAATCAACCAGTGGCCAAGTCTTACTTCCCGATGAAGTAAAAATCTGTGAAAGTGAGTTATAGTCCCACTTTTAAAATCTAATATTTTTGGGATGAGAATACATGCAGGTTTTATAAATGATTTACAAAATAGACACAAGTACGTGAAACTACATTCTATGGTTGAATTATCGAAATCGAATATGCCCCTTTTTATTAAGTCTGGTAATCTAAGAATTAGGGAACAGACACCCTAATTGACGCGAATCCTAAAGATAGATCTATTGGGCCTAACAAACCCCATCCAAAGTACCGGATGCTTTAGTACTTCGAAATTTATATCATATCTGAAGGGTGTCCCGGAATGATGGGGATATTCTTATATATGCATCTTGTTATTGTCGGTTACCAGGTGTTCACCATATGAATGATTTTTATCTCTATGTATGGGATGTGTATTGAAATATGAAATCTTGTGGTCTATTGTTACGATTTGATATATATAGGTTAAACCTATAACTCACCAACATTTTTGTTGACGTTTAAAGCATGTTTATTCTCAGGTAAATATTAAGAGCTTCCGCTGTTGCATACTAAAATAAGGACAAGATTTGGAGTCCATGTTTGTATGATATTGTGTAAAAACTGCATTCAAGAAACTAATTTCGATGTAACATATTTGTATTGTAAACCATTATGTAATGGTCGTGTGTAAACAGGATATTTTAGATTATCATTATTTGATAATCTACATAAAGCTTTTTAAACCTTTATTTATGAAATAAAGGTTATGGTTTGTTTTAAAAATGAATGCAGTCTTTGAAAAACGTCTCATATAGAGGTCAAAACTTCGCAACGAAATCAATTAATATGGAACGTTTTTAATCAATAAGAACGGGACATTTCATATCGGCACCAGTATCAAATAGGACAAAAGCTAATAGATTGTTGATAGTGAATATACCTGTGACCAAGTCGGGGTTCTCACGGGCATCCCTTGTGTTTACGTTGAAAGCGCTGCCACGCAGTGGTCCGCCGTCCTTTCGCTTTTTGGGACACTCATTTCTGAAGTGGCCCGTCTGTCCGCATTCATAGCACTTTCTCGGTCCAGTAGCGTTTGTCTTCACATTCAGGGTGGTGATCTTGCAGTATTTGCCAATATGCCTAGTCCTTTTACATTTTTCGTAGACCACGTTGCAGAAACCGGTGTGATGCTTGTAGCATCTCTTGTACCGCGGCAGACTACCCTTGTAGTTAGAGTTCGAGCTAGTGTTTGGGTTGGGTTCCTCCCATCGTTGTGCCTCTTAGTAGGGGTTTGATCATAGGCTCTCCCCTTATTGTTGTCCCACTTACGCTTCTCACTGCTAACCCTTGATTCGGATTTTACCTTTTCCGGTTCATCGCTGATAATTTGGTTCATTAAGGTGTGCGCCATGCGCATTGCTTCCGGGACATCAGCTGACTTAGAAGAGGTGAAATTTCCCTTAATAGTCTTAGGAAGTCCCCACAAATACCTTTCCATACGCTTAAACTCTGGGGTAACCATGGTAGGACACATCAGGGCTAATTCCAGATACCTACGATTATAACCATCGAGATCGTTTCCCACAACCTTCAACTGCCAAAACTCGGCCTCCATTTTCTGGATCTCCGTCGTAGGTCAATACTCTTCAATCATGGCCCCTTTGAATTCCTCCCATGGGGTAGCATACGCCTCATCAATACCCTTTGCTTGAGCCAGTGTGTTCCACCAGGTTAGTGCGCTGTCTGACAGCGTACATGATGCATACTTTGTTTTGTTCATCTCTGAGCAGTTGCTTACAAGGAACACCGATTCTAATTTCTCAAACCACCTAGTGAGACCAACTGGCCCCTCAGTACCACTAAAGTTGTGGGGGTTGCAGCTTTGGAATTCCTTATAAGTACACCCATTACGAATGGGCTGGTTAACTGGTGGGGCTTGGGGGTTCATTTCCGCTAAAGCTGCGGCTACTCGTTCAGTGATCATTTCTTTGATCTGTGATGTTGTGGGCATTGATCTTCCGTTGGCCATTGATGTTCTAAACAAAAATTCTGACTCAAGTCAAAATCCAGTATTCAAATAATAATACTACAGTATACGGTAACCAACATGGAATCAACACAACATATGTTACTTAAGTAACACAACTAGATTCAGATACCACAAAAATCATCATACAATAACGTAAATGGAACATCGTACAAAAGTTAAACAACCCAAAGTTCCATTCATTAATAAAAAGTTGCATACATTCGCATAAGATTCGTACAATACATAAGTAAAACATGAAACTACAACTAGATTACATAAAGAAATCTAATACAAATGCCCTATGGTGACGGTGGGTAAAGGATGTCCATCATGTGGGACACCTGGTCCTCGAGCTCAGTTACCCGAGCACGGAGGGTATCCACCTCCCTCGTCAGTTCCTCGATAGAGGGAGAGGCTGGTGGAGCAGGCAGTGCTGATGGTGCAGGTGGAGCTGGTGGTGCAGACGATGCTGGTGGAGCGGGTGGTGCAGACGGTCCGGCACCAAAAGTAGAAGATGCATAACGGGGAGCCTTACGTATGAATGGATCAGAAGGATACGGCACAAGCCGCTTACGGATGGTAACTCTAACCTTCAGTCCACGTGCGTTAACGAACGACCTACCTCCGTTAACCTCTGGAATAACAGTACCGTCAAAACGATACCGCTTCTTCGGCGGGGTGGAGGGTGGCTGCACGGGTGCCTCCTCAGGGTCCTCGTCGGAATCATCATCGCTGGAATCGTCGGATGTTGAGTCATCGGATGATGGGTCATCAGAATCATGTGGAGGTGGCTCTGCTCATTCGGTGGTCATCAGTCGGTATCTGCAGGGTGGAATCGGCACGACACGCCCATCAGGAAGGCGTCGGCACCAATGGTTATGCTCATTGTGGAAATGAACGTCCCCATATTCCCCAGGAATCACAGCACCACCGAAATGGTGCTGTGGCTCCGAGGGTCCTGGGATGAGTGGAGCTGGAATCTCCGGTGGATCCTCATGTCCGTCTGAGATGATCACTGGGTCGGGTGCATGGCTACTGGCTCCAGAGGACGAAGCGCCGGAGTCACTGGAGGGTAAGGAGGACGGGATCTGTGAATCGGCAACAAAGGTAGGCGATGTGGCAGATGAGTCTGAGTAGCTCTCCAAAATGATAACAGGCGGGACATCCGACATCTGAACAAGGAAAAATAACTTTTTCCATGTCAGTAAGTCATAAAGCAAGCACGTATTAGGCAAAGTAACTACGACAGTCTAGATCATGTATAGTAGTAAATAGCATGGCAATAACGACAAGTATCATGCAATCGAAAGCAGGTAATAGCATGCAGAAGTGAAAACAAGTAACAGCATAAGGCATATAGCAGTAAAAATAAGCAGCAGCATGCAGCAAGTTCCGCAGAAACAAGTAAACTAGCAAGTTGTAGATTAGTCCTATTAGTAAATCCTACTCAATCGGGTCTTGACTCATTAATGCATCCTAATTCCCTATAACCAATGCTCTGATACCAAATGTGACGCCCTGTACAAAACCATCGTGTACGAATCATCAACAACGGGAACATTACAAGGTCAAATCCTATATGCTGTTTCAAAATAAGTTTGCATTCATAAGAAAAGGTGATCTCTTAACCAACATCAAATGTTTAATAACCGATAGTATGCTTCTATGAATAGAAGCAATTAGTAATAGTACGTGACCCGTAGGTCTTTACAAATTCATTGTTTCAAAAGTAACAAAGTTTGAATGCAAATTAAATGTTTCATGCGAAGACATCTCTAATAAGCGCAGCGGGAGTCTACAAAGCATGGCAACTACAGCGAAAGCAATCAAACCTTAAGCACCTGAGAAAAACATGGTTAAAAATGTCAACACAAAGGTTGGTGAGCTATAGTTTAAGTATAACAGTAACGTAAGGTAGGCCACGAGATTTCAGTGTTTCAAAACAGTATGAAAAGTATATGTATAACCGTGGGTACTTGGTAACTAACTTAACGTAAATAACACCCCCTAAAAGTACACTTGGCGAGTGCGTAAGTTTACGAAGTATTAAACATCTGTTAAATGCTAGCGCTACTAGCCCGAGTGGGGATGTCAAACCCTATGAATCCATATCTAAGATTCGCGTTCACCGGTTCAAAGACCAATGACTAAACGTTACCAAGCTAAGGGGAAAGTTTATGCCATTGTATAACCCACACATATATAAAGTTTAAGCACTCGTGCCTAGTATGTAAAATGTAAAATGTGCATGTATTCTCAGTTCCCAAAATAGTTAAAGTAAAAAGGGATGCTATAACTCACAGTGGAAAGTAGTAAAGTCGGTACGCCGGATAGGTAAGCAAGTGGTTGGTTCGAAAGGACCTCAACCTAAGTCAAAAGTTACTAAGTTAGTAAATCGTTCCCAAAGGTTCAAAAGTATGTAAATTAGGTCTTAAGTACCATCATCATTCATCATTAAACAAAAAGTGTAAAGTAAGTTTCAAGTCAAGACTAGGGTTTGAAATAAAGGCTGACTTCGTTCAGTCGTCACGACCTCTATACAAACTGAAATGAGGTGAGACCAGTGGCCATGGCTCTGTATATGAGTCCCCTAGGTACTGAACAATTTACAGAACCAAAATCGTCTTCGTTTGACCGTGGTGATGGTTTAAATGCAAGTAGGTCAGAAATTTCAGCACAACGTTAATAGGGTGTAGTGACTTTCGGGAGGCCATAGATCCTAAACCGTAACTCGGATTAAGATGAGGTCTAAATGGAAAATCATATAATCGAACCGAAATAACTGAAAATCAACTTTCCAGTAGCTCAGATAGTCTGATCAGTTCCAGAAACAGTAAGTAAAGGTGTTCCGGTGGGTTCTTGGTGCTTGATGCTCATCACGGTTCTCATCCTTGATGCGTATAGCTTCAAGTGTACAACTCGTTGATGGGTTTGCATCATCTTTACCAAGTTTTGACGATCATAACACTAGTGTAAGTCTAATATATGTAGCACAACTCACTTAAGAGTTGTATGTAGTTTGATGGATCAAAGTTACATCAAGATCTTAGATCCGACACATACATGAGTTATAAAAGTAATATTAAGCTACAAACTTGAAAGTAAACTAAATAATCAAGATATTAAGTTGTAGAACTTAGATCTTAGCTAGATCTTAAAGATCCTAGACTAGAAAGTCTAGATCTAGTGTTCTTAAGTTAGATCCTAAGTTATAGAACTTGGATCTACACTTTAATGTAACCATAAGTTATGAAACTTGGATTTTCAACTTGTAAAATGTATGTAAGCTTGTAAGCTCTTATTTACAACAAAGTTAGAAGACCATAAGCTATAGAAACTTAGATCCAACATAAGTATATGAAGTTATAACTAGAAAGTTATACTTCCATGTTCTTGAACTTACAAAGTTAACTTTAGTTCAAGAAAAACGAGATCAAGTTTAACTAGTAATACTTGACCAATTTAACAACATCACAACTTTAAAGTACATAAAATGAAGAGATAAACTAAATCTACAAGTAATAAGTTCATGGTTATTCATACTTAGAAATATTTAAGCCAAGGCTTTGATCTTTAAGAAAGTAAACCTCAAGTTTACTAACATGAACACAAGCATGATTTTAAAACTCATGAACTTTTCTATTAACAAGTTTTATGGAGGAATCAAACTATAATCTTGATCCTCTTTGGTTCTTGTATGTTCTTGTATAAACAAGATAATATCAAGAATAAACTAGAAAGTTTGATTCTTATAACTAGTAAGTAAGCAACAACAACAAAAGAACACGTAACAAAACAAGCAAATGATGATGATATTTAATGATATATTTCGGTTTTACAAAGGAGAAAAAGAAAGAAATAAAAAGATATGATACTTACAACTAGAGAGAAAATGAGATGAGAGAAAGAAGTGTAAGTTTGTGTGTGTAAAAGTGAAGTAATACTAGAGAATAAGTAGTCAAAAAAATGAAAAAGAACTCCCTCCTCCCCATTGAAGTTCACGACCAAGAGTGCCAAAAGAAGCAACGTCAAAAGCCAACTTTCCAACTTGGGAGAATGGTGTGAGCTAGAAGAAGTAATAAAGCTAAATGGTGTGGGAAAGATGTGTAAGTATACATGTAACAAGTCTTTACATAACACTAACTAAACTAGTTTTATCTTAATGAGTTACTAGTAACAAAATGGGCTCCTAATTAATCCATTAAGAGAAGTAGAGTGGGCTTCCAAGTCCATTAACATGAGTCCAAGTCCAAGTAATCAATAATTTAAATAAAAGCCCAAGTAATTAACTACTATCATTAGTTAATTAAAATAACTAATAATAATTAATCATGAATGTAAATAATATTCAAAAATATTATTCGTGAAAAGTACGTGTGTCACAAAGACAAGTCGAGCCATGAAAAGTTAAATACGGTAACAAGTAACACGTATAAGAACACGATTATTAAGACACAAGCATTAATAATAAATTATTAATAATTAAACGTTGGAAAAATCCAGGGTCGTTACATATTTCCTTTAATTAGTATCAATTTTATAATTATCATCATTAACGATATCATTATTATTATTAGTAGTATCATTATTAATAAAGTTATTATTATTAGTAACTCATTAATATAAAAACTACCATTTTTTTTAACAAATAAATATTTTATATACAAAACGTATTTAGTACATATACTATAATGATATTAATATCTCATATAACTATATATTAACATTATATAGATAAATATTTACGTGTAACAAACTATTAATTTTCGAACACAATAATAAATATGTATACATACATACATATACATATATATATATATATATATATATATATATATATATATATATATATATATATATATATATATATATATATATATATATATATATATATAGGGATTTATATATATTAATATAACTAAATATATAGATATTAAACATTTTGAATATATACACAAACTAAATAAGTATAATATATAATTTAAGCTAATATATAAACTTGTTCGATTACGATTATACATTTTAATTTATATACAAATGATATAGGTTCGTGAATCCGAGGTCAACCCTACAATTGTTCAATGATGTTATATGTATTTTTACTACAAAATACAGCATGGTGAGTTTCATTTACCTTTTTACCCTTTATATTTTTGGGCTGAGAATACATGCGAAATTTTTATAAATATTTTACGAAATAGACACAAGTAATAGAAACTACATTATATGGTTAAATGATCGAAGCCGAATATGCCCCTTTTTCTTGGTAACCTAAGAATTAGTAAACCGATCTACTAATTGACGCGAATCCTAAAGATAGATCTATTGGGCCTAACAAACCCCATCCGTTGGAGCGGATGCTTTAGTACTTCGATGTTGTTTTATCATGTCCGAAGGATTTCCCGGAATGATAGGGGATACTCTTATATACATCTTGTTAATGTCTGTTACCAGGTGTTCAATCCATATGAATGATTTTTGTCTCTATGCACGGGACGTATATTTATGAGAACTGAAAATGAAATTCTTGTGGTCTATTAACATGATGAAAATGATCGTTTATGATAAACTAATGAACTCACCAACATTTTGGTTGACACTTTAAAGCATGTTTATTCTCAGGTATGAAAGAATCTTCCGCTGTGCATTTGCTCATTTTAAGGATATTACTTGGAATCATTCATGACATATTTCAAAAGACGTTGCATTCGAGTCGTTAAGTTCATCAAGATTATTATCAAGTCATTTATAGTTTGGATATATTATGAAATGGTATGCATGCCGTCAACTTTCGATGTAATGAAAGTTTGTCTTTTAAAAAAAACGATTGCAATGTTTGTAAAATGTATCATATAGAGGTCAAGTACCTCGTGATGTAATCAACTTTTGTGAATCGTTTATAATGTATATGAACAGGTCCTTTCAGTTGGTATCAGAGCAGTGGTCTTAGCGAACCAGGTCTTGCATTAGTGTGTCTAACTGATAGTTGTTTAGATGCATTAGTGAGTCTGGACTTCGACCGTGTCTGCATGTCAAAAGTTTTGCTTATTATTTCTAGTCGGAAATCATCTGCTTATCATCCTTAGGAAATTACCTGCTTATCATTCTTAGTGTAGATATGTCTTACTGCCTCTATTGCATAGACAGTGTATAGATAAATTCATATCTTAGCGTATCTGTTATTGTTACCTTTGCCTGACAGCTTCCGTAGATTCCTCTGTAACTTATGGGATTTTAGTATTATATATGCATATGTAAATTATGTATTGCAGGGTACTAATCTAAATCCTATAATCTATTTCTTATCGAAAATCCTTCATCTGATCGTACGAGATGAATCCCTCAACCAGTTCGAGTCCCTTAGATTCCGATAGCTATTCCGATAGTTATTCCGACAGCTATTCCAATATGGATTTCCACTCGAACTCCGAAAGCAGTGTAACCAGAATGGATCAATCAATTAGCCATCATTGATTCTGGAAGAATTAGGGATGAGTTCGTAGTCGACTTAATCAATGGAGATGAGAAGAAGATGATACTTTCCATCCACCACATTGCCCTCTTGGTGAAGAACCTGAAACACTTACCAGCGAATCAGTTCGAAACACCATTTTCACCCTTATTTCCAGGATACCTCATTAAGATTATATTCTATCTAAAATTCTAAACCTTATTCATTCGCTCATTCCTACTGACAATCATCCCGGAGTAATCGAAGAAGTCAACGAGTTTCGCACTCGAGTAATCAATTTGGAAAACATGGTGCAAAACCTACCAGCTTCAGCAACAGCACCGGCAACACCAGTACCACCAATAACATAAGCCTCAACATCACACGCCTCAACATCGCAATCTATACCTCGAATATAATCTTCGTTCTACATCTTGTTCTACATCGGTTATCTTCGTTCTTCATGATGATTATGTAATCTCTAATGTTTTAGAGATTATGTATTCTAGTTCTAACGGTAAATCAAATGAGTTAATATTATATCTACTCATTAAATCCATGATTACATCTGAAGAAAATATATATGTATATATATTTTCATAAAGATTGTAATTGAAAATTCTTTTGTACAAACTGTTAATGGTGAAAATATTTTAACGGGTAGGTAATACCCGAGGAATATTTAGATTTCACATCAATAAGATACATTGTACATTTTTTGAATCTGATTCAACAGTCATTTACTATCCTACTTACACCCACCGATATACGAATCCGTTCACCACATAATAACCATTTTCATTCAATTTCATATTTGGATTTTGACCTATCAGAATCCAACAAGTGGCATAATGAAGAAAACATTGGACAAAATAAAATTTGTTAGAAACAAACAAATTAATTATGAGAAATTTTGTTAAGAATCCACGCTAACTATTCCTAGCTAACTGTTCCTAGCTAACTGTTAATTCCGTATTACATTTTATTTATCGCAATTTAATTATCGCAATTTAAATTCTCGCAATTTTATTTATCGTCATTTAATTTCTGTTATTTATTTTACGCACTTTAAATATCGGGACACATATACAAGGTTTTGACATATCATATCAACGCATCTATATATATTATTTGGAATAACCATAGACACTCTATATGTAGTAATGATCGAGTTAGCTATACAGGGTTGCGGTTGATTCTAAATAATATATATACTTTGAGTTGTGATCGAGTCTGAGACATGTACACGGGTTACGATACGTATTAATTAATTCGAATATTATATATTAAACTATATATGAATTATTGGACTGTTAACTGTGGACTATCGACTGTGGACTGCTAACATTGGACAATTAAAATGAATTAAAATATTGATTATAACATATGAAACTAAACAATTCTTCAAGTTTGCCACTTGATTTCATCTTAAACCTCATTTGTATCTTGACGATTACAATCTGCGATTCAAACCTTTCATAATTCTTGAAAACACTTCAATCGATAGGATGAACCAAACGCACTTCATCTACGGAAGAGGAGATTGATGCATATAGTTATGCACCTGAAAACACTCGGAACCTGAGTAAACGTTTAACATGTGTCTGTGCTAGCTCCTTTGGCATTGCTATTATCAAAAATAACATTGCAATTATTTTTTAAATTAGCCAACTTTGTCACGGCTCCAGCAAATTAGCTTCAATTTTTCATTCGAATAAACCTTACCCCTTCATCATCGTTACCGGGGAATCTTTTTATATTCCACTAAATTACCAGCAGACGTACCAGCAACCTCGTTGCTCCTTGGCTAAAATCTCTCCGACAAATCACTATATTTATCTATTGAAGTCTTATCATGAACTCATCGGCATTTTGTAACGATAATTACCATACCAAATACTGAGAGGCATCAATCGATAATCTCGAATTTCTCAGCGATTCTACGACAACAATTATATATATATATATATATATATATGTATGTATATATATATGTATATATATATGTATATATATATGTGTATATATATATATATGTATGTATATATATGTATATATATATATATATATAACTTCTATCTCGTAGATTTACGAACTTCAATTCTGAATTTATAAAAAGCGCTTTAGCTTATGAATCAGTTCTCTGAGTTTTTGAAAAAGCTGATGAAGCAGTGAAAACTGAAGACTGCCTTAACAGTCAAAAGTTTGATGATAAAGAATGGAGTGTTGAAAAAGCTCAAAGATTTTGATACTGAAAATGAATTGAGCAAATCATGAAAAACACTCTAAACAAGGACTAAACTTGTACATAAAAGAATCCTGATGATTCTGTTTCTGATAAAATCTTTAACGAATACCTTGCTCCTTAATCGCTCTAAATCATCGTGAATGAATTTCTTCATCACAATTTGATTCAAAAATTCTAAGATATTATCGTATCTTTCATTATTAATATCCTCAATATTTCCGAAGATATCTTCATAAATATTCTCGTCTGATATTAATTATCTCTTCGCGTTATCGTGTTACATCATAAAGGAAACTATTTTAGTTTCTAAATTCTGAAACCTTCGAGTTTAAATTATGAATGTTATTGAAGTAGTGTTGGGAACTGAAGCATGAGTTAGCATAATATAATGACACTTGATCAACGTGATTATATTACAGTAAGTCATGCTGAGTTTCTAATGAAACGTGATGATTCACAGATTATAACGTCATCATGCGCCATGTTACACGACTCTTACATTTTATCTAATCTATAAACATATCAAGAACATATTATCTTGATAGTTCTATCTTTTCTCATAAATTCTGGTAACTTAACCAATCAAGATCATACTATTACAATTTCCCTCTTAAAGCATTAGCCATGTTCATTTGAAACTCCATACCTACGAATTCTGGACCATTATTCGCTTGACTTAAAGTCGAGAAGAGAAAATAGAAGTATGGAACTCCAAAATATAAAGGAAATGAAGAGGGTGGATTTATAGTAAAATATCCGACAGAGCAATCAAAACAGATTATTGTATTTAACCAAAGAAGATCCTATTTCCTTAACTATCAAAGAACCAAATCTTATTACGAAGATTTTCTCTAAATCCCTTGAATTTCGAAAATCAACCGTGACTACGTCAAAAGTTAAATTTCTATCTCAATCTTTTGTGATAACTTCACTCGTACTCTTCACGAGATTAAATTGGTTTATCTATATTACTCAAAGATGATAAAACTCTAATTTTCAGCTCGTATTCATCATGAAAACATATTTATTGTCAACCATGACCATCTCACTCAAATTTCGGGACGTAATTTCTTTAACGGGTAGGTACTGTGACGACCCTGAAATTTTTGACCAAATTTAAACTTAATCTTTATATGGTTTCGACATGATAAGCAAACTCTATTAAATTGAATTTCAAAATTTTTGAACTATTTTATGAAATCATTTCACCTTCGACCATTACCGATGATTCACCAACAATTGTTGTTAATAAAATTATATAAATATAAATACATATCAATATAGGCATATATAATAATTTGAATTAATGAAATACAAGTTAATCGTTTGAATTGAATTAAAATTTTAAATATAGTTGTTACAATTACTTTCATTAATAATATCAATACTAGTGTTATTAATATTATTATTTTAAACAAATAAACTATAGATATGATTGCAAGATATATAAATTATAGTATTACTAGTACTCATAATATTATTATCATTAATAATGTTAATATTAATATAATTAGTATTATTCGTGTAATTATCATTAAAATTTTTATTAATACAAATTTCACTAAAATTTTTATTTTTGAGACATATTAATATTATTACTCTTAATATTAAAATAATAATAATAATAATAATAATAATAATAATAATAATAATAATATTATTATTATTATTATTATTATTATTATTATTATTATTATTATTATTATTATTATTATTATTATTATTATTATTATTTGTATTTAGATTATTATTAATAATATTATAATTATTAATTATTAACAAATATTTATATAAAATCGTACGTACCAATTAAAAATCTAAAAATTCAGATGCAGAGACCCATCAAAACTGTTTTTAATTTTGTTCCTACCTCCGAATTTGTTAAACATCACGATCAAATTGTACCTGCAGTTGAAAATATAATTGAACTTTATTTTTTAATTTTTTTCTTTGTTTCTCTGTCGAATTGGTTAAGCTAGTAAACAAATATCACTTAGGTCAAATGAGCTGTAATACCACTATGTGTTCTCTATGTAACTATATACTAATGTATTCCAAAGGAAGTGACTGAAATTAAAAAGCCAATTTTGAAGAAACCGTCGAGTGCTCTGCTTCCCCATTTTTTTTTGTCAAGTCTCAAATTCAAATAAATTTTAAAAATGTAACAATGCAGTGTTGTTAGGAATTATTTAGTTAATCTTTCTACAAAATTTTATATTCTAATCCTTCCTATCAAGCTTCAATTTCTGAGTCAAAGTTTTAAATTGAAAAAGTCAACGAATTTGTTCTTGGTGAAATCCAAGTTTGTTTTGAGGTTTTAAGTTAAATTATCGATTCCAAAAGTTTCTATATATGTTTAGTAAACTAATTAATGTTGTAATTTTTGACTAAAACGTACCACAAATCGAAATCAAAAATATTTTTTTTCTCTCCTACTAGCGACGGTCAGCAGCAGGGAGTTCTTCCCTTTTAAATTTTTTTTTTTTTTTTGAAAACCAATTAATCACAAACAAGTGTTTATATATTGGATATTAAGTCTTCATCGATTCTGTAATTCGTGGTTGGGAATTTAATTTGAGTTTGGTTTGATTTCCTTGAAGAAAATGATGAACACTGATAAAGGGGCTAAGTAAAATTGGGTTTGGTTTATAATCAGAAAAACTAAATGAAGCAGATGGTTAAGGGAGGTAGCAGGGTAGTGAGTGGTCTCGGTTTCGAGCCTGGTCTGGGGCAACTCTTTTTAGAAATCCGTGTTTGAGGTAGTTTTCAATTTATTTTGTTACTATTATTATTATTAATGTTATTATTATGTATTAATATTATTATTATTGTTGTTAGTATGATTATTGTGAATTATTTAGAATGTCATGATTATTATTATTATTATCAAGTATTATTATTTAGGATTATTATTATTATTATTATTATTATTATTATTATTATTATTATTCTCATTTTTATTATTATCGTTATTGTTATTGTTACTAGTGTTATAGTTGTTAGTACTATTATTTTCACTAATAAAAGTATAGTTACCATTTATGATTATTATCGTAATTATAATTACAATGATGATATATATTTGTTATTACTAAAATTAATATCATTACTAATATATGTATTAATATTATTAACATGTTTAGGATCATTATTATTATCATTAATATGAAAACAATAAAATTATTATTATTATTTCCTTTAATTAGTATCAATTTTATAATTATCATCATTAACGATATCATTATTATTATTAGTATTATCATTATTAATAAAGTTATTATTATTAGTAACTCATTAATATAAAAACCATCATTTTTTTAACAAATAAATATTTTATATACAAAACGTATTTAGTACATATACTATAACGATATTAATATCTCATATAACTATATATTAACATTATATAGATAAATATTTACATGTAACAAACTATTGATTTTCGAACACAATAATAAATATGTATACATACATATACATATATATAGGGATTTATATATATTAATATAACTAAATATATAGATATTAAACATTTTGAATATATACACAAACTAAATAAGTATAATATATAATTTAAGCTAATATATAAACTTCTTCGATTATGATTATACATTTTAATTTATATACAAATGATATAGGTTCGTGAATCCGGGGTCAACCCTACAATTGTTCAATGATGTTATATGTATTTTTACTACAAAATACAGCATGGTGAGTTTCATTTGCCTTTTTACCCTTTATATTTTTGGGCTGAGAATACATGCGAAATTTTTATAAATATTTTACGAAATAGACACAAGTAATAGAAACTACATTATATGGTTGAATGATCGAAGCCGAATATGCCCCTTTTGCTTGGTAACCTAAGAATTAGTAAACCGATCTACTAATTGACGCGAATCCTAAAGATAGATCTATTGGGCCTAACAAACCCCATCCGTTGGAGCGGATGCTTTAGTACTTCGATGTTATTTTATCATGTGCGAAGGATTTCCCGGAATGATAGGGGATATTCTTATATGCATCTTGTTAATATCGGTTACCAGGTGTTCAATCCATATGAATAATTTTTGTCTCTATGCATGGGACGTATATTTATGAGAACTGAAAATGAAATTCTTGTGGTCTATTAAAATGATGAAAATGATCGTTTATGATAAACTAATGAACTCACCAACATTTTTGTTGACACTTTAAAGCATGTTTATTCTCATGTATGAAAGAATCTTCCGCTGTGCATTTGCTCATTTTAAGGATATTACTAGGAATCATTCATGACATATTTCAAAAGACGTTGCATTCGAGTCGTTAAGTTCATCAAGATTATTATCAAGTCATTTATAGTTTGGATATATTATGAAATGGTATGCATGTCGTCAACTTTCGATGTAATGAAAGTTTGCCTTTTAAAAAAAACGAATGCAATGTTTGTAAAATGTATCATATAGAGGTCAAGTACCTCGCGATGTAATCAACTATTGTGAATCGTTTATAATGTATATGAACGGGTCCTTTCAGTCAAGGAACTTAAACTATTTTTCTGATAACTGTTTTTCAGATACTGTTGCATTACTTTAAACCTGTAGATTCACCAACATTATTTGTTGACCTGTTTTGCGTGTTTCATTCTCAGGTCCTTAAGAGGTAGGCTTCCACTGTGTTTGCTGCATGGTCTGACCGTGGAGTCAGCATACTATTTAAAGAACATTGTTTACTTTCGCATTTAAAACTTTTATAACTGTTTAAATATTGTTGGCTTGTGGTTACGATCATAACAGTGTTTCTATTTTGGGATTTATTGACTTATGTTTTGAAAGTCAACTTTTAATAAATTAAATGTGATTGCTTTAAGCGTCTCATATAGAGGGCGTAACTGTTAACTGTGGGACTTTGATTAACACGCCGTCAGATGGAAATTTGGCGGGGTGTTACAGATGGTATCAGAGCTAACGGTTCGTAGGGAAACTAGGACTTGCATTAGTGTGTCTGATTTGGTCATTAGGACACTTTGGTGAGTCTAGACTATGACTGGAACTTAGTGATTACATGAGTACTTTATGACTAACGTTATGTGTTGAACTAATCTGCTTTTTATGTATTCTTGTCTTGTGAGTTAGATGTCGCAGGATTCTGAAAATAATAGCAAAAACTTAAATGTGGTTGATGCAAATGCACCTGCTCATGCTCCAGCACCTGTTCCTGTCCCTCATCAAATACCTAACTATCCCGTTAATCTTTATGCACTGGACTTGATTCACACTAACCGAAATAGGGATGTAGTTGATCGTGTTAATGCTTTGAGTGATATTGCGAGGACATACCCGCACCCTGATGATCTGGATAGGTTGGACTCGAGGGTCACGTCCATAAACACTTATACGTATGAGACTGAAGCGAGGTTCTTTGATATGGAGAGGTTGATAGCAGCTTTGACTGCCAGGGTTGCTGCATTGGAGGCAGAACGTGATAGGCTGAGGAATGATAGACCTGCCTCTTATACCAGACAGAAGAGAAAGTGAAGGGTCATTCGACCTTGAGCTTTCTTTTCTTTTTCATCCACCATCCTTTCTTTAATTTATTATATAAGACTTATCGGGTGTTTTAAACCGGGCTACTAGTACATTATGATTATTGTTTGGGTTATTACTTTTGGAATTTGGTTTATTAATTTTGGATTTTTATTTATAATAATGGTGGATTATGCTATGAATAATTATTATCTTTTATTGCATGTGGTAATCTTCTGTATTTAATAGCATTGTATGATTATAGTACTTGTGTTATGTGATACTACAATGATTACCATTAATGTCACTAATTAGTGCTACTACCACTACTATCACTACATAACACTAGTGCCACTACTATTACCACTAGTATCACTACTACCACTACTATCATTGGTGACACTATTATCACTAATGTCACTACTATCACTACTTGTACTACTTACACTACTTCTCACTACTTATGAATCTTTTCGTACTATTATTATTTACTAGTCTTCAACACTCGTTGCTAGTATATTTTATATATAGCGTTGTTTTGACACTGACCTAGTGTGTTTTTCTGTGTTGAAGATGCCTTCGAAGGAATCTACTGCTGCCCAGATCAGAAGACTCGTAGCTGAAGGCATTGCAGCCGAGAGGGCTGAGCTGTTAAGAGAAATCAACAACAATGATCGTGGTGGTTCGAGCAACACCAACGGGAACGGAACTCAAGGTCGTAATGGATATTCTTACAAGACATTCACTAGTTGCAACCCACATCCTTTTAATAGAACTGAGGGACCGGTTGGTCTCAATCGTTGGTTTGAAAAGCTTGAGTCGGTTTTCCGCATCAGCGGGTGTAATGATGATGACCGGGTGGGTTTTGCTACGGGCACACTGTCGGACAGTGCGCTCACTTGGTGGAACAACTATGCACAATTCTTGGGTCATGATCAAGCTTATGCCCTACCCTGGGAAACTTTGAAACAAAGAATGATTGAGGAGTATTGTTCAAGGAATGAGATAAAGAAAATGGAACGCGAGTTCCAAGAGCTGAAGTTGGTAGGCAGTGATCTTACCGCCTACAACAAGAGATTCTTTGAGTTGTCTTTGATGTGTCCTGAGATGGTTACTGCCGAGAAGCGAAAGGTTGAACTGTACATTGAAGGTTTAAGTGAGGGCATTCAAGGTGGGGTTACTACTTCCAAACCCACTACCGTGCAAGAAGCCATTGATATGGCAGGTTTGTTATTGGACCAGATTGCCCAAAGAGGGAAGGGTACTACAGTGAACGAGAATAAGTCCAATGATGGCAAAAGGAAGTGAAACGGTGGTCAAGATAAGAATTTTAACCAACAGCCTTTCAAGAAGCAAGATAACTACAGCAACGACACTTGGGTCACAGGAAACAACTCTAGGTATAAGGGTAACAAGCCACTATGTTCAAAGTGTGGCAAGCATCATACCGGGAGCTGTGCTACTCTAATTTGTGACCGGTACAAGAAGTTTGGCCATTTGGCGAAGGATTGTAAGATTAATCTCAACGGCAATACCAACAACAACATGGCGAACAATGCGAACAATCCTGGTAATGGTAAGAACTATTTTGGTTGTGGACAGCCGGGTCATTTCAAAAGAGACTGTCCTAAGAACAACAACAATGGAAATGCTAGAGGCAGGGCGTTCAACCTCAACTCTGCGGAAGCTCGTGATGATCCGAAGTTAGTCACGGGTACGTTTTTACTCAATGATCAACCTGTTTATATTTTGTTTGACACTAGTGCTGATAGAAGTTTTATATCTAAGGATATTTGTCACAATGTTAAGAATCCTGTTTCTTCTTTAGATAACGTGTATTCCATAGAACTAGGGAATGGTAACTTGATGAGAGCTGATAAGATTTATCGTGATTGTACTTTGAAGTTAGAGGGTAAGCCTTTTAGCATTGATGTGATACCTATTAAACTGGGAAGTTTTGACCTTGTGGTTGGAATAGACTGGTTAGCTGATAACAAAGCAGAAGTGGTCTGTGACTTGAAGGCTATTCGTATTCCTATCGCGGACGGTGAACCTATGATGATTTATGGAGAGAAGAACGGCTCATAATTACATCTCATTAACTGCTTGGAAGTTCAGAAGTATGTGAGAAAGGGATGTATCGGGTTTATGGCTCACGTAAGCCAACTTGTACCTGATGAAAGGAGACCCGAAGACATTCCTATAGTTGAGGAATTTCTTGAAGTTTTTCCGGAGGAATTGCCTGGTCTCCCACCGCATCGAGAAGTTGATTTTCAGATAGATTTAGTGCTAGGAGCGGCACCGGTGGCTCGCGCACCGTACAGACTTGCACCCCTAGAGCTTCAAGAGTTGTCTAGCCAATTGCAAGAGTTGTTAGACAAGGGATTTATCCGATTGAGTTCTTCACCTTGGGGAGCTCCGGTCTTGTTTGTTAAAAAGAAAGATAGGTCGATGAGATTGTGTATCGACTACAGAGAATTGAACAAGTTGACAATCAAGAATCGGTATCCGCTACCGAGGATTTATGACTTATTTGATCAACTACAGGGATCTAGTTGTTATTCAAAGATTGATTTGAGATTCGGGTATCACCAATTGAGAGTCAAAGAAGTGGATGTCCCAAAGACGGCGCTTAGAACATGTTATGGACATTATGAGTTTACAGTGATGTCGTTTAGTTTGACGAACGCACCAGCAGTGTTTATGGATCTCATGAACTGTGTGTGCAAGCCATACCTAGATAAATTTTTCATTGTGTTTATTGATGATATATTGGTGTACTCCAAGGACAAGGAAGAGCACGAACAATATCTACGTTCAATATTGACTATGCTTAGAAAAGAGCAGTTGTATGCAAAGTTCTCTAAGTGTGACTTTTGGTTACCAGAGGTACAATTTCTTGGCCATGTTGTAGGGGCCAATGGAATACAAGTTGATCCAGCAAAGATTGATTCGGTTAAGAATTCGGAAAATCCAAAGACGCCAACTCAGATCTGGCAATTTTTCGGTCTAGCTGGTTACTACAGGAGATTCATTGAAGGATTCTCTAAGATTGCCCGACCCTTAACCGCGTTGACTCATAAAGGCAAGAAGTATGAGTGGTCAGAACCGCAAGAAATTGCATTTCAGTTGTTGAAGGAGAAGTTAACAACTGCACCAGTATTTTCTCTACCCGAGGGAAGCGAAGATTTTGTTATTTATTGTGATGCCTCACGTCAAGGAATGGGTTGCGTGCTTATGCAACGAAAAAAGGTTATTTCTTATGGATCGCGTCAGTTAAAGATTCACGAGCAGAACTACACTACACACGACCTTGAACTAGGAGTTGTTGTCTTTGCACTTAAAATGTGGAGACACTACCTGTATGGAACCAAGTTTACTATCTTCACCGACCATAAGAGTTTATAGCACATATTCGATCAGAAACAACTCAACATGAGACAACGATGTTAGATGGAACTACTTAACGATTATAACTGCGAACTTCAATACCATCCGAGCAAAGCAAATGTTGTGGCGGATGCTTTAAGCAGAAAAGAGCAAGAGAAACCCCTTAGGGTTAAAACGCTTAACATAGTTGTCCGTACGAATCTCACATCACAGATCCGCGAAGCACAACGGGAAGCCATGAAACAAGAAAACATTGATGTTGAATTTATCAAAGGGATGGATAAGAAATTGGACATCAAGGAGGACGGAACACGTGAAATGTCCCGTTCTTATTGATTAAAAACGTTCCATATTAATTGATTTCGTTACGAGGTTTTGACCTCTATATGAGAAGTTTTTCAAAGACTGCATTAATTTTTAAAACAAACCATAACCTTTATTTCATAAATAAAGGTTTAAAAAGCTTTACGTAGATTATCAAATAATGATAATCTAAAATATCCTGTTTACACACGACCATTACATAATGGTTTACAATATAAATATGTTACATCGAAATTAGTTTCTTGAATGCAGTTTTTACACAATATCATACAAACATGGACTCCAAATCTTTTCCTTATTTTAGTATGCAACAGCGGAAGCTCTTAGTATTCACCTGAGAATAAACATGCTTTAAACGTCAACAAAAATGTTGGTGAGTTATAGGTTTAACCTATATATATCAAATCGTAACAATAGACCACAAGATTTCATATTTCAATACACATCCCATACATAGAGATAAAAATCATTCATATGGTGAACACCTGGTAACCGACATTAACAAGATGCATATATATAAGAATATCCCCATCATTCCGGGACACCCTTCGGATATGATATAAATTTTGAAGTACTAAAGCATCCGGTACTTTGGATGGGGTTTGTTAGGCCCAATAGATCTATCTTTAGGATTCGCGTCAATTAGGGTGTCTGTTCCCTAATTCTTAGATTACTAGACTTAATAAAAAGGGGCATATTCGATTTTGATAATTCAACCATAGAATGTAGTTTCACGTACTTGTGTCTATTTTGTAAATCATTTATAAAACCTGCATGTATTCTCATCCCAAAAATATTAGATTTTAAAAGTGGGACTATAACTCACTTTCACAGATTTTTACTTTGTCGGGAAGTAAGACTTGGCCACTGGTTGATTCACGAACCTATAACAATATATACATATATATCAAAGTATGTTTAAAATATATTTACAACACTTTTAATATATTTTGATGTTTTAAGTTTATTAAGTCAGTTGTCCTCGTTAGTAACCTACAACTAGTTGTCCACAGTTAGATGTACAGAAATAAATCGATAAATATTATCTTGAATCAATCCACGACCCAGTGTATACGTATCTCAGTATTGATCACAACTCAAACTATATACATTTTGGAATCAACCTCAACCCTGTATAGCTAACTCCAACATTCACATATAGAGTGTCTATGGTTGTTCCGAAATATATATAGATGTGTCGACATGATAGGTCGAAACATTGTATACGTGTCTATGGTATCTCAAGATTACATAATATACAATACAAGTTGATTAAGTTATGGTTGGAATAGATTTGTTACCAATTTTCACGTAGCTAAAATGAGAAAAATTATCCAATCTTGTTTTACCCATAACTTCTTCATTTTAAATCCGTTTTGAGTGAATCAAATTGCTATGGTTTCATATTGAACTCTATTTTATGAATCTAAACAGAAAAAGTATAGGTTTATTGTCGGAAAAAATAAGTTACAAGTCGTTTTTGTAAAGGTAGTCATTTCAGTCGAAAGAACGACGTCTAGATGACCATTTTAGAAAACATACTTCCACTTTGAGTTTAACCATAATTTTTGGATATAGTTTCATGTTCATAATAAAAATAATTTTCTCAGAATAACAACTATTAAATCAAATTTTATCATAGTTTTTAATTAACTAACCCAAAACAGCCCGCGGTGTTACTACAACGGCGTAAATCCGGTTTTACGGTGTTTTTCGTGTTTCCAGGTTTTAAATCATTAAGTTAGCATATCATATAGATATAGAACATGTGTGTAGTTAATTTTAAAAGTCAAGTTAGAAGGATTAACTTTTGTTTGCGAACAAGTTTAGAATTAACTAAACTATGTTCTAGTGATTACGAGTTTAAACCTTCGAATAAGATAGTTTTATATATATGAATCGAATGATGTTATGAACATCATTACTACCTCAAGTTTAGTAGGTAAACCTACTGGAAGTGACAAGAAATGATCTAGCTTCAAAGGATCTTGGATGGCTTGAAAGTTCTTGAAGTAGGATCATGACACAAAAACAAGTTCAAGTAAGATTTTTACTCGAATTAAGATAGTTTATAGTTATAGAAATTGAATCAAAGTTTGAATATGAATATTACCTTGAATAAGAAAGATAACCTACTGTATATAACAAAGGTTTCTTGATCTTAGATGATTACTTGGAATGGATTAGAAAGCTTGGAAGTAAATTAGTAAACTTGAAGGGATTTTTGAAGTGTTCTTGAAGTGTTCTTCCTATGATGATTATAGCTTGATTCTTGAAGTGATTTTTGATGAAGATGATGATTAACTACTGGAAAAATACGTTCATAATAGTGTGTGTGTGTGTGTGTGTGTTGAGAGAGAATTAGAAAGAGAATTGGAAGTGAAATGGAGTGAATGATGAGTGGTAATTGGTGAGTGGTGAGTGGGGTTAAAAGGAGTTCTAGTTAGTTGACTAGCTCATGGTAGAAGTTAAAATTGATTAGTCATACATGACATAATCAAGAGTGGAATCCCATGCTAGTTCCTATTGGTATATACTTATAGTAAGTACGTTTTGAAGCTGTGTATAATACGGGTAAGAATACGACTAGAATTCTTGATGAAAGAAAAGAATGGAAAAGTAACTGTAACCATTTTCGTTAAGTATGAGTGTTTTGATATATGTCTTGAAGTCTTCCAAAAGTATTTTAATACATCTAAATACACTACATGTATATACATTTTAACTGAGTCGTTAAGTCATCGTTAGTCGTTACATGTAAGTGTTGTTTTGAAACCTTTAAGTTAACGATCTCAATTAATGTTGTTAACCCATTGTTTATTATATCTAATGAGATTTTAAATTATTATATTATCATGATATTATGATATATTAATATATCTTAATATGATATATATACATTTAAATGTCGTTACAACGATAATCATTACATATATGTCTCGTTTCGAAATCCTTAAGTTAGTAGTCTTGTTTATATGTATATAACTCATTGTTAATATACTTATGGAGATACTTACTTATCATAATCTCATGTTAACCATATGTATATCCATATATATATCGTCATGTCGTTTTTACAAGTTTTTGTAGTGACCCGAACTTTTCCATGTTTATATATATATTAAATGAAATTGTTATTTACATGATTAAGTGTTTCTAACATGTTAAGTAATCAAACTTGTTAAGACTTGATTAATTGAAATAGGTTTCATATAGACAATTGACCACCCAAGTTGACCGGTGATTCACGAACGTTAAAACTTGTAAAAACTATACGATGACATATATATGGTTATATATATAGTTAACATGATTTTATTATAAGTATGTATCTCATTAGGTATTTTAATAATGAGTTATATACATAAAAATGAGACTATTAATTTAAGAAACTCGAAAACGATATATATAACGATTATCGTTATAACAACGTCTTACTAGGTACATATGAATCATATTAAGATATTGATACACTTGGTTAATTATGTTAAATGATAAGTAAATATATTATTAAGTGTATTAACAATGAAATACATATGTAAAAATAAGACTACTAACTTAATGATTTCGAAACGAGACATATATGTAACGATTATCGTTGTAACGGCATTTAATTGTATATATATCATACTAAGATATATTATATATCATAATATCATGATAATATAACAATTTAACATCTCATTTTTTATAATAAACAATGGGTTAACAACATTCAACAAGATCGTTAACCTAAAGGTTTCAAAACAATATTTACATGTAACGACTAACGATGACTTAACGACTCAGTTAAAATGTATATACATGTAGTGTTTTAATATGTATTTATACACTTTTGAAAGACTTCAATACACTTATCAAAATACTTCTACTTAACAAAAATTCTTACAATTACATCCTCGTTCAGTTTCATCAACAATTCTACTCGTATGCACCCGTATTCGTACTCGTACAATACACAGCTTTTAGATGTATGTACTATTGGTATATACACTCCAATGATCAGCTCTTAGCAGCCCATGTGAGTCACCTAACACATGTGGGAACCATAATTTGGCAACTAGCATGAAATATCTCATAAAATTACAAAAATATGAGTAATCATTCATGACTTATTTACATGAAAACAAAATTACATATCCTTTATATCTAATCCATACACCAACGACCAAAAACACCTACAAACACTTTAATTCTTCAATTTTCTTCATCTAATTGATCTCTCTCAAGTTCTATCTTCAAGTTCTAAGTGTTCTTCATAAATTCCAAAAGTTCTAGTTTCATAAAATCAAGAATACTTCCAAGATTGCAAGTTTACTTCCAAGTTTTCTAAATCCATTCCAAGTAATCATCCAAGATCAAGAAACCTTTGTTACTTACAGTAGGTTATATTTCTAATACAAGGTAATAATCATATTCAAACTTTAATTCAATTTCTATAACTATAACAATCTTATTTCGAGTGGAAATCTTACTTGAAATTGTTTTCGTGTCATGATTCTGCTTCAAGAACTTTCAAGCCATCCAAGGATCCTTTGAAGCTAGATCTATTTTTTTCATTTCCAGTAGGTTTATCCAAGGAACTTGAGGTAGTAATAATGTTCATAACATCATTCGATTCATACATACAAAGCTATCTTATTCGAAGGTTTAAACTTGTAATCACTAGAACATAGTTTAGTTAATTCTAAACTTGTTCGCAAATAAAAGTTAATCCTTCTAACTTGACTTTTAAAATTAACTAAACACATGTTCTATATCTATATGATATGCTAACTTAATGATTTAAAACCTGGAAACACGAAAAACACCGTAAAACCGGATTTACGCCGTCGTAGTAACACCGCGGGCTGTTTTGGGTTAGTTAATTAAAAACTATGATAAACTTTGATTTAAAAGTTGTTATTCTGGGAAAATTATTTTTATTATGAACATGAAACTATATCCAAAAATTATGGTTAAACTCAAAGTGGAAATATGTTTTCTAAAATGGTCATCTAGACGTCGTTCTTTCGACTGAAATGACTACCTTTACAAAAATGACTTGTAACTTATTTTTCCGACAATAAACCTATACTTTTTCTATTTATATTCATAAAATAGAGTTCAATATGAAACCATAGCAATTTGATTCACTCAAAATGGATTTAAAATGAAGAAGTTATGGGTAAAACAAGATTGGATAATTTTTCTCATTTTAGCTACGTGAAAATTGGTAACAAATCTATTCCAACCATAACTTAATCAACTTGTATTGTATATTATATAATCTTGAGATACCATAGACACGTATACAATGTTTCGACCTATCATGTTGACACATCTATATATATTTCGGAACAACCATAGACACTCTATATGTGAATGTTGGAGTTAGCTATACAGGGTTGAGGTTGATTCCAAAATATATATAGTTTGAGTTGTGATCAATACTGAGATACGTATACACTGGGTCGTGGATTGATTCAAGATAATATTTATCGATTTATTTCTGTACATCTAAGTGTGGACAACTAGTTGTAGGTTACTAACGAGGACAGCTGACTTAATAAACTTAAAACATCAAAATATATTAAAAGTGTTGTAAATATATTTTGAACATACTTTGATAAATATGTATATATTGTTATAGGTTCGTGAATCAACCAGTGGCCAAGTCTTACTTCCTGACGAAGTAAAAATCTGCGAAAGTGAGTTATAGTCCCACTTTTAAAATCTAATATTTTTGGGATGAGAATACATGCAGGTTTTATAAATGACTTACAAAATAGACACAAGTACGTGAAACTACATTCTATGGTTGAATTATCGAAATCGAATATGCCCCTTTTTATTAAGTCTGGTAACCTAAGAATTAGGGAACAGACACCCTAATTGACGCGAATCCTAAAGATAGATCTATTGGGCCTAACAAACCCCATCCAAAGTACCGGATGCTTTAGTACTTCGAAATTTATATCATATCCGAAGGGTGTCCCGGAATGATGGAGATATTCTTATATATATGCATCTTGTTAATGTCGGTTACCAGGTGTTCACCATATGAATGATTTTTATCTCTATGTATGGAATGTGTATTGAAATATGAAATCTTGTGGTCTATTGTTACGATTTGATATATATAGGTTAAACCTATAACTCACCAACATTTTTGTTGACGTTTAAAGCATGTTTATTCTCAGGTGAATACTAAGAGCTTCCGCTGTTGCATACTAAAATAAGGACAAGATTTGGAGTCCATGTTTGTATGATATTGTGTAAAAACTACATTCAAGAAACTGATTTCGATGTAACATATTTGTATTGTAAACCATTATGTAATGGTCGTGTGTAAACAGGATATTTTAGATTATCATTATTTGATAATCTACGTAAAGCTTTTTAAACCTTTATTTATGAAATAAAGGTTATGGTTTGTTTTAAAAATGAATGCAGTCTTTGAAAAACGTCTCATGTAGAGGTCAAAACCTCGCAACGAAATCAATTAATATGGAACGTTTTTAATCAATAAGAACGGGACATTTCAGTTGGTATCCGAGCGTTGGTCTTAGAGAACCAGAATTTTGCATTAGTGTGTCTTATCGAGTTTGTTAGGATGCATTAGTGAGTCTGGACTTCGACCGTGTTTACTTGAAAAATGATTGCTTAACAAATTTTGTTGGAAACTATATATTTTTAACATGTGAATATTATGTGATATATTAATCTCTTAACGCGTTTGATATTATGTGATAGATGTCTACCTCTAGAACAAGTCCCATTGGCTCACCTAATAATAATGAAGAGTCAAATGTAAATTGGAATGATTCGTGGACTGATTCACAAGTTCCCGAAGAGCAACCGGAAGAAGAGTCGGAACCGGAAGAAGAATCGGAACCGGAAGAAGAATCGGAACCGGATGAAGAAATAGAACCGGTGTGGGAAATAATAAAATGGTTAAGTAAAAGAAAATCCTCAACCAACCGACCAAGGTTAATTATGGTCAATGGTGTTTCCGCCAAGGAAGCAAAATATTGGGAGGATTACCAATTCTCCGATGAATCGGATTCAGACGAGAATTCCGATGATGTTATAGAAATTACCCCAACTAAATTTAAAAAGGAAAAAGAAAATAATAAGGGAAAGGGCATAAAAATAGAGAAATCTAATTCCCACCCCGATGAACTTTATATGTATCGTCGACCCCCGAAGTCCTTAAGTTGTAACAATGACCCGGGAACCTCTAAACCACCAGGTTTTTCTAAACCGTTGTGGAAAACGACAGCTAGTATTAGGGGAACATCATATATCCCTAGAAACTTGGCAAAACGAACCAAAACCGAAGAAGAAGAAATGAGCGAGTCGGAATAAGATAGTTGTATTCGTGTGGTGTAATATATGTAATATAGTTTGCTTATGCTTTATGATATATGTAAAAATTGCTTGTATTAATAAGTATTTTTTTATGAATCTAACTCTTGTCTATTTTACAGTTTAAAAACACAAAATGGATAGACAACCCAATATTTTAAGAGACCTACCCGGAGACATGATTGATGAAATCTTGTCTAGAGTCGGTCAGAATTCTTCGGCACAACTATTTCCGGCGAAATCAGTTTGTAAGACATTCGAAGAACGTTCCAAGAATGTCTTGGTTTATAAGAGACTTTCGTTTGAAAGATGGGGGATATCACATTGGGAAACCCATAAGTTACTATGTGTTTACTTTGACGCATATATTGCGGGGAACCCAAATGCTATTTTACGCAATAGGTTAAGAAATTATTTTGACTCAATGTATCCGAATATAGGACTTCATGATTTAGAAAAAGCGGCTAACATGCAACATAAAGAAGCATGCTATGCTTACGGGTTAGTAATGTTCGCTTCTCACCAAAGTGAGAACAAGAACATCGGGCTACAACTATTAAACAAAACGTTCCCACAAGTGACGGAGTCGGTAATTGGGGTAAGAAATGAGGTTTTTAGGTTATTACAAGACTTTTGGTCATTACGTAACCCTCGTCCCTTTGACGACGTTACAACACGCTATCTTATCAACGGCCATAACGGTTATGTTCCACAAGACCAAGGATGGGAAGTAGTCCTAGTAAAACCAGAATGCATGACTTGTTTCTGGACGTATGAATTACGTGTCTTTATTGCCTTTGCTGAACGACTTGTGTACTAGCTAGAATTATCTTCACAACTATCTTGTATCAAAGTTATTTTGTGCTATATTTCATGCTTTATGTAAAATAAGCGGTATTGTAAGTTTGTAAAATATTGTATAAAAGTTTGAACGCGAAATATTATTATAATCAGTTTTTCATATAGAATTGTAGTAGTAGAATTGTATATTAGCTACTAAGTATGAACTTAACGGGTAGGTACTACCCGAATTTAAACTTATAAAACGCTAATATGAAGAAAAAGCTTTTATAAATGAGTTCATATTATGCTACGAAATACTATTAACTACTCTTAATATTCTGTATGATTAACTTGTTCCATTTGACTATTTTGAAGGAAATGGCACCGACTACTCGACACACCGTGAATATGAATGAAAAGGAATTCCGTACTTTTCTAGCTTCAAACATAGCCGCAGTACAGGCTGCGCTACATACCAACAATAACCTTGGATCTAGCAGTACAGGAAATCGTGTAGGATGCACCTACAAAGAATTCACTGCCTGCAAACCTTTGGAATTTGATGGAACCGAAGGACCGATCGGATTGAAACGGTGGACCGAGAAGGTCGAATCGGTATTTGCCATAAGTAAGTGTACTGAAGAGGACAAAGTGAAGTATGCTACGCATACCTTCACAGGTTCTGCGTTAACATGGTGGAATACCTATCTAGAGCAAGTGGGACAAGACGATGCGTACGCACTACCGTGGTCAGCATTCAAGCACTTGATGAACGAGAAGTACCGTCCCAGAACCGAGGTCAATAAGCTCAAGACAGAACTTAGAGGGTTACGAACCCAAGGATTTGATATTACCACGTACGAAAGACGATTCACAGAATTGTGCCTATTGTGTCCGGGAGCATTCGAAGATGAGGAAGAGAAGATCGATGCATTTGTGAAAGGATTACCGGAAAGAATCCAAGAAGATATAAGTTCACACGAGCCCGCCTCTATACAACAGGCATGTAGAATGGCTCACAAACTAGTGAACCAGATTGAAGAAAGAATTAAAGAACAGACTGCTGAAGAGGCCAATGTGAAGCAAGTCAAAAGAAAGTGGGAGGAAAACGGTGATAAGAATCACCAATACAACAACAACAGCAATTAAAACAATAATCGAAACAATTATCCCAACAATCGCAACATCAATCGCAACTACAACAAACGGCCCAACAACAACAACAACAACAATAGCAACTACAACAATCATCCCAACAACAATAATAACCGCAACAACAACAACAATCAGAAGCAGCTATGCCAAAGGTGTGAAAAGTATCACTCGGGGTTCTGCACCAAATTTTGCAACAAGTGTAAAAGAAATGGTCATAGCGCGGCGAAGTGTGAGGTCTGCGGACCAGGGGTTAATAGAACGAAAGGAACAAATGGTGTCGGAACGAGTAATGGCGGAGCAAGTAGTGTCGGAGCAAGTTATGCCAATGTAGTTTGTTATAAATGTGGAAAACTGGGCCACAATATTAGAAATTGCCCGAACCAGGAGAACACGAATGGACAAGGCCGCGGAAGAGTTTTCAATATTAATGCGGCAGAGGCACAGGAAGACCCAGAGCTTGTTACGGGTACGTTTCTTATGACAATAAATCTGCTTACGTTTTATTTGATTCGGGTGCGGATAGAAGCTATATGAGTAGAGATTTTTGTACTAAATTAAGTTGTCTATTGACGCCTTTGGATAGTAAATTTTTACTCGAATTAGCAAATGGTAAATTAATTTCAGCAGATAATATATGTCGGAATCGAGAAATTAAACTGGTTAGCGAAACATTTAAGATTGATTTGATACCAGTAGAGTTAGGGAGTTTTGATGTGATAATCGGTATGGACTGATTGAAAGAAGTGAAAGCAGAGATCGTTTGTTACAAAAATGCAATTCGCATTATACGAGAAAAAGGAAAACCCTTAATGGTGTACGGAGAAAAGGGCAACACGAAGCTACATCTTATTAGTAATTTGAAGGTACAAAAACTAATAAGAAAAGGTTGCTATACTATTCTAGCACACGTCGAGAAAGTACAAACTGAAGAAAAGAGCATCAATGATGTTCCCGTCGCAAAAGAATTTCCCGATGTATTTCTGAAAGAATTACCGGGATTACCCCCACATCGATCCGTTGAATTTCAAATAGATCTTGTACCAGGAGCTGCACCAATAGCTCGTGCTCCTTACAGACTCGCACCCAGCGAGATGAAAGAACTGCAAAGCCAATTACAAGAACTTTTAGAGTGTGGTTTCATTCGACCAAGCACATCACCGTGGGGAGCTCCTGTTTTGTTTGTCAAGAAGAAATATGGTACATTCAGGTTGTGTATCGACTATCGAGAGTTGAACAAACTTACCATCAAGAACCGCTACCCACTACCGAGAATCGACGACTTATTTGATCAACTACAAGGCTCGTCTGTTTATTCAAAGATTGACTTACGTTCCGGGTATCATCAAATGCGGGTGAAAGAAGATGATATTCCAAAGACTGCTTTCAGAACACGTTACGGTCATTACGAGTTTATGGTCATGCCGTTTGGTTTAACTAATGCACCAGCTGTGTTCATGGACCTTATGAACCGAGTGTGTGGACCATACCTTGACAAGTTTGTTATTGTTTTCATTGATGACATACTTATTTACTCAAAGAATGACCAAGAACACGGTGAACATTTGAGAAAGGTGTTAGAAGTATTGAGGAAGGAAGAATTGTACGCTAAGTTTTCAAAGTGTGCATTTTGGTTGGAAGAAGTTCAATTCCTCGGTCACATAGTGAACAAAGAAGGTATTAAGGTGGATCCGGCAAAGATAGAAACTGTTGAAAAGTGGGAAACCCCGAAAACTCCGAAACACATATGCCAGTTTTTAGGACTAGCTGGTTACTACAGAAGGTTCATCCAAGACTTTTCCAGAATAGCAAAACCCTTGACTGCATTAATGCATAAAGGGAAGAAATTTGAATGGAATGATGAACAAGAGAAAGCGTTTCAGTTATTGAAGAAAAAGCTAACTACGACACCTATATTGTCATTGCCTGAAGGGAATGATGATTTTGTGATTTATTGTGACGTATCAAAGCAAGGTATCGGTTGTGTATTAATGCAACGAACGAAGGTGATTGCTTATGCGTCTAGACAATTGAAGATTCATGAACAAAATTATACGACGCATGATTTGGAATTAGGCGCGGTTGTTTTTGCATTAAAGACTTGGAGGCACTACTTATATGGGGTCAAAAGTATTATATATACCGACCACAAAAGTCTTCAACACATATTTAATCAGAAACAACTGAATATGAGGCAGCGTAGGTGGATTGAATTGTTGAATGATTACGACTTTGAGATTCGTTACCACCCGGGAAAGGTAAATGTGGTAGCCGATGCCTTGAGCAGGAAGGACAGAGAACACATTCGAGTAAAATCTATGAATATAATGATTCATAATAACCTTACTACTCAAATAAAGGAGGCGCAACAAGGAGTTTTAAAAGAGGGAAATTTAAAGGATGAAATACCCAAAGGATCGGAGAAGCATCTTAATATTCGGGAAGACGGAACCCAGTATAGGGCTGAAAGGATTTGGGTACCAAAATTTGGAGATATGAGAGAAATGGTACTTAGAGAAGCTCATAAAACCAGATACTCAATACATCCTGGAACGGGGAAGATGTACAAGGATCTCAAGAAACATTTTTGGTGGCCGGGTATGAAAGCCGATGTTGTTAAATACGTAGGAGAATGTTTGACGTGTTCTAAGGTCAAAGTTGAGCATCAGAAACCATCAGGTCTACTTCAACAACCCGAAATCCCGGAATGGAAATGGGAAAATACTACCATGGATTTCATCACTAAATTGCCAAAGACTGCAAGTGGTTTTGTACTATTTGGGTAATAGTTGATCGTCTCACCAAATTAGCACACTTCCTGCCAATAAGAGAAGATGACAAGATGGAGAAGTTAGCACGACTATATTTGAAGGAAGTCGTCTCCAGACATGGAATACCAATCTCTATTATCTCTGATAGGGATGGCAGATTTATTTCAAGATTCTGGCAGACATTACCGCAAGCATTACGAACTCGTCTAGACATGAGTACTACCTATCATCCACAAACTGATGGACAGAGCGAAAGGACGATACAAACGCTTGAAGACATGCTACGAGCATGTGTTATTGATTTCGGAAACAGTTGGGATCGACATCTACCGTTAGCAGAATTTTCCTACAACAACAGCTACCATTCAAGCATTGAGATGGCGCCGTTTGAAGCACTTTATGGTAGAAAGTGCAGGTCTCCGATTTGTTAGAGTGAAGTGGGGGATAGACAGATTACGGGTCCGGAGATAATACAAGAAACTACCGAGAAAATCATCCAAATTCAACAAAGATTGAAAACCGCCCAGAGTCGACAAAAGAGCTACGCGGACAGTAAAAGAAAAGATATAGAGTTTGAAATTGGAGAAATGGTCATGCTTAAGGTTTCACCTTGGAAAGTCATTGTTCGATTTGGTAAACGGGGGAAACTAAATCCAAGGTACATTGGACCATTCAAGATTATAGATCGTGTCGGACCAGTAGCTTACCAACTGGAGCTACCTCAACAACTCGCGGCTGTACATAACACTTTCCACGTCTCAAATTTGAAGAAATGTTTTGCTAAAGAAGATCTCACTATTCCGTTGGACGAAATCCAAATCAATGAAAAACTACAATTCATTGAAGAATCCGTCGAAATAATGGATCGTGAGGTTAAGAAACTTAAACAAAATAAGATACCGATTGTTAAGGTTCGATGGAATGCTTGTAGAGGACCCGAGTTCACCTGGGAGCGTGAAGATCAGATGAAGAAGAAATACCCGCATTTATTTCCAGAAGATACGTCAACACCTCCAACTGCTTAAAATTTCGGGACGAAATTTATTTAACGGGTAGGTACTGTAGTGACCCGAACTTTTCCATGTTTATATATATATTAAATGAAATTGTTATTTACATGATTAAGTGTTTCTAACATGTTAAGTAATCAAACTTGTTAAGACTTGATTAATTGAAATAGGTTTCATATAGACAATTGACCACCCAAGTTGACCGGTGATTCACGAACGTTAAAACTTGTAAAAACTATACGATGACATATATATGGTTATATATATAGTTAACATGATTTTATTATAAGTATGTATCTCATTAGGTATTTTAATAATGAGTTATATACATAAAAATGAGACTATTAATTTAAGAAACTCGAAAACGATATATATAACGATTATCGTTATAACAACGTCTTACTAGATACATATGAATCATATTAAGATATTGATACACTTGGTTAATTATGTTAAATGATAAGTAAATATATTATTAAGTGTATTAACAATGAAATACATATGTAAAAATAAGACCACTAACTTAATGATTTCGAAACGAGACATATATGTAACGATTATCGTTGTAACGGCATTTAATTGTATATATATCATACTAAGATATATTATATATCATAATATCATGATAATATAACAATTTAACATCTCATTTTTTATAATAAACAATGGGTTAACAACATTCAACAAGATCGTTAACCTAAAGGTTTCAAAACAACATTTACATGTAACGACTAACGATGACTTAACGACTCAGTTAAAATGTATATACATGTAGTGTTTTAATATGTATTTATACACTTTTGAAAGACTTCAATACACTTATCAAAATACTTCTACTTAACAAAAATGCTTACAATTACATCCTCGTTCAGTTTCATCAACAATTCTACTCGTATGCACCCGTATTCGTACTCGTACAATACACAGCTTTTAGATGTATGTACTATTGGTATATACACTCCAATGATCAGCTCTTAGCAGCCCATGTGAGTCACCTAACACATGTGGGAACCATCATTTGGCAACTAGCATGAAATATCTCATAAAATTACAAAAATATGAGTAATCATTCATGACTTATTTACATGAAAACAAAATTACATATCCTTTATATCTAATCCGTACACCAACGACCAAAAACACCAAAAAACACTTTAATTCTTCAATTTTCTTCATCTAATTGATCTCTCTCAAGTTCTATCTTCAAGTTCTAAGTGTTCTTCATAAATTCTAAAAGTTCTAGTTTCATAATATCAAGAATACTTCCAAGATTGCAAGTTTACTTCCAAGTTTTCTAAATCCATTCCAAGTAATCATCCAAGATCAAGAAACCTTTGTTACTTACAGTAGGTTATCTTTCTAATACAAGGTAATAATCATATTCAAACTTTAATTAAATTTCTATAACTATAACAATCTTATTTCGAGTGGAAATCTTACTTGAAATTGTTTTCGTGTCATGATTCTGCTTCAAGAACTTTCAAGCCATCCAAGGATCCTTTAAAGCTAGATCTATTTTTCTCATTTCCAGTAGGTTTATCCAAGGAACTTGAGGTATTAATGATGTTCATAACATCATTCGATTCATACATACAAAGCTATCTTATTCGAAGGTTTAAACTTGTAATCACTAGAACATAGTTTAGTTAATTCTAAACTTGTTCGCAAATAAAAGTTAATCCTTCTAACTTGACTTTTAAAATTAACTAAACACATGTTCTATATCTATATGATATGCTAACTTAATGATTTAAAACCTGGAAACACGAAAAACACCGTAAAACCGGATTTACGCCGTCGTAGTAACACCGCGGGCTGTTTTGGGTTAGTTAATTAAAAACTATGATAAACTTTGATTTAAAAGTTGTTATTCTGGGAAAATGATTTTTATTATGAACATGAAACTATATCCAAAAATTATGGTTAAACTCAAAGTGGAAATATGTTTTCTAAAATGGTCATCTAGACGTCGTTCTTTCGACTGAAATGACTACCTTTACAAAAATGACTTGTAACTTATTTTTCCGACTATAAACCTATACTTTTTCTGTTTATATTCATAAAATAGAGTTCAATATGAAACCATAGCAATTTGATTCACTCAAAACGGATTTAAAATGAAGAAGTTATGGGTAAAACAAGATTGGATAATTTTTCTCATTTTAGCTACGTGAAAATTGGTAACAAATCTATTCCAACCATAACTTAATCAACTTGTATTGTATATTATATAATCTTGAGATACCATAGACACGTATACAATGTTTCGACCTATCATGTCGACACATCTATATATATTTCGGAACAACCATAGACACTCTATATGTGAATGTTGGAGTTAGCTATACAGGGTTGAGGTTGATTCCAAAATATATATAGTTTGAGTTGTGATCAATACTGAGATACGTATACACTGGGTCGTGGATTGATTCAAGATAATATTTATCGATTTATTTCTGTACATCTAAGTGTGGACAACTAGTTGTAGGTTACTAACGAGGACAGCTGACTTAATAAACTTAAAACATCAAAATATATTAAAAGTGTTGTAAATATATTTTGAACATACTTTGATAAATATGTATATATTGTTATAGGTTCGTGAATCAACCAGTGGCCAAGTCTTACTTCCTGACGAAGTAAAAATCTGCGAAAGTGAGTTATAGTCCCACTTTTAAAATCTAATATTTTTGGGATGAGAATACATGCAGGTTTTATAAATGACTTACAAAATAGACACAAGTACGTGAAACTACATTCTATGGTTGAATTATCGAAATCGAATATGCCCCTTTTTATTAAGTCTGGTAACCTAAGAATTAGGGAACAGACACCCTAATTGACGCGAATCCTAAAGATAGATCTATTGGGCCTAACAAACCCCATCCAAATTACCGGATGCTTTAGTACTTCGAAATTTATATCATATCCGAAGGGTGTCCCGGAATGATGGAGATATTCTTATATATATGCATCTTGTTAATGTCGGTTACCAGGTATTCACCATATGAATGATTTTTATCTCTATGTATGGAATGTGTATTGAAATATGAAATCTTGTGGTCTATTGTTACGATTTGATATATATAGGTTAAACCTATAACTCACCAACATTTTTGTTGACGTTTAAAGCATGTTTATTCTCAGGTGAATACTAAGAGCTTCCGCTGTTGCATACTAAAATAAGGACAAGATTTGGAGTCCATGTTTGTATGATATTGTGTAAAAACTGCATTCAAGAAACTGATTTCGATGTAACATATTTGTATTGTAAACCATTATGTAATGGTCGTGTGTAAATAGGATATTTTAGATTATCATTATTTGATAATCTACGTAAAGCTTTTTAAACCTTTATTTATGAAATAAAGGTTATGGTTTGTTTTAAAAATGAATACAGTCTTTGAAAAATGTCTCATGTAGAGGTCAAAACCTCGCAACGAAATCAATTAATATGGAACGTTTTTAATCAATAAGAACGGACATTTCAGTTTTAACGTTCGTGAATCGCCGGTCAACTTGGGTGGTCAATTGTCTATATGAAACATATTTCAATTAATCAAGTCTTAAGAAGTTTGATTGCTTAACATGTTGAAAACATTTAATCATGTAAATATCAATCTCAATTAATATATATAAACATGGAAAAGTTCGGGTCACTACAGTACCTACCTGTTAAATAAATTTCGTCCCGAAATTTTAAGCTGTTGAAGGTGTTGACGAATCTTCTGGAAATAGATGCGGGTATTTCTTCTTCATCTAATCTTCACGCTCCCAGGTGAACTCGGGTCCTCTACGAGCACTCCATCGAACCTTAACAATTGGTATCTTGTTTTGCTTAAGTCTTTTAACCTCACGATCCATTATTTCGACGGGTTCTTCGATGAATTGAAGTTTTTCGTTGATTTGAATTTCATCTAACGGAATAGTGAGATCTTCTTTAGCAAAACATTTCTTCAAATTCGAGACGTGGAAAGTGTTATGTACAGCCGCGAGTTGTTGAGGTAACTCAAGTCGGTAAGCTACTGGTCTGACACGATCAATAATCTTGAATGGTCCAATATACCTTGGATTTAATTTCCCTCGTTTACCAAATCGAACAACGCCTTTCCAAGGTGCAACTTTAAGCATGACCATCTCTCTAATTTCAAATTCTATATCTTTTCTTTTAATGTCAGCGTAGCTCTTTTGTCGACTTTGGGCAGTTTTCAACCGTTGTTGAATTTGGATGATCTTCTCGGTAGTTTCTTGTATAATCTCCGGACTCGTAATCTGTCTATCCCCCACTTCACTCCAACAAATCGGAGACCTGCACTTTCTACCATAAAGTGCTTCAAACGGCGCCATCTCAATGCTTGAATGGTAGCTGTTGTTGTAGGAAAATTCTGCTAATGGTAGATGTCGATCCCAACTGTTTTCGAAATCAATAACACATGCTCGTAGCATGTCTTCAAGCGTTTGTATCGTCCTTTCGCTCTGCCCATCAGTTTGTGGATGATAGGTAGTACTCATGTCTAGACGAGTTCCTAATGCTTGCTGTAATGTCTGCCAGAATCTTGAAATAAATCTGCCATCCCTATCAGAGATAATAGAGATTGGTATTCCATGTCTGGAGACGAATTCCTTCAAATACAGTCGTGCTAACTTCTCCATCTTGTCATCTTCTCTTATTAGCAGGAAATGTGCTGATTTGGTGAGACGATCAACTATTACCCAAATAGTATCAAAACCACTTGCAGTCCATGGTAATTTAGTGATGAAATCCATGGTAATGTTTTCCCATTTCCATTCCGGGATTTTGGGTTGTTGAAGTAGACCTGATGGTTTCTGATGCTCAGCTTTGACCTTAGAACACGTCAAATATTCTCCTACGTATTTAGCAACATCGGCTTTCATACCCGGCCACCAAAAATGTTTCTTGAGATCCTTGTACATCTTCCCCGTTCCAGGATGTATTGAGTATCTGGTTTTATGAGCTTCTCTAAGTACCATTTCTCTCATATCTCCCAATTTTGGTACCCAAATCCTTTCAGCCCTATACCGGGTTCCGTTTTCCCGAATATTAAGATGCTTCTCCGATCCTTTGGGTATTTCATCCTTTAAATTTCCCTCTTTTAAAACTCCTTGTTGCGCCTCCATTATTTGAGTAGTAAGGTTATTATGAATCATTATATTCATAGATTTTACTCGAATGGGTTCTCTGTCCTTCCTGCTCAAGGCATCGGCTACCACATTTGCCTTCCCAGGTTGGTAACGAATCTCAAAGTCGTAATCATTCAATAATTCAATCCACCTACGCTGCCTCATATTCAGTTGTTTCTGATTAAATATGTGTTGAAGACTTTTGTGGTCGGTATATATAATACTTTTGACCCCATATAAGTAGTACCTCCAAGTCTTTAATGCAAAAACAACCGCGCCTAATTCCAAATCATGCGTCGTATAATTTTGTTCGTGAATCTTCAATTGTCTAGATGCATAAGCAATCACCTTCGTTCGTTGCATTAATACACAACCGAGACCTTGCTTTGATGCGTCACAATAAATCACAAAATCATCATTCCCTTCAGGCAATGACAATATAGGTGCCGTAGTTAGCTTTTTCTTCAATAACTGAAACGCTTTCTCTTGTTCATCATTCCATTCAAATTTCTTCCCTTTATGCGTTAATGCAGTCAAGGGTTTTGCTATTCTGGAAAAGTCTTGGATGAACCTTCTGTAGTAACCAGCTAGTCCTAAAAACTGGCGTATGTGTTTCAGAGTTTTCGGGGTTTCCCATTTTTCAACAGTTTCTATCTTTGCCGGATCCACCTTAATACCTTCTTTGTTCACTATGTGACCGAGGAATTGAACTTCTTCCAACCAAAATGCACACTTAGAAAACTTAGCGTACAATTCTTCCTTCCTCAATACTTCTAACACCTTTCTCAAATGTTCACCGTGTTCTTGGTCATTCTTTGAGTAAATAAGTATGTCATCAATGAAAACAATGACAAACTTGTCAAGGTATGGTCCACACACTCGGTTCATAAGGTCCATGAACACAGCTGGTGCATTAGTTAAACCAAACGGCATGACCATAAACTCGTAATGACCGTAACGTGTTCTGAAAGTAGTCTTTGGAATATCATCTTCTTTCACCCGCATTTGATGATACCCGGAACGTAAGTCAATCTTTGAATAAACAGACGAGCCTTGTAGTTGATCAAATAAGTCGTCGATTCTCGGTAGTGGGTAACGGTTCTTGATGGTAAGTTTGTTCAACTCTCGGTAGTCGATACACAACCTGAATGTACCATCTTTCTTCTTGACAAACAAAACAGGAGCTCCCCACGGTGATGTGCTTGGTTGAATGAAACCACGCTCTAAAAGTTCTTGTAAATGGCTTTACAGTTCTTTCATCTCGGTGGGTGCGAGTCTGTAAGGAGCACGAGCTATTGGTGCAGCTCCTGGTACAAGATCTATTTGAAATTCAACGGATCGATGTGGGGGTAATCCCGGTAATTCTTTCGGAAATACATCGGGAAATTCTTTTGCAATGGGAACATCATTGATGCTCTTTTCTTCAGTTTGTACTTTCTTGACGTATGCTAGAACAGCATAGCAACCTTTTCTTATTAGTTTTTGTGCCTTCAAATTACTAATAAGATGTAGCTTCGTGTTGCCCTTTTCTCCGTACACCATTAAGGGTTTTCCTTTTTCTCGTATAATGCGAATTGCATTTTTGTAACAAACGATCTCTGCTTTCACTTCTTTCAACCAGTCCATACCGATTATCACATCAAAACTCCCTAACTCTACTGGTATCAAATCAATCTTAAATGTTTCGCTAACCAGTTTAATTTCTCGATTCCGACATATATTATCTGCTGAAATTAATTTACAATTTGCTAATTCGAGTAAAAATTTACTATCCAAAGGCGTCAATGGACAACTTAATTTAGCACAAAAATCTCTACTCATATAGCTTCTATCCGCACCCGAATCAAATAAAACGTAAGCAGATTTATTGTCAATAAGAAACGTACCCGTAACAAGCTCCGGGTCTTCCTGTGCCTCTGCCGCATTAATATTGAAAACTCTTCCGCGGCCTTGTCCATTCGTGTTCTCCTGGTTCGGGCAATTTCTAATAATGTGGCCCGGTTTTCCACATTTATAACAAACTACATTGGCATAACTTGCTCCGACACTACTTGCTCCGCCATTACTCGTTCTGACACCATTTGTTCCTTTCGTTCTATTAACCCCTGGTCCGTAGACCTCACACTTCGCCGCGCTATGACCATTTCTTTTACACTTGTTGCAAAATTTGGTTCAGAACCCCGAGTGATACTTTTCACACCTTTGGCATAGCTGCTTCTGATTGTTGTTGTTGTTGTTGTTGGGCCGTTTGTTGTAGTTGCGATTGATGTTGCGATTGTTGGGATAATTGTTGCGATTATTGTTGTAATTGCTGTTGTTGTTGTATTGGTGATTCTTATCACCGTTTTCCTCCCACTTTCTTTTGACTTGCTTCACATTGGCCTCTTCAGCAGTCTGTTCTTTAATTCTTTCTTCAATCTGGTTCACTAGTTTGTGAGCCATTCTACATGCCTGTTGTATGGAGGCGGGCTCGTGTGAACTTATATCTTCTTGGATTCTTTCCGGTAATCCTTTCACAAACGCGTCGATCTTCTCTTCCTCATCTTCGAATGCTCCCGGACACAATAGGCACAATTCTGTGAATCGTCTTTCGTACGTGGTAATATCAAATCCTTGGGTTCGTAACCCTCTAAGTTCTGTCTTGAGCTTATTGACCTCGGTTCTGGGACGGTACTTCTCGTTCATCAAGTGCTTGAATGCTGACCACGGTAGTGCGTACGCATCATCTTGTCCCACTTACTCTAGATAGGTATTCCACCATGTTAACGCAGAACCTGTGAAGGTATGCGTAGCGTACTTCACTTTGTCCTCTTCAATACACTTACTTATGGCAAACACTGATTCGACCTTCTCGGTCCACCGTTTCAATCCGATCGGTCCTTCGGTTCCATCAAATTCTAAAGGTTTGCAGGCAGTGAATTCTTTGTAGGTGTATCCTACACGATTTCCTGTACTGCCAGATCCAAGGTTATTGTTGGTATGTAGCGCAGCCTGTACTGCGGCTATGTTTGAAGCTAGAAAAGTAAGGAATTCCTCTTCATTCATATTCACAGTGTGTCGAGTAGTCGGTGCCATTTCCTTCAAAATAGTCAAATGAAACAAGTTAATCATACAGAATATTAAGAGTAGTTAATAGTATTTCGTAGCATAATATGAACTCATTTATAAAAGCTTTTTCTTCATATTAGCGTTTTATAAGTTTAAATTCGGGTAGTACCTACCCGTTAAGTTCATACTTAATAGCTAATATACAATTCAACTACTACAATTCTATATGAAAAACTGATTGTAATAATATTTCGCGTTCAAACTTTTATAAAATATTTTACAAATTTACAATACCGCTTATTTTACATAAAGCATGAAATATAGCACACAATAACTTTGATACAAGATAGTTGTGAAGATAATTCTAGCTAGTACACAAGTCGTTCAGCAAAGGTAATAAAGACACGTAATTCATACGTCCAGAAACAAGTCATGCATTCTGGTTTTACTAGGACTACTTCCCATCCTTGGTCTTGTAGAACATAACCGTTATGGCCGTTGATAAGACAGCGTGTTGTAACATCGTCAAAGGGACGAGGGTTATGTAATGACCAACAGTCTCGTAATAACCTAAAAACCTCATTTCTTACCCCAATTACCGACTCCGTCACTTGTGGGAACATTTTGTTTAATAGTTGTAGCCCGATGTTCTTGTTCTCACTTTGGTGAGAAGCGAACATTACTAATCCGTAAGCATAAAATGCTTCTTTATGTTGCATGTTAGCCGCTTTTTCTAAATCACGAAGTCCAATATTCGGATATATTGAGTCAAAATAATTTCTTAACCCATTGCGTAAAATAGCATTTGGGTTCCCCGCAATATATGCGTCAAAGTAAACACATCGTAACTTATGGATTTCCCAATGTGATATCCCCCATCTTTCGAACGAAAGCCTTTTATAAACCAAGGCATTCTTGGAACGTTCTTCGAATGTCTTACAAACTGATCTCGCCTTAAATAGTTGTGCCGAAGAATTCTGCCCGACTCTAGACAAGATTTCATCAATCATGTCTCCGGGTAGGTCTCTTAAAATATTGGGTTGTCTATCCATTTTGTGTTTTTATACTGTAAAATAGACAAGAGTTAGATTCATAAAAAAAATACTTATTAATACAAGCAATTTTTACATATATCATAAAGCATAAGCACACTATATTACATATATTACACCACACGAATACAACTATCTTATTCCGACTCGCTCGTTTCTTCTTGTTCAGTTTTGGTTTGTTTTGCCAAGTTTCTAGGGATATATGATGTTCCCCTAATACGAGCCGTCGTTGTCCACATTGGTTTAGAAAAACCTGGTGGTTTAGAGGTTCCCGGGTCATTGTTACAACTTAAGGACTTCGGGGGTTGACGATACATATAAAGTTCATCGGGGTTAGAATTAGATTTCTCTATTTTTATGCCTTTTCTCTTATTATTTTCTTTTGCCTTTTTAAATTCAGTTGGGGTAATTTCTATAACATCATCAGAATTCTCGTCGGAATCCGATTCATCGGAGAATTGGTAATCCTCCCAATATTTTGCTTCCTTGGCGGAAACACCATTGACCATAATTAACCTTGGTCGGTTGGTTGAGGATTCTCTTTTACTTAACCGTTTTATTATTTCCCCCACCGGTTCTATTTCTTCTTCCGGTTCCGATTCTTCTTCCGGTTCCGACTCTTCTTCCGGTTCCGCTTCGGGAAATTGTGAATCAGTCCACGAATCATTCCAATTTACATTTGACTCTTCATTATTATTAGGTGAGTCAATGGGACTTGTTCTAGAGGTAGACATCTATCACATAATATCAAACACGTTAAGAGATTAATATATCACATAATATTCATATGTTAAAAATATATAGTTTCCAACAAAAATGTTAAGCAATCATTTTTCAAGTAAACACGGTCGAAGTCCAGACTCACTAATGCATCCTAACAAACTCGATAAGACACACTAATGCAAAATTCTGGTTCTCTAAGACCAATGCTCTGATACCAACTGAAATGTCCCGTTCTTATTGATTAAAAATGTTCCATATTAATTGATTTCGTTGCGAGGTTTTGACCTCTATATGAGACGTTTTTCAAAGACTGCATTAATTTTTAAAACAAACCATAACCTTTATTTCATAAATAAAGGTTTAAAAAGCTTTACGTAGATTATCAAATAATGATAATCTAAAATATCCTGTTTACACACGACCATTACATAATGGTTTACAATACAAATATGTTACATCGAAATCAGTTTCTTGAATGCAGTTTTTACACAATATCATACAAATATGGACTCCAAATCTTGTCCTTATTTTAGTATGCAACAGCGGAAGCTCTTAGTATTCACCTGAGAATAAACATGCTTTAAACGTCAACAAAAATGTTGGTGAGTTATAGGTTTAACCTATATATATCAAATCGTAACAATAGACCACAAGATTTCATATTTCAATACACATCCCATACATAGAGATAAAAATCATTCATATGGTGAACACCTGGTAACCGACATTAACAAGATACATATATATAAGAATATCCCCATCATTCCGGGACACCCTTCGAATATGATATAAATTTCGAAGTACTAAAGCATCCGGTACTTTGGATGGGGCTTGTTGGGCCCAATAGATCTATCTTTAGGATTCGCGTCAATTAGGGTGTATGTTCCCTAATTCTTAGATTACCAGACTTAATAAAAAGGGGCATATTCGATTTCGATAATTCAACCATAGAATGTAGTTTCACGTACTTGTGTCTATTTTGTAAATCATTTATAAAACCTGCATGTATTCTCATCCCAAAAATATTAGATTTTAAAAGTGGGACTATAACTCACTTTCACAGATTTTTACTTCGTCGGGAAGTAAGACTTGGCCACTGGTTGATTCACGAACCTATAACAATATATACATATATATCAAAGTATGTTTAAAATATATTTACAACACTTTTAATATATTTTGATGTTTTAAGTTTATTAAGTCAGCTGTCCTCGTTAGTAACCTACAACTAGTTGTCCACAGTTAGATGTACAGAAATAAATCGATAAATATTATCTTGAATCAATCCACGACCCAGTGTATACGTATCTCAGTATTGATCACAACTCAAACTATATATATTTTGGAATCAACCTCAACCCTGTATAGCTAACTCCAACATTCACATATAGAGTGTCTATGGTTGTTCCGAAATATATATAGATGTGTCGACATGATAGGTCGAAACATTGTATACGTGTCTATGGTATCTCAAGATTACATAATATACAATACAAGTTGATTAAGTTATGGTTGGAATAGATTTGTTACCAATTTTCACGTAGATAAAATGAGAAAAATTATCCAATCTTGTTTTACCCATAACTTCTTCATTTTAAATCCGTTTTGAGTGAATAAAATTGCTATGGTTTCATATTGAAATCTATTTTATGAATCTAAACAGAAAAATTATAGGTTTATAGTCGGAAAAAATAAGTTACAAGTCGTTTTTGTAAAGGTAGTCATTTCAGTCGAAAGAACGACGTCTAGATGACCATTTTAGAAAACATACTTCCACTTTGAGTTTAACCATAATTTTTGGATATAGTTTCATGTTCATAATAAAAATCATTTTCTCAGAATAACAACTTTTAAATCAAAGTTTATCATAGTTTTTAATTAACTAACCCAAAACAGCCCGCGGTGTTACTACGACGGCGTAAATCCGGTTTTACGGTGTTTTTCGTGTTTCCAGGTTTTAAATCATTAAGTTAGCATATAATATAGATATAGAACATGTGTGTAGTTAATTTTAAAAGTCAAGTTAGAAGGATTAACTTTTGTTTGCGAACAAGTTTAGAATTAACTAAACTATGTTCTAGTGATTACGAGTTTAAACCTTCGAATAAGATAGTTTTATATATATGAATCGAATGATGTTATGAACATCATTACTACCTCAAGTTTAGTAGGTAAACCTACTGAAAGTGACAAGAAATGATCTAGCTTTAAAGGATCTTGGATGGCTTGAAAGTTCTTGAAGTAGGATCATGACACAAAAACAAGTTCAAGTAAGATTTTTACTCGAATTAAGATAGTTTATAGTTATAGAAATTGAATCAAAGTTTGAATATGAATATTACCTTGAATAAGAAAGATAACCTACTGTATATAACAAAGGTTTCTTGATCTTAGATGATTACTTGGAATGGATTAGAAAGCTTGGAAGTAAATTAGTAAACTTGAAGGGATTTTTGAAGTGTTCTTGAAGTGTTCTTCCTATGATGATTATATCTTGATTCTTGAAGTGATTTTTGATGAAGATGATGATTAACTACTGGAAAAATACGTTCATAATAGTGTGTGTGTTGAGAGAGAATTAGAAAGAGAATTGGAAGTGAAATGGAGTGAATGATGAGTGGTAATTGGTGAGTGGTGAGTGGGGTTAAAAGGAGTTCTAGTTAGTTGACTAGCTCATGGTAGAAGTTAAAATTGATTAGTCATACATAACATAATCAAGAGTGGAATCCCATGCTAGTTCCTATTGGTATATACTCATAGTAAGTACGTTTTGAAGCTGTGTATAATACGGGTAAGAATACGACTAGAATTCTTGATGAAAGAAAAGAATGGAAAAGTAACTGTAACCATTTTCGTTAAGTATGAGTGTTTTGTTATATGTCTTGAAGTCTTCCAAAAGTATTTTAATACATCTAAATACACTACATGTATATACATTTTAACTGAGTCGTTAAGTCATCGTTAGTCGTTACATGTAAGTGTTGTTTTGAAACCTTTAAGTTAACGATCTCAATTAATGTTGTTAACCCATTGTTTATTATATCTAATGAGATGTTAAATTATTATATTATCATGATATTATGATATATTAATATATCTTAATATGATATATATACATTTAAATGTCGTTACAACGATAATCGTTACATATATGTCTCGTTTCGAAATCCTTAAGTTAGTAGTCTTGTTTATATGTATATAACTCATTGTTAATATACTTATGGAGATACTTACTTATAATAATCTCATGTTAACCATATGTATATCCATATATATATCGTCATGTCGTTTTTACAAGTTTTAACGTTCGTGAATCGCCGGTCAACTTGGGTGGTCAATTGTCTATATGAAACATATTTCAATTAATCAAGTCTTAATAAGTTTGATTGCTTAACATGTTGGAAACATTTAATCATGTAAATATCAATCTCAATTAATATATATAAACATGGAAAAGTTCGGGTCACTACAACACGATACTTTGCGAACCGAATTTGGGTATCTAAGTTTGGAGGATTGAGAGAACTAGTGTTGGAAGAAGCACACAAGTCAATGTACTCAATTCATCCTGGATCAGATAAAATGTACCAAGATTTGAAGGCATTTTATTTGTGGCGAATTTGAAAGCTAACATTGCTACCTATGTCGGAAAGTGCTTGACTTGCGCTAAGGTAAAGGCTGAACAACAGAGGCCATCAGGGTTATTAACTCAACCAGAGATTCCCCAGTGGAAGTGGGAAGGTATTACAATAGACTTCATTACGAAACTGCCGAGAACGGTGGGAGGTTACGATACTATTTGGGTTATCGTGGATCGTCTCACTAAGTCTGCACACTTCTTACCAATAAGAGAAACTGATAAAATGGAGAAGTTGGCTCAAGTTTACATTAAGGAGGTCGTCTCTAGGCATGGAATGCCTATATATATCGTATCCAATCGTGACAGCAGATTCACTTCTAGATTTTGGCAGTCATTACAGAAAGCAATGGGGACCCATTTAGATATGAGTACAACATATCACCCCCAGACAGATGGCCAGAGCGAACGAACTATCCAAACTTTTGAAGACATGCTGCGAGCATGTGTCATTGATTTTGGTAACGGATGGGATAAGTACTTACCGCTACCCGAGTTCTCATACAATAACAGCTACCATGCGAGCATTAAAGCTGCACCTTTCAAAGCATTGTACGGAAGGAAATGTAGATCTCCCGTATGTTGGAGCGAATTGGGGGATAGTCAGTTGACAGGTCCCGAGATCATTCAGGAGACAACAGAGAAAGTCCTACAAATCCAGGAACGATTGAGAACGGCTCGGTGTCATCAAAAGAGTTATACCGATGTTAGACGGAAGGACATAGAATTCCAAGTTGGTGACAAAGTCATGGTTAAGGTATCACCTTGGAAGGGTGTTATACGGTTTGGGAAACGAGGTAAATTGAGTCCTAGATATGTTGGACCGTTCGAGATAACTGAAAGGGTTGGACCGGTGGCTTACAGATTGGAGCTGCCATAAGCACTCAGTGGTATACACGACGTTTTTCATGTATCCAACCTAAAGAAGTACCTAGCCGTTGAGAATTTTATTATTCCTTTAGAGGAACTACGTATTGATGACAAACTTCATTTTATTGAAGAACCTGTCGAAGTCTTGGGCCGTGAGGTCAAACAGTTGAAGCAAAGCAGAATTCCCATCGTTAAAGTTCGATGGAACGCGAGAAGAGGACTAGAGTTCACGTGGGAGCGTGAAGACCAAATGAGACTCAAATACCCGCAACTGTTTTCGGATGAAACTACTTCAGCGGACGTTCACTAAAATTTCGGGACGAAATTTTCAATAACAGGTGGGTAATGTAACAACCCTGCTTTTTCCGTCACTTCCGTTAACTTTCTGTTAATTAATTTAACGGTGATTACTTGACTTTTGTGTATTTATGTGTAATAAATACATACTTGATCCTTGGAGGGTTACAATAATTAATATGGGTTAATATTAATTCGAATAAATATTTCAGATAAAGAAATACGATAAAAACGATACGGTTTTGATAACTGCTTTTCGAGCAACGAAACGCTCGGGTTTATTTTAATAATTATTTTAATAATTATTGACTTTTAAAGATATTTTATTTATTAGGTTTTTAATAAATTAAACGATTGGTTGCGTTTTAACGATCGGTTTAGCGTTCCGGGCCTTCGGTACGACTAAACGGCACTTGAAACGGACCACGACAAAACGCTTTTGCAAACGAGTGCCTGGGATACCCATAGTGGGCCCCATCAGTCGAACACCCCTCTCCCACCCCTTTTATATTTAATTTTTGCAACTTGAGGGACTTAGGTGTAAATTAGGAGAATTAGGGCTTGATATAAATACTTAGTAATACCCTAACTACACAAACCCTTCCCCATTATTATTTTTTAGTCGACATCTGCTCCCTCCCCCCTCCGTTGCTGCCGTCGACTTCCACCACCCACACCACCATCAAAATTTGACCTTTTGATTAAACCTCAAGCACAAACGTTGTAATTCCCTTCATCCTCCACGCGTTGGTGTAAACGATTTTGTGATCAAAGGTATATTTGCATAAACCCTAATATTTAAAATCAGATTTTTATAAAGGTTTCATGAATTACGTTGTCTATTGCAAGTCTTGATGATTGATGATTGTTAGATGCGATAAATTACTCGTTGTGATTGTTTAATGCGAAAACCGAAATCTATATTGATGTGTACAGTAAGTTTAATTTTTCAAATGTATGATATTATGTGATATTCAGATTCCTCATGAAAAACTATTAATTTTAGGCTTTGGATTCGCTTGATTTCGTTTCCGGATGATCAAGTTATGTCCATTTGAAATTAACGTTGTGTTTTTGTTGATTGATCAGAAATCTGGGTTTGATAGACCACGAATTGGTTTGTGAATCTAATACCATTGGATAGATAATTTAAAAATACACAATTTTCACTAGGATATCATGTTGTTTGCTTGAGTATAACTTGTGATATGCTTGATTTAGTGAAAACATAGAATTATACAGCACTTGCATGAAAAAAGCCTTGTATGATAAAATGTGTTAACTTCTGGATTTAATGCTTTGCATATTTGAAATTTACACAAAAAGTAATTCACTTTTCATGTAGATATCATAGTCTAAGTGTATCTAGATTATCGAATAATTGCATACGAATGTGACTAGCTAAACTAGGATCGAAACAGCAACTTGCTCTCTGTTTTATACTCTGTGGTTTGTGTTTATTGAAATAGCATGTATGCTTCTGCAAAATGAATCTTAACATGATATGTGACATATGGTTAGTTAATTGTAATCTATGAAACCTTATGCATTGGGCACAATAGGGCCATAGATTGTGTAAATTCTGAATTGAGCTGAAAACTGAACATCCAACTTGCACGAATAAACTGTACAAAGTGGCTAAACAAAAATTTCTCATCTTTTGATATGTGTTAATTTGACTTGTCCTTGAACCATGGCCACTGACCTTGTATCGATTTCATGTCCCTAGCTCCGGTTATAGCCAAAATGAAATCAGTGCTCGGTCAGAAACTGACTTGGCAAACTGTAAATGTACCCCTTCTGATTCCTGACTTTTAATCATCGTATGAGACCCTGGCTGGACTTTTTAAAATTGATTTTGAGTATACTTATGATCTGGAGTTTTCCATATTTGCATGAATTTTGATCTATGAACTACTATGCAAAGTTTGCTACATGTACATGAACTTTGTGCACAACAATAAACTGAAATTGTGAAATTGACCAGTTATGATCTAAAACGTGTTGTTTGACTTAGGTTTGACATGTTGACCAACATTTGATATGAACCTACTGATGTTGACCTTAGTTGACTACTTTGACCAAGTTTGACTTTTGATTTGACTTTGGTTGACTTTGTTTGACTTGCATGAACTAGTTGATTGTATGTTAACTTCTACTTTGAAATGCGCCGAGTCGAGCAATAAGACAACTTATACTATGAAACCACACTTGTTTAAGACATATTTATTGACCAACCTAAATACGTATACTTAGGTTGCATTACTCGGCACTATACCGTACAAGTTATTTGTCCATTTTTCAATTCGAGCTTTATTCTAAGGTGAGTCTACAGTCCCACTTTTTACATGTTTTTAGGGATGACAACCTCACCCTACTTTATAATTGTGGTGCATTTACTTTGAACATTAGATACACTCGAACAAGTGTATAACATTTTATGAGGTAAGGAGAGTGTAGTGGTTTCTATACTCTGGTCATTGCTAGTATTCAGGTACTCATAGATTATGTAAACGTTTCGCAACTTGAAGTTGTACTTGTAAAATCTCGTGGTCAAGGAACTTAAACTATTTTTATGATAACTGTTTTTTAGATACTGTTACATTACTTTAAACCTGTAGATTCACCAACATTATTTGTTGACCTGTTTTGCGTGCTTCATTCTCAGGTCCTTAAGAGGTAGGCTTCCGCTGTGTTTGCTGCATGGTCTGGCCGTGGAGTCAGCATACTATTTAAAGAACATTGTTTACTTTCGAATTTAAAACTTTTATAACTGTTTAAATACTGTTGGCATATGGTTACGATCACAACAGTGTTTCTATTTTGGGATTTATTGACTTATGTTTTGAAAGTCAACTTTTAATAAATTAAATGTGATTGCTTTAAACGTCTCATATAGAGGTCGTAACTGTTAACTGTGGGACCTTGATTAATACGCCGTCAGATGGAAATTTGACGGGGTGTTACAACCGATAACATCACTACCACTACCACTACCACTACCACCAATCACGATGGTGTTACAGAGAAAGAGAAAAGAAACACGTTCTCTCTCTACCAAAGTAGGTGGTGACTGCAAAATAACAGAGAAAGAGTAAAAGATGCTTTCTCTTTCTAACAAAAATGAGCTGGTGAAAATAGGGAACGGGTTAAGTAACCCCAAATTGAACAACCCTAGTCAAACGAAAAAAGGGGACGGGCTAAGAGATAAGACTTGGGCTGAGCTATTTAAAGGCCCAACTAGATTAAATCCCAAAAATAGACAGCCCACTGAAACCTTAGGCAAAATTAGTCTTTGGCCTAAACAGACTGATAAGCCCAAGGTTCCTAAACCCAACCTTGTGAAATTTAAAAGGGTTACTACTGGTTTTAGGCCCAACAACAAATTCTTACATAAAATAAAATCTAATGTTTCGTGTCAAAATAAGTTTTCTGTTTTAGCAAAAATTCAAAATGAATTTGAAAACCCTCCTAAAGCTAACATTATGTCAAATGATTTTAAAACCGCAAACTGGATATTTGATTGTGGAGCAACTGACAATATGACATTTGATGAAAAAGATATTGTGGTTAAAACTAAACCTAGGAAAAGTAAAGTCCAAATGGCTAACGGTGAAATTGGACATGTTAAAACTGGTGGTACTATTGAAATTTCCCCAACTATTAAATTGCCTAATTGTTTATATATTCCAGATTTATCTCATAAGCTGTTATCGGTAAGTCATGTTAAAAAGAATTAAACTATAAAGTTCTGTGTATCCGACTTTCTGCATCTTGCTGGACATCCGGACATGACTATTGATTGGACGTAGCACTAAAAAGGGGGGTTATACTATGTTGATGAGGTTTCTTAATAAGGCACCGTGTCACTTGCTCACGGAACACCTACGAGGGAAGCCTGGTCATGGCATAGAAGATTAGGTCATCCGTCAGTCGGATATTTACATGCTTTATTTCCTAGTTTGTTTTCGTCAAATGTTGTTTTGAACTGTGAAACTTGTATTTTGGCTAAAATCCACCGTGGTACTTTTAAACCTAGTAATACTAGGAAAGATGTACCTTTTGCTTTAATTCATTCTGATGTGTGGGGACCAGCTCTGGTCATTGGGGTGGGGGGAATTTACGATATTCTGTCTTATTTATTGATGACTATACGAGAATGACATGGATCTTAACACACAAATCAAAAATTTTTGAAAAATTTTTGATCTTTTATAAAATGATAAAAAAATCAATTAAATAAAAATATACAAATTTTACGATCTGATAGCCGGGGTGAATTTGTCAATACCTCCATGAAATCTTTTTGCGAACAAAATGAGATTATTCACCAAACATCTTGTGCTCATACTCCCGAACAAAACGGAGTAGCCAAATGAAAAAACATACTTCTCTTAATGACACAAGCCTTATTAATTGAATCTAAAGTTTCGAAAAGTTTTTGGCTCAGAGCTCTTGCTTCCGCTACTTACCTTATTAACCGTCTACCTACTAAGGTTTTACCTTATTAACCGTCTACCTACTAAGGTTTTGGGCACAAAAACCTCTAGAGATACTTTATCTCAATTTCACACCCTACCAACCTCATTAAATATTGAACCACGAATATTTGGGTGCTCTGTCTTTGTTCACATCCCGAAAACTGAATGCACCAAACTTGATCCATGTACCGAAAAATGTGTTATGGTGGGTTATGGCATAAATCAAAAGGGGTATCGATGTTATAGTCCTAGAAAACGCCATGTCTTCACCACAATGAACTGCGACTTTATAGAAACTGAATACTTTTACAATACCCAACTCACGAGTGAGGGGGGGAAAGAGGATAATGACACTCTCAGTTGGATAGACTGGATAGCTAAATTTGACAATGTTTAAACATCAACACCAAATCCTAATCCCGAATTACCAAATCCTGATCCCGTACTAAACCCTAATCTCGAATCACCAAATCATAGTCCCGAATCGCCAAATCCTAGTCCCGAATCACCAAATCCTAGTCCCGAATCACCAAATCATAGTCCCGAATCACCAACGAGTGATCAAAATGAGACCTCCTTGAATAATGAACAAGAAGGACAAAACAGTTCGAGCCATGAAAACAGTTCAACTCCCACTAAAAACACAGAAAGATATGTTCTACCACAAAGAACCAACAGAGGAGTACTACCAAAGAGATATTCCACAGAAAGAGAAGCTCAAAGATCATGATATACTATGGCTAATATTGCACAAGAAAACCTATCCAGTGAAGCACAAAAATTTAACTCTGCTTTATACTCTGAAGAAATCCCAATAAATGTGGATCAAGTAATGAAATCTGTGAAATGGAAAAAGGCTATGGAAGAAGAAATGGAAGCACTCAAGAAAAGTAACACATGGGAAAAATGTGTCATACCTCAGGGAAAGAAACCAGTAGGGAATCGATAGGTGTTTACAATTAAATACAAACTAGATGGTACCATTGAAAAATACAAATCCCGGCTAGTTGCCAAGGGATATACTCAAACATATGGGATAAACTACTTCGAGACTTTCTCACCAGTTGCAAAGATTGATACCATCAGGGTCCTTTTCTCAGTTGCTGCAAATGAAGATTGGCCTCTTCACCAATTTGGTGTGAAGAACGCCTTTCTACACGATGAATTAAAAGAAGAAGTCTACATGGAAGCTTCACCATGATTCTCCAGAAACTTCAAAAATGGGGAAGCCTGTCGACTTAAGAAATCTTTATATGGGTTAAAACAATCCCCACGGGCTTGGTTTGGGAGATTCACATTGTTTATGAAAAAATATGATTTTAAACAAAGCAACTCGGATCATACTCTTTTTTAAACGAAAGAAAAACTTAATTACATGCTTAATCATCTATGTTGATGATATGATAATAACCAAAAATTATAAAAAGGAGATTTCTAACTTAAAGTCAAATTTATTTAAGGAATCTGAAATGAAAGATTTAGGCAACCTCAAATACTTCTTGGGGATTGAAGTATTAAGATCCCAACAAGGAATATTTATTTGTCAAAAGAAGTACGTTCTTGATTTCCTTGCAGAAACAAGTATGATTGATTGCAAACCTGCGGATACTCCTATGATTCCATATCAAACGTTGTATATGGAAGATGAGGCTGAACTTGCTGATAAGGGACAATATCAAAGGATGGTGGGAAAACTCATCTACCTTGCTCATACCCGTCCAGATATAGCACATGCAGTAGGAGTTGTTAGTCAGTTTATGCACCAACCACAGGTTCATCACATGGAAGCTGTTTTTCGGATCATCAGATACTTAAAGAAAACAACAGATCATGGAGTGATTTTTAAAGGAAATGGACATCTAAAGACTCAAATTTACACTGATGCGAGTTGGGCTAGAGAAAAAGGATAGAGAAAATCTACATCTGGATTCTTTACACTCGTCGAGGGTAATCTAGTGGCATGGAGGAGTAAGAAATAAAAAGTTGTCTCACTCTCAAGTGCTGAGTCAGAATTTAGAGGGATAGCAAAAGGAGTTGTCGAAGCCATGTGGATCAAGAAACTGCTGACAGAAATTGGTTTTCCTCCAAATGAGGCTATTCAGATATTCTGTGACAATGAAACAGCAATTGCCATTTTAGAAAATCCTGTTCAGCATGACCGTACCAAACATGTGGAAATAGATCGACATTTTATTAGGGAAAAGCTTGATGATGAAATCATTTCTCTTTCATATATCATATCAGAAGATCAACTAGCTGATATTCTCACCAAGTTCGTCAACGAGAGATTATTCAGTGAAGTTCTGAGCAAGTTGAATATTGGAAATCCCACTTTTCAACTTGAGGGAGAGTGTTAGATTACTGCACATTACAAGGCATCAAGGTCAAATAACCAAATTTGGTTATTTGACTTATTTGTGATCAGATTATAGAATCATCATCTCCCTGTTTGGATATATCACAAGGGTCAACAACATGCCAAAGTAACGGGTCAAGGCTGCACACTTCCTGCAGTATTTCCCAAAATGTATTGAGGGTTCCAAAAATTCAATTGGATCCTTTCCAATATTAGAATTATATTAGAATTAGCTGTTAGCCTTATTAGTGTATAAAAACACTTGTATCATGTAAACAAAAACAACAATTCAGCTTGTAATCCATTTAAATTCTTAATACAAATGATCATTGTTTCAGTTTATCAATTTAAACAGTTATCATTGTACTAATGTCCTTCTTCATTAGCGAAGTAGGCCAGGTCTCGATCCAGTCATTAACATAATGCCAAGAGAGGAACATGCTCCCATCCAACCAAATATGAATCTTTCGTCGGATATCTTTGCAATGGAGCTGTCAAAAATAGAGTGATATGTCTAAGAATAATCATGTATTTGATTATGGATACTTAAGCTTAGGTCTAGGGATCGATCGCAAACAAGTTTGCAAAATTCGCTATTCGGGGATTAATTGGTTGAGGATTTGGAAGGAGTAATCGGTAATTCGGGGATTAATCGGATAATATTGTACTTTTTATATATATTTAAATAATAAATTTCAAAATTATGTATGTAAATATAAAAGAAAACCATAAACACAAACACTAACATATTAGTCTAAAATCGTTTATTTTTTCAAAAACTCTAAAATTTTAGTTTAAATTCATTATAAAATATTGACCAATTTTAGCTTTGATGGACTTTGATCAACAAATTCGATTTTGATTCAGTAACCAACGTTGACAAATTAATTAAACTGATTTTAAAAAATCGGAACGGACTATTCTTAATAACGAGTAATCTGGGATTAATCGGGCAGTAATCGAAGTTTTTACAACATTGATCACAAATATTAATTCGTGTTTAATTCAAGTTTTGAACGAAAAATCATCACAATTTGGCTTTCGTTCAATTGTCAAACTGATTTGGTAGTTAGGTTTATCTCAGAGTTCTTAGATCGAATTAAAAGCACTTTAGGCTTAAAATCATCAACTATCGTCAGTCGACTGTTCTTCTATAGATCTTCGTATAAGTCGTTATGTGTACAAGTGGACGTCGATCGGAAAAATTACTTTTATTTGACTACGGATGTACATCTAAATAAGTCTTGTAAAATTGTAGGTTATAAATATTTTGTCTGGTATTCTAGACTTCTAGTTCTGGAATATATAAACCAAAAGAAATGTGAAAAAAATTCACGGAGTAATAAAAGTAAAACGTAAGGAAAAGTTAAAAATATAGATAGTCAAACGTTTAGAAGTAACAAGGGGTGATATTATCAAATTCACAAGCCAATAACATAAAGATAGATGACGATAGTACGTGAAATTTCAACAATAAAACAGTACTAATTTTCATATATATAAATTATAACATAGTACAGCCGTACATGTACCCAACACGGATCTTGCCGTACTTTTGTCAACGATCGATTATTTTTAAGCATGATTTATACACTAGTAAAGAGTAGTTTTTAATACACGATTAAATATATATTATCCTGACTAATACTGTCGTGTACTATTTCTAGTTCTCTTTAGAATCCGTACAGATAAGATGGTCTATTAATCTAGGAGTACTATATTGACTTAATGTGCAATGGCATGAACTTTGCTGTCTTTTATATACGAGTATATATTTTCAAACTTGAAAGAATCTTTAATTTTGTTATTAATTTTTTTTTTTTTTTTTTTTTTTGAAAGATAAGGCCCCAAAATGAGGTTGGTGGAGATTGAACATGGGTCTCTTTTGGAGATTCTCAAGCACTCAACGACCCCTCTGGGGATAATTTAGTTATTAATTTAACATAAAATTACGTTATCGTACTATCCCTTGACTTTTCTCCTTACGTGGGAGTGTTGGTATTTTATCAAAAGTTACGCGAAGAGTTTCTGTAAATAACAACCGTTAATTATCTTTGGTTAAATTCAATCATGTACTATTCATTATTCTGTATCCATTGATGTATATGTTATTTGAACATCTTAAGGAGAGCTGCTTTCTAGTACGGAATCATGTATAGTAAATCCTGGATGATGTTATTTTATCTTTATTAATGATAGAAAACTTTATGATACTTCTTCCTAGGATGGCAATGGATGTTTCATCTATAGGGATCTACCCGATCCGATCTATTTATAATAGATATGGATGATGTAAATGAACGATTAACGGATATGGATATAGATATGGATGATCTAAATATTTCGTGGATCGGATATGAATAATAATTTATCATTCACGGATATATCCATTATCACCTGAATAAATCTATATATACATAAATACGTACTAAAATATGTGCATATACATTTACATATCGAGATAAACCTACAAAATTTTAAATTATTAATGAAAATAAGGGTTGTTATAGTCACAATTATTAAATTGATACTAACAATACTCAAATTTACATATTTAGATTAGTTTAAACGTTTATTTACTTATATTATAACGTATTTTGCTTAATTAAATTCACAATCGGCGATACATTACAATCAAAACATGTGTAACAAATAAAAAACATAAAGATTTAATATTTATATTTTTTATAATCCATATTAAATTAATAAAATTGTCGTTAGATTAACATTTCATTTGATATCCTAATCCATCGGATACGAATATGGACTGATGAAATGAAATTAAATGAATATGGATATGGATATGGATGAGCAAAATTTAAATGGATATGAATGTGGATATGGTATCATCCGATCCATTGTCATCCCTACTTCCTCAGTCCCATATTAATAGTACACAGACAAAAAAAAAACAACATAGTTTAAGAAAATGTCATTAAAGTAGTGTACTTTCTGTTTACTTTCCAGTTTTACCCTTACATTTTCTTTCTCCTTTAATCATATCCACATACATTAAGGGTATAATAGAACTTTAGCTTCTTATTCTTTTCTAGTTATGGAAGTTGACTATTAATTTGGAACATCCCAAAATGTAATAATGGACTATTAATATAGGATGGAGGGAGTACTTTGTTTGTTCATCTAAATATATAGAATGTTTGCTTTGTGATTGAGAAAATGATTAAATGTGTGTTTTGAAGTGAATAAGAAACAAAGATAATAGAGAAAATATCATGCGACTCTTACATGATTAATAATGAATCTAGGAATCGTAATTATGAGTGTCATTAGTTAATATTTGCAAAAAATTTACATTGTCTAATGATGTCGTCTAAAAATATTCAGTATTCAATAATGTTATTAATTAAAAACTCCAAATTGTTTCTACTAAATGGCTTATTTCACTAGTAGCACGTGTTACCGATGCAAATATATTAGATACGCCCCGGTACATGATTGAATCTAACGAAAATAATTAACAATCGTTAGTGATATGTATTATTTACGTAAATTTGAAAACCTACCACGACGAAGTGTGTTTAACTCTACTATACATTTGCACTATGGGAACACATAATTTAACTAACCAGTTCATGCATATTTTTTACAAGGGAAAACCTACACACGAACATCAATGCGAAAGGGTTTTTTTAGGCGTCAACGTCGTTGATCTCCAGTCCGGTTACCGTGAATAACCCGTACCCGAGATGATGATCTCGGGAGGGTGGCCAACGAATTTCTCGCCGGTCGATAGTCGGACCCTATCGACGGCAAAGGGAGAAAAAATCCTACAAGACCCGTAGGTAAAAACCCTAGTGTTGGGATCGTGAAGACGATCGAGGAGAAGATACGGCTATGACTGCCGCGTGCTTTCATTGAGAGAGTGAGAGGCGAGATTGAATGACCGCATGAGGGTGTATGCGATTGGGAGCGTGTGAACTTGATGTAGGTTTTGCCCCATATTTATAGATGGGAATTAGGGTTACTTGACTTGGGGCCCAAGTTAATTGTGTAGACCCTAATTGGGCCAAACCCTACGTCATCAAGTCCTCCAAGTTCGGTATGATATTTTTGTCAAGTATCATATCGAACTTCTCATCATGCTGCGGAAAATAAGTTCACAGGAGCCTGCGCAAACAACTATGCGTAAACCAGCGAACATATGCGCAAAAAACCGCATGCAGAATGCGTGGGAAACCGCATGAACTAGCATGCGTAAAACCGCATGAAAATTGCGTCTAAAGTCGCGGACAACTGTGCGCAAAGCGTGCGTAACCTGGACAAAAGTGTGTGGACAGTTGCGCAAGCGCGCGAGCATCTGCGCTAAATATTCATGTACTTAAACCGCATATAACGAATTAAAATCTCAATAAGAAAAGACAAACCTTTCAAACCGAACGATAGACGGTAGAAACACGAGACATAATGCATCGTGCCCCACGGTGGGCGCCAATTGTTCATGCATATTTTTTCCAAGGGAAAACCTACACACGAACATCAATGCGAAAGGGTTTTTTTAGGCGTCAACGTCGTTGATCTCCGGTCCGGTTACCGTGAATAACCCGTACCCGAGATGATGATCTCGGGAGGGTGGCCAACGAATTGCCCGCCGGTCGATAGTCGGACCCTATCGACGGCAAAGGGAGAAAAAACCCTACAAGACCCGTAGGTAAAAACCCTAGTGTTGCGATCGTGAAGACGATCGAGGAGAAGATCCGGCTATGACTGCCGCGTGCTTTCATTGAGAGAGTGAGAGGCGAGATTGAATGACCGCATGAGGGTGTATGCGATTGGGAGCGTGTGAACTTGATGTAGGTTTTGCCCCATATTTATAGATGGAAATTAGGGTTACTTGACTTGGGGCCCAAGTTAATTGCGTAGACCCTAATTGGGCCAAACCCTACGTCATCAAAGAGTATGTTATTGTTTTAATTTATCTTGTAGATAACAACTTTACTGGTGTAACGTTACAACAAGGGGGATGATTCTCACACATACTTTTTTGATCCTCACACACCTATTTTAACCTTTTACTTTTCTAATAATACTCAATTGGTGTGTAAGGATCAAAAAAGTGTGTGTGAGAATCATCGCCCTTACAACAAACCTTTTTTTTTTTTAATAATACTCCGTAGTTAAGAATAATTTACAAATGTCTTGGATGATGCATTTTGTAAAATTCATTGAAAGCCTATTCATATAGTAAAAAGAATAGAGGATGATGTTGTTGTTTTACCAAATGGATTCTGTATATTAAGTGAATTCAATAATTTTGAAGTTGTGAGTTTGAATTACGTCATAAAAAAGAGTATGTGTGTTTTTGATGTTAAAAAAAAAAAGATATATTTGTTTTGATACATGACATAACATAAAATAAGTACAAAAGTAATATTATGAATAGATTGTAACAAAATTAATAATTTATATACTACAACTTATGAACACTTGAGTCTGCAATTGTTATCTATTGAGTTGGACAATTTTGATAAGTGTGATTATGTTAGTTAGAAGCTGGTGACGTGGACATGAAATTCAGGCTACACAAGGCAAAACAAAACCAGCACATGAAAGACAAGAGTTAGACACACTTCGTCGTCTTGCTAAATTACAGGCAAAACTTCTGCAGTTTTGAATTTGTAATCATATATATATGATTCAACCTTAATAACAAAATAAATAAATATCTATACAAGATTGTGTACTCATAATAAGATACATTATATGATACTAAGTCACATATTTAATTTATTGTTCAACTAACCAAAACTCACTTGCAACAAATAATTTATTTTTCTAAAATCTTAAAGAATGAAAAAACATTTATTTGTGAACTTTATGTGAAAACAGATATAGCTGTAACATATTATAAAAATATGTATATACTATATAATATATCAAAGGAGCGCCATACTACATGCACTTCAAAGTGGACATATTCAAACATATTTATATTTATCATTATCATTATCATACATGCATGCATATTATAAAATGATAATTATATATATAAACACATAACGCCACATGCTTATATAAATAGCTACGGTCTACACTCACACACATCTTAACAACTTATAAAGAATATTGAAGGAACCATGGCTTCTAATTCAAAAAATTTATCAGTTGTCCTCTTTTTTATGGTGTTTCTATGCACCAAAGTCTTGGCACAATGTGAAGATGAAACCAACAATTCATGTAATAACAAATCCAAGGCTTTAACCTTAAAAATTATCGGTATTGCAGTAATTCTCATCACAAGTATTATAGGGGTATGTCTACCTTTGATCACTCGTTCCATCCCTGCCCTTAATCCAGACCGTAGTCTTTTTGTCATCGTTAAAGCTTTTGCTTCAGGCATAATTTTGGCTACTGGATTTATGCATGTTTTGCCCGATTCATTTGACATGTTGAGGTCTAGTTGTTTGTCTGATAACCCATGGCATAAGTTTCCTTTTACGGGCTTTGTGGCTATGTTATCGGCTATTTTCACTCTTATGGTGGACTCAATGGCTACAAGCATGTATACTACTAAGAACAACGCAATTTTAGCCGAAGGCGGTGAGATGGACGTGGTAGATCATGAGATGGCTATGGCAAATGGTGGTGGTATGCAATTACATGGACATCATCATGGCCCAAAGGGCCCAATAGGACCACAACTTCTTCGCTATCGTGTCGTAGCCATGGTTAGTATCAAACAAACAATAAACATGATGTTCGAAATCAACTCTCATAATTTCAAAATATAGTAGAGATTACTCTTATATACTCTTTAAAAAATGGCTATTCAAGCCTTGACACTTTATAGTCACACTTACTGAGTGAGACTACAAGTTAACATCCGATTGTGGGCTGGATTGTCGATTATCAACTTTTTTCCACCAAAACTAGTAATAGTAAGGTGTTATTTGTTTTTAAGTCTGTCATTCTTATTATGTCTTGTGTCTACGCGTCCTCAGATATCTTTACTGTTTGTTTTATTGAATACATAAGATAAAATAATGTTTTATTCTGTCTGCAAACTCGCAAACTTAAAAAATATGTTTCTAAGTGATGCACACAATATTAATTTATTTTGCAGACATAAAAACAGTACAATCTTCACCTTTATATACAAGCATACATACTTTTAAGTCACATTTTTCTCTACAAAGATGGTCCACAAATATTTAGACAAAAATATCTTAAAAACAAAATTATCTAAATCTTGTCCAATTTAAAGTATGACTTGGAAAAGTTATTCAATATATCCACGTAAAGTGTATTAATTTGCTAAAAAGATACTCCGTAGTATATGAATTTAATGACTTTAACTTGTGTGACAAAAGTAGTTTAATAAGTTAAAATGGTTATAAAAAAAAAGTTGTATATAAAAAATTTAGGTACTAGAGCTTGGAATAGTTGTTCACTCAATAGTGATTGGACTAGGAGTTGGAGCATCAAATGATGTTTGCACAATTAAGCCATTGATTGCAGCTCTTTGTTTCCATCAAATGTTTGAAGGCATGGGTCTTGGTGGTTGCATTCTTCAGGTATAAAAGCTTTTACATCATCAAGATCTATCTATATATATTTACATATAACCAATAATCAATAAACAGGCTGAGTACAAGATGATAAAAAAAGCGGTACTAGCGTTTTTCTTCTCGGTAACAACTCCATTTGGGATCGCTCTTGGGATAGCGTTGTCAAAGACATACAAAGAGAATAGCCCGAGTGCGTTGATCACTGTAGGATTACTTAATGCTTCGTCCGCTGGATTACTTATTTACATGGCGTTGGTTGATCTTCTTGCAGCCGATTTCATGGGTTCAAAGCTTCAAGGAAGCATTAAGCTTCAAATTAAATCTTTCGTCGCTGTCTTGCTTGGCGCTGGCGGGATGTCACTAATGGCAAAATGGGCTTAAAGCGCATTCGTTATTATGGTGACCAGTTGAAGTTATTTGAATATGTGACTTGTTTGTAAGACAAATAAGCTTCATCAGTTCGCAAATGTATGAAGTGCATTGTAATTTACAGAAACTTAGTGTTTTTAAACTTACATTTCAAACATCGTTAATCAGTTTTATATATTTATATATATTCCACTTATTATTGATATATAGTTTTTATGATGTCATATTGAATCATCTTATATATCTTATATTTTAATAATAAGAATCAAGAATTTGTCAAACATACTCTGTATTAACTAACCACAATGAGAAGGACATAAGAATGTTTAATATTCAACCACAATGAAAAGGACATGAGAAATAGTCATCATGAACTATTTTCCACACTTATTTGTCATTATCGTCATTTTATAGAATTAAGAACTTGTCAAACAATTTAATCATGAAAAGTTGAAAAAAGACATTAAATAATTTCCCTAAAGTCACTCCCATCAGTAATGTTTACTTATTCCTCTGTCTTTTTGCACACGACCAATGTCAATTCCCTCCTACCTCTTGCAAACAAAACACCGTAGAAGATGCCAAGTAGTGGGACCCGTTATTTTTTTTATTTTGTTTATTATATTAATAAGTGTGAGTCTGAAAAAGTCGATGTTTCAGTTATCAAATGGTTTTTTTGGTCTTTCAGACTTTAAACTCACATCCAAACACTCCTCAACTTTACCAAAAATACAGAGCATTTCTAAGAGTTTATAGAATTCACAAACAGTTGCTTCAAAATTTACTATGACACATTGCTAACCTTAATTACATATTGATGAAGATAACGATAATCACAAATTTAAATATTGTGATAAGAATAGTTAGCTGTATAATTTCCAATTTCTATCGGTTTAGCTGTAGAAATGTATATCTGTAACGACCCAACCTCGTTATACCAAAAACACACCTAAATTTTTTTTTTCTGGGTCAGTACATCTGGACGGCGTCCAGATTCCTGAACGGCGTCCAGTACTGAAGACTTGGACGGCGTCCAAACAATTGGGACGGCTTCCCAATGAACTGTCAGGTTATGATCTCGGGTTCCAAATTACACGAGCGGAAATCCCGCTTCCCGATACTTTCAAACGAAAACCTTTTCACAACATGTTATAATAAGTAAAACTAAGAGGTTTCCATCAACAAAACAAGTTTTACAACACCGGGCCCACAATGTCCCGTTTTACGAATTTCATTCAAAATACAAGTTTCGACCACAAGAGTTTAAAATCCAAACGACACCTAGAGCATGGTGTTTGGGGTTAAACTACCCACATCTTGGCCGAACTTCCAAAATCTAACCCAAAAGCATTCCCCTATCAAAATAAGCGGGAGACCACTAATCCAACCGAATACCTTTGCCTTTGTCCACGCCGGAGCCTAAAAAGGTAAACAACGAGAGGGTAAGCTAAAGCTTAGTGAGTGCAACAATTATACATACATATATATAACCCATCTACTTGCAATCGCACCCACCAAATACCTCTTACGAAAATATAACTCAATAGCATGCCGTCATACTCATAATGCTAACAACTCGTACACTAACACAACACCACATTAGCATATACTCAATACAATATATATATATATATATATATATACATATATATAGCTTGCTTATCCAACGTTCAACAACATAATATGGTTAACCATAACGCTATGGTGCTACCGGCACGTGGTTCACACCATACGCATTTGAGTCTCACTCTTTTATAGTGCTACCGGCACGTGGTTCACACTTTGGCGCTACCGGTACGTGGTTCACGCCTCATTTTATAGTGCTACCGGCACGTGGTTCACACTTGATGCTACCGGTACGTGGTTCACATCATAATACCCGACACATACATGTTATGGTACTACCGGCACGTGGTTCATACCATAACATTCACAAATAAATACGCCATATACATGTACGCATAATTATTCCACTCATCTTAACGTCTTCGGTGAGATTATCAAGCTCGCAACCTTCAACGCGACGTACCTATACGTTATGCACATAGTCAATCACACAATCGAATTGGTCAACCTACTCACTCACCAAACTAGCGTCATTTTGACCCTTGGTGCAATTTCGACCCATTTGCACATTTAACCCCAAGATTAGGTCAACTTCGCCAAAACCCTAACGCTAGCCCATTATGGTCTTAATACACTTTATAATCACAAGTTTAGTGTGTTTTCATACTCATTTAACAACCTAGGTCGCCCAAGACCCATTCGACCCATTTCAAGGTCAACACACCCATTTGGGTCACCCATAACCCAAATGACACCCACTAACATTAACTACAAGTGTGCTAGTAATTTATTAAGCCTTTAAGACCCATTTACACACTTTGACTTTTTCAAAAACCCTAAGTTAGTCATCTTTGAGTCTTCATGACCCAAACTTACCCAAAAACCCCCCAAATCACTAACAAATGGGTTTTATACACATCACTAACCCAAACCCTAACCCTTAAACAATTAATAGTAAGGAAATCAAGGTTAAGACTTACCAACACAATCACCACATAGCTAGAGACTAGATGAAAAACTTTAAAGCTTGCACTAAAACCCGATTCAACCTTCTTCTTCCTTTATTGGAGCTCTCTCACACTAGAAATTCCTCTCTCTCTCTAGAATTTAAGTAGAAATTGATAAGGGTAGATGGAATGGAGTAAATGAGTCCTCACAAACTGATTAGGGCCTTAAAGTCGTTCCCCAAGTGCAATTACCAAAATACCCCTTCAAAATATCTAAAAAATAGAACGGGTGGCCCGCCAGAACATTTGGACGGCGTCCAAACTGTCTGGACGGCGTCCAGTCCTTCACACTGGGACGGCGTCCCACCCATCTGGACGGCGTCCCAACCACCTGGGAAGCAGGATCTTACAACTCTCCCCCACTTGAACCGGATTACGACCTCGCAATCCAAGCCGCATGACAAGCAGGAAGATACACTAGAACAAACTCTTCGGGCTCCCAAGTGAACTCGGAACCTATACTACGACGCCATTGATCTTTAAAAGTTCTCACCTCCTTATTCCTCAATCTTTTGACCTTCTCGTCGAGTATAGCAATCGGCTCCTCAACGTACTCTAACTTGTTGTTTAGCTCAATCTCGTCCAAGGGCACCCATGATGAATCATCCGCAAGACACTTACGGAGATGAGAAACATGAAATGTATTATGGATCCCCGCAAGCTCTTCGGGTAATTCCAAACGATACGCAACTTCACCAACTCGAGATAAAAATTTAATTGGTCCAATAAACCGAGGAGCTAATTTTCCTCGTTTTTGAAATCGAATGACACCTTTCCATGGCAAAACTTTAAGCATCACCAAGTCACCTTCTTGAAACTCAATCGGTCGCCTACGTTTGTTGGAATACGCTTTTTGTCGATCTTGAACCTTTTTCAAATGAGCCCGAATCATATCAATCTTGCTATTCGTCTCTAAGACCAAATCGGTGCTCCCAATTTCTCTTTGACCCACTTCGCCCCAACAAATCGGAGTTCGACACCTCCGCCCATATAGCATCTCATATGGTGGCATCCCAATACTAGTATGATAACTATTATTGTACGAGAATTTCACCAAAGGCAATTGCTCATCTTAACTACCACCAAAATCAATAATGCACGCCCGTAACATATCCTCCAAAGTTTGATTCGTACGTTCGGTTTGACCGTCCGTTTGAGGATGATACGCCGTGCTCAATTTCAATTGTGTGCCCATATCTTCATGAAATTTATTCCAAAATCGAGATGTGAAGCGGGTATCTCGATCCGAAATAATAGATATAGGAACTCCATGCCTCGATATCACCTCCTTGATAAATAACTTAGCCAAAGTCTCCGACGATATAGCCTCCCGAATGGGAAGAAACAAGGCACTTTTCGTCAATCGATCAACTATTACCCAAATCGAGTCAAATTGGGTTCTAGCCGTCTTTGGTAATTTTGTAATGAAATCCATGCTAATGTGCTCCCATTTCCACTTCGGGATTTCTAACGGTTGTAACTTACCATATGGCTTTTGGTGTTCGGCTTTCACTTGCAAACACGTGACGCATTGTTCAACATACTTAACAACATCACGTTTCATGCCCGTCCACCAATACTCTTTCCTCAAATCAAGATACATCTTCGTCGCGCCCGGATGAATAGAATACTTTGACTTATGTGCTTCATCAAGTAGCACTCGTCGATGATCACCCATTTTAGGCACCCACACTCGTCCTTGAAAGGATAACAAACCATGTGGACCTAAGGTAATAGACTCCGTTTGTCCTACGATTCGTTCCTCATGCCTATTGTTAACAAAAGCTTCAATTTGAGTCTCGCCAAGCTTTACAAGAAAATCGTTAGTAATAATCATGCGTAACGATCCTACTCGTATCGCCGGATGTTGAATCTTCCGACTTAACGCATCCGCGACCACATTCACCTTACCCGGATGATAAAGTATCTCACAATCATAGTCTTTCACCACATCCATCCGTCTACGTTGACGATAATTCAAATCTCGTTGATCGAAAAGGTGTTTCACACTCCTGTGATCCGAATAAATCGTACACTTAACACCATACAAGTAATGGCACCAAATTTTCAACGCATGCACAACCGCCGCCAACTCTAGATCATGAGTCGGATATCTCGTTTCGTGTTCCTTTAATTGTCGAGAGGCATAAGCAATGACTTTACCCCTTTGCATTAGAACACACCCGAGCCCATTTAAAGAAGCATCATAATAAACCGTCATGTCCTCCACCCCCTCCGGCAACACTAACACCGGAGCTTGACACAACTTCTCTTTTAACAATTGAAAAGCAATTTCTTGCTCGTTCTCCCAATTAAATCTCGCGTTCTTTCTTGTTAACTTCGTCAATGGAGAAGCAATCTTGAAAAAGTCTTGGATAAACCGACGGTAATAACCGGCCAATCCGAGAAAACTTCGGATTTCCGTAAGCGTAGTCGGTCGCCCTCAACTCTTCACCGTCTCTATCTTCCCCGGATCTACTTAAATACCATCCTTGTTCACAATGTGGCCAAGGAATTGAACTTCCCTTAGCTAAAATTCACATTTGGAGAATTTAGCATACAACTTCTCCTTTCGTAACGTCTTCAACACACCCCGCAAATGATGTTCATGTTCCTTCATACTCTTTGAATAGACAAGTATGTCGTCAATGAACACAATTACCGACTTGTCCAACATAGGTTGGTACACTCGGTTCATAAGATCCATGAATGCCGCCGGTGCATTCGTAAGACCAAAAGGCATTACCACAAACTCAAAATGCCCATAACGTGTTCGAAAAGCCGTTTTCTCAATATCTTCCTCACGGACCCGCATTTGGTGATAGCCGGACCGTAGGTCGATTTTAGAGAAATACGTTGCACCTTGGAGTTGGTCGAACAAATCTTCAATCTGAGGCAATGGATAACGATTCTTGATTGTCACTTTATTCAACTCCTGATAATCGATGCACATCCGCATACTACCATCCTTCTTCTTCACAAATAAAACCTGAGCGCCCCATGGCGAAGCACTCGGTCGAATGAAACCCTTCTCAAGCAACTCTTGGGTTTGACTTAACAACTCTTGTATTTCCGTTAGCGCTAAACGATAAAGAGTTTTAGCAATGGGGGTAGCCCCCGGAACCAACTCAATGCGAAATTCTACTTGTCTTTCCGCCGGAACACCCTGTAACTCATCCGTAAAAACGTCTTCAAATTCATTCACCACCGGAATTTCACGAATGGGTGGTGGCTCATCATGAGTATCAACAACATGGGCAAGAAAAGCCATGCCACCACTAACAAGAAAACGAGGTGCCCGTGCAAAAGTGCATATCGGCACAAGTCTTCTCCGCTTATCGCCATGAATAATTAACTCTCCCCCACTAGGGGTCTTCACTCGAATAGATTTATCATGGCATGCAATATCGGTTCTATTATGATCGAGCCAATCCATACCAACAACGATATCAAAATCAACCAAAGTCATCGGGATGAGATCGATTTTAAAGTTTTCAGCACCAAACACAACATTACAATTTTTACACACATCAACCACTAGCACCGTCTTGCCATCCGCTATTTCGACTTCTACCGGACGACTTAACTTAGCTAACGATCTATCAAGTTTAGGCACAAATTTCGGAGACACAAACGACAAATTTGCACCGCTATCAAATAGAATCCTTGTCGGATTAGAGTTAACCATGAAAGTACCTGAGACAACTTCGTTGGATTGCTTGGCCTCCTCATTAGTCATCAAATAGTTTCGCCCCTTAGCCGTACCCGCCGCCTTCTCTAACTGCTTAACATGATAATTATTCAAATCGGGACATTTCGGCCTCTTGTGCCCTTCTTTACCACAAATATAGCAAGTAAATTTGTTCGGGGCATTGGTACAGTCACGAGCCATGTGTCCTTTTTGTTTACAATTGAAACACGTGGGTCTAAAACCCCCGGAAGCACCCTTTTTCACACTATTAACACTTTCGGAGCCTTTCTTATTTTTCTGGTTGGAAAAGTTCGAATGACTTAACCCCTCAAACTTCCTCTTAGAAAAAGAGAAATCACTTTTCCTTGGAACTTCTGGCTCGAAACCCCGAGCCAATTCGAATAACTCTTCAAAAGACTTAGCCATTCCCCGACTAATCTTACCCTTCAATTCATCATTCAAGGTACGATAGAAATCTTTCATCAACTTGTGATCGTCACCAACATATTCCGAACAAAAACGAGTCTTTGCCAAGAAGGTAGACTTGAGAGTAACCAAGTGCATCGGACCTTGTTGCAAATTGTGCAACTCGTTCTGGATTCTATCGAGGTCGGAAGAAGTTCGGTATTCTTTGAAAAATTCCTTCTTAAACTCCTCCCACGTCAAGCTCATGCATTGCTCTTCACCATATAATCAGATTTTATCATCCCACCACAACTTCGCCTCTTCTCGTAACATGCTAGAACCATACATCGCCTTCTTCTCGGGAGGACATTCCGCGGTACAGAAAGCTACCTCGATATCGGAAATCCAACATGTGCTTTTTAACGGATCTCGTACCCCATTAAACATCGGGGGTTGAGCATCCTTGAAATTTTTGTAATGGAAGTCTCGCCTTCCATAACCACCATTACCATCACCCCCTTCACCACGAGGATGAATGTTTCTAGCTTCTAATGCCTCCTCGATCGCGGCATTCATTCGCTCATTGATCATTTCGGTTACTTGCCCATCAACCGATTCTTGGAAAACCTTTCGGACATCGTCAAGAAATTCCGTTTTTAGCCTTTTAAAGATGGCCTCAACCTTGGTCGTGAGTTCAACGTCCTCGCTCGTGCCTCCTTCATTGGTATCATGTCCATTTCTGATCTTCATTCTATAAAATGAAGTAAATTAAATAACGAACGAAAAGACATGACACAATATACAAGAACACCTCACCGCCCCATCTTGCTCAACAATCGTCGTACATCGCTTGTTCGACACGATTTAAACCCATAACAATGGTAGCTAATCATTGTCACGCGATCACGTCGCATTAACTTGCTAGTACAACGTCTATCTCGCTTGATGATTGCAAAACACAACACAAAACAATTATCGCATAGTTAGTTCACCTAAAACTAGGCACTAACCAATCCCCGGTCTGACCCGTCTCCTACAAGTCCCGCATAACGCGCATACACAATAAAGTCTAAGTCTAGGCACCTATCTCAAGTCGCCTAAATTTCATAGACCATGCTCTGATACCACTTGTAACGACCCGACCTCGTTATACCAAAAACACACCTAAAAAAATTTTCGGCGTCAGTACATCTGGACAGCATCCAGAGTCCTAGACGGTGTCCAGTACTGAAGACGTCGTCCCAATGAACTGTCAGGTTCTGATCTCGGGTTCCAAATTACACGAGCGGAAATCCCGCTTCCCGACACTTTCAAACAAAAACCTTTTCACAACATGTTATAATAAGTAAAACTAAGAGGTTTCCATCATCAAAATAAGTTTTACAACACCGAGCCCACAATGTCCCGTTTTACGAATTTCGTTCAAAATACAAGTTTCGACCACAAGAGTTAAAATTCCAAATGACACCTAGAGCATGGTGTTTGGGGTTAAACTACCCACATCTTGGCCGAACTTCCAAAAGCTAACCCAAAAGCATTCCCCTATCACATTTAACCCCAAGATTAGGTCAACTTCGCCAAAATCCTAACGCTAGCCCATTATGGTCTTAATACACTTTATAATTACAAGTTTAGTGTGTTTTCATACTCATTTAACAACCTAGGTCGCCCAAGACCCATTCGACCCATTTCAAGTTCAACACACCCATTTGGGTCACCCATAACCCAAATGACACCCACTAACATTAACTACAAGTGTGCTAGTGATTTACTAAGCCTTTAAGACCCATTTACACACTTTGACTTTTCAAAAACCCTAGGTTAGTCATCTTTGAGTCTTCATGACCCAAACTTACCCAAAAACCCCTAAATCACTAACAAATGGGTTTTATACACATCACTAACCCAAACCCTAACCCTTAAACAATTAATAGTAAGGAAATCAAGGTTAAGACTTACCAACACAATCACCACGTAGCTAGAGACTAGATGAACAACTTTAAAGCTTGCACTAAAACCCGATTCAACCTTCTTCTTCCTTTATTGGAGCTCTCTCACACTAGAACTTCCTCTCTCTCTCTCTCTAGAATTTAAGTAGAAATGGAAAAGGGTGGATGGAATGGAGTAAATGAGTCCCCACAAACTGATCTAGGGCCTTAAATTCGTTCCCCAAGTGCAATTACCAAAATACCCCTTCAAAATATCTAAAAAATAGAACGGCTGGCCCGCCAGAACATTTGGACGGCGTCCAAACTGTCTGGACGGCATCCAGTCCTTCACACTGGGACGACGTCCCACCCATCTGGACGGCGTCCTAACCACCTGGGAAGCAGGATCTTACAATATCACCTCCTAGTTAGTCTCCTATATTCATGCATGTAAGTTGTATAAATTGTAATCTCTGGTTATCAATAAACATATAGTTTACAGCCTCTTCATGGTAATCAGAGCCACGATCATACTTTAATCGATTAGTTTTTTTTTTTGCTACAAAACAATGTCCACTCACACCATTTCAAATGATGTGGATCCCTCTACAACGATCATCATTGTCACCCTAACCAACATCATTAAACTCACCTCCCTTAACTATACCCCTTGAAAACTTCAAATCCAACAAAAGAGATGTGGGATACTCTAGCTGGCACCTATGCTAGCTCGTCTTGTGGTCATACCAAACAACTCAAGCTTTGGCTCAAAAACCTCACCAATAGACCTCAATCCATCACTGAATATATGCACTCGATCAAAGCTTGCATCGACCACTTGCCCTCCTTGGCTCGGTTGTAGAACAAGAAGATATCATGCATAAGGTTCTTGATGGACTCGATGATGCCTACCAGAATGTCATCGACACTGTCAATACCCGGGATAAAGCCATAACTTTTGCTGAGCTCCACGAAAAACTCATTAATCGTGAACTCACTTTAACCACTCAACCCATTACATCCAATTTTCCAGCTACTGTCCATGCTACTTTCACTTGCAATGCCCCACGAAATCAAACCAACAACACAAATCGCTTCACTAATCAACCATCTGCATCGTCCAAAAGCACTCATGGCTATACAGGTGCTAGGCCTTTCTTGGGTCGATGTCAATGGTACAACACAAAAGGACACTCGCTTCACAAGTGTCTGGTATTTGCTGAACGTTATCCTAATATTCAGCCCCCAACTTACAAAACTATTATACCCCAGGTTAATGCAGCGGTTCTAAATCACTCTTGGCTACTTGATTTAGGAGCATCACATCACGTTTTCCAATCTTGCGCTCCACAATCCTTATGACGGTACCGATGTATTGGTGATGGTAAGGGCTTACCGATTACTAACATAGGATCTACTTCTCTCCCTACCAAAACTAAATCACTTTCCTTATCAAATGTTCTTTGTGTCCCTCATATGAATTGTTACATTCTTTCCTTTTATCAATTATTAAAGACAATTCTTTACTAATAGCATTTACCTCTGATTATTAGTATGTGAAGGATCGACTCAATTGTGATACTTCTTCTAATCGGTCCAGCTAGCAATGGAGTCTACGAACTCAAATCTGTGATCACCTCCATAGTTGTGTACTCTGTGGTTCGAGCTTCTCCAACGGATTGGCACCACCGTTTGGGTCATCCATCTCTATCTACATTTAAGTCTTTATTTCCTTTGTTACAATTAAAAGTTTCTGGTATTTTTCCTTCAATTGTAATGCTTGTCAGTGTAATATAAGCCATAAGCTTCCGTTTAATAAAAGTACGTTAATTTCAAATTCTCCTCTTGATGTCATTTTAATGATTTATGGACCTCGCTTGTCTTCTCATTTGATGGGTTCAAGTATTACGTTATTTTTTTTATCACTATACACATTATTAGTGGTTTTAACCTCTAAAGAAAAAATCTGACACAAAAGACGTTTTTATTCGCTTTAAAGCACTCGTTGAGAAACACCGTTTTTATTCGCTTTAAAGCACTCGTTGAGAATCACTTTAACACCTCAATAAAAACTCTGTATTCTGACAATGGATTAGAATATCAGGCACTTCTAATTTTCTAGCAGTCAATGGCATATGTCAATTAACATCCCCACCTCACACGCCCGAACATAATTGGTTTGCTGAACGTCGACATCGCCATCTAGTAGAGGCTGGTTTATCTCTTCTTTCGCACACACATCTTCCTACTGATTTATGGTCGCTAGCTTTTGCTACTGCATCTTACCTGATTAATCTATTACCAGCCCCACACTATCCAATATATCGCCATACGAATCACTCTTTGGTATCTCACCAAACTATCGCAAACTCCGTAGTTTTGGTTGTCTATTTTACCTATGGCTACGTCTATACACCACACACAAACTTGACTCTCAATCCATTCCTTATATCTTTGTTGGATACTCTACTACTCAAAGTGCTTTTCATTGTATGCATCTGGTGACTAACCGAATCTATACCTCTCGACATGTTGGCTTCGTTGAAATGGAATTTCCTTATCCCCACTTATCTGCTACTGCCACTTCGCACACTTATCCATCTATGCACTCCTGGTGTCAACTTCCAAATCCAGTAGTGCCTTTTTCATCCTCTACAGTTGACAACACCACTCATACTCCTGATTCCCCACCACCTACACCACCCTCGACCACCTCTGATCAAAATGTTACTACAACCACCTTAGCAGCGTTGGCCACCTATGATCAAAATGTCACTCCACCTACACCTCCACCACCACATATGACTACCTCCACCTCTACCATTATGAGTCAGTCTACACACAATATCGTCAAGCCTAACCCTAAATATGCCATTGCCATAACCAAGCAATCACGCCACACTGAGCTTACAAGTGGCGAGATGCCATGCTTACTGAACTGAAAGCTCTTCATACGTTAGGCACGTGGGAACTTGTACCATCTACTCCTAATCAGAACCTTGTGAAGTTCAAATGGGTCTTTCACATCAAGTAAGATTCGGATGGTTTCGTTGAGTGCTACAAAGCGCGAATACTTGCAAAACGTTTTCAACAACGTACATGGGTTGATTACACGGAAACATTCAGTCTAGTAGTCAAATCGGCTACTATTTATACCCTTCTTAGCCTTGCGGTCACTCATGACTGGTCACTTCGACAACTTGATATCAACAATGCGTTTTCAGACGGAACTCTTCACGAATAAGTTTTCATGTCCCAACCACCTTGTTTTTCGGGCTCAAGCTTTCCTATGCATGTTCGCAAACTTAGAAAACCTATTTATGGTCTTAAACAAGCACCACATGCTTGGTATAATGAGCTAACTACTTTCTTGCAGGGTTATGGTTTTTAGCGATTGCTTTTGGATGCCTCTCTCTTTATTAACAATACATGCAATGCACCGATTTATTTGATTGTTTATGTTGACGATCTCGTGTTTACTAGTCTTAACAATTGTGTTCTTGATGAGGTTGTGAAGTGTTTAGCAGCAAAGTTCAAACTTAAGGATCTAGGTACCTTAAGCTACTTCCTTGGTGTTGAAGTTATTCCCTCTCCTCAAGGGTTATTATTAAGTCAACGAAAGTATACTCTTGATCTTCTTGAACGCACTGACATGCTCTATGCTAAACCGTTTTCTACACCGATGGCCACCTCATGTGTTCTCACCTTGCACTCTAGTTCGCTAATTGAGAATCCCACCGAGTATTGGGCTCTTGTTAGTAGTTTACAATACCTGACTCTAACGCGTCCTGATGTTGCCTTCACTGCAAATCGGTTGTCTCAATTTATGCATGCTCCACGATCCGATCACAGGGCTTCTCTTAAACACCTTTTGTGTAACAACCCGTCCTTTTCTGTTTACTTTTCGTTTATTTATTTTAAAATCTGTTATTTAATTATAACACCTCTCGTTTGAACTAGCGTACTTAAGGTAATTCGTTTGGTTAATTCACGCACCCGCTTTGAAACTCGAGGGACTAAACTTGTTAAGGGACCAAAGATTTGACTAGGTCAACTAGTCAAACCCTTCTCCTCCACTCACTCATTCACCTCCCCATCTTCTCTTTTACTTCCACTTTTTGCTCTCAAACACCCAATTAAAGATTCATCATCTAAATTCGATCTAGCAAGCGTATTTCAAAACAAATTACATATTTGGAATCCTTGCATCTTCCTCTTCAATTCCATACTAATTTTATCTCTTTTGAGTAACTCTCTAAAAACTCTAGATTCCTTATTCTTGATGTTTTTGACTTATAAAAGTGTTAATTAGTGTCTATGGCTCAAGTCTAACATGAATATGTCATTTACTTGCTCGATCTTGTTATTTTGAGTAACTAGCATGAACTTGAAAATGGGTGTATTTAATCTTGAGTTTAGGTTGATTAAATATTGTTTAAATGGTAAAGTTCATGTATTAAATGTGTTACTAGCATCAATAACTTCAATTTGGTATGTAGGTTGACTTAGAAAGACTTCAATAACATGATTGATGAATTTATGATTTTTAGTTAGGGTTTGGTAGCCTTAAATGTGGATTTTGATGCATTGAATGCTTTGCAATATTGTTTGTAAGTGTTTAATAGTATTGTATGCATAATTACCTACGAAACGGCGTATTATATGTGTGCATTTATTTCCCGATGCATTTATGAACTTGAAGCATTTATGATGAACATTCAATGAACATTCAACTTGGATTTGATTATTGTAAATGATTTTTTTGGTTAATGAAATGTGTTTAGTTGTATTCCTCGTTAAATTACCTTTCCAACGATGTATGACATGCGTTTTAGGTGTTTACGGTTCATTAGTTATGTTTAAATGAAGTTTGGTTCGAGACTTGAACATTTGAAACAGCCAGGAATCAGCTCATGGGTAGTGGCGCGGCGCGGCCATCCCTCGGCGCAGCGCGACATTTGGCTGGTTTGGGGGCTGTTCAACTTTGCATTTCCACGTTTAATTCTAACTATGCTACGCACCTTCGATTAACATGTAACTTGTTCTAACATGCTCATATATGATTAATTAGCTCAGAAAAATAGTTCGAGACCCGACCCAAATGTGTTGACTTTTTCGTTGACTTTGACTTGACCAAAGTTGACTTTTATCCAAACTTCACCAATACTTCGTTTAATCATTCTAATCTTCTTTTATACTTGATTCTTGCATGAAACTTGACAACTTGATTCACATGCTATATAATCGAGTCGTAACGAGCCATAGGACTAATTGAACAACTTTGACCGACCGTGTTTTTCGTTATTGATACAACCTACTTGTCTAGGTCAAGACTAATATTCGTTCTTACACACGTTACTTTGTGAAGTACCTTTATACTCGTGCACTCAAGGTGAGATCATAGTCCCACTTTTACTCTTTTATACTTATACTTGGGATGAGAAAACATAAACGTTTCGTTTTACAAAGTGAACACAAGTACGAAAACAAACATTCTAAGTACGAGTTAGAACAAAAATCCTCAAGTCCAATTATCATTAGTGACAATTGTAGGGTGTAAGCGAGAACTTATGTTGTGTGGCCATACGAGTTTGACGAACCCTCATTCGGACGGTTCGCTACTGTCCGCGGATGAAATATATTTTCGGGTATAGTGTAGGTTCTAACACTATGATTCAGAGGTACTATTCAGTTAAGCCTTGATAATTGGGTGCTCGTGATACAAACAACATCTTTTGGAATGTAAACGATTTGGATAATCAATTTATACTAAATCTTGTGGTTCAATACAATATACTTACTAAACCTATGATTTCACCAACGTTTTCGTTGACAGATTTTCTATGTTTTTCTCAGGTTCTTGAATGCTAAGTGATTCATGCTTTCGCACACTACTTTGATACTTGCTTGGATGTCGAGTATACATGCATACATGGAGCATCTTTTGACTTTACTTTAAACAGTGTCGCATAGGTTTCATTTGTACTTAAAGTGTTGTAACATATTTAGTCGTTGAACTACTTTTTAAACTTTGAAACATCTTTACATTTGAAATGAATGCGACATATTTAGGTCAAACGTTATTTTAAAGACTTATGACCATGTGACGGGACCTAAGTAGACAGCGCCGTCAAATGACGATTTTTCGGGTCGCTACAGATGGTATCAGAGCGTTGGTTGTAGGGATTTAGAGTTCATTGGTGTCAACCCCGAGTCATAGGGTGCATTAGTGAGTCTAGACTATAACCTGCATATACACTTGAAGTAGGACTTACTTGACTACTTGTGCATTTATACTCGAACTCTTCTATTCATATCTAACTCTTATTCCATCTTAATCTCACGTTGTTGATTTGATTGACATGCCACCTTGACCTTATGAAGTAATGTCGAATGCACACATGAATTAGGGTAATATAATTTCCGGGATTATATTACGGTGACTCATATGGACGTTCTAACATTACGACATAAAGAATTTAGGGCGGGTCAAGGAAAATTTTCTCCCTATCTTTATTCCATATCACGATTAGTATTATTGAAAATACTAATCAACGATATTCTTATGTCTTGAAGGAACAATGGCTCGTCGATGCGCTCCTCCCGAAAATCCCGAACAAGCTCTTCAACGAATGATAGCCACTGCCGTAGATGCGGCCATGGCCGGTCACTCCTCCAACAACAACAATAACAACAATCACAACAACAACAACCATGGAGCCAGTAATTCAAACGAGGGATGCTCCTACAAGAATTTCATGGGGTGCAAACCTCACACTTTCGATGTAACCGGGAGATCGGTTGCTCTCACCTGATGGTTTGAGCAAATGGAAGCCATTTTTAGCATAAGCGGTTGTCGGGACCAATACAAGGTCAAGTATTCCACTCACACTTTCGCCGATATCGCTCTCACTTGGTGGAACACGTATGTGCAATCGGTGGGTACCGATGAAGCCCACGCACTCTCTTGGGATGATTTAAGGGAAAAGATGATCACCGAATACTTTCCACGTGAAGAGACTCGAAGGATCGAACACGAGCTAAGAAATTTAAAGGCGGTTAGAAATGACCTCAAGGCCTATAATCAATGATTTGCCGAGCTAGCCTTGATGTGTCCAAACCTCGTAAATCCCGAGTCTCTAAGGGTTGAACTTTACATGGATGGCCTCTCTAAGAGCATTAAACACGGGGTAATGTCATCCAAACCCGCTAACCTACAAGAAGCTTTAAAGATGGCCGTCCAATTGATAGAAACGGTGGAGAAAATTGAAGTGCCGGCACCAAAGGCCGAGGATAAATCGGGTGGTGATATGGCCAAAACGGACAGTTTTATTTGTGCGGTGTCGTTGGGTCGCAACACGTCAGAATTAGCTACCAAAAGAGAGTAATGGTTTTATCATTTATATTTAGCTGAGGTTCCTAGCTATAACTCACCTACTTGTCTTCCTTTTTACTAAGTAAGTGGTAAATATAACTATAACAACCCTCACTTTTCGACTTCTAAATTTACTGAATTAACCCTAGGGTTATCTGCCTGACTATATGTATTAAGGGTTGTTATATACAATTAAATATTGACCGAATAGTAATTTTTAGTCAACAACATACGCTTAAATAAATAATATATTATTAATTTATATAATTTGACATAATTTAACTAAGTATATAAACTTTGTATCACTTTTATTATAGTTAATATATTATATATTTAACTATATAATAAATCCAATTATATATAAATGTAATAATATTTACAAACTTACTAAAACTATAGTTTAATAATTAAAATCATAACTTTTATTAAAAATACAAATACCGAATTATTTATTATTTTTATGCAAAAATTCGTATTTATTAATTAAATAAAAATAAAAAAACAATATTGACAAATATTCTTGGAAAAGTACTAAATTAATTTGTTTATTTTAAAATATATATATATATATATATAAAATCCTTAAAATAAACGAATTTTTTTAAAAAAAATTAAATAAATAAATTACTTTTTAATTAAAAATTATAATGGAAAATTACTTTTATTATTTTATTTTGTGCATTATCCCATGACCTAACATTTAATACTTTTGAATTTTAAAATCCCATTAAAAATAAAAATATTTCTTTTTTTAATTATTTTATTCTTTTTACCCAATTTTTTCAAGTATAAATTCCCCTCATTTCTCATTTAAACTCACACCAAAATTTCTCTCATTCTCTCTCTTTGAAGAATTACTACTAGTAAGTATTCTTTTATTACTTTTTACTTTTTATTTTTTTTACTTTTTACTATTTACTTCAGTTTATTATTTTTTTACGAAACATGTAAATAATGTTATAAATGATATGCAATTAAAATTAAAATAAATAACATGTTATAATTAGTAATATATGTTACTAAAAATTATAAAAGTATTTTTATGAATTAATATATAGGAATTATAATTAAAATCGAATTAATGAATATATATGTATATACGCACCTAACGTGAAGGGTATAATTAAAGATAGCGTACAAAGACTACAAACTTCACCGCTACTTGTGGCCTAGGGTGATCCTTTTTACCATTATGGGACGCTTGTGGATCTCGAATGCCAAGACTTAGATTCTGGTCAAGAGATCCTGGGCCGCTCTGTAACAATAGATCATTCGAGTGACTTGCATGTTAGCAATGAAGTTTGGTCGAGATTGTACATCTTTGTTAAGAATTATAACCCGAACATTCTTAAACTAGAAGCTTACTATAAGTGGAAGCTTTCCATAAATAGTAGGTTTCCAAAAATAGAAACTTTTGAGAAATAGGAACTTTTCTCGAAAACCGTCACTGTCAATATAGTTGCTATATTAATAAACATACTTTATGTCAAGTTAGACATTAACTAATTAAACGTTATACCTCTAGGTTGATATCTAGATCACTTACTTTCTTTACTTTCCTTCTTGCGTGGAATACTTCAACTGCTATTTAAGGTGAATTTCATAGCCCCGTTTTTACATTTTTATGTTTTTACATTGGGGTGAGACACATGCTTTATTTTAAATTCTTTGACATGCTACACACAAGTACAAACTTATTATGCGACCAACCTGAGTATTTTATTATGTTCATTTGAAACATACAAATCCCTGCTTTGTAATATCATTAATTGCTAGATGAATTAAAGTGGCAAACGGAATTATTATAGATAGTGCTATTGGGAGTAACGTCCCGCACTGTTGACCTCAGGTCAATTGGTGGCATAATAATGATCTCGACAATTACATATGTATTGTTACGGGGTAAAATCGTTTAGTTTTGATATTATACGCTCATGGCATACTTTTGATATACATGATATATTGACTTTATTTAAATCTTGTGGTCTAACAAACTTACTCAAAATTAAACCTATGTTATTCACTCAACCTCGTGTTGACTTTTTAAGCATGTTTGTCTGAGGTAATTAGAAGTTGTTGATGTGCTGCTTTGACGATGATTGCTTGCTATGCTTGGAGTCTTCATGCATTACTTATCATTCCATTTAGAAATATTTAATGCTTTGTTCATTCAATAAAATGTAATGACTATTTATATTCCGCTGTAAAAACTCAATAAAAGTTATATAAAACGTCTCATATAGAGTCGTTCTCGTTATACAATTGCTTGATATGATATAATTAGTTACAAATACCCCCAGCCCTATTTGGGGGTGTGACAGATTGGTATCAGAGCAGGTTGTAATAGAGAACCAGGATTGCATTTTATGTGTGCCTTATGTGTTAGCTAGGGTGCCTTAGCAATCTTTAGTACTATAGCCTTTCCTGCTTTAGTTTTAATTGCCTATTCCTTATTATCTTGCTATATGTTATCCATACTTTTACTTCTTGCCCTACGTCTTCTTCAGAACGCTAACCTTATTGTGTTTCGAAGAAACATGGTTCACGACGAATCAAGCAACACAATTCCAAACGTCACCTTGACATCTCCCCAATTCCAATAACTGCTGGCTGCGGCACGAAGCAATGGCAACAACAGCGCACCGCGAAATCTTCCGACTATTTATTCATATCAGAAATTCAGGAACTACCAGCTCCATACATACAAGGGTATTGAAAGACCTGAGTTTGGGACCATGGAAATGTTAGATGCTGATTTCATAAACTACACCAACCGATTCCAGAATTTGCTTTCATGAATCCTCACATGACTACTCCCGAGTATCTAGGGATCCAACACTACATCAATGGGTTACCTGATGGCCTTCGAAGGGGCGTCGCCGTATTAAATCCAAGGACCATACTAGAAGCCATTTGTACGGCCAACTAGCTAATTTACAAACCTGGGAGGAAAGGAGATTCTAAAAGAAAATGGGAAGAGATAGAGCAAAAAGACTCTAAGGGTGAACCCAACAAACTCTATAAAGGAACCATTCCATGTTGCCAAAGGTGTGAGAAACATCACTTTGGGAGATGTAACACTGTGTGCTCCAAATGTATGAAGGTGGGTCACATAGCCAAAAATTGTAGAGTTACGATTCCCTCAACTCAAACTTCTGCAACCAAAACTAATGCAACCATTCCTACTTGCAATATATGTGGAAGAGTAGGCCACCATAAGCATTAATACCCGAATAAGAAAAAGGATCAACACAAACCCTCCATTTCAAAGAAGGACTGATAATCCTCAAGATTTTCATTTCGTCCATTATATCTATTTCATTTATGTAAAGGCATTGCCTACCGTACTTCTCATTTCCTTTGTGTAATAAGGATGATTTATCCATTCGTTGTTAATAACAAGTTAAGTGGTTATATATCTTGACTTATCTTACCTTAGCCATATGTGTGTGATTATGTGATTATTATTACAAATTATATTTATTGCACCATAATTCTTCAACTAATACTGTAATTATGTATTGAAGAACAATGGCTGGAGGACGACAACCAAATTACAACACCAATACTCCTAACGTTACTCTTAAAAATGAACAATTTCAACAACTCCTTACTGCCGCTCAAGGCAGCAACAATAATCAAAACAACAACAACGGAAACCTAAACTCTCCGAACTCATGCTTACATAAATAATTTATGAGTTGTAAGCCACCAAGCTATAAAGGAACCGAAGGACCAATTGAACTAAACCGTTGGTTCGAAAAGATGGAATCTGTGTTTCGTCTGTGTAACTGCGGTGAAGCTGAAAAGGTGAAGTATGCTACTGGAACTCTATCTGGTGGAGCTTTAACTTGGTGGACTGCATATGTTGGTACAGTTGGATGGACTGCTGCTTTAGCCATACCCTGGGAAACATTAAAAATCATGCTGGCTGGCAAGTATTGTCCCAGGAATCAAGTCCAAAAATTTGAAGTCGAATTCTGGGAGTAAGAATGAAAAATATTGAAGTTGAGGAATACAACAATCAATTTCTGGAGCTAGCTACTTTATGCCCTAGTATGGTTACTCCTGAGAGCAAGAAGATTGAAAAGTATATCATCGGTCTTCCTCCTCAGATTCAGGGGAATCTTATAGCTGCTGGTAAAGAAACCATTGAGACTACGATGTTGATGACTCAAAATATGGTTATGGCTGCTAGAAGAAATGCCAAGGAAAAACAAAACGAAGTGAAGACTACTGATAACAAAAGAAAGTTTGAGCCTACTCAAGGTTCAGGTCAGAATTCAAACAGGAAAGTTGGCGATACTACAATAGGTGGTTATGCTGGTAAACTTCCCTACTGCTCCAAATGTGAAAAACATCACAATGGGAAGTGTAATATTCAATGTGGAAACTGTAAGAAGATGGGTCACCTGAGCAAAAATTGTAGACTTCCTGCTGTTACAACATATACTCCTGCAACTAAAGATAAGCCCTTTGTTCCTACTTGCTATTATTGTGGTGAAATAGGACATACAAAACCCAATTTTCCTAAGAAGGAGGATATCACTAAGAATGCAGATGCTGGCAAGGCTAAAGGCTGAGCATTCGTCATGACTACTGAAGAAGCTAGAGACGACAAGGACGTCATCACTGTTATGTTTCTTGTTAACAACTGCTATGCTTCTGTTTTATTCGATACTGGTGCTGATAGAAGTTATGTGTATACTGAATTTTGTGCCTTATTTGAAGAGGAACCCCAAACCTTAGACACTAAGTGTCTTGTAGAAATGATCAATGGTAAATTTGTAAAAGTTGACCAGATCTACAAGAAATCTAATCTGACTCAAGCCAATAAAGCCTTCAAGGTTGACTTATTGCCTGTTGAACTAGGAAGCTTTAATGTAGTCTTAGGGATGGATTGGTTATCCCCGATGAAAGTGGGTATCCAGTGTTTTGATAAGACAATTAATATTCCTCTCGAAACTGGTGAAATTCTTATTATCCAAGGAGATAAGAGTGGTTCCAAACTTAATCTTATCTCATGCATCAAAACCCGAAAGTACCTTATGAAAGGATGTCAAGCCATTTTGTCTCACATAAAGGAAGTCAAGCCAGATGAACGGCGTATTGAAGACGTTCCTATTGTTAAAGACTTTCCTGAAGTTTTTCCTGATGAACTCCCTGGTCTTCCACCACAAAGACAAGTTGAGTTTCAAATCGATTTGATCCCCGGTGCTGCACCTATTGCAAAGGCACCATACCGGCTAGCTCCATCAGAAATGAAAGAGCTATCTATGCAACTACAAGAGCTTCTGGAGAAAGGATTCATTCGTCCTAGCTCATCACCGTGGGGAGCACCTATATTGTTCATTAAAAAGAAAGATGGTTCAATGAGGATGTGTATCGACTACCGCGAACTAAACAAGTTGACCGTCAAGAATCGTTATCCTCTTCTTAGAATCGATGACTTGTTTGATCAGTTACAAGGATCAAGCATCTATTCCAAGATTGACCTGAGATCTGGATATCATCAACTTAAAGTTAAGGAATCCGATGTTTCCAAGACTGCCTTCTGGACTCGTTACGGACATTACGAATTTTTGGTAATGCCTGCTGTGTTCATGGATCTCATGAACCGTGTATGCAAGCCTTATCTCGATAAGTTTGTGATAGTTTTCATCGACGATATTCTCATCTACTTTAAGAGTGAGAAAGAACACGAACAACACCTTCGACAAATTCTGGAGTTATTAAAGAAAGAACAGTTGTATGCGAAGTTCTCCAAGTGTGAGTTTTGGTTGATGACTGTTCAGTTTTTGGGGCATGTAGTTGACAGTAATGGAATACATGTCGACCCCGCGAAGATCTCGGCTATTCAGAACTGGGAGACACCTAAGAACGCGAAACACATTCGTCAGTTCCTAGGACTTGCCGGTTACTATTGGAGATTTATCAAAGATTTCTCCATTCTTGCCAAACCACTCACCAAGTTGACTCATAAGGATAAGAAGTTTGAGTGGTCTATTGAACAGGAATCTGCGTTTCAGACCCTGAAAGAAAAGTTGACTACCGCTCCAATCTTATCACTACCCGACGGAACTGAACACTTCATAGTCTATTGTGATGCTTCAAACCAAGGTTTTGGGTGTGTGCTAATGCAACACCAGAAAGTCATTGCATATGCATCCAGACAATTAAAGAAGCATGAGAAGAACTATACTACCCACGACTTGGAACTAGGAGCTGTAGTATTCGCATTAAAGATATGGCGACACTATCTTTATGGAATAAAATTCACCATATTCACCGATCATAAGAGTCTCCAGCACATCTTTGATCAAAAGCAACTGAACATGAGACAAAGACGTTGGGTCGAATTACTAAATGACTACAACTGTGAACTCAAGTACCATCCTGGTAAGGCAAATGTTGTTGCTGATGCACTCAGTCGAAAGTATCGAGTCAAGCCTATCCGAGTGCGAGCTTTGAATATGATCATTCAAACAAATCTGACAGCTAAAATTCGGGAAGCACAACTAGAATCTATAAAGCATGAAAATATCAAACACGAAGGACCTTCAGGATTTGAAAACCAATTACAAATCAAGGAGAACAGAACACAGTACTACAACAACCGTATCTGGGTTCCTCAATTTGGAAATCTGCGAAAGCTAGTCTTGGATGAAGCACATAAGACTAGATATTCTATTCACCCAGGCTCCAGTAAAATGTATCATGATGTGAAAGAATTTTATTGGTGGCCTAATCTGAAATCTAATATTGCTGAATATGTGAGCAAGTGTCTTACTTGTTTAAAAGTTAAGGCTGAGCATCAAAAGCCGTCTGGTTTACTGCAACAACCAGATATTTCGCAGTGGAAGTGGGAATGTATCGCTATGGAATTTATTACTAAATTTCCCAAGACTTCTAGTGGCAATGATACTATATGGGTCATAGTAGATCGTCTTACTAAAGCTGCTCATTTCTTACCGATCAAGGAGACCGACAAGATGGAGAGATTGTCACAACTGTATATCAAAGAAATTGTCTCTCGTCATGGTGTTCCTATATCAATCATATATGATCGCGATAGTAGATTCACTTCCAGATTCTGGAAATCCTTACAAACTGCTCTTGGAACTCAACTCGACATGAGTACTGCTTATCATTCGCAAACCGATGGTCAAAGTGAACGAACCATTTAAACGTTGAAAGATATGCTTCGCGCTTGTGTTATCGACTTCGGCAAAGGCTGGGATAGACATTTGCCTTTGGTTGAATTCTCTTACAATAATAGTTACCACTCAAGTATTAAGGCTGCACCTTTTGAAGCCTTATATGGACGAAAATGTAGTTCCCCACTGTGCTGGGATGAATTAGAGGACAGACAGTTAACCGGTCCTGAAATCATACACGAGACAACCGAAAAGATAGTTCAGATTAAGAAACGAATAGAAACTGCCCGCAGCTGACAGAAAAGCTAAGCTAATAAAGGTCGGAAAGATTTGGAATTTCAAGTTGGTGACAAAGTCATGTTGAAAGTATCCCCTTGGAAAGGCATCGTTCGTTTTGGTAAACGAAGCAAACTAAGTCCACGTTTTGTTGGACCCTTCAAGATTACTGAAAGAATTGGACCCGTGGCTTATCGATTAGAATTACCTGCTGAACTTAGCAGCGTACACGACGTATTTCATGTCTCGAATCTTAAAAAGTGTCTCGCTGATGACACTCTCGTTATTCCTTTGGATGACATTCGCATTGATGATAAAATGCACTTTATAGAGGAACCCGTAGAAGTCATGGACCGATCTGCTAAACGCTTGAAACAAAGCACCATACCTATTGTTAAGATCCATTGGAATTCATGACTTGGCCCCGAGTATACCTGGAAACGTGAAGACCAAATGAAACAGAAATATCCCCATCTCTTCTCAACCGCTGATGCATTCGAGAAATCTACCTAAAACTTCGTTACGAAGTTTTTATTAACGGGGAGGTACTATAACAACCCTCACTTTTTGACTTCTAAATTTACTGAATTAACCCTAGAGTTATCTGCCTGACTATATGTATTAAGGGTTGTTATATACAATTAAATATTGATCGAATAGTAATTTTTAGTCAACAATATACGCTTAAATAAATAATATATTATTAATTTATATAATTTGATATAATTTAACTAAGTATATAAACTTTGTATCACTTTTATTATTTAGTTAATATATTATATATTTAACTATATAATAAATCCAATTATATATAAATGTAATAATATTTACAAACTTACTAAAACTATAGTTTAATAATTAAAATCATAATTATTATTAAAAATACAAAATACCTAATTATTTATTATTTTTATACAAAAATTCATATTTATTAATTAAATAAAAAAAATGTTGAAAAATATTCTTGGAAAAGTACTAAATCAATTTGTTTATTTAAAAAATATATATATAAAAAAATCCTTAAAATAAACGAATTTAAAAAAAAATTACTTTTTAATTAAAAATTATAATGGAAAACCACTTTTATTATTTTATTTTGTGCATTATCCCATGACCTAACATTTAATACTTTTGAATTTTAAAATCCCATTAAAAATTAAAATATTTCTTTTTCTTTTAATTATTTTATTCTTTTTACCAAAATTTTTCAAGTATAAATACCCCTCATTTCTCATTCAAACTCACACCAAAATTTCTTTCATTCTCTCTATTTGAAGAATTACTACTAGTAAGTATTCTTTTCTTATTTTTTACTTTTTACTTTTTACTTTTTACTTTTTATTTTTTTTACTTTTTACTATTTACTTCGGTTTATTATTTTTTTACCGAAACATGTAAATAATGTTATAAATGATATGCAATTAAAATTAAAATAAATAACATGTTATAATTAGTAATATATGTTACTAAAAATTATAAAAGTATTTTTATGAATTAATATATAGGAATTATAATTAAAATCGAATTAATGAATATATATGTATATACGCACCTAACGTGAAGGTTATAATTAAAGATAGCATACAAAGACTACAAACATCACCGCTACTTGTGGCCTAGGGTGATCCTTGTTACCATTATGGGACGCTTGTGGATCTCGAATGCCAAGACTTAGATTCTGGTCAAGAGATCCTGGGTCGCTCAGTAACAATAGATCATTCGAGTGACTTGCATGTTAGCAACGAAATTTGGACGAGATTGTACAACATCTTTATTAAGAATTATAACCCGAACATTCTTAAACTATAAGCTTACTATAAGTGGAAGCTTTCCATAAATAGTAGGTTTCCAAAAATAGAAACTTTTGAGAAATATGAACTTTTCTCGAAAACCGTCACTGTCAATATAGTTGCTATAATAATAAACATACTTTATGTCAAGTTAGACATTAACTAATCAAACATTATACCTCTAGTTTGATAACCAGATCACTTACTTGCTTTACTTTCCTTCTTGCGTGGAATACTTCAACTGCTATTTAAGGTGAATTTCATAGCCCCGTTTTTACATTTTTATGTTTTTACATTGGGGTGAGATACATGCTTTATTTTAAATGCTTTGACATGCTAGACACAAGTACAAACTTATTATACGACCAACATGAGTATTTTATTATGTTCATTTGAAACATACAAATCCCTGCTTTGTAATATCATTAATTGCTAGATGAATTAAATTGGCAAACAGAATTATTATGGATAGCGCTATTGGGAGTAACATCCCGCACTGTTGACCTTAGGTCAAATGGTGGTATAATAATGATCTCGACAATTACATATGTATTGTTACGGGGTAAAATCGTTTAGTTTTGATATTATACGCTCATGGCATACTTTTGATATACATGATATATCGACTTTATTTAAATCTTGTGGTCTAACAAACTTACTCAAAATTAAACCTATGTTATTCACTCAACCTCGTGTTGACTTTTTAAGCATGTTTGTCTCAGGTAATTAGAAGCTGTTGATGTGCTGCTTTGATGATGATTGCTTGCTATGCTTGGAGTCTTCATGCATTACTTATCATTCCATTTAAAAACATTTAATGCTTTGTTCATTCAATAAAATGTAATGACTATTTATCTTCCGCTGCAAAAACTCAATAAAAGTTATATTAAATATCTCATATAGAATCGTTCTCGCTATACAATTGCTTGATTTGATATAATTATTAACAAATACCCCCGGCCCTATTTGGGGGAGTGACAATAACTCAGGTTCGTATTTTTGTACGTTTGCTCAGTAACGTGGGACAAAAGTGCCTATATAGTTAACCCTAGTGATAAGAGGTGATAGATTAAGATTAACTAAATGAAACAGTTATTTTACTTGTAAAGATAGAGATAGATAGGTATGGAGAATAGAATTCTGAAGGGGAATTATCACAAGAGTTTAACTTCCTAGAATAAACACTAAACCTCAATCAACTGGGCTATGAACCTAACTGATTTGTCACTAAGAGTTTAGGCCTTGAAGATTCTGGCTAAGATGGATATCCCTACTCCCAACATTAACCTAAAGGGTTTAAACGACCTTTTGGATAGAATCCTAGGTACATGAACAAAGTGGTATACCCATAAAGGAAAGTCTCAGCTTTTCTTAATCCTAGTTGGTCTAACTAAAGCAATATTCCACCACTTAACACTATGCTATTCCTTAACATTAACATATGTTCAATCTTAGATATTCTAAGGTACTTCTAATTGGATTAGAGGTCTCTCATTTGTGATCACTTATTCATCCCCGGATCATCTTACAACATCTCAAGAACATTGCTTCTGACGCGAATCATGCTTTTGAGCAAGCTAGTGTTCACTGAACTCTCTGTTTCTAACTCTAATCACAACCTAAATGGGCAGCTCTTCTATGACAAATAAATGGTTATTCGTACGTAGGTACTATATCCCTATTGTGACGTTAAGCACGCATAACTACTTACCTTGTATCCTAGGGTTGATCAGGTCCTAATACTAGGTTATAGCCACGTGAATAAGCAGAAAGGGTGGTCCGTAAATTAAACTTCTAAACTGTCAGGGTTTCAGCATAACAGTATGATAAGTCTTAGATAAAGTATTCAACATATAATAAACATTTGTAACAGATAGATAATAATGCAAGATGAAAGCAACTTAAGATAACAAGATAACTTCATTAAATTAAGGAAAGTGTTCACCGTTTACAGACGAGATCTGGACCATTACAAGTGCTGACATCCTCTAGACCGCTCCTATTACAATCTTCGACGTTCACCTCCGGGTACTTAATTTCTCGCTCGGAGGTGAGAAGGCCTTGAAAGCTCTAGTGAGAGAAAGTGTATTGTAGTGAGAGAGTGAAGAGAGGTGTCTGGAAATTGGATGACAAAAAGCCTTTAAATAAGCAAGATTTTTGCCTGCAAACGGCAGGCAGGCCGTTTGGCAAGCCGTTTGCAGGGTCCATTTGCTAAGGCAAGCCGTTTAATGAGGCCGTTTGATCTGGGTGTTTGGCAAGCCGTTTGGCAATCCGTTTGGCTTGCTGAATCCCTGGATCGTATCTTGATTTCTTGTCTTTCACCGTTTTCGCTCTAGAATCTTCTTTTTAGCTCCGTTTCTCTTGATTCTTTTTGCATCGTTTTCGTAATTACTTTATCTACAAATTTAACTGAAAAAACGATTATTTTGCCGACAAAGTTTTGAACTTTATGTTTTTGGGACTCAATATCGGGGGTAAAAACATGACTTTTTAGCCGATAACAAATATCCCACACTTAGACTTTGCTTGTCCTTAAGCAAACGTCCGAACTTTAAATACTGAGGACTTTTATTCGTAGTGATCAAGTTGTCTTTGTTCCGCAAGATGGAGGAGTGAAAACTTAGTTTTTGTTCTTTTTGTTATTCTCAAACCTTTTTCCGCAAGCATGAGAGGAGGTTACATAACTGAGGTTATCTCACTCGGGTCACTCATTTCACTAAAGTGTTTAGGGTGTACTATAGTTCTAAGAAATGAAGTCACTCTTAGCCAGTCATGCTTACATTGTTCGTCATTGGCTTGATCAAGACTCAAATGTCCATCACTTATTTGAGAGAATTTCAGTCATTGACTCAGCTTGGATTGTAAGATATGGGGATTTGGAGGTTTCTAGGGTGCGAAGGGTTTTGATAGATAGGAGTTTCTTTTGAAAGATCGATTTTAATGATCCTTTCAGCTTCTTGTCAGGAATTTCACGGTGAGCATCCTTCTTTTCGACTGCCAGGAGTTTCTTTTCTCGCATCTTTTCTGGTTCTGCTCCTTTTTTCAGAACCTTTATTCAACAAGTTGTTTTTTAATTTTTTTTTAGCATCTTTTGCTTTTCTCTTCGAGGTCTCCTTTTATTGGCGGTCTTCTTTGATAATTGGCTCGGATGCTCGCATTTTTTCTAATGCGGTTTTGTAGAGGGTTTCCCAAAAGGAATGATTTTGTCGGGATTTATTTCTTTGTTTATGAAGCGGATAGAATAGATAAGTGGAGGTAAATGGATTTGTGAAATGAAGATGGAAAAGAAGATGTGTAGTGGGGGTTGTTTTTGTCTTCACGAATAGCTGAGGTTCTAACTTAGTCACCCTCGTCAAAATGTGTGATTCCGAAATGTAGATCAAGAGTAAGTTCTGATTCCGAGATGTTAACATCGGCGCTCAATGGAAGTATAGTGAAGCACTAAAAATGAGTGCTTAAAAAGCCTTATTTTGGGGGTGCCTCACAACAATTAAAGTAGGTCGAATTGCGCCTTTCGTTATGCAATGATCTTTTGGAAAATTGGTTTGATTTTCGTAAAAAGTTTTCAACCTTGTTTTACCCTTTTGTCTATTTTGTAGCAAAAACTTTTTGTTCTTTTATAGAATTTTATAATCCTCAGTGTTTTATAGTTTGGAAAGTTTTAAATTTTTGTGAAAAATTTAGTTTTTCAACACTTGAGGTTTTTACAAGAATCGTTATGTGCAACATTTGCTATCCCACACTTTAAAATAACATTGTCCTCAATGTTAAGGATGCGTCGTATCCCACACTTTAGGTTTTAAAAGAGGCGTTGTGTTATTAAAAGTTTATGTTGGCGGGGTTGCCAATCCCACACTTAGTTTTTAAAGTGGTATAGTAGTTTGCGTATATTCTATTTGAAAAAGTGGTGAAGACGTAGTACTCCCTATGGTTTCAAGATGTGTAGTCGGATGGCGTGCTAATTATGGATTCTTCAATTCTTGTGCCGGCGTCATCCTCGTTCAAAGCGTCCTTGCTCCAAGTTGTGCTTCCATCTCGTACGGTCTCGATCGTCGTTTGTTTTGTGACATTTTATTCATGCAATTGTTATTCTAAATACCATACATACTAAAAACATAAAATGGTTATGCCCGAAATTGGGCGTACAAGCATAAAGTAATATAGTATCATAAGTAATAATCCAAATATTTCCAAAAATAAATACAGTCACGGCTGAAGTGGTGGGTACGGAAGGGAGTACGATACACTGGTGCGCGGCCTCGTTGGGTTTCTTAATGCGGACTGACCCTCGTCGGTCATCTCCTAGTCTGTGGCGAATTGTTGCGCCAATTCTGCCGTGTTCACACCTGAGGATATCCTGAACTGTATCTCGTCCGACCGTGCGATCAACCCTGTAAGCGATGAGGTGCTTGTTGAAAGGTCCCGTTCATAATGATTATAAACGTTTCATATTAATTGATTTCGTTGCAAGGTTTTGACCTCTATATGAGACATTTTTTAAAGACTGCATTCGATTTTTAAAACAAACCATAACCTTTATTTTGTCGATAAAGGTTTAAAATATTATGAAGATTATCAAATAATGATAATCTAAAATATAGCGTTTTCACACGACTATTACATAATGGTTTACAATAATATTACACAACAATATAAGTCTTCGAATGCAGTTTTTAAACAATATTATACAAGCATGCAGACTCCAATCCTGTCTTTATTTAGCATGTAACAGCGGAAGCTCTTAATAATCACCTGAGAATAAACATGCTTTAAACGTCAACAAAAATGTTGGTGAGTTATAGGTTTAATCTTTATCTTAAATCATAATAATAATAGGCCACAAGATTTCAATTATAACCGCACACGTAACCCGTGTACAAAATAATACGCGTAACCCGCGAATTAAAAATCATTCATATGGAGAACACCTGGTAACCGACATTAACAAAAATGCATCTAGAATATCCCCATCATTCCGGGACTCTCATCGGACATGACAAAATTGAAGTACTAAAGCATCCGTAACCCAGATGGAGTTTGTTAGGCCCAATAGATCTATCTTTAGGATTCGCGTCAATTAAGGTTTCTGTTCCCTAATTCTTAGATTACCAGACTAAAAAGGGTGATATTCGGTTTAATAATCCAACCATAGAATGTAGTTTCAAGTACTTGTGCCTATTTTGTAAAACATTTATAAAACTGCATGTATTCTCATCCCAAAAATATTCGATAGCAAAAATGGGACTATAACTCACTTTCACAGATTATCCCTTTGTCGGAAAATAATACTTGGCCACTGGTCGATTCACGAACCTATAAATATATACATATATATCAAAATATGATCGAAATATATTCACAACATTTTTATTACGTTTTAATGATTTAAGTTTGTTAAGTTAGCGGTCCATTGTTAGTAATCTACAACTAATTGTCCACAGTTAATAGTACAGAAATAAATCAATATATATCATCTCGAATCAATCCACGACCCAGTGTATACAAGTCTCAGGCTAGATCACAACTCAAAGTATATATATTTTTGGAATCAACCTCAACCCTGTATAGCGAACTCTAGCATTACAGCATATAGAGTGTCTATGGTTGTTCCAAATAATATATATAGATGACGTCGATATGATATGTCAAAACATTGTATACGTGTCTATGGTCTATCAAGGTTACATAATATGTTAGAGTACATGTATAATACAATATAAGTTAGTTAAGTTATGGTTAGAATAGATTTGTTACAGATTTCACGTAGCTACAAGAAGTAAAAATATCCAATTTTGTTTTACCCGTAACTTCTTCGTTTTAAATCCGTTTTAAGTGATTCAAGTTGCTATGGTTTCATAATGAACTAAAATTTATGAAACTAAACAGAACAAGTATAAGTTTATAGTCAGAAATACATGTTACAAGTCAATTTTTTAAGAGGTAGTCATTTCAGTCAAAAGAACGACGTCTTGATGACCATTTTGAAAAATATACTTTCACTCTGAGTTTAACCATGATTTTTGGATATAGTTTCATGTTCATAATAAAAATCATTTTTCCAGAAGAACAACTTTTAAATAAAAGTTAAACAAAGTTTTTAATTATCTAACCCAAAACAGCCCCCGATTTCACTACGACGGCGTATGTCCGGTTTTATGGCGTTCTTCGTGTTTCCAAGTTTTAAATCATTAAGTTAGTATATCATATAGATATAGAACATGTGTTTAGTTGATTTTAAAAGTCAATTTATAAGGATTAACTTTGTTTGCGAACAAGTTTAGAATTAACTAAACTATGTTCTAGTGATTATAAGTTTAGATCTTCGAATAAGATAGTTATATATATATGAATTGAATTATGTTATGAACATCATTACTACCTCAAATTTAGTAGGTAAACCTACTGGAAGTGACAAGAAATGATCTAGCTTCAAAGGATCTTGGATGGCTTGAAAGTTCTTGAAGTAGAATCATGACACGAAAACAAGTACAAGTAAGATTTTTACTCGAATTAAGATAGTTTATAGTTATAGAAATTGAATCAAAGTTTGAATATGAGTATTACCTTGATTTAGGAAGATAAACTACTATAAATAACAAAGGTTTCTTGATCTTAGATGATTACTTTGAATGGATTAGAAAGATTGAAAGTAATCTTGAAATCTTGAAAGGTTTCTTGAAGTGTTCTTGATGTGTTCATGAATGATTCTTTTTATGGTGATCTAAGCTTTGATTATGAGATCAAAACTTGCTGAATATGATGAGAGTTAGAAGAGGTGGAAGTGTATGTGTTTAGAGAGTAATATGATGTAGTAATGTAGCATGAAATGGATGTATATATCCATGCTAATCCCACATTTTTTTTAGTTAATCAACAAAGGCTTTTCTAGTTTTGTAATTTAGCTTAATCATTCATGGTAAATGATAAAGGGTAATCCCTACATGTTTCTATAATGGATGATGAGTCATTTAGGGCTGCTAAGATCAGATTATTAAGTGTATGTATCAATAGTAAGTAAACCTAGAAGCTGTGTATTATACGAGTACAAATGCGGGTGCATACGAGTAGAATTGTTGATGAAAATGAATGAGATCGTAATTGTAAGCATTTTTGTTAAGTATAAGTAATTTGATATGTGTCTTGAAGTCTTTCAAAAGTGTACTAATACATCTTAATACATTACATGTATATTTGTTTTAACTGAGTCGTTAAGTCATTGTTAGTCGTTATATGTAAGTGTTGTTTTTGAAAGCTTTAAGTTAACGATTTCATTTAATGTTGTTGAAAGCTTTAAATCAAATTTTAACAAATTTTTAATAAAGCCAGGGGTTGCCACCCCTTGGACCCCGCTATCGGGGGCGCTGCCCCCGAACCCCCGTCATAATCAAGATAAGTTCAAACAAGTGTGCACTCCACACTTTCCCATACTTGTTCGATATTTATCAAGGTTATTTTGGTTAACAAATTAATCCCATTACACTTAAATCATATTGGTGACACAAATCACCAACAATGAATATATCTTAATACGATATATATACATTAAAATGTCGTTACAACGATAATCGTTACATATATGTCTCGTTTCGAAATTCTTAAGTTAGTAATCTTGTTTTTACATATGTAGTTCATTGTTAACACACTTAATGATATATATAATTATCACTTTATCATGTTAAATATAGTGTAACAATATCTTAATATGATACATATGTATTTAGTAAGAAGTTGCTATGACAATAATCGTTATATATATCGTTTAGAGTTTCATAATTCAATAGTCTCATTTTATATATATAACTCATTGTTAATATACCTAGTGAGATACTTTTCATAATATCATGTTAGCTATATACATATCCATATATAGATCATCATATAGTTTTTACAAGTTTTAACGTTCGTGAATCGCCGGTCAACTTGGGTGGTCAATTGTCTATATAAAGCTCATTTCAAATAATCAAGTCTTAACAAGTTTGATTGCTTAACATGTTGGAAGTATTTAATCATGTAAATATCAATTTCATTTAATATATATAAACATGGAAAAGTTCGGGTAACTACAGTACCTACCCGTTAAATAAATTGCGTCCCGAAATTTTAAACAGTTGGAGGTGTTGACGTATCTTCTGGAAATAAGTGCGGATATTTATTCTTCATCTAATCTTCAAGTTCCCAGGTGAACTCGGGTCCTCTATGAGCATTCCATCAAACCTTAACAATTGGTATCTTGTTTTGCTTAAGTCTTTTAACCTCGCGATCCATTACTTCAACGGGTTCTTCAATGAATTGCAGTTTTTCATTGATTTTAATTTCGTCTAAAGGAATGGTGAGATCTTCCTTAGTAAAGCATTTCTTCAAATTTGAAACGTGGAAAGTGTTATGTACGTTGGCGAGTTGTTGAGGTAATTCGAGTCGGTAGGCTACTGGTCCGACACGATCTATTATCTTGAATGGTCCAATGTACCTTGGATTTAGTTTCCCCTATTTACCAAATCGAACAACACCTTTCCAAGGTGAAACCTTAAGTATGACCATCTCTCCAATTTCAAATTCTATATCTTTTCTTTTAATGTCCGCGTAGCTCTTTTGTCGACTTTGAGCGGTTTTCAACCGTTGTTGAATTTGAATGATTTTCTCGGTAGTTTTTTGGATTATCTCTGGACCCGTTATCTGTCTATCCCCCACTTCATTCCAACAAATCGAATACCTACACATTCTACCATAAAGTGCTTCAAACGGTGCCATCTCAATACTCGAATGGTAACTGTTGTTGTAGGAAAACTCTGCTAACGGTAGATGTCGATCCCAACTATTTCGAAAATCAATAACACATGCTCGTAGCATGTCTTCAAGTGTCTGTATCATTCTTTCACTTTGCCCATCAGTTTGTAGATGATAGGCTGTACTCATGTCTAGACGAGTCCCCAATGCTTGTTGCAACGTCTGCCAGAATCTTGAAATAAATCTACCATCCCTATCAGAGATAATAGAGACCGGTATTCCATGTATGGAGATGACTTCCTTCAAGTATAAATGTGCCAACTTTTCTATTTTATCATCTTCTCTCATTGGCAGAAAGTGTACTGACTTGGTGAGACGATCGACTATTACCCAAATAGTATCATAACCACTTGTAGTTCTTGGCAATTTAGTAATGAAATCTATGGTAATCTTTTCTCATTTCCATTCAGGGATTTCAGGTTGTTGTAGTAGACTTGATGGTTTCTGATGTTCGGCTTTGACCTTAGAACACGTCAAACATTTTCCTATGTATTTAGCAATATCGGCTTTCATACCCGGCCACCAAAAGTGTTTCTTGAGATCCTTGTACATCTTCCCCGCTCCGGGATGTATTGAATATCTGGTTTTACGTGCTTCCTTAAGTACCATTTCTCCCATATCTCCAAACTTTGGTACCTAAATTCTTTCAGCCCTATATCGGGTTCCGTCTTCCTAAATATTAAGATGTTTCTCTGATCTTTGGGTATTTCATTCTTCAGATTTCCCTCTTTTAAGACTCCCTGTTGCACCTCCTTTATTTGAGTAGTAAGGTTAGTACGAATAATTATATTCATAGCTTTTACTCGTATAGGTTCTCGGTCCTTTTTACTCAAAGCATCGGCTACCACATTCGCCTTCCCTGGGTGGTAACGAATCTCAAAATCGTAATCATTCGATAACTCAATCCACCTACGCTGCCTCATGTTCAATTGTTTCTGATTAAATATGTGTTAGAGACTTTTGTGTTCGGTATATATAATACTTTTGACCCCATATAAGTAGTGCCTCCAAGTCTTTAATGCAAAAACAACAGCACCTAATTCCAAATCATGTGTCATATAATTCTGCTCATGAATCTTCAATTGTCTAGACGCATAAGCAATTACCTTCGTTCGTTGCATTAATACACAATCGAGACCGTGCTTTGTGGCATTACAATATATCACAAAATCATCATTCCCTTCAGGCAATGACAATATAGGTGTCGTAGTTAACTTTTTCTTCAACAATTGAAACGCTTTCTCCTGTTCATCCTTCCATTCAAATTTCTTCCCTTTATACGTTAATGCAGTCAAGGGTTTTGCTATTTTGGAAAAATCTTGGATGAACCTTCTGTAGTAACCAGCCAGTCCTAAAAATTGGCGTATATGCTTCAGAGTTTTCGGGGTTTCCCACTTTTCAATGGTTTCAATCTTTGCTGGATCCACCTGAATATCCTCTTTGTTTACTATGTGGCCGAGGAATTGAACTTCTTCCAACCAAAATGCACACTTTGAAAACTTAGCGTATGGTTTTTCTTTCCTCAGCAACTCTAGCACTTTTCTCAAATGTTCTTCATGCTCTTGATCATTCTTTGAGTAAATGAGTATGTCATCAATGAAAACAATGACAAACTTGTCAAGGTATAGTCCACACACTCGGTTCATGAGGTCCATGAACACAGCTGGTGCGTTAGTCAACCCAAACGGCATAACCATAAACTCGTAATGACCGTAACGCGTTCTGAAAGCAGTCTTCAGAATATCATCCTCCTTCATCCGTATTTGATGATACACAGAACGTAAGTCAATCTTCGAATAAACTGACGAGCCTTGTAGTTGATCAAATAAGTCGTCGATTCTCGGTAATGGGTAACGGTTCTTGATGGTAAGTTTGTTCAACTCTCAGTAGTCAATACACAACCTGAAGTTACCATCCTTCTTTTTGACAAACAAAACAGGAGCTCCCCATGGTGATGTACTTGGTCGTATGAAACCACGCTCTAAAAGTTCTTGTAATTGGCTTTGGAGTTCCTTCATTTCGCTGGGTGCGATTCTGTATAGAGCACGAGCTATTGATGCAGCTCCTGGTACAAGGTCTATTTGAAATTCAACGGATCGGTGTGGAGGTCGTCCCGGTAATTCTTTCGGAAATATATCGGGAAATTCTTTTACGACGAGAACATCATTGATGTTCATTTCTTCAGTTTGTACTTTTTCAACATGTGCTAGAATAGCATAGCAACCTTTTCTTATTAGCTTTTGCGCCTTCAAATTACTAATAAGATTTAGCTTCGCGTTGCTCTTTTCTCTGTACACCTTTAAGGGTTTTCCTTCTTCTCGTACAATGCGAATTGCATTTTTGTAACATACGATCTATGCCCTCTCCTTTTTCAACCAGTCCATGCCAATTATCACATCAAAACTCCCTAACTCTACTGATATCAAATCAATCTTAAATGTTTCGCTAACCAGTTTAATTTCTCGGTTCCGACATATTTTATCTGCTAAAATTAATTTACCGTTTGCTAATTCGAGTAAAAATTTATTATCCAAAGGGGTCAATGGACAACTTAATTTAGCACAAAATTCTTTACTCATATAACTTCTATCCGCACCCGAATCAAATAAAACAATAGCAGATTTTTCATCTATAGGAAATGTACCCGTAACAAGTTCTGGGTCTTCCTGTGCTTCTGCTGCATTAATATTGAAAACTCTTCCCCGGCCTTGGTCATTATTCCCCTGGTTGGGACACCTACTTTTGTAATGGCCCTTTTTTCCGCATCCGAAACAAGTAACATATGCATTTTCTGTTCCATTAACCCTTGGTCCGTAAACTTCACACTTTGCCACACTATGCCCCGTTCTTTTACACTTGGTACATGATACCGAACATAGAGTATTTGGATGGTACCCTTCACACCTTTTGTACGGAATTTTTTTATTTTGGTTGTCATTCTTGTTATTGAGATTTTTGTTGGGCTTGTTGTTGTTGGGTCGTTTGTTGTAGTTGTTATGGGAGTTATTGTAGTTGTTGTTGGGATTACGATTATTGTTGCGGTTAATGTTGGATTGTTGTGGTTGTTATAACGATTGTTGTTGTAAGATTGGTGACCTTTGTCACTGTTTTCTTCCCACTTTCTCTTGACTTGTTTTATTTTGGCCTCCTCGGCCGCCTGCTCTTTAATTCTTTCCTCAATCTGGTTTATGAATTTATGAGCCATTCGACTTGCCTTTTGTATGGAGGCGGGCTCGTGTGAACTTATAACTTCTTGAATCCTTTCTGGTAACCCTTTCACAAACGTGTCGATCTTCTATTCTTCATCTTCGAACGCTCTTGGACACAATAGACGCAACTCTGTGAACCTTCGTTCGTACGTGGTAATATCGAATCCTTGTGTTCATAACCCTTTAAGCTCTACTTTGAGCTTATTGACCTCGTTTCTAGGATGGTACTGCTCAGTCATCAAGTGTTTGAATGCTGACCATGGTAGTGCATAAGTAGCATCTTGTCCCACTTGCTCTAGATAGGTATTCCACCATGTTAATGTAGTACCTGTGAAGGTATGCGTGGCGTACTTCACCTTATCTTCTTCGGTACATTTACTTATAGCAAACGCCGATTCGACCTTCTTGGTCCACCGTTTCAATCCGATTGGTCCTTCGGTTCCATCGAATTCCAAAGGTTTACAGGCAGTGAATTCTTTGTAGGTGCATCCCACACGATTTCTTGTGAAATTAGTTCTACTGCTAGAACCAGAGTTATTGTTGTTATTTTGCATTGCGGCCTGTACTGCGGCTATGTTCGCAGCAAGGAAAACACGGAAGTCTTCCTCACTTATGTTCAAGTTCTGGCGAGTCGTCGGTGCCATTTCCTTCAAAAATAGCCAAAAGGATTAAGTTAATCATATAGAATATTAAGAGTAGTCAATAGTATTTCGTAGCATAATATGAACTCATTTATAAAAGCTTTTTCTTCATATTAGCGTTTTATATTTTACTTCGGGTAGTACCTACCTGTTAAGTTCATACTTAGCAGCTAATATACAATTCAACTACTACGATTCTATATGAAAAACTAAATACAATAATATTTCACGTTCAAACTTTTATACAATATTTTACAATTTTACAATACCGCTATTTTACATATAGCATAAAATATAGCACACAATAACTTTGATACAAAATAGTTGTGACGACAATCCTAGTAAATACGCAAGTCGTTCAGCAAAGGTAATAAAGACACGCAACTCATAAGTCCAGAAACAAGTCATGCATTCTGGTTTTACTAAGACTATTTCCCATCCTTGATCCTTTGGAAAATATCCGTGGTGACCGTTGGCTAGGCAGCATGTTGTAACGTCGTCAAAAGGACGGGTGTTACCTAATGCCCAACAGCCCCGTAACAATCTAAAAACCTTGTTTCTCACCCCAACTATTGAGTCCATCACTTGTGGGAATGTTTTATTTAACATTTGTAATCCGATGTTCTTTTTCTCACTTTGGTGAGAAGCGAACATCACTAACCCGTAAGCATAACATGCTTCTTTATGTTGCATGTTAGAAGCTCTTTCTAAAGTATGAAGTCCTATGTTGGGATATGTTGAGTCAAAATAGGTTCTTAACCCGTAGCGTAAAATTGTACTTGGGTTCCTCGCATTTAACGCTTTAAAGAAAACACGGCGTAACTTACTGTCTCCCCAATGTGATATAACCCATTTTTCAAAAGAAAGCTTTTTATAAACTAAGGCATGCCTGGAACATTCTTCAATTGTTCTACAAACTAATTTTTCCGTAAATAATTGTGCCGACAAATTCTGACCGACTTTTGACAAGATTTCATCAATCATGCCCCCGGGTAGGTCTTCTAAAATTTTCGGTTGTCTATCCTTAAAATCCATTGTGTGTTTTATACGGTAAAATAGACGAGGATTAGATTCGTAAAAGATAATTATCAAATAATACAAGCATTTTTTACATACAACGTAAAAGTACAAGCACACTTATATTATATATTTTACATATCATGATTACAACTCTTTATTCCGACTCACTCGTTTCTTCCTCCTCGGACTTTGTTCGTTTCGCTAATTTCCTAGGGATATATGGTGCTCCTCTAATACGAGCCGTCCTTTTCAAAAATGGTTTAGAAAAACCTGGTGGCTTAGATGTTCCCGGGTTATAGTGAAAGTTTAAGAAATACGGGTGTTTACGGTACAACCCATCAGGGTATTTCATGTTAACATAGAGGTCATCGGGGTTGGAATTAGGTTTCTCTATTTTGATGCATTTTCCCTTATTATTTTCTTTTGCCTTTTCAAATTGGGTCGGGGTAATTTCTATAACATCATCGGAATCCTCGTCGGGATCCGATTCATTAGAAAATTGGTAATTTTCCCAATATTTTGCTTCCTTGGCGGAAACACCATTGACCATTATTAACTTTGGTCCATTGGTTGAGGATTTTCTTTTATTTATCTATTTTTATCTGGTTCCTAATATTTCCTCCTCTGGAACCTCTTCTTCCGGTTCCTCTTCTCCTGGTTCCTCTTCTTCCGGTTCCTCTTCTTCCGGTTCCTCTTCGGGAATTTGTGAATCTTTCCAAAATATATTCGACTCTTCATTATTATTAGGTGAGTCGATGGGATTTGTACTAGAGGTAGAAATCTATCACATAATATCAAATACGTTAAGAGATTAATATATCACATAATATTTACATGTTAACAATATATAGTTTCCAACAAAAATGTTAGGCAATCGTTTTTCAAGTAAACACGGTCGAAGTCCAGACTCACTAATGCATCCTAACGAACTCGATAAGACACACTAATGCAAATTTCTGGTTCTCTAAGACCAACGCTCTGATTTCAACTGAAATGTCCCGTTTATAATGATTATAAACATTTCATATTAATTGATTTCGTTGCGAGGTTTTGACCTCTATATGAGACGTTTTTCAAAGACTGCATTCGATTTTTAAAACAAACCATAACTTTTATTTTGTCGATAAAGGTTTAAAATATTATAAAGATTATCAAATAATGATAATCTAAAATATAGCATTTTCACACGACCATTACATAATGGTTTACAATAATATTACACAACAATATAAGTCTTCGAATGCAGTTTTTAAACAATATTATACAAGCATGCAGACTCCAATCATGTCTTTATTTAGCAAGCAACAGCGGAAGCTCTTAATAATCACCTGAGAATAAACATGCTTTAAACGTCAACAAAAATGTTGATGAGTTATAGGTTTAATCTTTATCTTAAATCATAATAATAATAGGCCACAAGATTTCAATTATAACCGCACACGTAACCCGTGTACAAAATAATACGCTTAACCTGCGAATTAAAAATCATTCATACGAAGAACACCTGGTAACCGACATTAACAAAAATGCATCTAGAATATCCCCATCATTCTGGGACTCTCATCGAACATGATAAAATCGAAGTACTAAAGCATCCGTAACCCGGATGGGGTTTGTTAGGCCCAATAGATCTATCTTTACGATTCGCGTCAATTAGGGTTTCTATTCCCTAATTCTTAGATTACCAGACTAAAAAGGGTGATATTCGGTTTAATAATCCAACCATATAATGTAGTTTCAAGTACTTGTGTCTATTTTGTAAAACATTTATAAAACTGCATGTATTCTCATCCCAGAAATATTCGATAGCAAAAATGGGACTATAACTCACTTTCACAGATTATCCCTTCGTCGAAAAATAATACTTGGCCACTGGTCGATTCACGAACCTATAAATATATACATATATATCAAAATATGATCAAAATATATTCACAACATTTTTATTACGTTTTAATGATTTAATTTTGTTAAGTTAGCAGTCCATTGTTAGTAATCTATAACTGATTGTCCACAGTTAATAGTACAGAAATAAATCAATATATATCATCTCAAATCAATCCACGACCCAGTGTATACAAGTCTCAGGCTAGATCACAACTCAAAGTATATATATTTTTGGAATCAACCTTAACCCTGTATAGCGAACTCTAGCATTACAACATATAGAGTGTCTATGTTTGTTCCAAATAATATATATAGATGACGTCAATATGATATGTCAAAACATTGTATACGTTTCTATGGTCTATCAAGGTTACATAATATGTTAGAGTACATGTATAATACAATATAAGTTAGTTAAGTTATGGTTAGAATATATTTGTTACAGATTTCACGTAGCTACAACAAGCAAAAATATCCAATTTTGTTTTACCCATAACTTCTTCGTTTTAAATCCTGGTTAAGTGATTCAAGTTGCTATGGTTTCATAATTAACTGAAATTTATGAAACTAAACAGAAAAAGTATAAGTTTATAGACGGAAATACAGGTTACAAGTCAATTTTGTAAGAGGTAGTCATTTCAGTCGAAAGAACGATGTCTTGATGACCATTTTGAAAAACATACTTCCACTTTGAGTTTAACCATGATTTTTGGATATAGTTTCATGTTCATAAGAAAAATCATTTTCCCAGAAGAAAAACTTTTAAATCAAAGTTTATCATAGTTTTTAATTATCTAACCCAAAACAGCCCCCGGTTTCACTACGACGGTGTATGTTCGGTTTTATGGTGTTCTTCGTGTTTCCAAGTTTTAAATCATTAAGTTAGTATATCATATAGATATAGAAAATGTGTTTATTTGATTTTAAAAGTCAAGTTATAAGGATTAACTTTGTTTGCGAACAAGTTTAGAATTAACTAAATATGTTCTAGTGATTAGAAGTTTAGATCTTCGAATAAGATAGTTATATATATATATATATATATATATATATATATATATATATATATATATATATATGAATCGAATGATGTTATGAACATCATTACTACCTCAAATTTAGTAGGTAAACCTACTAGAAGTGACAAGAAATGATCTACTTCAAAGGATCTTGGATGGCTTGAAAGTTCTTGAAGTAGAATCATGACACGAAAATAAGTTCAAGTAAGATTTTTACTCGAATTAAGATAGTTTATAGTTATAGAAATTGAATCAAAGTTTGAATATGAGTATTACCTTGATTTAGGAAGATAACCTACTATAATAACAAAGGTTTCTTGATCTTAGATGATTACTTTGAATGGATTAGAAAGATTGAAAGTAATCTTGAAATCTTGAAAGGTTTCTTGAAGTGTTCTTGATATATTCTTGAATGATTCTTTTTATGGTGATCTAAGCTTTGATTATGAGATCAAAACTTGCTGAATATGATGAGAGTTATTGTGTGTTTAGAGAGTAATATGATGTAGTAATCTAGCATGAAATGGATGTATATATCTATGCTAATCCCACATTTTTTTTAGTTAGTCAACAAAGGCTTTTCTAGTTTTGTTATTTAGCTTAATCATTCATGATAAATGATAAAGGGTAATCCCTACATGTTTCTATAATGGATTATGAGTCATTTAGGGCTGCTAAGATCAGATTATTGAGTGTATGTATCAATAGTAAGTACACCTAGAAGCTGTGTATTATACGAGTACAAATACGGGTGCATACGAGTAGAATTGTGGATGAAAATGAATGAGAACGTAATTGTAAGCATTTTTGTTAAGTAGAAGTACTTTGATATCGCTTGGACCCCGCCAGGGTTTGCCACCATTGGACCCCGCTATCGGGGGCGCTGCCCCCGAACCCCCGTCATAATCAAGATAAGTTCAAACAAGTGTGCACACCACACATTCCCATACTAGTTCGATATTTATCAAGGTTATTTTGGTTAACAAATTAATCCCATTACACTTAAATCATATTGGTGACACAAATCACCAATAATGAATATATCTTAATACGATATATATACATTAAAATGTCGTTACAACGATAATCGTTACATATATGTCTCGTTTCGAAATTCTTAAGTTAGTAATCTTGTTTTTACATATGTAGTTCATTGTTAACACACTTAATGATATATATAATTATCACTTTATCATGTTAAATATAATGTAACAATATCTTAATATGGTACATATGTATTTAGTAAGACGTTGCTATAACAATAATCGTTATATATATCGTTTCGAGTTTCATAATTCAATAGTCTCATTTTATGTATATAACTCATTGTTAATATACCTAGTGAGATACTTACTTTTCATAATATCATGTTAGCTATATACATATCCATATATATATATATATATATATATATATATATATATATATATATATATATATATATATATATATATATATATATATATATATATCATCATATAGTTTTTACAAGTTTTAACGTTCGTGAATCGCCGGTCAACTTGAGTGGTCAATTGTCTATATAAAGCTCATTTCAAATAATCAAGTCTTAACAAGTTTGATTGCTTAACATGTTGGAAACATTTACTCATGTAAATATCAATTTCATTTAATATATATAAACATGGAAAAGTTCGGGTCACTACACTTGTATAAACCATAGGCCCTGTACGCCAACCCATACCTTCCTGTAGATACCTACCCCACTGTAAGTTAACATCCATACCATCTATACCCTGCGCGATCCCTTCAGTCGTATACCGATGCGCAGCCTGATCCCATACCGACTACTGAGCATCGGTGGATGTATCTCTGTTAGTGTTCAAATGGGAGGTATCGAATAGGTTATCGACAAAACCTGCAGCCGTTGTGCTCTGTGGAGGTGGAGGTGGGATGACTTTATGCTGCGTGTAGTGATGCCGAGGTGGAGATGGAGGTCCCGAAAACTGGTGGCTCGGACCTTCGCCTCTACGGTCCCTGTGGGATACTAGTACCGGGTACTCATGAGGATATGGTGGGACATTGAGCTATCTGCCCACGTAATGTGTAAAATGATCCAAATTCTGAAAGACCGCATGCTGGGCAAACCAACTCTCATGTCCTGGTAGATCCCCCATGTGGTAGTGGTATGGCAAAAACTGTGGCCTATCGCCTTCCCCAACTGATGAGTGTCGGCGGGTGTCAGTGGGCCATCCCTATGCGGTGGGATCATCCTCATCCCTTAGTTCCTGAGAACCTTGCTGCCTCCTACCATCTCTCGTCCTAGAATCAAGTCTGAAACCTGTTACTCTCACCCCCGGTACTGTCCGGTCTTCTGAATCAGGTATATCTGGATTAGCTTGAATGATCAACTTTTCACCCTCAACACGAATGTATTCCCAAGTGTTCAATATCTTATACCCTATTTCTTCCGACTCAGCCCCGATCTTATAGTTAAACCGCTCTACACTCCCTAAAACACGCATTCGACGAAGGAGTTTAGTAACAATGCCCCTCAAAACTGGCACAACTGTCCTTGCTGAATTCTTTTCATTAGTAAACGCCTGGGCCAGGAGGTGTGCTACTTGCATATTTTGGTTGTGTATCATGGCGTGCATCAGGCGCATATCGCTAATGGTAACAGCACCGCCATGTTGGGCTTTTGGGTGAAGGGTTTTAGTGATGAGGTGGTGAAGGATATGGTGTACGGGATTGGTGAATTTTGATGCCTTTTTACTTGATCTCCACGGCTCATTATCGGTGGTGTATTCGCGCCAGAAAGCTTGGTAATCTATGTTGTTCAAGGTGGTGTACCCTCTTTTGAACATGGAACTGTTGAGCTGTGACGGTTTGTACAATTCCAAATACCTTGCAAACCGAGCAAGAGATAGGTGATATGTGTGATTTTGGTGGCGAAAGTGGATGCACTCTTGATCACCGTAATCCTCTTGATCAACATCTGAATCAAACCTCCAAGTAGCCATAAATTCCGCGTATAGCTCATTGTACGCTTTCTCATTTATTTCAATCAAGTTTTGCCAGGCTCTGTGTGTTCTCCCATTTACTCCAAAGTTCAATATTGCTCTAAGCTCGTCGGCCCACCCACACTGTTCCATAATTGTCCGGTTAATATACTTGTTAGCCCCTTTTGGCCGATTAATCCAGGTTCTCATAAATGGCTCATTATTTACTGGATCATCTTGCCCGAGAAGGTAATGGGGAAACTCATATTCTGCTAGTATACGATTAGCCATCTGCAAGAGTCAAGTAACACAGGTTATGTTTCAAAAGATTAAGACTTAGAATTTAAAAATGCATATATTTTTCGAAAAAATTTCGAAATGAGGGCTTTAAAAATGGCATTTTCCAAATTCCTGTTATAGTCAAATATAGCCAAAATTACCACAAACAATATCTACTCGAATTATAAACTTATTTTTAGGCAAAATTCAAAGTGTACCCGTGATTACAATAAATAATGCTAATAATAATAATTATAGCAAGTTAGTCGTAATAAGCAATTTTAATCCAAATGTGATGCTTTTTAAGCATACAATGGTTCTAATGACCATTTTTAATTACCTTAAATATTTTTAATCACCAAACTTGAGCTATAACATTCTTAAGTCAAAGATTAAAGCCGTTTTACCGAAAAATATTCATTTTGTCCAAAACGTACAAAATAAGGAAATTTAAAGATTAAGCTATATTTTCATGAACAAACCGACGATATCTTCATTTAAACTAGTTTTAAGCAATCCTAAGTCTTAAAAACGTTTTAACTATAGGAAAAACCCTAATCCTAATTTAGTGTAGTTTGACCAAAATGTCAATTTTAAGCAATCAAGCATACATTGTTCCAAAATCAGTTTCTAAGCACTCTTAATGAATCACTAAGCCTAACTAAGCTAGCAAAACATCAAATTTCTAAAAATTTCACCAATTTCTACCCTAAAACCTCAACTAACGAATCAAGAGCTAAAAACTATCCAAAATGCTTCAATCGAGCTAAAAACTAACACATTGCAATCACATTATCTAACTAAGCATAAAGGAATCCAAAATTCGGTCTAAACACAATTTTTCTCAAAAGCCAACAATTTGCCTTTTAGTGAGAATTCGAATTTTAACCAAGAAAGAGTACCTTTTACACCAAATTGATGATGGAAACGTGCTTAGGAGGCACGAGAGAATAGGATTTGAGCTTTGAATCGTTTAATTTGATCAAGATTTGAGGATGGTGTGGTGTGGTGATGGCGACGGTCGAAGAACACCGAAAAGGGAGAATGAAAAAGAGAAAAAGAAGAAGGAAAGAAGGGGAGGAGAAGAAAAGAGGAGAAAAATTGGGCCCGTGTGGCTCACGGGCTTATTTCCCCGACCCGACTCGCGAAATTTATAACTTTTAAAAATTTTAAAATTTTGACTAGATTAATAAAAGATAAGTAAAATTTTACTTCGGATTTTAATCCGGTAATTTTATTAAAATTAACTAAAATTAAGAAAAGACAAATGGACGGAGTAAAATTAAAACATTTTATTTTATTAAAAGCACAAATTACACAGGTTCCACAACTAAATTCCAGAAATGACGTGGGAAGAAAGACAAGTCTAAAGCTTCTTTGACCATCCAGAGTAAATCAGCGGAGTGTACTGAAAATATTTCAAAATCACTTAACATTTTGCACTCGCGCTTCTGTAAATCTCCGATAGCGTCCATAAGTTTAACCAAAGCCCTTTTAACTTTTCTAATATTTGAAATTACATCCCTTGGTCCAGTATCTCGATAATTAAGTTCAAAAAGAATTTTTGACATTGTGTCTTGAAATAAAAGATCTTCCGCGCAGTCAGGATCACCGATAGTAAATTTAAAATTTGTAGATATTTCCCGAATGATCTTCCTTTGCAGAGTTGTAAATGGAAATTTTGACATAGTGAGGATTTGTACGAGTTCTGAATATATTTCCTTTCTTTTTGCGAAGAAATTCTGATGTATTCTTTCCTCGGTAGAATCCGAAAAAGCTTCAATTAATCTTTTGATGAGAAATGAGGCTGGATCAAAGTAAAAGAAATCTCGGTTTCCATATTTTGAAATAGGGTTAGGTTTCTTGCTTTCAACCCAAAATTCTAATTCAGAGATCATTGCGGCGACGTAACGGTTTATATGAATTGCAGAAACTTCCTTATAGGTGAAGTGAGGGAGAAAACTGACGAATGACTCTAAATCGAATTTGAAATCAATTTCTGCATCCCGATACTTGATGAAAAGATCATCCCCACATTCCTTTAACAGTTTGTGAAGAGAACGAATTTGAGAACGCAGCTCTTTTAACAGATTGATTTGAAATGTTGAGAACGGGAAGTCTGAGGAATAGAGGTGCCTAATAAATTCTCTATAGATGTATAACCTTCTGCTAGGATTTAACATATTTCCTATAAACGGAGCTTTTGTTTTATCAGTGTGTCGTATCTCTTTGGGATTAAATTCAAACAAGTCTGGATAATTGAAAATAGTTGGATATTCTCCCCGTATTTCATCTTCCATAATCAGGAGTTCGTTAAGATTGAGCCTCCCTTTTGGATCGTGAAGAGGGTTGTGTAGCGACCCGACAAAATCGTCATTGACGGCGCCGTCTACTTAGGTCCCGTTACGTGGTCATAATTCTTTAAAACAACGTTTGACCAATATATGTCGCATTCATTTCAAATGTATGGATGTTTCAAGGTTTACAAAAGTAGTTCCACGATTAGTTATATTACAACGTTTAAAGTACAAATGAAACCTATGCGACACAATTTAAAGTAATTCAAAAGACACTCAATGTATGCATGTGAACTCGACATCCAATCAAGAATCAAAAAGTAGAGTGCGGAAGCATGTATCAATTACCGTTTAAGGACCTGAGAAAACATATAGAAAACTGTCAACGAAAAACGTTAGTGAAATCATAGGTTTAGTAATCGAGTATGTAAGTTGAACCACAAGATTTATAACGTTGAAATAATAGAAAACCATTCTAAAATTTGTTATCACGAGCACCCAATTATCAAGGCTTAACTAACGTTACCCCATCACATAGTGTTAGAACATACACTTATTCTCGAAAATATATTTCATCCGCATAACGGTAGCGAACCGTCCGAATGAGGGTTTGTCAAACCCATATGGCCATACAACATAAGTTCTCGCTTACACCCGGTAAGTGTAACTAATGATAATCGAATTGAGGATTTTTGTTCTAACTCGTACGTAGAATGTTTTTTTCGTACTTGTGTTCACTATGTTAAATGAAACGTTTATGTTTTCTCATCCCAAATGTAAGTATAAAAGAGTAAAAGTGGGACTATGATCTCACCTTGAGTGCACGGGTAAAATAGGTACTTCACAAAGTAAAGTGTGCAAAGAACAATGCTAGTTTTGACCTAAACAATAGGTTGTATCAATATCAGTAAACACGGTCGGTCAAAGTTGTTCAATTAGTCCTATGGCTCGTTACGACTCGAATATATATCATGAGAATCAAATTGTCACGTTTCATGCAAGGTACAAGTATAAAACCAAGTTAAAACGATTGCATAAGTATTTGGTTAAGTTTGATTAAAAGTCAACTTTGGTCAAGACAAAGTCAACGAAAAAGTCAACACGTTCGGGTCGGGTCTGGAACTATTTTTCTGAGCTAATTATTCATATATAAGCATGTTAGAACAAGTTACATGTTAATCGGAGGTGCATAGCATAGTTAGAATTAAATGAAGAAGTGCAAAGTTGAACAGTCCCCAAACGCGACCAATGTCGCGCCGCGACATATCTGGGCCGCGACGCGGCATATAACGTGAGCTGGTGCCTGGGTCATTTCAAATGTCTAAGTCTCAAACCAAATTTCATTCAAACACAAATTACGAACCGTAAACATTCAAAACACTTATCTTATATCGTTGGAAAGGTAATTTAACGAGGAATGCAACTAAACACATTTCATCAACCAAAATCATCATTTACAATAATCAAATCCAAGTTGAAAGTTCATTAAATGTCCACCATAAATGCTTTCAAGTTCATAAATGCACTTTGATGATTCGGGAATTAAATGCACACATGTGATACGCCGTTTCGTAGGTAATTACGCATACAATACAACTAAACACTTACAAACAACATTGCAAAGCATTCAATGCATCAAAAGTTCATTTTACTTCTATCAAACCCTAACTCAAAATCACAAATTTAACAATTATGTTTATGAAGCTTTTCCATGTCAACCTACATACCAAATTGAAGCTAGTGATGCTAGTAACACATTTAAAACATGCACTTTTAACATCTAACAACATTTAAGCATCCAAAACTCAAAATCAAGCACACCCATTTCAAGTTCATGCTAGTTACTCAAAATAACAAGATCGAGCATATAATTCATATATTTATGTTAGACTTGAGCCATAGACACTAATTAACACACTTTTAAATTTAAAAGATCAAGAACATGAAATTTAGTATTTTTAGAAAGTTACCCAAACGAGATGAAGTTGGTATGGATTCGAAGAGGAAGTTGCAAGGATTCCAAATATGTAATTTGTTTTGAAGAACGCTTGCTAGATTCAAAATGGATGAGGATTTTTTGATTTGGTGTTTGAGAGAAAAAGTTGAAGTATCACAAAAGAGGAGGTGGTGAATGAATGGTGGAGAGGCCATGGTTGACTAGTTGACCTAGTCAAGACTTTGCCCACTTGACAACTTTGGTCCCTCGAGTTTAAATACGGGTGCATGAATTAACCAAACGAATTACCTTAAATACGTAGAGTAAACGAGAGATGTTATAATTAAATAACGGACTTCAAATTAATTAACGGAAAGTAAATGGAAAAAGGCGGGATGTTACATTACCTACTCCTTAAAAGAAATTTTGTCCCGAAATTTAAGTAGGCGTAGTAGTCGTTGTTTCGTTCTCGAGATATTGCATTTCCAAATCCATGAATAAATGTGGGTACTTCCTTTTCATTTGATCTTGTCTTTCCCTAGCAAACTCTTCCTCTTTTAGCGTTCCAACGGACTTTGACAATCGGAATTCGGCTTTGTTTTAATGTCTTGACGGAGTGATCCACAATTTTAACCGGTTCTTCCACAAAATGAAGTTTGTCATCAATAGTAAGCTCCTCGAGAGGGATAATGAGTTAGGGTTCGGTAAGACACTTCTTCAAATTTGATACATGGAAAGTAGGATGAACGGAGCTAAGTTGAGGTGGAAGATCTAAACAATAAGCAACGGTTCCAACACGCTCCAAGATTTCGAAAGGACCAATATACCGCGGATTTAGCTTCCCGCATTTCCCGAAATGGATTACACCTTTCCAAGGTGAGACTTTTAACATTACACGGTTACCGACTTGGAATTCGAGGTCGTTGCGTCTAATGTCGGTATAGCTCTTTTGACGACTACGGGCCGTCCTAAGCCTATCTAGGATTTGGATGATTTTCTCGATTGTTTCATGAATGAGTTCGGGTCCGGTGATTTGCGTGTCGCCTACTTCGGCCCAACAAAGAGGTGAACGGAATTTGCGACCATATAATGCTTCGAAAGGTGCGGGGTTAATACTCGCGTGATAACTATTGTTGTAAGAGAATTCAGCGAGAGGCAAGTGCTTGTCCCAAGCTTTTCCAAAATCGATAACGCAAGCTCGTAACATACCTTTCAAAGTTAGAATAGTGTGTTCACTCTGTCCATCGGTTTGTAAATGATATGCGGTGCTCATGTCTAATCGTGTTCCCAACGCTTCTTGTAAAGTACGCCAAAATCTTGAAACAAAACGGCCATCTTGGTCAAAAATAATCGATAATGGTACACCGTGACGGGCTACGATCTCTTTAATGTAAAGTTGTGTAAGTTTTTTCATTTTGTCGTTTTCCTTCATGGCTAGGAAGTGGGCGGATTTGGTGAGACAGTCAATAATAACCCAAATGGTATCATAACCGCCTATTGTCTTGGATAGTTTTGTGATAAAATCCATCGTTATTCTTTCCCACTTCCATTGTGGGATTTCGGGTTGTTGAAGTAATCCGGATGGTCTTTGATGTTCGGCTTTGACTTTGGAGCAAGTTAGGCATTTTCCAACATAAGTAGCGATGTCCCTTTTAACATTCGGCCACCAATATTGTTGTTTGAGGTCGTGGTACATCTTATTGGCACCGGGGTGAATCGAATACCTTGACTTATGGGCTTCATCTAGAATAAGGCTTCGCAAGTCCCCATAACTAGGCACCCAAATTCTTCCGACGAAATATCGGAGTCCGGTCTCCTTAACTTCGAATCGAGAGGCGAGGACATTCAAGCGTTCGAGAGAGATGTTTTCATCCTTGAGAGCCTCATCTTGGGCTAAACAGATTTGGTTATTAAGGTTGGTGTGGATGGTGATGTTTAAAGCTCGGACACGAAGAGGCACCATTCTTTCCTTTCGACTTAAGGCATCGGCTACTACATTTGCCTTCCCGGGGTGATAACGAAGCTCACAATCGTAATCATTCAAAGTTTCAATCCACCGTCGTTGTCTCATGTTTAGTTGCTTTTGATCGAAGATGTGTTGGAAGCTTTTGTGATCAGTGAAGATAGTAATTTTGGTTCCATAAAAATAGTGTCTCCACATTTTAAGTGCAAAGACAACAGCTCCGAGTTCGAGATCATGTGTCATATAGTTCCGTTCATGGACTCTCAATTGTCGGGATGCATAAGCAATGAATTTCTTTCGTTGCATCAATACACACCCAAAACCATGTTTCGAGGCATCGCAATAAACAATAAAATCATCATTGCCTTCGGGAAGTGACAAGATAGGAGCGGTGGTTAGCTTTGTCTTCAAGATTTGAAATGCGGACTCTTGTTCGGTTGCCCAAACGAATTTCTTTCCCTTGTGAGTTAACGCTGTTAAAGGAAGAGCAACCAAAGAGAAATTCTCGATGAACCTACGATAATACCCGACGAGGCCTAAGAATTGACGAATGTGAGTAGGAGTAGTAGGGGTTTCCCATTTGCTAATGGCTTCGATTTTTGCGGGATCGACCTTAATACCTTGATCGCTTACAACATGACCAAGAAATTGAACTTCCTTCAACCAAAATTCACACTTGGAGAATTTGGCATATAATCGTTCTTATCTCAAGAGTTTGAGCACGAGTCGGAGGTGTTGTTCGTGTTCTTATTCGCTTTTAGAGTAGACTAAGATATCATCGATGAACACGATAACGAATTCGTCGAGGTATGGTTTGCACACGCGGTTCATAAGATCCATGAACACCGCCGGTGTGTTAGTTAGACCAAATGGCATTACAAGAAACTCGTAACTACCACAACGAGTCTGGAAAGCGGTTTTGGAGACATCTTCCCCCTTAACCCTTAGTTGATGATAACCCGAGCGGAGATCGATTTTTGAATATACACAAGATCCTTGTAGTTGATCAAAGAGGTCGTCGATGCGCGAAAGAGGATATCGGTTCTTAACCGTCAATTTGTTTAGTTCACGATAGTCGATGCACATTCATAGGGATCCATCTTTCTTCTTAACGAATAAAATCGGAGCACCCCATGTTGAATGGCTAGGTTGGATAAAACCACGGTCAAGTAGCTCTTGGATTTGACTTTGCAATTCTTGTATTTCGGATGGAGCAAGTCTATAAGGTGCACGTGCTATGGGTGCGGCTCCTGGAATAAGATCAATTAGAAATTCAACCGGTTGATGATGTGGAAGACCCGGCAATTCTTCGGGAAAAACAAGGCACATCATCGATATGTTTCTCATCGGTCTCGACTTTCTTAACGTGGGCTAGAATCGCAAAGCAACCTTTACAAAGATATTTTTCAACTTTAAGGCACGAGACGAGGTTGATTCGGGTGCAACTCTTATCGCCATAGACAATCAATGGTTCACCATTCTCGATAGGAATTTGAATCGCTTTAAGATCACAAAGGATGTGAGATTTTATTTTGGCTAACCAATCCATACCAATTATTACATCGAAGCTCCCTAGTTCTATAGGTATCAAGTCAATTTCAAACTCTTTACCCATTAAGTTTAACGTACACCCCCGATAAAATTTGTCGGCATTCAATAGTTTCTCGTTGGCCACTTCAATGGTATAAGTAGTATCTAGTGGGAGTGGTGGAGTGCTAAAAGAATGAGTTAAATTCTTGGATACAAAACTCTTATCGGCACCCGAATCGAATAAGCAAGAGACATAAGAATTGTTGAGAAGAAACGTACCCGTGACTAGTTCATTATCATCTCGGGCTTCCTCTGAAATGTCCCGTTCTTATTGATTAAAAGCGTTCCATATTAATTGATTTCGTTGCGAGGTTTTGACCTCTATATGAGACGTTTTTCAAAGACTGCATTCATTTTTAAAACAAACCATAACCTTTATTTCATAAATAAAGGTTTAAAAAGCTTTACGTAGATTATCAAATAATGATAATCTAAAATATCCTGTTTACACACGACCATTACATAATGGTTTACAATACAAATATGTTACATCGAAATCAGTTTCTTGAATGCAGTTTTTACACAATATTATACAAACATGGACTCCAAATCTTGTCCTTATTTTAGTATGCAACAGCGGAAGCTCTTAGTATTCACCTTAGAATAAACATGCTTTAAACGTCAACAAAAATGTTGGTGAGTTATAGGTTTAACCTATATATATCAAATCGTAACAATAGACCACAAGATTTCATATTTCAATACACATCCCATACATAGAGATAAAAATCATTCATATGGTGAACACCTGGTAACCGACATTAACAAGATGCATATATATAAGAATATCCCCATCATTCCGGGACACCCTTCGGATATGATATAAATTTCGAAGTACTAAAGCATCCGGTACTTTGGATGGGGTTTGTTAGGCCCAATAGATCTATCTTTAGGATTCGCGTTAATTAGGGTGTCTGTTCCCTAATTCTTAGATTACCAGACTTGTGTCTATTTTGTAAATCATTTATAAAACCTGCATGTATTCTCATCCCAAAAATATTAGATTTTAAAAGTGGGACTATAACTCACTTTCACTGATTTTTACTTCGTCGGGAAGTAAGACTTGGCCACTGGTTGATTCACGAACCTATAACAATATATACATATATATCAAAGTATGTTCAAAATATATTTACAACACTTTTAATATATTTTGATGTTTTAAGTTTATTAAGTCAGCTGTCCTCGTTAGTAACCTACAACTAGTTATTCACAGTTAGATGTACAGAAATAAATCGATAAATATTATCTTGAATCAATCCACGACCCAGTGTATACGTATCTCAGTATTGATCACAACTCAAACTATATATATTTTGGAATCAACCTCAACCCTGTATAGCTAACTCCAACATTCACATGTAGAGTGTCTATGGTTGTTCTGAAATATATATAGATGTGTCGACATGATAGGTCAAAACATTGTATACGTGTCTATGGTATCTCAAGATTACATAATATACAATACAAGTTGATTAAGTTATGGTTGGAATAGATTTGTTACCAATTTTCACGTAGCTAAAATGAGAAAAATTATCCAATCTTGTTTTACCCATAACTTCTTCATTTTAAATCCGTTTTGAGTGAATCAAATTGCTATGGTTTCATATTGAACTTTATTTTATGAATCTAAACAGGAAAATTATAGGTTTATAGTTGGAAAAATAAGTTACAAGTCATTTTTGTAAAGGTAGTCATTTCAGTCGAAAGAACGACGTCTAGATGACCATTTTAGAAAACATACTTCCACTTTGAGTTTAACCATAATTTTTGGATATAGTTTCATGTTCATAATAAAAATCATTTTCCCAGAATAACAACTTTTAAATCAAAGTTTATCATAGTTTTTAATTAACTAACCCAAAACAGCCCGCGGTGTTACTATGACGGCGTAAATCCGATTTTACGGTGTTTTTCGTGTTTCCAGGTTTTAAATCATTAAGTTAGCATATCATATAGATATATAACATGTGTTTAGTTGATTTTAAAAGCAAGTTAGAAGGATTAACTTTTATTTGCGAACAAGTTTAGAATTAACTAAACTATGTTCTAGTGATTACAAGTTTAAACCTTCGAATAAGATAGCTTTATATGTATGAATCGAATGATGTTATGAACATCATTACTACCTCAAGTTCCTTGGATAAACCTACTGGAAATGAGAAAAATAGATCTAGCTTCAAAGGATCCTTGGATGGCTTGAAAATTCTTGAAGCAGAATCATGACACGAAAACAATTTCAAGTAAGATTTCCACTCGAAATAAGATTGTTATAGTTATAGAAATTGAATTAAAGTTTGAATATCATTATTACCTTGTATTAGAAATATAACCTACTGTAAGTAGCAAAGGTTTCTTGATCTTGGATGATTACTTGGAATGAATTTAGAAAACTTGGAAGTAAACTTGCAATCTTGGAAGTATTCTTGATTTTATGAAACTAGAACTTTTGAAATTTGTGAAGAACACTTAGAACTTGAAGATAGAACTTGAGAGAGATCAATTAGATGAAGAAAATTGAAGAATGAAAGTGTTTGTAGGTGTTTTTGGTCGTTGGTGTATGGATTAGATATAAAGGATATGTAATTTTGGTTTCATGTAAATAAGTCATGAATGATTACTCATATTTTTGTAATTTTATGAGATATTTCATGCTAGTTGCCAAATGATATATATATATATATATATATATATATATATATATATATATATATATATATATATATATATATATATATATATATATATATATATATATATATATATATATATATATATATATATATATATATATATATATATATATATATATATTCCCACATGTGTTAGGTGACTCACATGGGCTGCTAAGAGCTGATCATTGGAGTGTATATACCAATAGTACATACATCTAAAAGCTGTGTATTGTATGAGTACGAATACGGGTGCATACGAGTAGAATTGTTGATGAAACTGAATGAGGATGTAATTGTAAGCATTTTTGTTAAGTAGAAGTATTTTGATAAGTGTCTTGAAGTCTTTCAAAAGTGTATGAATACATATTAAAACACTACATGTATATACATTTTATCTGAGTCGTTAAGTCATCGTTAGTCGTTACATGTAAATGTTGTTTTGAAACCTTTAGGTTAACGATCTTGTTGAATGTTGTTAACCCATTATTTATTATAACAAATGAGATGTTAAATTGTTATATTATCATGATATTATGATATATAATATATCTTAGTATGATATATATACAGTTAAATGTCGTTACAACGATAATCGTTACATATATGTCTCGTTTCGAAATCATTAAGTTAGTAGTCTTATTTTTACATATGTATTTCATTGTTAATACACTTAATAATATATTTACTTATCATTTAATATAATTAACCAAGTGTATCAATATCTTAATATGATTCATATGTACCTAGTAAGACGTTGTTATAACGATAATCGTTATATATATCGTTTTCGAGTTTCTTAAATTAATAGTCTCATTTTTATGTATATAACTCATTGTTAAAATACCTAATGAGATACATACTTATAATAAAATCATGTTAACTATATATATAACCATATATATGTCATCGTATAGTTTTTACAAGTTTTAACGTTCGTGAATCACCGGTCAACTTGGGTGGTCAATTGTCTATATGAAACCTATTTCAATTAATCAAGTCTTAACAAGTTTGATTGCTTAACATGTTGGAAACACTTAATCATTGAAATAACAATTTCATTTAATATATATATAAACATGGAAAAGTTCGGGTCACTACAGTACCTACCCGTTAAATAAATTTCGTCCCGAAATTTTAAGCAGTTGGAGGTGTTGACGTATCTTCTGAAAATAAATGCGGGTATTTCTTCTTCATCTGATATTCACGCTCCCAGGTGAACTCGGGTCCTCTACGAGCATTCCATCGAACCTTAACAATCAGTATCTTGTTTTGTTTAAGTCTCTTAACCTCACGATCCATTATTTCGACGGGTTCTTCAATGAATTGAAGTTTTTCATTGGTTTGGATTTCGTCCAACGGAATAGTGAGATCTTCTTTAGCAAAACATTTCTTCAAATTTGAGACGTGGAAAGTGTTATGTACAGCCGCGAGTTGTTGAGGTAGCTCCAGTTGGTAACCTACTGGTCCGACACGATCTATAATCTTGAATGGTCCAATGTACCTTGGACTTAGTTTCCCCCGTTTACCAAATCGAACAACGCCTTTCCAAGGTGAAACCTTAAGCATGACCATTTCTCCAATTTTAAACTCTATATCTTTTCTTTTACTGTCCGCGTAGCTCTTTTGTCGACTCTGAGCGGTTTTCAATCTTTGTTGAATTTGGATGATTTTCTCGATAGTTTCTTGTATTATCTCCGGACCCGTAATCTGTCTATCCCCCACTTCACTCCAACAAATCGGAGACCTGCACTTTCTACCATAAAGTGCTTCAAACGGCGCCATCTCAATGCTTGAATGGTAGCTGTTGTTGTAGGAAAATTCTGCTAACGGTAGATGTCGATCCCAACTGTTTCCGAAATCAATAACACAAGCTCGTAGCAAGTCTTCAAGCATTTGTATCATCCTTTCGCTCTGCCCATCAGTTTGTGGATGATAGGCAGTACTCATGTCTAGACGAGTTCCCAATGCTTGCTGTAATGTCTGCCAGAATCTTGAAATAAATCTGCCATCCCTATCAGAGATAATAGAGATTGGTATTCCATGTCTGGAGACGACTTCCTTCAAATACAGTCGTGCTAACTTCTCCATCTTGTCATCTTCTCTTATTGGCAGGAAGTGTGCTGATTTGGTGAGACGATCAACTATTACCCAAATAGTATCAAAACCACTTGCAGTCCTTGGCAATTTAGTGATGAAATCCATGGTAATATTTTCCCATTTCCATTCCGGGATTTCGGGTTGTTGAAGTAGACCTGATGGTTTCTGATGCTCAGCTTTGACCTTAGAACACGTCAAACATTCTCCTACGTATTTAGCAACATCGGTTTTCATACCTGGCCACCAAAAATGTTTCTTGAGATCCTTGTACATCTTCCCCGTTCTAGGATGTATTGAGTATCTGGTTTTATGAACTTCTCTAACATACCATTTCTCTCATATCTCCAAATTTTGGTACCCAAATCCTTTCAGCCCTATACCGGGTTCCGTCTTCCCGAATATTAAGATGCTTCTCCGATCCTTTGGGTATTTCATCCTTTAAATTTCCCTCTTTTAAAACTCCTTGTTGCGCCTCCTTTATTTGAGTAGTAAGGTTATTGTGAATCATTATTTTCATAGATTTTACTCGAATGGGTTCTCTGTCCTTCCTGCTCAAGGCGTCGGCTACCACATTTTCCTTCCTCGGGTGGTAACGAATCTCAAAGTCGTAATCATTCAACAATTCAATCCACCTACGCTGCCTCATATTCAGTTGTTTCTGATTAAATATGTGCTGAAGACTTTTGTGGTCGGTATATATAATACTTTTGACCCCATATAAGTAGTGCCTCCAAGTCTTTAATGCAAAAACAACTGCGCCTAATTCCAAATCATGCGTCGTATAATTTTGTTCGTGAATCTTCAATTGTCTAGATGCATAAGCAATCACCTTCGTTTGTTGCATTAATACACAACCGAGACCTTGCTTTGATGTGTCACAATAAATCACAAAATCATCATTCCCTTCAGGCAATGCCAATATAGGTGCCGTAGTTAGCTTTTTCTTCAATAACTGAAACGCTTTCTCTTGTTCATCCTTCCATTCAAATTTCTTCCCTTTATGCGTTAATGCAGCAGTCAAGGGTTTTGCTATTCTGGAAAAGTCTTGGATGAACCTTCTGTAGTAACCAGCTAGTCCTAAAAACTGGCGTATGTGTTTCGGAGTTTTTGGGGTTTCCCACTTTTCAACGGTTTCGATCTTTGCCGGGTCCACCTGGATACTTTCTTTGTTCACTATGTGACCGAGGAATTGAACTTCTTCCAACCAAAATGCACACTTTGAAAACTTAGCGTACAGTTTTTCTTTCCTCAATACTTCTAGCACTTTTCTCAAATGTTCTTCGTGCTCTTGATTATTCTTTGAGTAAATAAGTATGTCATTGATGAAAACAATGACAAACTTGTCAAGATATGGCCCACACACTCGGTTCATAAGGTCCATGAACACAGCTGGTGCGTTAGTCAATCCAAACGGCATAACCATAAACTCGTAATGACCATAACGCGTCCTAAAAGCAGTTTTTGGAATATCATCCTCCTTTACTCGCATTTGATGATATCCAGAACGTAAATCGATCTTCGAATAAACCGACGAGCCTTGTAGTTGATCAAATAAGTCGTCAATTCTCGGCAGTGGATAACGGTTTTTGATGGTAAGTTTGTTCAACTCTCTGTAGTCAATACACAACCTAAATGTACCATCCTTCTTCTTGACAAACAAAACAGGAGCTCCCCATGGTGATGTGCTTGGTCGAATAAAACCACGTTCTAATAGTTCTTGCAGTTAGCTTTGCAGTTCTTTCATCTCGCTGGGTGCGAGTCTATAAGGAGCACGAGCTATTGGTGCAGCTCCTGGTACAAGATCTATTTGAAATTCAACAGATCGATGTGGAGGTAGTCCCGGTAATTCTTTCGAAAATACATCGGGAAATTCTTTTGCGACGGGAACATCATTGATGCTCTTTTCTTCAGTTTGTACTTTCTCGACATGTGCTATAACAGCATAGCAACCTTTTCTTATTAGTTTTTGTGCCTTCAAATTACTAATAAGATGTAGCTTCATGTTGCCCTTTTCTCCGTACACCATTAAGGGTTCTCCTTCTTCTCGTACAATGCGAATTGCATTTTTATAACATACGATCTCTGCTTTCACCTTCTTCAGCCAGTCCATGCCAACTATTACATCAAAACTCCCTAACTCTACTGGTATCAAATCAATCTTAAATATTTCGCTACCCAGTTTAATTTCTCGATTCCGACATATATTATCTGCTGAAATTAATTTACCGTTTACTAATTCGAGTAAAAATTTACTATCCAACGGCGTCAATGGACAACTTAATTTAGCACAAAAATCTCTACTCATATAGCTTCTATCTGCACCTGAATCAAATAAAACGTAAGCAGATTTATTGTCAATAAGAAACGTACCCGTAACAAGCTCCGGGTCTTCCTGTGCCTCTGCCGCATTAATATTGAAAACTCTTCTGCGGCCTTGTCCATTCGTGTTCTCCTGGTTCGGGCAATTTCTAATAATGTGGCCCGGTTTTCCACATATATAACAAACTACATTGGCATAACTTGCTCCGACACTACTTGCCCTGCCATTATTCGTTCCTACACCATTTGTTCCTTTCGTTCTGTTAACCCCTGGTCCGTAGACCTCACACTTCACCGCGCTATGACCATTTCTTTTACACTTGTTGCAAAATTTGGTGCAGAACCCCGAGTGATACTTTTCACACCTTTGGCATAGCTGCTTCTGGTTGTTGTTGTTGTTGCGGTTGTTATTGTTGTTGGGATGATTGTTGTAGTTGCTGTTGTTGTTGTTGTTGTTGTTGTTGTTGTTGTTGTTGTTGGGCCGTTTGTTGTAGTTGCGATTGATGTTGCGATTGTTGGGATAATTGTTGCGATTATTATTGTAATTGCTGTTGATGTTGTATTGGTGATTCTTATCACCGTTTTCCTCCCACTTTCTTTTGACTTGCTTAACATTGGCCTCTTCAGTCGTCTGTTCTTTAATTCTTTCCTCAATCTGGTTCACTAGTTTGTGAGCCATTCTACATGCCTGTTGTATGGAGGCGGGCTTGTGTGAACTTATATCTTCTTGGATTCTTTCCGGTAATCCTTTCACAAACGCGTCGATCTTCTCTTCCTCATCTTCGAACGCTCCCGGACACAATAGGCACAATTCTGTGAATCGTCTTTGATACGTGGTAATATCAAATCCTTGGGTTCGTAACCCTCTAAGTTCTGTCTTGAGCTTATTGACCTCAGTTCTGGGACGGTACTTCTCGTTCATCAAGTGCTTGAATGCTGACCACGGTAGTGCGTACGCATCATCTTGTCCCACTTGCTCTAGATAGGTATTCCACCATGTTAACGCAGAACCTGTGAAGGTATGCGTAGCGTACTTCACTTTGTCCTCTTCAGTACACTTACTTATGGCAAACACCGATTCGACCTTCTCGGTCCACCGTTTCAATCCGATCGGTCATTCGGTTCCATCAAATTCCAAAGGTTCGCAGGCAGTGAATTCTTTGTAGGTGCATCCTACACGATTTCCTGTACTGCTAGATCCAAGGTTATTGTTGGTATGTAGCGCAGCCTGTACTGCGGCTATGTTTGAAGCTAGAAAAGTACGGAATTCCTCTTCATTCATATTCACGGTGTGTCGAGTAGTCGGTGCCATTTCCTTCAAAATAGTCAAATGGAACAAGTTAATCATACAGAATATTAAGAGTAGTTAATAGTATTTCGTAGCATAATATGAACTCATTTATAAAAGCTTTTTCTTCATATTAGCGTTTTATAAGTTTAAATTCGGGTAGTACCTACCCGTTAAGTTCATACTTAGTAGCTAATATACAATTCAACTACTACAATTCTATATGAAAAACTGATTATAATAATATTTCGCGTTCAAACTTTTATACAATATTTTACAAACTTACAACACCGCTTATTTTACATAAAGCATGAAATATAGCACACAATAACTTTGATACAAGATAGTTGTGAAGATAATTCTAGCTAGTACACAAGTCATTCAGCAAAGGCAATAAAGACACGTAATTCATACGTCCAGAAACAAGTCATGCATTCTGGTTTTACTAATACCACTTCCCAACCTTGGTCTTGTGGAACATAACCGTTATGGCCGTTGATAAGACAGCGTGTTGTAACGTCGTTAAAGGGACGAGGGTTACGTAATGTCCAACAGTCCCGTAACAATCTAAAAACCTCATTTCTTACCCCAATTACCGACTCCGTTACTTGTGGGAATGTTTTGTTTAATAGTTGTAGCCCGATGTTCTTGTTCTCACTTTGGTGAGAAGCGAACATTACTAACCCGTAAGCATAGCATGCTTCTTTATGTTGCATGTTAGCCACTTTTTCTAAATCATGAAGTCCTATATTCGGATACATTGAGTCAAAATAATTTCTTAACCCGTTGCGTAAAATAGCATTTGGGTTCCCCGCAATATATGCGTCAAAGAAAACACATCGTAACTTATGGGTTTCCCAATGTGATATCCTCCATCTTTCAAACGAAAGTCTCTTATAAACCAAGACATTCTTGGAACGTTCTTCGAATGTCTTACAAACTGATTTTGCCGTAAATAGTTGTGCCGAAGAATTCTGACCGACTCTAGACAAGATTTCATCAATCATGTCTCCGGGTAGGTCTCTTAAAATATTGGGTTGTCTATCCATTTTGTGTTTTTATACTGTAAAATAGACAAGAGTTAGATTCATAAAAAAAATTACTTATTAATACAAGCAATTTTTACATATATCATAAAGCATAAGCACACTATATTACATATATTACACCACACGAATACAACTATCTTATTCCGACTCGCTCGTTTCTTCTTCTTCGGTTTTGGTTCGTTTTGCCAAGTTTCTAGGGATATACAATGTTCCCCTAATACGAGCTGTCATTTTCCACAACGGTTTAGAAAAACCTGGTGGTTTAGAGGTTCCCGGGTCATTGTTACAATTTAAGGAGTTCGGGGGTTGACGATACATATAAATTTCATCGGGGTTGGAATTAGATTTCTCTATTTTTATGCCCTTTCCCTTATTATTTTTTTTTGCCTTTTTAAATTCAGTTGGGGTAATTTCTATAACATCATCGGAATTCTCGTCGGAATCCGATTCATCGGAGAATTGGTAATCCTCCCAATATTTTGCTTCCTTGGCGGAAACACCATTGACCATAATTAACCTTGGTCGATTGGTTGAGGATTTTCTTTTACTTAACCGTTTTATTATTTCCCCCACCGGTTCTATTTCCTCCTCCGGTTCCTCCTCTTCCGGTTCAGATTCTTCTTCCGGTTCCGACTCTTCTTCCGGTTCCTCTTCGGGAACTTGTGAATCAGTCCACGAATCATTCCAATTTACATTTGACTCTTCATTATTATTAGGTGAGTCAATGGGACTTGTTCTAGAGGTAGACATCTATCACATAATATCAAACGCGTTAAGAGATTAATATATCACATAATATTCACATGTTAAAAATATATATTTTCCAACAAAATTTGTTAAGCAATCATTTTTCAAGTAAACACGGTCGAAGTCCAGACTCACTAATGCATCCTAACAAACTCGATAAGACACACTAATGCAAAATTCTGGTTCTCTAAGACCAACGCTCGGATACCAACTGAAATGTCCCGTTCTTATTGATTAAAAACGTTCCATATTAATTGATTTCGTTGCGAGGTTTTGACCTCTATATGAGACATTTTTCAAAGACTGCATTCATTTTTAAAACAAACCATAACCTTTATTTCATAAATAAAGGTTTAAAAAGCTTTACGTAGATTATCAAATAATGATAATCTAAAATATCCTGTTTACACACGACCATTACATAATGGTTTACAATACAAATATGTTACATCGAAATCAGTTTCTTGAATGCAGTTTTTACACAATATTATACAAACATGGACTCCAAATCTTGTCCTTATTTTAGTATGCAGCATAGGAAGCTCTTAGTATTCACCTTAGAATAAACATACTTTAAACGTCAACAAAAATGTTGGTGAGTTATAGGTTTAACCTATATATATCAAATCGTAACAATAGACCACAAGATTTCATATTTCAATACACATCCCATACATAGAGATAAAAATCATTCATATGGTGAACACCTGGTAACCGACATTAACAAGATGCATATATATAAGAATATCCCCATCATTCCGGGACACCCTTCGGATATGATATAAATTTCAAAGTACTAAAGCATCCGGTACTTTGGATGGGGTTTGTTAGGCCTAATAGATCTATCTTTAGGATTCGCGTTAATTAGGGTGTCTGTTCCCTAATTCTTAGATTACCAGACTTAATAAAAAGGGGCATATTCGATTTCGATAATTCAACCATAGAATGTAGTTTCACGTACTTGTGTCTATTTTGTAAATCATTTATAAAACCTGCATGTATTCTCATCCCAAAAATATTAGATTTTAAAAGTGGGACTATAACTCACTTTCACTGATTTTTACTTCGTCGGAAAGTAAGACTTGGCCACTGGTTGATTCACGAACCTATAACAATATATACATATATATCAAAGTATGTTCAAAATATATTTACAACACTTTTAATATATTTTGATGTTTTAAGTTTATTAAGTCAGCTGTCCTCGTTAGTAACCTACAACTAGTTGTCCACAGTTAGATGTACAGAAATAAATCGATAAATATTATCTTGAATCAATCCACGACCCAGTGTATACGTATCTCAGTATTGATCACAACTCAAACTATATATATTTTGGAATCAACCTCAACCCTGTATAGCTAACTCCAACATTCACATATAGAGTGTCTATGGTTGTTCCGAAATATATATAGATGTGTCGACATGATAGGTCGAAACATTGTATACATGTGTATGGTATCTCAAGATTACATAATATACAATACAAGTTGATTAAGTTATGGTTGGAATAGATTTGTTACCAATTTTCACGTAGCTAAAATGAGAAAAATTATCCAATCTTGTTTTACCCATAACTTCTTCATTTTAAATCCGTTTTGAGTGAATCAAATTGCTATGGTTTCATATTGAACTCTATTTTATGAATCTAAACAGAAAAATTATAGGTTTATAGTCGAAAAAATAAGTTACAAGTCGTTTTTATAAAGGTAGTCATTTCAGTCGAAAGAACGACGTCTAGATGACCATTTTAGAAAACATACTTCCAATTTGAGTTTAACCATAATTTTTGGATATAGTTTCATGTTCATAATAAAAATCATTTTCCCATAATAACAACTTTTAAATCAAAGTTTATCATAGTTTTTAATTAACTAATCCAAAACAGCCCGCGGTGTTACTATGACGGCGTAAATCCGATTTTACGGTGTTTTTCGTGTTTCCAGGTTTTAAATCATTAAGTTAGAATATCATATAGATATAGAACATGTGTTTAGTTGATTTTAAAAGTCAAGTTAGAAGGATTAACTTTTATTTGCGAACAAGTTTAGAATTAACTAAACTATGTTCTAGTGATTACAAGTTTAAACCTTCGAATAAGATAGCTTTATATGTATGAATCGAATGATGTTATGAACATCATTACTACCTCAAGTTCCTTGGATAAACCTACTGGAAATGAGAAAAATAGATCTAGCTTCAAAGGATCCTTGGATGGCTTGAAAGTTCTTGAAGCAGAATCATGACACGAAAACAATTTCAAGTAAGATTTCCACTCGAAATAAGATTGTTATAGTTATAGAAATTGAATTAAAGTTTGAATATGATTATTACCTTGTATTATAAAGATAACCTACTGTAATTAACAAAGGTTTCTTGATCTTGGATGATTACTTGGAATGGATTTAGAAAACTTGGAAGTAAACTTGCAATCTTGGAAGTATTCTTGATTTTATGAAACTAGAACTTTTGAAATTTATGAAGAACACTTAGAACTTGAAGATAGAACTTGAGAGAGATCAATTAGATGAAGAAAATTGAAGAATGAAAGTGTTTGTAGGTGTTTTTGGTCGTTGGTGTATGGATTAGATATAAAGGATATGTAATTTTGTTTTCATGTAAATAAGTCATGAATGATTACTCATATTTTTGTAATTTTATGAGATATTTCATGCTAGTTGCCAAATGATGGTTCCCACATGTGTTAGGTGACTCACATGGGCTGCTAAAAGCTGATCATTGGAGTGTATATACCAATAGTACATACATCTAAAAGCTGTGTATTGTACGAGTACGAATACGGGTGCATACGAGTAGAATTGTTGATGAAACTGAACGAGGATGTAATTGTAAGCATTTTTGTTAAGTAGAAGTATTTTGATAAGTGTCTTGAAGTCTTTCAAAAGTGTATGAATACATATTAAAACACTACATGTATATACATTTTAACTGAGTCGTTAAGTCATCGTTAGTCGTTACATGTAAATGTTGTTTTGAAACCTTTAGGTTAACGATCTTGTTGAATGTTGTTAACCCATTATTTATTATAACAAATGAGATGTTAAATTGTTATATTATCATGATATTATGATATATAATATATCTTAGTATGATATATATACAGTTAAATGTCGTTACAACGATAATCGTTACATATATGTCTCGTTTCGAAATCATTAAGTTAGTAGTCTTATTTTTACATATGTATTTCATTGTTAATACACTTAATAATATATTTACTTATCATTTAATATAATTAACCAAGTGTATCAATATCTTAATATGACTCATATGTACCTAGTAAGACGTTGTTATAACGATAATCGTTATATATATCGTTTTCGAGTTTCTTAAATTAATAGTCTCATTTTTATGTATATAACTCATTGTTAAAATACCTAATGAGATACATACTTATAATAAAATCATGTTAACTATATATATAACCATATATATGTCATCGTATAGTTTTTACAAGTTTTAACGTTCGTGAATCACCGGTCAACTTGGGTGGTCAATTGTCTATATGAAACCTATTTCAATTAATCAAGTCTTAACAAGTTTGATTGCTTAACATGTTGGAAACAATTAATCATGTAAATAACAATTTCATTTAATATATATATAAACATGGAAAAGTTCGGGTCACTACATCCTCGATGTTAATGTTGAAAGCTGGCCGCGCGTATTAGGGTTATCTTTCTTCTTTGGGCATGCATTTCTAAAATGACCTTGTTGGCCACATCCGTAACAAGTGACCTTCTTTGGTGCATCGGGCCCCTTTCGAGCGACGGGTGCGGCACTTCTACAATCGTTGGCTATATGACCACTTCCTTGGCACCGGTGGTAAATTAGCTTGCCACATTCACCAAAGTGATGCTTGTGGCATTTGTTGCAAAAAGGTTTGGTTCCAGCATAACTTTTCTTGCCAACGAAGGTGAAAGGCTTTTTAGTGAAGTTGTTGTTGTAGTTGCTTGATTGATTGGCTTCCCATTTTCTTTTGTTGCCCCCCGATTTATCCTCGGACTTAGGTGCCGGTACTACGATTTCATCCACTGTTTCAATCAATTAGCGGGCCATCTTTAAAGCTTCTTGTAGGTTGGCAGGTTTGAATGACATTACCCCGTGTTTGATGCTCTTAGGAAGGCCATCCATGTAAAGTTCAACTCGTAGAGGCTCGAGATTTACAAGGTTTGGACACATTAGAGCTAGCTCGAAAAACCGTTGATTATAAGCGTTGAGGTCATTTCTGATCGCTTTCAAACTTCTTAGCTCGCTTTCGAGCCTTCGGGTCTCTTCACGCGGAAAGTATTCGGTGATCATCTTTTCTTTTAAATCGGACCAAGAGAGAGCGTGAGCTTCATCGGTACCCACCGATTGTATATACGTGTTCCACCACGTGAGAGCGATACCGGCAAAAGTGTGGGTGGAGTATTTGATCTTGTCTTGGTCCCGGCAACTGCTTATGCTAAAAACGGCTTCCGTTTGCTCAAACCATCGAGTGAGAGCAACCGGTCCTCAGGTCCCATCGAAAGTATGAGGTTTGCACCCCATGAATGCTTTGTAGGAGCATCCCTCATTTGAGTTACCGGCTCCATTGTTGTTGTTGTTATTGTTGTGATTGTTGTTATTGTTGTTATTGTTGGATGAGTGACCGGCCAAGGCCGCATCTACGGCGGTGGCTATCATTCGTTGAAGAGCTTGTTCGGGAGTTTCATTGCGTGGAACTCGGCGAGGAGGCATTGTTCCTTCAAGACACAAGAATATCATTGATTAGTATTCTAAATAATACTAATCGTGACATGGAATAAAGATAGAGAGAAATTTTCCTTGACCCGCCTTAAATTCTTTATGTCATAATGTCGGAACGTCCATATAAGTCACCGTAATATAATCCCGAAAATTATATTACCCTAATTCATATGTGCATTCGACATTATTTCATATAGTCAAGGTGGCGTGTCAATCAAATTAAACAACGTGAGATTAAGATGGAATGAGAGTTAGATATCAATAGAAGAGTTCGAGTATAAATGCACAAGTAGTCAAGTAATTGCTACTTCAAGTCTATATGCCGGTTGTAGTCTAGACTCACTAATGTACCCTATGACTCGGGGTTGACACCAATGAACTCTAAATCCCTACAACCAATACTCTGATAACATTTGTAGTGACCCGACAAAATCGTCATTGACGGCGCCGTCTACTTAGGTCCCGTTACGTGGTCATAAGTCTTTAAAACAACGTTTGACCAAAATATGTCACATTCATTTCAAATGTATGGATGTTTCAAGGTTTATAAAAGTAGTTCCACGACTAGTTATATTACAACGTTTAAAGTACAATTTAAAGTAAGTCAAAAGACACTCCATGTATGCATGTGAACTCGACATCCAATCAAGAATCAAAAAGTAGAGTGCGAAAGCATGTATCAATTAGCGTTCAAGGACCTGAGAAAACATATAGAAAACTGTCAACGAAAAACGTTAGTGAAATCATAGGTTTAGTAATCGAGTATGTAAGTTGAACCACAAGATTTATAACGTTGAAATAATAGAAAACCATTCTAAAATTTGTTATCACGAGCACCCAATTATCAAGGCTTAACTAACGTTACCCCATCACATAGTGTTAGAACATACACTTATTCTCGAAAATATATTTCATCCACATAACGGTAGCGAACCGTCCGAATGAGGGTTTGTCAAACCCATATGGCCATACAACATAAGTTCTCGCTTACACCCGGCAAGTGTAACTAATGATAATCGAATTGAGGATTTTTGTTCTAACTCGTACGTAGAATGTTTGTTTTCGTACTTGTGTTCACTTTGTTAAACGAAACATTTATGTTTTCTCATCCCAAATGTAAGTATAAAAGAGTAAAAGTGAGACTATGATCTCACCTGGAGTGCACGGGTAAAATAGGTACTTTACAAAGTAACGTGTGCGAAGAACAATGCTAGTTTTGACCTAAACAATAGGTTGTATCAATATCGATAAACACGGTCGGTCAAAGTTGTTCAATTAGTCCTATGGCTCGTTACGACTCGAATATATATCATGAGAATCAAATTGTCACGTTTCATGCAAGGTACAAGTATAAAAGCGAGTTAAAACGATTGCATAAGTATTTGGTTAAGTTTGATTAAAAGTCAACTTTAGTCAAGTCGAAGTCAATGAAAAAGTCAACACGTTCGGGTCGGGTCTCGAACTATTTTTCCGAGCTAATTATTCATATATAAGCATGTTAGAACAAGTTACATGTTAATCGGAGGTGCGTAGCATAGTTAGAATTAAATGAAAAAGTGCAAAGTTGAATAGTCCCCAAACGCGACCAATGTCGCGCCGCGACATATTTGGGCCGCGCCGCGGCATATAATGTGAGCTGGTGCCTGGGTTGTTTCAAATGTCTAAGTCTCAAACCAAATTTCATTCAAACACAAATTATGAACCGTAAATATTCAAAACACGTATCTTATATCTTTGGAAAGGTAATTTAACGAGGAATGCAACTAAACACATTTCATCAACCAAAATCATCATTTACAATAATCAAATCCAAGTTGAAAGTTCATTAAATGTCCACCATAAATGATTTCAAGTTCATAAATGCACTTTGATGATTCGGGAATTAAATGCACACATGTGATACGCCGTTTCGTAGGTAATTACGCATATAATACAACTAAACACTTGCAAACAACATTGCAAAGCATTCAATGCATCAAAAGTTCATTTTACTTTTATCAAACCCTAACTCAAAATCACAAATTTAACAATTATGTTTATGAAGCTTTTCCATGTCAACCTACATACCAAATTGAAGCTAGTGATGCTAGTAACACATTTAATACATGCACTTTTAATATCTAACAACATTTAAGCATCCAAAACTCAAAATCAAGCACATCCATTTCAAGTTCATGCTAGTTACTCAAAATAATAAGATCGAGCATATAATTTATATATTCATGTTAGACTTGAGCCATAGATACTAATTAACACACTTTTAAGTTTAAAAGATCAAGAACAAGAAATTTAGTGTTTTTAGAAAGTTACCTAAACGAGATGAAGTTGGTATGGATTCGAAGAGGAAGTTGCAAGGATTCCAAATATGTAATTTGTTTTGAAGAACGCTTGCTAGATTCAAAATGGATGAGGATTCTTTGATTTGGTGTTTGAGAGAAAAAGTTGAAGTATCACAAAAGAGGAGGTGTTGAATGAATGGTGGAGAGGCCATGGTTGACTAGTTGACCTAGTCAAGACTTTGCCCACTTGACAACTTTGGTCCCTCGAGTTTAAATACGGGTGCGTGAATTAACCAAACGAATTACATTAAATACGTAGAGTAAATGAGAGATGTTATAATTAAATAACGGACTTCAAATTAATTAACAGAAAGTAAACAGAAAAAGGCGGGATGTTACAGGTTGAATCCTAGTTCATTTGAGTAAAACTTATCCAAAAGCAATGAAATCTCTAAGTCAGATGAAATCACCGGCTTCTTGGACTACAAGGATCAAGAACTAATTCCTGGTGAGATTCATCAGGGTTTATGTAACGACCCGTCCTTATCCACCTGGACGAAGTCATCAACATTTGGTCCCATTGCGATGATCGACTCCAAGTAATGTCCTTAAAATGAGCAAATGCACAGCGGAAGACTTAATTCGTACCTGAGAATAAACATGCTTAAAGTGTCAACCAAAAGGTTGGTGAGTTCATAGGTTTATCATAACAATCATTTCAATATTTTAATAGACCACAAGATTTAATAATCATAAACATAATACACTCGCAAGTGTATGTAAAGCATTCTAAGTGGTTGAGCACTTGGTAACCATACTTAACATTTAATCACGTCGCATATTCCCTTTATTATGAAATCTCACTACACCGTACCAAGTGTAGTCACCGAAACGAAGTACTGTGCAACCGTTGAATACTGGTCGTCCAGTCCGGTTGGGGTTGTCAGGCCCGATAGATCTATCAACAGGATTCGCGTTTACGCTCCTCACGTAAATATTAGCTACCAAGTTTAAAGAAATATGCCATGGTACAACTCAACGTAGAATGTATTTTAAGTACTTGTGTCTATTTCGTAAAACATTTATAAAAGCAGCGCATGTATTCTCAGCCCAAAAATATATATTGCAAAAGCAATTAAAAAGGGAGCAAATGAAACTCACCTAATGTATTTTGTAGTAAAAATACATATGACGATATTGAACAAATATACGGTTGGTCTCGAATTTCACGAACCTATATCAGTTATATATATATTAAAACATATAATAGAATTCAAATAGTTCCATCTATTAATTATGTGGTATTTATATATTTAGTATTGTAGTTTATATATAATTAGTACTAAATTCTAATATATATTTTATTTATATTTTATATCTTATGTTATATATGTATCTATTTTGTATATATATATATATATATATATATATATATATATATATATATAATAAAAATGTTAATATTTTTAATATATACTTATATGTAATATTATTATAGTATAAGTATATTTTTCTAAAAAAAATATTTATTTGTTAATATGATAATAATAATAATGATAATGAAATTTTAAATAAAAAGGTGGTTTTTAAATAATTAAAATTTTAATAATAATAATACTTTTGATAATACTAATAATCTTAATAAAAATGTAGATTTTTAATAAAAATGATAATTTCAAAAACAATGATTCTTTTAATAATAGTAATAATAATATTAATAATAAAACTAGTAAAACTAATAATAACTATAAAACTAATAAAACTACCTTTAAAAGTCTTTCCAAAAAGAATGTTTGAAACCAGACTCGAACTCATGACCTCTCGTTTAACCCAACACCCCTTAAACCATTCCTCCGCTGTTTCCTTTCTGATATAACCTGCCCTTTTAATTGTTTTATCCATTAATTGTTTGTTTCCTTTTTCTTCTTCATTCACAACGTATTATTTATCATAATTATCAACACCAACTATAATTATCATCATCATGTCTAATTAACTTGGGCTTTCGGCCCAAACAGAAAATCTGAATCACAGCAGCCCAACAACAAAATCATACACGGCCCAATAGTAAAATGAGAAGCCAATCGATTCAAAAATCCATTACTTCATTTAAAGCCCGATTAATTTTGAGGCCCTCTTAACATTTTCATGGATATAGTGGGTTTGTAAAAGAGAACCGGTAGCAGCCAACAAAAAAAATAATAAATAAATAAATAAAGGGTATCGTGGAAAGGAATTGTCGGTCACCAAGAAACAATCTGGAACCGTTCGTGGATTACTCATCAACATCGTGTCCTTCATCAATCACTATCCTTATTCACGTTCATCATCCACAACATATCATAACCATAATCGAATTATTATCATCATCACTCTCTTTGTAATCAATCATATCTTCATAACGACTCAACATCTGTTGCAGGTTTTTCGAATAGCAAATAAGGACAGCAGTAGCAGTAATATAACGATTGGTGTTGGGTAGAAATGATGGTGGTGGTCCGTGATGATTCTAGGGTGGTTCAAAAACAGAAAAGGAAATCGAGCAAAGCAGCAATCTAGTTGTGTCAGCCATTGTTGAATCGAATTAGGTGATTTTAAATGGTGGTTTGAGGATTTTAATATGAGAAACAGAAGAAAAAGAAAGGAAGCTATAGCAGCTCACGGTTCAACACAAAAGAAAAGAGAGAGAGAGGAGAGAGAGGGATAACGGGATGGATTTCATGGTGATGATTTGCAGGCTGAAGGATGGTAGTTCGTAGACTGAAACAGATACAGTAACGGTGAGTAGTAAAACAGAAACAGTTCGAAAGAAAGTCGTAGATTTGCAGGGGGTTTTAGTCAATTATGATATCAAAACGGTAGCAAGTTAGTGTTTGTTGTTGTTGTTGATCTTCGAAGATGATTGAGATCATGGGGATCGAAATATTAATCAGAAAACAGTGATCGAGTAGGGTGGTGATGGATGTTGTTGATGAAGTTCATGGGATGATGGTTAAATGGGTTTTTGAATGGTGGTGTCGTGGAGATGAGTAAGAGAAGGTCACGAAGGTGGTTAGTGGTAGTCGTCTTAAATGATGAAGATGGTGTTGGTGGTTCAAGAAGAAGGTAGTGGCGAGATGGTGGTTAAATGGATTCAAGAGAAAAGAGAAAAAAATGAGTGGTGGCTGTGTATGGTTGTGGTTGTTCAATTGATGGTCTCCGGCGGTCTTCAAACATAAACAGAACCAACAAGCTGTAGCAATCGACGAGTAGTATGGTGATTAATGGTTATGTTTGGACAGATTATAATAACAATGAAGTGGTGGTGATGGGTTTGATCATGGTGATGAGTGACGGTTGAATTAAAAACATGAAAGATAGTTGGTGGTTTTGATTCATGAAGTAAATGAAAGAATGATGATGGATAGTGTTGTCTGCTCGTTGAAACAAGGAGAGGATGAAACTCCCTTCCTTTTGCATATGATAACCCTTATATACACATATAATACATATATAATTGATAATGGATTGGATTATGACAGATACCAAACACCACTATATATGTTTCCAATTACAACACAATTTGATAAATAATAATAATTAATTACGTTTACAAAAACGTGTGGCAATAATTAGTAGCCATATTCTTTGGATCTTTATGTATCGACATTCAATATTAGAGTATTATTTCGTATTCCGTTGTTAAGTAGTGGCTGATAAAAATGTTCACAACAATCCCATTTTTAATTTAACTATATTTATTTATTTTAATCATATAATATTTTAATTTATAATAATTTTATTTATATATATATTTACACATAATGGTTCGTGAATCGTCGAGACTGGTTGAGGTCAATTGAATATATGAAACAGTTCAAAATTTTTGAGATGCAACATAACGGTCTTTTCTTATTGTGTCAAAAATACAAAATCGTATCGAGAGTTTGGTTTAAAATTAGTCGAAATTTTTCCGGGTCGTGACAGTACCTACCCGTTAAAGAAATTTCGTCCCGAAATTTGATCGAGGTCATCATGGCTAACACTAAAAATGTTTTCATGACGAATATGAGTTGCTAAATAGAGTTTTATCATTATTGAGTAATATAGATAAAACGATTCGGTTAGGTGAAGTGTACGAGTGAAGCTGTCACAACAGATAGAGATTTAACTTTTACTGTAGTCATGGTGGAATTTAGAAAATAAGGTGCGTCTTAACTTTTGACGTTGTCTTGGTTGAATTCCGGAATTCAAGGGATTAAAGAAAAATCTTTAAAATCTAAAAGATTTGCCTCTTCGGCGAATAAGGAAATTAGGATCTCTCTAATTAAATGCGGAAATCTGTCTTGATTTCTTTGTCTAGTATTTTCAATATAAATGGACTTCTTTCGTTCCATTATTTTCACCACTTCAATTCTTTCTTCTCGATCCGTACTTTCAAACAATTGTGAAAATGCTTAATCCAGTTCTGATCGTTGTCCTCATCCTTATTATCGCAACATTCATTCTCCTTTTTCAACTTCCACCAGAGGAATCTACTTTCTTCTACTTCGCCTTTGGAGTTATATTGTTTTTAATTCTCCCGTGTCTTTATGTTGCGATAAACATTGACCTACACGGTTTGTAATTTATGTGTTGTTATCGGGCTTTATATTCTCCCTTATATTTCGAAGCTCTATGCTTTTGTTTTCTCTTCCCGACTTCAAGTCAAGCGAATAATGGTCCAGAATTCGTAAATATAGAAGTTCGAATGATTATAATGTTCTAGGCAAGAAGGAACGTGATAGCACGATTTGATTTTCAAATTTATCAAAATTACTGAAGATAGAATTATCAAGAATATATTCTTCTTGATAAGTTCGGAGGTTATGTAGAATGAAAGAGTTAGGTAATATGACACATGATGATGGTATAATCTACTGTGAACCATCATCACATTTTATTAGAAACTCAGCATGATTTACTGTAATGTAATCACGTTGGCCAAGCGCATTATATTATACTAACTCATGCTTCAGTTCCCAACACTTATCCACAATTCATTCATAATTTATACTTGGATTTTACCGGAGTTTCCAATATAATGGGATACTGGAAACACGAAGAGGTAGATAATTTCGGATAAGAATATTTATGTAAATATCCTCAGAAATATCGAAGATATTTATGATGATATTTTGAAATTTCTAAGTTCGAAGGTGAATGAAGAAAGATTTTCCGCAAGATTTTAACATGACTTTGGAGCAAGATATTCTCTAAAGATTTCATCGGATCCAGAATCACCTGGATTCTTTGAATATAGGGTTTGGTACTTGTATTTGTTCTTTGTTTCCTTCACGGTGTGCTCAATCTGATTTCAGTACCAAATTTTCTATCGAGCGTTCCTAACACTTCCTTCTTTATCATCAACTATTGGCCATTAAGACCATCTACAACATGCTACTTCGTCAGCATTTTCAAAGTTAACGGATCTGGGTCATCGGTTATCCAACTGAGGTGGTTTCAGGAGAATTGTATTTTTAGATGATTAAACGCTGATGGTAATATGGTGAAATATAAAAGGTTCCCCAGTAACAATAAAGAGTATGCATATATATCAAGGTTATAATAAGGTTGTTTCGGATGAAAAGTCGGAATTGACTTGCTGGAGCTGTGACAAAATTGGCTAATTTGAAGAAGAATTGCAAAGTTATTTTGGGTAATAATAACACTAAAGGAATTAACACAGCTATGTGTTAAATGTTTATTCAGGTTTCGTGAGTTTTTCAGATGCATAACTATATGCATAAATCTTTTCTTCCGTAGTTGAAGTGCGGATGGTCCATCCTTTCGATCGAGGTGTTTTCAAGAATCATGAAATGTTTAAACGCAGATTGGAATCGTCAAGATACAAATGAGGTTTAAGATGAAATCAAGTGGCAAACTTGAAGAATTGTTTAGTTTCATATGTTATAATTAATATTTTAATTCATTTTTTTAATTGTCCAATGTTGATAGTCCCAATCGATAGTCCACAGTTAACAGTACAATAATTCATATATAATTTAATTTATAATATTCGAATTAATTAATACGTATCGTGACCCGTGTACATGTCTCAGACTCGATCACAACTCAAAGTATATATATTATTTGAGAATCAACCTCAACCCTGTATAGCTAACTCCCGCATTACTGCATATAGAGTGTCTATGGTTATTCCAAATAATATATATAGATGCGTCGATATGATATGTCAAAACCTTGTATACATGTCCCGATATTTAAAGTGCGTAAAATAAATAACAGAAATTAAATGACGATAAATTAAATGCGTAAAGTAAATAACAGAAATTAAATGACGATAAATAAAATTGCGATAATTAAATTGCGATAAATAAAATGTAATCAGTTAGCTAGGAACAGTTAGCTGGAACAGTTAGCGTGGATTCTTAACAACATTTCAATTAGTTAATTCGTTTGTTTCTAACAAATTTTATTGTCCAATGTTTTCTTCATTATGCCACTTGTTGGATTCTGATAGGTCAAAATCCAAATATGAAATTTAAATGAAAATGATTATTCTGTGGTGAATGGATACGTATATCGGTGGTTGTACGTAGGATAGTAAATGACCGTTGAATCAGATTCGAAGAATGTACAGTGCAACTTATTAATGTGAAATCTAAATATTCCTCGGGTATTACCTACCCGTTAAAATATTTTCACCATTAACAGTTTGTACAAAAGAATTTTAAATTACAATCTTTATGAAAATATACATACATATATATATTTTCTTCAGATGTAATCATGGATTTTATGAGTTAATATGATATTAACTCATCTGATTTACCGTTAGAACAAGAATATATAATCTCTAAAACATTAGAGATTACATAATCACTATGTCGAAATAAGATAAATGATGTAGAACGTCATGTAGAACGATGATTATACTCGAGGTGTCGAAGCTGGTGACGCGAAAGTTGTTCTTGGTGGTACTAGTGCTGTTGGTGCTGAGGCTGGTGATGTTACTGGTGTTGATGATACTGCTAGTGCTTGCAAATTGTGTACCGTGCTCTCTAAAGTTAACACTCGAGCTCGGAGTTCTTTAACTTCTTCTACTAACCCTGGTGGGTTATCAGTGTGAGGTAGAGGTCGGATATCTTCTCTAGTTCCATTAATGGTAGCCTCAAGACGAAAAATTCTTGCGAAAAGGGTATAAACGGTGTTGCGAACAGGTTCGCCGGTGAGCGGGTCGAGCACTCCGACGTTAGGTGGTAAGTTCGGCTCGTGATATGGAGTACCTTCTTCATTTCTCCACAGGGTAAGTATTTCGCGAATCCATCCCCACTTTCTAAAGAAATCACGGTAGTTGATCGGTTGGTGCGCTCCCGTCACGCTATCTTCGGAGTCAGAAGAACTTGGTCGATTCGTAGAGGCCATCGTACACGATCACAGAAAAAAATTTTTGGTATGAAAAGCTTAGTGATAGCAAATGATAGTTGGATGGTATTCTCAATGCATAATATGCCTAGATATATATAGTACCAGGATCCCTTTAATTACGGAGAAATTTACGGAAGATATCAGGCAAAGTTTACCGTAATAGATATGCTAAGATATAAATTTGTCTATACACTATCTATGCAATAAAGGCAGTAAGGCATGTCTAGACTTAGGAATGATTAGCAGGAAATTTTCCACTAGGAATGATATACAATACTTATAATATGCAGCTAAGGTCGAAGTCCAGACTCGCTAATGCATCCTAACAACTATCAGTTAGACACACTAATGCAAGACCTGGTTCGCTAGGACCAACGCTCTGATACCACCTGTAACGACCCGTCCTTATCCACCTGGACGAAGTCATCAACATTTGGTCCCATTGCGATGATCGACTCCAAGTAATGTCCTTAAAATGAGCAAATGCACAGCGGAAGACTTAATTCGTACCTGAGAATAAACATGCTTAAAGTGTCAACCAAAAGGTTGGTGAGTTCATAGGTTTATCATAACAATCATTTCAATATTTTAATAGACCACAAGATTTAATAATCATAAACATAATACACTCGCAAGTGTATGTAAAGCATTCTAAGTGGTTGAGCACTTGGTAACCATACTTAACATTTAATCACGTCGCATATTCCCTTTATTATGAAATCTCACTACACCGTACCAAGTGTAGTCACCGAAACGAAGTACTGTGCAACCGTTGAATACTGGTCGTCCAGTCCGGTTGGGGTTGTCAGGCCCGATAGATCTATCAACAGGATTCGCGTTTACGCTCCTCACGTAAATATTAGCTACCAAGTTTAAAGAAATATGCCATGGTACAACTCAACGTAGAATGTATTTTAAGTACTTGTGTCTATTTCGTAAAACATTTATAAAAGCAGCGCATGTATTCTCAGCCCAAAAATATATATTGCAAAAGCAATTAAAAAGGGAGCAAATGAAACTCACCTAATGTATTTTGTAGTAAAAATACATATGACGATATTGAACAAATATACGGTTGGTCTCGAATTTCACGAACCTATATCAGTTATATATATATTAAAACATATAATAGAATTCAAATAGTTCCATCTATTAATTATGTGGTATTTATATATTTAGTATTGTAGTTTATATATAATTAGTACTAAATTCTAATATATATTTTATTTATATTTTATATCTTATGTTATATATGTATCTATTTTGTATATATATATATATATATATATATATATATATATATATATAATAAAAATGTTAATATTTTTAATATATACTTATATGTAATATTATTATAGTATAAGTATATTTTTCTAAAAAAAATATTTATTTGTTAATATGATAATAATAATAATGATAATGAAATTTTAAATAAAAAGGTGGTTTTTAAATAATTAAAATTTTAATAATAATAATACTTTTGATAATACTAATAATCTTAATAAAAATGTAGATTTTTAATAAAAATGATAATTTCAAAAACAATGATTCTTTTAATAATAGTAATAATAATATTAATAATAAAACTAGTAAAACTAATAATAACTATAAAACTAATAAAACTACCTTTAAAAGTCTTTCCAAAAAGAATGTTTGAAACCAGACTCGAACTCATGACCTCTCGTTTAACCCAACACCCCTTAAACCATTCCTCCGCTGTTTCCTTTCTGATATAACCTGCCCTTTTAATTGTTTTATCCATTAATTGTTTGTTTCCTTTTTCTTCTTCATTCACAACGTATTATTTATCATAATTATCAACACCAACTATAATTATCATCATCATGTCTAATTAACTTGGGCTTTCGGCCCAAACAGAAAATCTGAATCACAGCAGCCCAACAACAAAATCATACACGGCCCAATAGTAAAATGAGAAGCCAATCGATTCAAAAATCCATTACTTCATTTAAAGCCCGATTAATTTTGAGGCCCTCTTAACATTTTCATGGATATAGTGGGTTTGTAAAAGAGAACCGGTAGCAGCCAACAAAAAAAATAATAAATAAATAAATAAAGGGTATCGTGGAAAGGAATTGTCGGTCACCAAGAAACAATCTGGAACCGTTCGTGGATTACTCATCAACATCGTGTCCTTCATCAATCACTATCCTTATTCACGTTCATCATCCACAACATATCATAACCATAATCGAATTATTATCATCATCACTCTCTTTGTAATCAATCATATCTTCATAACGACTCAACATCTGTTGCAGGTTTTTCGAATAGCAAATAAGGACAGCAGTAGCAGTAATATAACGATTGGTGTTGGGTAGAAATGATGGTGGTGGTCCGTGATGATTCTAGGGTGGTTCAAAAACAGAAAAGGAAATCGAGCAAAGCAGCAATCTAGTTGTGTCAGCCATTGTTGAATCGAATTAGGTGATTTTAAATGGTGGTTTGAGGATTTTAATATGAGAAACAGAAGAAAAAGAAAGGAAGCTATAGCAGCTCACGGTTCAACACAAAAGAAAAGAGAGAGAGAGGAGAGAGAGGGATAACGGGATGGATTTCATGGTGATGATTTGCAGGCTGAAGGATGGTAGTTCGTAGACTGAAACAGATACAGTAACGGTGAGTAGTAAAACAGAAACAGTTCGAAAGAAAGTCGTAGATTTGCAGGGGGTTTTAGTCAATTATGATATCAAAACGGTAGCAAGTTAGTGTTTGTTGTTGTTGTTGATCTTCGAAGATGATTGAGATCATGGGGATCGAAATATTAATCAGAAAACAGTGATCGAGTAGGGTGGTGATGGATGTTGTTGATGAAGTTCATGGGATGATGGTTAAATGGGTTTTTGAATGGTGGTGTCGTGGAGATGAGTAAGAGAAGGTCACGAAGGTGGTTAGTGGTAGTCGTCTTAAATGATGAAGATGGTGTTGGTGGTTCAAGAAGAAGGTAGTGGCGAGATGGTGGTTAAATGGATTCAAGAGAAAAGAGAAAAAAATGAGTGGTGGCTGTGTATGGTTGTGGTTGTTCAATTGATGGTCTCCGGCGGTCTTCAAACATAAACAGAACCAACAAGCTGTAGCAATCGACGAGTAGTATGGTGATTAATGGTTATGTTTGGACAGATTATAATAACAATGAAGTGGTGGTGATGGGTTTGATCATGGTGATGAGTGACGGTTGAATTAAAAACATGAAAGATAGTTGGTGGTTTTGATTCATGAAGTAAATGAAAGAATGATGATGGATAGTGTTGTCTGCTCGTTGAAACAAGGAGAGGATGAAACTCCCTTCCTTTTGCATATGATAACCCTTATATACACATATAATACATATATAATTGATAATGGATTGGATTATGACAGATACCAAACACCACTATATATGTTTCCAATTACAACACAATTTGATAAATAATAATAATTAATTACGTTTACAAAAACGTGTGGCAATAATTAGTAGCCATATTCTTTGGATCTTTATGTATCGACATTCAATATTAGAGTATTATTTCGTATTCCGTTGTTAAGTAGTGGCTGATAAAAATGTTCACAACAATCCCATTTTTAATTTAACTATATTTATTTATTTTAATCATATAATATTTTAATTTATAATAATTTTATTTATATATATATTTACACATAATGGTTCGTGAATCGTCGAGACTGGTTGAGGTCAATTGAATATATGAAACAGTTCAAAATTTTTGAGATGCAACATAACGGTCTTTTCTTATTGTGTCAAAAATACAAAATCGTATCGAGAGTTTGGTTTAAAATTAGTCGAAATTTTTCCGGGTCGTGACAGTTTAGATTTGTTTTAGGTTTATAAAGAAAAACTTCGCCGGTTTCCGAAGTTGTGGGAGAGTGACTGCCTTTCGCACTTTCTTCGTAGTCGGTTAAGTATGAACTGGAATCTACAGAAATTAATACCATAATTAATATTTTGTTTTATAGTTTTAAAAAAAGGGTTTTACTGTAATGGCGACTTTAAATCCTATACCGACAAACTCCCTGCTTGTTAAGCATGTGTGTTTCTTGTCAATTTATCTTTGAAACAAGTGGCCAGGTAGACAATGGAGAGGCAAGATCCTTTTGGTTCCAATATAATTGGAGACTGTTCGGAAAATCCAACAACCAAGTCTGTGTATAATTGTCTTTCTTAGACCCCACTCAAGAATCTCAGATATCTTGACAAAATCAACTATTACCTTAACAGACAGAAAAATAAGTCCCCGGCAGCGGCGCCAAAAACTTACCTCCCCTTGATATGGCCTAAACGGACGGTTTTATTTGTGCGGTGTCGTTGAGTCGCAACACGTAAGAATTAGCTACCAAAAGAGAGTAATGGTTTTATCATTTATATTTAGCTGGGGTTCCTAGCTATAACTCACCTACTTGTCTTCCTTTTAACGAGTAAGTGGTAAATATAACTCAGGTTCGTATTTTTGTACGTTTGCTCAGTAACGTAGGACAAAAGTGCCTATATAGTTAACATTAGTGACAAGAGGTGATAGATTAAGATTAACTAAATGAAACAGTTATTTTACTTGTAAAGATGGAGATAGATAGGTATGGAGAATAGAATTCTGAAGGGGAATTATCACAAGAGTTTAACTTCATAGGATAAACACTAAACCTCAATCAACTAGGCTATGAACCTAACTGATTTGTCACTAAGAGTTTAGGCCTTGAAAATTCTGGCTAAGACGGATATCCCTACTCCCAACGTTAACCTAAATGGCTTAAACAACCTTATGGATAGAATCCTAGGAACATTTACAAAGTGGTATACCCATAAAGGAAAGTCTCAGCTTTTCTTAATCCTAGTTGGTCTAACTAAAGCAATATTCCACCACTTAACACTATGCTATGCCTTAACATTAACAGATGTGCAATCTTAGATATTCTAAGGTACTGCTAATTGGATTAGAGGTTTCTCCTTTGCGATCACTTATTCAACCCCGGATCATCTTACAAAATCTCAAGAACATTGCTTCTGACGCGAATCATGCTTTTGAGCAAGCTAGTGTTCACTGAACTCTCTGTTGCTAACTCTAATCACAACCTAAATGGGCAGCTCTTCTATGACAAATAAATGGTTATTCGTACGTAGGTACTATATCCCTATTGTGACGTTAAGTACACATAACTACTTACCTTGTATCCTAGGGTTGATCAGGTCCTAATAATAGGTTATAGCCACGTGAATAAGCGGAAAGGATGATCCGTAATTTAAACTTCTAAACCGTCAGGGTTTCAGCATAACAGTATGATAAGTCTCAGATAAAGTATTCAACATATAATAAACATTTGTAACAGATAGATAATCATGCAAGATGAAAGCAACTTAAGATACCAAGATAACTTCATTAAATTAAGGAAAGTGTTCACATTTTACAAACGAGATCTGGACCATTACAAGTGCTGACATCCTCTAGACAGCTCCTATTATAATCTTCGGCGTTCGCCTCCGGGTACTTAATTTCCCGCTCGGAGGTGAGAAGGCATTGAAAGCTCTAGTGAGAGAAAGTGTATTGTAGTGAGAGAGTGAAGAGAGGTGTCTGGAAATTGGATGACAAAAAGCCTTTAAATAAGCAATATTTTTGCCTACAAACGGCTGGCAGGCCGTTTGGCAAGCCGTTTGCAGGGCCCGTTTGCTAAGGCAAGCCGTTTAACGAGGTTGTTTGATCTGGGCGTTTGGCAAGCCGTTTGGCAGGCCGTTTGGTAGCCCGTTTGGCAAGCCGTTTGGCTTGCTGAATCCCTGGATCGTATCTTGATTTCTTGTCTTTCACCGTTTTCACTCTAGAATCTTCGTTTTCGCTCCGTTTCTCTTGATTCTTTTTGCATCGTCTTCGTAATTACTTTATCTACAAATTTAACCGAAAAAGCGATTATTTTGTCGACAAAGTTTTGAACTTTATGTTTTTGGGACTCAATATCGGGGGTAAAAACATGACTTTTTAGCTGATATCAGGTGGCAACAAAAGAAAGTGGGAAGTCCCCCAATTAAGCAACTACAACAACAACAACTTCGCTAAGAAACCTTTCACCTCCGACGGCAAGAAGAGCTATGCCGGAAACCTACCTTATTGTAACAAGTGCCACAAACATCATGTCCGTGAATGTGGCAAACCATTTTGCATCAACGGTCAAAGAAGTGGCCATGTGGCCCACGATTATAGAAATACCGCTCCCGTCGCTCAAAAGGGGCCCAATGCACCAAAAACGGGCATTTGTTACGAATGTGGCCAACCGGGTCATTATAAGAATGCGTGCCCAAAGAAGAAAGTCAACCCAAATGCACGCGGTCAAGCTTTCAATATTAACACCGAGGAGGCCTGGGAGGACAATGAACTAGTCACGGGTACGTTTCTTCTCAACAAATCTTATGTTGCTTGTTTATTCGATTTGTGTGCCGATAAAAGCTTCGTATCCAAGACCTTGGCACATACTCTTTTCACTCCACCACTCCCCCTAGTTACCACCTATACCATTGAAGTGGCCGACGGGAAACTATTGAGTGCCGACACACATATTATCGGGGGTGTACGTTAAACTTATTGTGTAAAGAGTTTGAAATTGACTTGATACCCATGGAACTAGGGAGCTTCGATGTAATAATCGTTATGAATTGGTTAGTCAAAACAAAATCTCACATCCTTTGTGATCTTAACGCAATCCGAATTCCTATCGAGAATTGTGAACCCTTGATTGTCTATGGCGATAAGAGTTGCGCCGGACTCAACCTCGTCTCGTGCCTTAAAGTTGAAAAATTACTTCGTAAAGGTTGTTTCACGATCCTAGCCCACGTTAAGAAAGTCGAGATCGATGAGAAGCATATCGATGATGTGCCAATTGTTAGTGACTTTTCCGATGTATTTTCCGACGAATTGCCGGGTCTTCCACCTCATCGACCGGTTGAATTCCAAATCGATCTTATTCCGGGCGCCGCACCTATAGCACGTGCACCATATAGACTTGCTCCATCCGAGATGCAAGATTTGCAAAGTCAAATTCAAGAACTACTTGATCGTGGTTTTATCCAACCTAGCCATTCACCATGGGGCGCTCCGATTTTATTCGTTAAGAAGAAAGATGGATCCCTACGAATGTGCATCGATTATCGTGAACTAAATAAATTGACGGTTAAGAACCGATATCCTCTTCCACGCATCGATGACCTCTTTGATCAACTACAAGGGTCTTGTGTATATTCAAAAATCGATCTCCGCTCGGGTTATCATCAACTAAGGGTTAAGGGGGAAGATGTCTCCAAAATCGCTTTCTGGACTCGTTATGGTAGTTATGAGTTTCTTGTAATGTCATTCGGGTTAACTAATGCACCGGCGGTATTCATGGACCTTATGAACCGCGTGTGCAAACCGTACCTCGACAAATTCGTTATTGTATTCATCGATGATAGTTTGGTATATTCTAAAAACGAAGAAGAACACGAACAACACCTCCGACTCGTGCTTGAACTTTTGAGATGAGAACGACTCTATGCCAAATTGTCCAAGTGTGAATTTTGGTTGAAGGAAGTTCAATTTCTTGATCATGTTGTAAGCGACCAAGGTATTAAGGTCGATCCCGCAAAAATCGAAGCCATTAGTAAATGGGAAACCCCTACTACTCCTACTCACATTCGTCAATTCTTGGACCTTGCCGGATATTATCGTAGATTCATCAAAGATTTCTCCTTGGTTGCTCGTCCTTTAACCGCGTTAACTCACAAGGGAAAGAAATTCATTTGGGCAACCGAACAAGAGTCCGCGTTTCAAATCTTGAAGAAAAAGCTAACCACCGCTCCTATCTTGTCTCTTCCCGAAGGCAATGATGATTTTGTTGTATATTACGATGCCTCAAAACATGGTTTTGGTGTGTATTGATGCAACGAAAGAAAGTCATTGCTTATGCCTCTCGACAGTTAAAAGTTCATGAACGGAACTAAACGACACATGATCTCGAACTCGGAGCTGTTGCCTTTGCATTCAAAATGTGGAGACACTATCTTTATGGAACCAAAAGTACTATCTTCACCGATCATAAAACCCTCAAACACATCTTCGATCAAAAACAACTAAACATGAGACAACGACGGTGGGTTAAAACTTTGAACGATTACGATTGTGAGCTTCGTTACCATCCCGGAAAGGCAAATGTAGTAGCCGATGCCTTAAGTCGAAAGGAAAGAATGGTGCCTCTTCGTGTCCGAGCCTTAAACATCACCATCCACACCAACCTCAATAGCCAAATTCGTGTAGCCCAAGATGAGTCTCTCAAGGATGAAAATATTTCACACGAACACTTGAACGTTCTCGTCTCTCGATTCGAAGTTAAGGAGACCGGACTTCGATATTTCGCCGGAAGTATTTGGGTGCCTAGTTATGGAAATTTACGAAGCCTTATTCTAGAAGAAGCCCATAAGTCAAGGTATTCGATTCATCCGGGTGCCAATAAGATGTACCACGACCTCAATGAACAATATTGGTGGCTGAACATTAAAAGGGATGTTGCTACTTATGTTGCAAAGTGTTTAACTTGTTCCAAAGTCAAAGCCGAACATCAAAGTCCGTCCGGGTTACTTCAACAACCCGAAATTCTGCAATGGAAATGGGAAACAATAACGATGGATTTCATCACAAAACTACCAAAAAGGGAGAGCGGTTATGATACCATTTGGGTTATTATTGACCGTCTCACCAAATCTGCCCACTTCCTAGCCATGAAAGAAACAGACAAAATGGACAAACTTGCACAACTTTACATAAAAGAGATTGTAACCCGTAACGGTGTACCCTTATTGATCATATCCGACCGAGATGCTCGTTTCGCTTCAAGATTTTGGGGTGCCTTGCGAGAAGCCTTGGGAACGCGTTTGGACATGAGTACCGCATATCACCCGCAAACCGATGGACAAAGCGAACGCACGATTCAAACCTTGGAAGACATGCTGCGAGCTTGCGTTATCGACTTTGGAAAAGCTTGGGAAAAGCATTTTCCACTAGCCGAATTCTCTTACAACAATAGTTATCACGCGAGTATTAAAGCCGCACCTTTTGAAGCTTTATATGGCCGCAAATATCGTTCTCCTATATGTTGGGCCGAAGTAGGTGACAAGCAAATCACCGGACCCGAACTCATTTATGAAACAACTGAGAAGATTGTTCAAATCCGAGAGAGGCTCAGGACGGCCCGTAGTCGTCAAAGGAGTTATGCCAACATTAGACGTAAGGATCTCGAATTCCAAGTGGGTGACCGTGTAATGTTAAAAGTTACACTTTGGAAAGGTGTAATCCATTTCGGGAAACGTGGGAAACTAAATCCGCGATATATTGGTCCTTATGAAATCTTGGAGCGTATTGGACCCGTTGCTTACCGTTTAGATCTTCCGACTCAATTGAGCTCCGTTCATCCTACCTTCCATGTGTCAAACTTGAAGAAGTTCCTTGCCGAACCCGAACTCGTCATCCCTCTCGAGGAGCTCACTATTGATGACAAACTTCATTTCGTAGAAGAACCGGTTGAAATTGTGGATCATTCCGTCAAGACGCTAAAACAAAGTAAAATCCCAATCGTTAAAGTTCGTTGGAATGCCAAAAGGGGACCCAAGTTTACATGGGAAAGACAAGATCAAATGAAAAGGAAGTACCCTCATTTATTCGTAGAAGTTGCAATGCAAGGTCCCGAGGAAGAAACAACGACCACCACATCTAATTAGATTTCGGGACGAAATTTCTTTTAAGGAGTAGGTAATGTAACAACCCGTCCTTTTCCGTTTACTTTCCGTTTATTTATTTTAAAGTCCGTTATTTAATTATAACATCTCACGTTTGAACTAGTGTACTTAAGGTAATTCGTTTGGTTAATGCACGCACCCGCTTTGAAACTCGAGGGACTAAACTTGCCAAGGGACCAAAGATTTGATTAGGTCAACTAGTCAAACCCTTCTCCTCCACTCGCTCATTCACCTCCCATCTTCTCTTTTACTTCCACTTTTTGCTCTCAAACACCCAATCAAAGATTCATCATCTAAATTTGATCTAGCAAGCGTTCTTCAAAACAAATTACATATTTGGAATCCTTGCATCTTCCTCTTCAATTCCATACTAATTTCATCTCTTTTGGGTAACTTTCTAAAAACTCTAGATTCCTTGTTCTTGATGTTTTTGACTTATAAAAGTGTTAATTAGTGTCTATGGCTCAAGTCTAACATGAATATGTGATTTACTTGCTCGATCTTGTTATTTTGAGTAACTAGCATGAACTTGAAAATGGGTGTGTTTAATCTTGAGTTTTGGTTGATTAAATGTTGTTTAAATGTTAAAGTTCATGTATTAAATTGGTTACTAGCATCACTAGCTTCAATTTGGTATGTATGTTGACTTAGAAAGACTTCAATAACATGATTGATGAATTTATGATTTTTGGTTAGGGTTTGGTAGCCTTAAATGTGGATTTTGATGCATTGAATTCTTTGCAATGTTGTTTGTAAGTGTTTAGTAGTATTGTATGCATAATTACCTACGAAACGGCATATTATATGTGTGCATTTATTTCCCGAATCATCAAAATGCATTTATGAACTTGAAGCATTTATGATGAACATTCAATGAACATTCAACTTGGATTTGATTATTGTAAATGATGTTTTTGGTTAATGAAATGTATTTAGTTGTATTCCTCGTTAAATTACCTTTCCAACGATGTATGGCATGCGTTTTAAGTGTTTACGGTTCATTAGTTATGTTTAAATGAAGTTTGGTTCGAGACTTGAACATTTGAAACAGCCAGGAATCACCTCACGGGTAGTGGCGCGGCGCGGCGCGACATTTGCCTGGTTTGGGGGCTGTTCAACTTTGCATTTCCACGTTTAATTCTAACTATGATACGCACCTCCGATTAACATGTAACTTGTTCTAACATGCTCATATATGATTTATTAGCTCAGAAAATTAGTCTGAGACCCGACCTGAACGTGTTGACTTTTCCATTGACTTTGATTTGACCAAAGTTGACTTTTATCCAAACTTCACCAATACTTCGTTTAACCGTTCTAATCTTCTTTTATACTTGATTCTTGCATGAAACTTGACAACTTGATTCACATGCTATATAATCGAGTCGTAGCGAGCCATAGGACTAATTGAACAACTTTGACCGATCGTGTTTACCGTTATTGATACAAGCTACTTGTCTAGGTCAAGATTAACATTCGTTCTTGCACACGTTACTTTGTGAAGTACCTTTATACTCGTGCACTCAAGGTGAGATCATAGTCCCACTTTTACTCTTTTATACTTATACTTGGGATGAGAAAACATAAACGTTTCGTTTTACAAAGTGAACACAAGTACGAAAACAAACATTCTACGTACGAGTTAGAACAAAAATCCTCAAGTCCAATTATCATTAGTTACACTTGTAGGGTGTAAGTGAGAACTTATATTGTGTGGCCATACGGGTTTGACGAACCCTCATTCTGACGGTTCGCTACCGTCAGCGGATTAAATATATTTTCGGGTATAGTGTAGGTTCTAACACTATGATTCAGAGGTACTATTCAGTTAAGCCTTGATAATTGGGTGCTCGTGATACAAACAACATCTTTTGGAATGTAAACGATTTGGATAATCAATTTATACTAAATCTTGTGGTTCAATACAATATACTTACTAAACCTATGATTTCACCAAAGTTTTCGTTCACAAATTTTCTATGTTTTTCTCAGGTCCTTGAATGCTAAGTGATTCATGCTTCCGCACACTATTTTGATACTTGCTTGGATGTCGAGTATACATGCATACATGGAGCATCTTTTGACTTTACTTTAAACTGTGTCGCATATGTTTCATTTGTACTTAAAACGTTGTAACATATTTAGTCGTTGAACTACTTTGTAAACTTCGAAACATCTTTACATTTGAAATGAATGCGACATATTTTGGTCAAACGTTGTTTTAAAGACTTATGACCACGTGACGGAACCTAAGTAGACGGCGCCGTCAAATGACGATTTTGTCGGGTCGCTACATTTTGCGTTATCTTCCAGGCACACTCGACCATGGTATTCATCTTGTGTGTGACTCCCCACAGCAGGTACACGCATTTTTTGATGCGGACTGGGGTGGAGATAAAGATAACTATATAGTGTTTATTGGTCGCAATCCCGTTTCTTGGAGCTCTAAGAAACAAAGATTTGTGTCTCAATCTTCGACTGAAGCTGAGTATAAAGCGGTGGCATCAACAAATGGTGAAATACTGTGGATTTACAATTTACTTTGGGAAATTGGAGTTTCCTTTATTGTGACAATCTTGGTGCAACTTTGCTAACTGCCAATCCCATGTTTCATTCTCGTATGAAACATCTTGCTTTGGCTTATCATTTTATTCGGGAACAAGTTCAACAAGGAGCTGTTCGGGTTACTCATGTTTCTTCTAATGATCAGCTAGCTGACTCGTTTACCAAGTCTCTCTCATGTGCAAAGTTTAGTCACTTCATGTCCAAGACCGGTCTTACTTCTTGGTCGTCCGTCTTGAGGGGGCATGATTGAAGATAAAGATAATGACAAATTTAAATATTGTGATAAGTATAGTTAGCTGTATAAATCCCAATGTATATCGGCTTAGCTGTAGAGATGTATATCACCTCCTAGTTAGTCTCTGATATTCATGCATGTAACTTGTATAAATTGTAATCTCTGTTTATCAATAAACATATAGTTTACAGCCTCTTAACATATATCTTGTCACTATTCTTGTTACCTACATAGTAATGGAACAAGATTCTAATACAAACTAAAGTGGTAAATAATCATAATCATAATTATATACATACAAACAAACAAACTTAACTGAACCCGCATTTATTTGTTTACTCATCTTACTAGAGTACTTTGGCGCGGAGTTGGCAACGGAGATGCAGATGGTGTCAAACGACGTTGACAATGTCCAGCTGGCGATTTCATAACAAGACTAGACACCTTTCGATGCTCTCTTGAAGCATTTTTAACAGCTTGAAGCTCTTCAAGACTTGCTAAAACTTGAGACATTCGAGGTCTGTTTTGAGGTTCGATGCTAAGGCATTGTGATGCAAGTGTGGCTGCAGTGAACACAGCCTTTTGAGGATACTGTCCCTCCAATTTAGTGTCCATAATCCTAAATAAACGTCGTTTGTCTCCTAGATATGGTTTTGTCCATTCAACAAGATCCTGCTCAATGCCGACCCTATCTTTATCGACAGCACGACGGCCCGAGAGTAGTTCTAGCAAAACGACCCCAAAACTGTATACGTCGCTCTTTTCTGTTAACCACCCTGTTGATCAAAACACGATTATCCATGACACTTAATAAACAATTATATTCTTTTCTTTTATATATATTCATTTAAAAGGTCAATACATTGATTATCAAACAAATTATTGTCATTCAGAAAAAATCTCAACCGGAACCTTTGCTTATATCATTCATTTATAGACTTAATTCAAAATGATTATCAAACAAATTATTGTCATTCAGAAAAAATTCAACCGGAAACTTTGTTTATATCCTTAACTAGTCGGCGTATCTTTTACGCATAAGAACTCCTATTAATGTAATCAAAAAGCAGGATAACAATTGATATATTAATTTTGTCATCAAACTTGATACACTGATTAGGTGTAAAAACAATTTGGTACGTAAAAGTGTTTAGGGTCAACTCAACCTGACCCATTTAGACTTGTATGATTGTAACGCCATTTAAACCTTTACCCAAACAGACTGACTGACCCACCCATTTTTCATCACTAATGAAGGTCTTGTATCTTAGGAGTACAAACCTGTAGCAAGGTATTCAGGTGCCGCATACCCTTTGGTGCCCATTACTCGTGTTGACACATGAGTCCTATCACCAGTTGGGCCCGCCTTAGCTAAACCAAAATCCGACAGCTTTGCATTGAATTCCTGAGTCATGAAACCAAATTGAGCATGTTATTGCTCTTCATATTGTAGCCAACAACATATGTACTTAAACCACATAACATATTTTCTGTTGTACCGAATCAAGAAGGATATTAGAAGCCTTAAAATCGCGATATATAACTTGGTCTTTAGCGTCATGAAGGAATGCTAAGCCTCTCGCAGCACCTATCGCCACTTTAAGCCTTGTTGCCCATGGAAGCGGTTGTGGGCCCCCTTAGGATCAAAACAAGATATTCAATTCCCGAACCAAAAATAACATAAATAGTTATGTAACCAAAAAACTAATGACGAAAAGTAAGTAATTAAACATATACATATATACATACTTCTAAAAAGATGATTCTCCAAGCTTCCTTTAGGCATGAATTCATAAACTAACAGTCTATTATCACCTTCCGTACAATAACCGATAAGTTTCACCAAATTAGGATGATGCAACTGCCCAAGATACGTTACTTCCGTCTACAAAAAAACCAACTTTCAATAAACAATCCAAATACTGGGAATACAAAAATAATAAAAAATAAAAATAGAAAAAATAGGAGCATGAAAAAAAAAGCTAACCAGCCATTCCTTGTGACCTTGAAACCCCTCGGGTTTAAGTTTTTTAACAGCAATGACCATACCAGAACCCCGTTTCGAAGCCAAATGTGTAAACTCATCAATCCAACCTTTGAAAACGCACCCGAATCCACCTTCACCAAGAAGACTATCGGGTCGAAAGTTTCTTGTGGCGTTCTTTAACTCCAAAAATGAAAAAGGTCTAACTTTCGGAGACGATAATATATCACTTTCGGATCTTGGTGTTGTACTAATACTACCAATACTACTACTTCTCCCACTGTAAGTTGATATTGTTATACTTGAGTGCCCTGAAGATGCACTTATTTTACTACCAATTTTCGATCTATCTGAGAAAAAAAAAAACATAAAAAAATAGTTCTGAAAATCAGAAACAGGTTCTCAAAATTCCAAATATTTAATTCATTGTAATACAAATTAAAAATAATTTAACTGAACAATGGAATAAATAAATTATACAATTTTACAATAATAATTATTAAGTAACTTAGTAACAAGAAACGGTCTTAAAAAGTCAATTTCATTAATCCCACTAACACACCTAGAGATGATTTATAGGCCTACGGATGATATGTTTTCTGATTTGAGCTATAAGCCTATAAGTCCGTATTGTTAATGCATAAAGGTAAGGCGCTCGATATAGCTTTATACGATTGTTTAATTCTGTTTAAACGACCCGACACGTATTCATAATAGCAATCTAAAATTAAAGACAAAGACCATAATATCCATGTAAATTATAGACATATGGACATAATGAATTGATACGGAAATGGTAGAAATATGAAAGATGGATAAAGAGTGTACCAGAATTAGGGCAGTTAATAGTAGCGTCTACTTTAGCTGAAGAAGAAATTAAACAGTTACCCATTATTGATAGTATGAACATGAATGTTGATTTCTAATTTTGGAGTGAAATGAGAAGGAAGGTGATAAAAAGGACGGGGGTAATGAGAACACGAATGTTGTCCTTATTTTAGATATTATTCCAAATTCCCAAATAATAATATAGTATTAATATTAGTCCACAATGCGTCAATGCGCCACAAAGTACGTGTTGAAAATATGGCAAACAAATACCTAATGATAAAGGTATTTTTTTTTTTCTTCATAAATTATCTTTTTCACAATTTGCTCACTATGGTTATTAAGTTATGTTATCATTGAAGATGCATTTCTTTTTAAGTTTGTAGTGTGTCTTGAGTTTTGAGAAAATAGATAGTCCATAAATTGTGGCAGTTTCGTTGGTATTTGTTGTCCGTAAATTGTGGCAGATAGTCCATTGGATGAAGGATATTGTTTGTTGAGGGATTTTGGCTTGTAGTAAATTATTTAATCATTTTTTTACCATGTGTTTTGATCATTTTTTTCTTTACCTTTTTGGTGTTCAACATTTTGCAATGAAGGTTTCGTGAGCTGTAAGCGTTTGATAATGTTATGAGATGCATTTGTTTATGGTACTATGCGATATCTGTTATAAAAGTATGCCAATTTTGTGGGTACAGCTATTCTACCTAATTGCACAGTGATCTATTTTGTACTATAAATATATGAAGTGTAGTTTGCAGAAGATGCACTTGAGAATATAGATATTTTCATATACATATACTCTCTCCCTTTTTCTTTCTATTATTCTCTAATTGGAGACTATATTACTAAAGGTAGTTATAAACTCCTAAATTATAACATGTTATCAGCACGAAGTACTCCGTATAATCAAGGTTTATCTAAGCAAACACAAGTTACTAATCAAGGTAAGAAATTCTTTAACGATATTTTCTATTATTTATTAGTAAGGTAAATATTATTATCATCTTAAGTAACATTTATATTTATGTTATTTAAGTTATATATGGTCGGTTATACCGCCTGAATTATATTTATGTAATCTAACTCTTATTAACTTCACTAAAATTTATATTTATGTTATTTAAGTTATATATGGTCGGTTATACCGCCTGAATTGTATTTATGTAATCTAACTTTTATTAACTTCACTAATATTTATATTTATGTTATTTAAGTTATATATGGTCGGTTATACCGCCTGAATTATATTTATGTAATCTAACTCTTATTAACTTCACTAAAATTTATATTTATGTTATTTAAGTTATATATGGTCTGTTATACCGCCTGAATTGTATTTATGTAATCTAACTTTTATTAACTTCACTAATATTTATATTTATGTTATTTAAGTTATATATGGTCGGTTATACCGCCTGAATTATATTTATGTAATCTAACTCTTATTAACTTCACTAACATTTATATTTATGTTATTTAAGTTATATATGGTCGGTTATACCGCCTGAATTGTATTTATGTAATCTAACTCTTATTAACTTCACTAACATTTATATTTATGTTATTTAGGTTATATATGGTCAGTTATACCGTCTGACTTATGTTTTTGTAATCTAACTCTTATTAACTCCACTAACATTTATATTTATGATTACTTATGCAATTAATCATTATTATTATTTTTTTCATGCATACTAATGTTTATTCTTAAATTTATTATTTATGCATAATATGTTTATTCTCTTAATCTTCGTATTTATACTAAATGTATTTTATAGTAATCGTATTTATACTAATAAAATTCTTTTATTAAAATTATTATTAATACAACAAGTACATAACAGTCGTTAACGTCAACTAATGACGTTACAACGGTCATATATACATAACGGTTGTTAACGTCAACTGACGACGTTACAACGACTATATTTTTCAATTATAAAATAAACATCTCCGTTTTCACATTTTTCACAAATCAATCTTCATTTTCTCAGATTACCGCTCTCAAAAGTCTTTGTAAAGATGATTCACACAAGGATGATTTTTCCTATTGTATTGGTCATACTAACTATCATCATTGTTGTTAATATACCACTGGGTGAACCTATATTCTATCCCGCCCTTGTGGTTTTATTATTTGTAATCATACAATTATTCTGTTGTTTGCTACTTATGAATTTAAAATGATTCTAATTTCACGTTGTTAGAAATTTGTTATGATTATGATTTATGTTGTTCATCTTTCTGAAAATAGAAAATGTCAAACTTATCAAAGCTTGAGTTTGATGCCCTTGACGTATCGGGAACAAACTACACATCATGGGTCATGGATGTAGAAATAAATCTTGGATTATTGGGTATTCTAGAAACTTTAAAAGAAAACAATACTTGTTCTGATCAAGATAAATTAAAATCAATTGCTTTTATTCGCAAACATATTGATATCACCTTAAAACATATGTATCTCACTATCAAAGATCCACATGTTTTATGGGAAAGTATCAAGAGTAGATTCGATAATCAAAAGGAAATATTACTCCCAGCTGCGAGGGAAGAATGGAGAAATCTAATGTTCCAAGATTTTAAAAAGGTAAGTGAATACAGTTCGGCTATGTTCAAGATCCGTTCAAAGCTTCAATTCTGTGGTCAAGAAATAAGTGATGCTGATATGATGGAGAAAACTTTCTCCACAATGCATTCTGCAAATATAACTATACAAGAAAATTTGAGATTGCAGAATTACAAAACTTTTTTCAAACTTCAAACTTATCTCTTAGTTGCAGAAGTGAATAAAGAATTACTGATGAAGAATCAAGAATCTCGTCCTACGGGTGCGCTAGCATTCCCTGAAGCTAATGCTATTAACAACAATAATAATAATAATAAAAAAGAAATGCACCTGGACGTGGACGTGGGCGAGGTCGTGGTCATATTGGCCAAAACCATCATCATGGAAATTACCATAACAATAATAAAAATCATAACTATGTTCGAAATCACCCTTATGGTGGTGGTCGTGGTCGTAATGGTTACGGTGGTCGTGGTCGTGGACAAAGAAATAATAATCCACAAAATTATAAAATTCAACCACCATACAATCCCACAAATCATAGTGTTGAAGGAAGCTCTTCAAAGAATATTGAAGATTCTTGTTATCGATCTGGTAAAATTGGCCATTGGTCTAAAAACTGTCGAACAAATCAATATTCTGTTAATCAATATCAGGAATTCCTAAAAGGAAAAGGAAAAGAGGCAAACCTTGTGGATGACCTTGATACAAAAATCACTGAGCCAACAAGTGACTATTTTAATGAATAAATTTCCTATTATATGTCCATATCAAATAAATGGATGTAGATTTACGATCTATACCATATCTACTTTACTATAAGTTTCCTTATTATGTACTTTCGTTTATAACATATTTTGAATGTAATATATTGATGAATTATGTACTCATTATTTGTTTCTCATATTTTGAAGTTCATGATGTACACTACTGGAGTGCAAAATCAGTCAAATGGTGGGGATCTTTGTATTGCAGACAGCGGTACCACACACACTATACTCAAATCTAAAAAATATTTCACTGATTTTAAAGCAACAGAGGGAATGGTACATACTATATCAGGTCATGCGAATTTAATAAAAGGAATGGGAAAGGCAAAATTCATGTTACCAAATGGTACAAATTTTCTAATAAAAAATGCCTTATTTTCTCCCATGTCAAAGAGAAATTTGTTAAGCTTCTCTGACATATACCAAAATGGATATGATTATCAGTCAGTAACTACAGAAAATGATAAATATTTAAGTATCACTGAGAAGAATCATGTGATTGAAAAACTACCAAGACTTAGTTCTGGTTTACATTATACATATATAAATGCACCAGAAGCGCACATGGTAGTAAATGAAAAGGCATGTGATCCTGTAATGATCAATCTGTGGCATGAAAGATTAGGCCACCCAGGATCAACAATGATGAAAAGAATAATTCAAAATACACATGGACATCCATTGACGGATCAAAAGATCCCTCATGATGCACTTATTCCATGTATATCATGCTCACTTGGAAAATTGATAATAAGACCATCACCTCTTAAGGTTGAAAAAGAATCATCAATGTTTCTTGAAAGAATTCAAGGTGATATATGTGGACCAATTCATCCACCATGTGGACCATTTAGATATTTCATGGTCCTAATAGACGCATCTAGTAGATGGTCTCATGTTTGTCTATTATCAAGTCGAAATGTTGCATTTGCAAAATTTCTTGCTCAAATTATTAAATTGAGAGCACATTTCCCTGATTATACTATTAAAAGGGTGAGATTGGATAATGCTGGTGAGTTTACATCTCAAGCATTTAATGATTTTTTCATATCTTTTGGGATTGTTGTTGAACATCCTGTTGCCCATGTGCATACACAAAATGGTTTAGCCGAATCACTAATCAAACGATTGCAGTTAATAGCTAGACCATTGATAATGAGAACAAAACTCCCAGTATCTGTATGGGGTCATGCAATTTTACATGCTGCATCATTAATTCGCATTAGACCAAGTGCAAGTCATACATATTCTCCTTTGCAACTTGTTTTTGGCCATCAGCCAAATATTTCCCACCTTAGAATATTTGGTTATGCGGTTTATGTTCCTATCGCACCACCACAACGCACTAAAATGGGTCCTCAAAGAAGGATGGGAATATATGTTGGATATGAAACATCTTCAATCATAAGATATATTGAACCCATGACGGGTGATGTTTTTACAGCACGTTTTGCTGATTGTCACTTTAATGAAACATTGTTCCCAAGATTAGGGGGAGAAATAAAAAATAAATAAAATGATGCTTCATGGTGTGAACCTCAATTAATGTATCTTGATCCTCGTACAAAAGAATGCGAGACCGAAGTTCAAAAAATAATGCATATGCAAGAACTTGCGAATAAATTGCCTGATACATTTACAGATACAGAAAGAGTGACTAAATCATATATACCAGTAGCAAATGCTCCGGCTCGAATTGAAATTCCAAAAGCTGGCAATAATGTCTCTCTTGAGTCTTTGCCACGCCAGAAACGTGGGAGACCAATTGGTTCTAAAGATAAAAATCCTCGAAAAATAAAATCAGCTGATAATGAGGTAAAAGAAAGTGTTCAAGAAGAACCACAAATCAATGCTCCTTTTGCAGAGGAGATTGATGATATCAATACAGAATTTTCAATCAATTATGCACATTCAAAAATATTATGGAACCGAAATGAAATGAAAAATCTTGATGAGATATTTTCATATAATGTTGCATATGACATCATGAATGATGATGATGATCCGGAACCAAAATCTGTCATGGAATGTCAAAATAAACATGATTGGGATCATTGGAAAGGAGCAATACGAGCTGAATTTGAATCGCTCAATAAAAGAAAAGTTTTCGGATCTATCATTCTCACACCTAAAGATGTGAAACCTGTGGGGTATAGATGGGTTTTTTGTGCGGAAAAGAAATGAAAAAAATGAAGTTACAAGGTATAAAGCTAGACTTGTAGCTCAAGGTTTTTCTCAAAGAACAGGAATTGATTATGAGAAAACTTATTCTCCTATTATGGATGCAATTACTTTTAGATACTTAATCAGCCTGGCAGTTTCTAAAAATTTAGAAATGCATCTCATGGATCTTGTGACTGCTTATCTATATGGATCACTTGATAGTGATATATATATGAAGATACCTGAAGGATTTAAGGTATCAGAAGAAACTAATGCAAAACCCAAAGAAATGTACTCAATCAAGTTACAAAGGTCTTCATATGGGTTGAAACAATCGGGTCGCATGTGGTATAAACGATTAAGTGATTACTTGATAAGCAAAGGGTATACCAATAATCTTATTTGCCCATGTGTATTCATTAAGAAAACAACATCTGGATATGTGATCATAGCCGTTTATGTCGATGATCTTAACATCATAGGTACAAATAAAGAGATCCATGAAGCCATTCAACTTCTAAAGAAAGAATTTGAAATGAAAGATCTCGAAAAAACCAAGTATTGCCTTGGTTTGCAGATTGAGCATATGCCTAATGGTTTACTTGTACATCAAACAACTTATACAGAAAAGATTTTAAAAAGTTTCAATATGGACAAGGCAAAATCGTTAAGTACTCCTATGGTTGTTAGATCACTTAATGTTGACACTGATCCATTTCGTCCATGTGAAGATCATGAAGATATCCTGGGACCAGAAGTACCATATCTTAGTGCAATTGGAGCTCTTATGTATCTTACAAATTGTACAAGACCTGACATTTCTTTTGCAGTTAATTTGTTGGCAAGGTTCAGCTCAACTCCTACCAAAAGACACTGGAATGGGATCAAACACATATTTCGATACCTTAGTGGAACTACTGATTTAGGATTATTTTATTCTAACGATTCAAAACAAGATTTAGTTGGTTATGCAGATGCATGTTATTTATCTGATCCACATAAAGCTAAATCTCAAACTAGATATGTATTCCTAAATGGAAGTACCACAATATCATGGCGTTCTCAAAAACAAACACTTGTTGCAACATCATCAAATCATGCCGAAGTGATTGCATTACATGAAGCTACTCGGGAATGTTTTTGGTTGAGATCCATGACACAACTCATTACTAATTCTTGTGGACTAGAATGCAATAAAAGTCCAACAATTATATATGAAGATAATGCAGCTTGCATAGCACAGATGAAAGAAGGTTATATCAAAAGTGACCGAACAAAACACATACCTCCTAGATTCTTCTCATATACTCAACATCTCATTAAAGATAACTAGATTGAAATGAGACATGTTCAATCCAGTAACAACTCCACCGATATTTTCACCAAAGCACTCCCAACTGCTACTTTCAGAAAACACGTTCACGATATTAGTATGCGGCGTGTTCAAAATATGTAACAACTCAGCGACGTCTACTTGAGGGGGAGTCAACTCTATGCTGCACTCTTTTTCCCTTAGCTAAAGTTTTTTTTCCCACTGAGTTTTCTTTAGCAAGGTTTTTAACGAGGCAGTAACTTGTAGTTGATCTTGATGAAACAAAAATTGTCATCCAAGGGGGAGTGTTATAAAAGTCTGCCAATTTTGTGGGTACGGCTATTCTACCTAATTGCACAGTGATCTATTTTGTACTATAAATATATGAAGTGTAGTTTGCAGAAGATGCACTTGAGAATATAGATATTTTCATATACATATACTCTCTCCCTTTTTCTTTCTATTATTATCTAATTGGAGACTACATTACTAAAGGTAGTTATAAACTCCTAAATTATAACAATATCTTCTACCTTGCGACTTAACATTTTAATGATAAACATTTTTTTTTTCTGAAACTAATAAACTATAAAATCGTATTTTATTCTTTAATTCTATTTCTTTAAACAAATAATGATTGATAATTACTTTTAATAAAAAGAAGACTATTTTGTTCTCTAGATAGATATGGATACTTACATAGAATATATAGATACTACTTTAAAAGACTTCTATTGATATAGATATTATTTTCAAGACTTTTTGTCTCTAAAATGATTGTGATTTTATAATGTCGATTTATTTTATCAAACCCGTAAATTTTACGGGTCATTAAACTAGTAAATATTAAAATTATATATTGTGATTTTATAATGTAGTTTTTTTTATTTATCAAACCCGTAAATTTTACGGGTCATTAAACTAGTAAATATATTAATATTATATATAAAGCCCTTGTAAACGTTAAAATCTACAATGGATATAAAAACTGGCCATGTGCGAGACTTGAAAACATGCCCTTGTAAACGTTAAAATTTTTCAATGGATATAAAAAAATAATACCACTAAATAGTTATCATTATAAATAAAAAGTGTTCAAAACAACTGTAGCAAAGTTTCTTATTATTAAATAGTATCATCTCATTATACGTAAAAAATGATCAATTGTTTAAATTTATAAAATAAAAAGAATATTTACCTATTTAAGCTAAAGCTTTCTTATGCCTATTCCATTGGCCTTTAATATATTTTAAAAAATGGGCGCATCTAAAATTTGGACCCTATGTGATTGCCTATCTCGCACACCCTCTAAGACGCCCCTGATTGTGGTAAATATCCAATTTTATAAGATGCTTAATAATTACAAATATATGTTAAAGAATTAGGAAGTTGGTCTTTATCAATCATCCTAGAATAAGTCTTAATAAACTCACAATCATATGAACTCTCTCACTAAGCTCGGTGATAATATTATGCAACTCAATATTCGACCTTTTTTAGAAGTTTTGCTCTCATGCTACACACGTAGAACAGAGCCAAATGTCTTAATTTCACCTGCAGTTGGCTTCGCCCCTGACTCAATATCACTTGCAGCTGCATACAACCTCAGCTTATACCTGTTTTCAAGTGATTGAAACAATCAGGAAATGTGTATCGAGCATGTATCTATTATTTCAAACAAATGGTATCTGATCGTACTAAATCCGGATAGCGGAAAAAATGTGAGTGCAAATCGCAATCACGTTAATGGTCAGCGGTGTTAGTCTTTAAACACTCTCCGAATAATAATGATCACCGGATCAAAAGTCAAACTATGAATCCAGTCAAGGTCAAACTTGGTCAATCAATTTAGAGAGAGAAAGTATCTCTGTAGAGAGAGAAAGTTCTACTCTGACAAAATGATGTAATCTGCCTATCAATGAAGTCCAGGTGCCCTATTTATAGGCAAAAATGTCAAAGGTTCTTCTTCAAGGATGGACTCGTGTCACATTCTGATTGGTGAGTTAACCCTTATTCTTCGGAAGTTGACTTTTGTCTTTATGGCTATCTGGTTATCCACTATACGCTATGATCTGTTCACTGAAACTTATAATGCTTTTATTCACATTTATGGTGATCGGTTCCTCTTTGGATTATGCTTTATCGTTGTCTTTTTTGTACGCTAACCGAATAGGTATTATTAAGTCCCCCCGGTTTGAGAATGATAGTTTTTAAAAGTATCATTGTCAAACTTAAAAAATTCTTCATGTATTTCTGACAACTTCTATACATTAAATGCTTCTGATGTTTTGAATTGACAACTCTTGCTCCTCTATTTATTGATTGTGTTATCTGGACCGTCCACGTGTACGTCTTATCTTCTCTTAAACATAGGTAAAAAACCGTTTGAGTTACTTATCCACCCCTATATATATCCATAGCATTTACTTCTGTTCAACTACTTCGTCTTTATTACTTGTTGATTCGCTTTTTACCATAATGTATTATCCATCCACCAGTAATTGTATCAACTCGACGTTCGCCATGTTGCTAGTTCTATGTCGCAGAAATACTTAGAAGACCTTTTTCATTACTTTTGGTTCTTCATTCAATTGATGCTGTTATTACATTATCTTCCGATCGCGCTCATCAACCTCCTCCATCAAAGATTACTATATATTCTCATGCATTGGAATCTGCCAACCTTCGTATTCCCTTGACTGAGTTTTTTCAATCTGTATTTTGTCATTAAAAAATTGCTATTGGTCAACTTGAACCTGCTAGCATCCGTAAAATCATTATTTTTGAGATATATTGTCATGCCATAAAAACAAACTACTTCTCTCCTTATTTTTGAGAACGTTTTTCAGATTGAATCTTATCGTGCTGGATGGTTCTATTTTAAACAATATGGTTTCTTTGATCTTCGAACGGAACCCATTCGGATTTGGGAATCATCAATCTTTTATGTAAATGAAGATGTTGTGTTAGAAAATTATCGAACATCAAGGTTCTGGCAAGCGAATCTCTATGCGCCCCTCGTTATTGGCATAAAGTTGTCATATGCTGAAAAGAAACGTGCTGAAAAGTTTAGAGCTGAAGCTCTTTATCAACGCACATATGCGGAACACATTATTGTTCTTGG